>NC_064636.1:33250526-33997192 GCF_023864275.1 Schistocerca cancellata
CATACTAATTCCCATCATGCACCGCAACCAACCGTACAGTGTGAATGTGCTAACGCAAACCGTTCGGAACTTATGACGATTGTATGTCATGTAGTTCAATAATTGTAACCCTGTATGTATTTTAAGATTAGAAAAGGAGCGCCACTTCTGCAAGTGCCTATATAAGGGCAAAAATTAATAAATCGGTACCGGTTGTTGCTGTGTAACACCCATCTTTGAACACACTGGTAACGAATTCTTCATTCATTACATATACATACACGAAAACTGTAACTGGCAGCCGGCCGGAGTGGCCGAGCGGTTCTAGGCACTACAGTCTAGAACCGCGCGACCACTACGGTCTCAGGTTCGAATCCTGCCTCGGGCATGGATGTGTGTGATGTCCTTAGGTTTAAGTAGTTCTAAGTTCTAGGGGACTGATGACCCCAGAAGGTAAATCCCATAGTGCTCAGAGACTTTTTTTTTTTTTTTTTTTTTTTTTGTAACTGGCAGATGTCTGTACATAGAAGATATTTAAGAAAACTGTATAGGAGGGGTCGTTACAACAGCAATAGAGGTCAAAACAAATATTTTCAGAATTTTTATTAGTTTGTCTGTCTGTCTGTCCATTTGTATGCGCATCACCCAAAATCTACTCCACGAAAATTGAATATAGTTATCACAGCGGTGCTGTTGGAGGTCTAACATAAAATCTGGTACATGTTTTATCTTGATACGCCGCCTAGAAGCAGAGTTATCTGTGTACATTGAAGAGTTGAAGAAACAGATATAGGTATGCGTATTCAAATGCCGTCTATATAAGACACCAAGGGTCTGGCGCAGTTCTTAGATCGGTTACTGCAGCTACAATGGCAGCTTATCAACAATTAAGTGTGTTTGAGCGTGGTGTTACAGTCCATGCACGAGCGATGGGACACAGAATCTCCCAGGCAGCGATGAAGTATGGATTTTCCCATACGACCATTTTACGAGTGTTCCGTGAATATCAGGACCGACGATGACTGACGAGAATCGTTTAGCGTGACAGAAGTGCAACTGTTCCACAAATTACACACATTTCAGTACTGGCCCATCAACAAGTGTCAGCGTGCGAACGATTCAACGAAACATCATCGATATGGGCTTTCGAAGCCAAAGGCCCAGTTGTGTACCCATGATGACTGTATGAAACAAAGCGTTATGCCTCGCTAGGGTCCGTCAACACCGACATTGGACTGTTGATGATTGGAAACGTGTTGCCTGGTCGGATGAGACCTGTTTCAAATTGTATCGAGCGGATGGGCCTGTGCAGGTATGGACACGTTATGAATCCGTGGACCCTGGATGTCAGCAGGGGACTGGTCAAGTTGGTAGAGGCTGTGTAATGAATGGTGTGGGCCGATGCTGTTGGAGTAATATGGGACCCCTAATACGTCTAGATACGACTCTGACAAGTGACAGGTGCGTGAGCATCCTGTCTGATCACCTGTATCCATTCGTGTCCATTGTGCATTCTGACGGACTTGGGCAGTTCCAGCAGGACAATGCGACACCCCACACATCCAAAATTGCTACAGAGTTGCTCCAGGAACACTGTTCTGAGTTTGAACACTTCCGCTGGCCGCCAAACTCCCCAGACATGGACATTATCGAGCAAATCTGGCGCCGGCCGCTGTGGCCGAGCGGTTCTAGGCCCTTCAATCTGGAACCGCGCTGCTGCTATGGTCTCAGGTTCGAATACTGCCTCGGCCACGGATGTGTGTGATGTGCTTAGGTTAGTTAGGTTTAAGCAGTTGTAAGTCTAAGGGACTGATGACCTCAGATGTTACGACCCATAGTGCTCAGAGCCATTTGAACCATTTTTGAGAAAATCTCGGAGGCCTCGCAACGTGCTGTTCAGAAGAGATCTCCAGCCCACGTAGTCCTACAGGCTTCACGGCGTCAGTTCCCTCCAGCACTACTTCAGACATTGGCAATTCCAGCAGGACAATGCGACACCCCACACATCCAAAATTACTACAGAGTGGCTCCATGGGTAGGAGCAGCAGTGAGGTTCAGATAGCCACGACTCGCCCGACTGTTGCTATCAGACACGGCTGCAGTGCGGACAGTACACTATATTAGGCAGGCGTACCAGTTTCTTTGCTCTTCAGTGCGTGACAAAATTGTAACTGGCAGACGTCTGCACGTGGGTTATATTTAAGAAAACTTCATATGAGGGGTCGTTATAAAAAAATGTTCAAATGTGTGTGAAATCTTATGGGACTTAACTGCTGAGGTTATCAGTGCCTGAGCTTACACAATACTTAACCTAAGTTATCCTAAGGACAAACACACACCCCCATGCCGGATGGAGGACTCGAACCTCCACCGGGACCAGTTGCACTGTCCATGACTGTAGCGCCATAGACTGTTCAGCTAATCCCGCACGGGGTCGTTGTAACGGGTGAGCCGTTATAACGACTCGTGTTGTAGCCATCTCTTATTTGCCATCCTGTTTTTGCCATTCTGCCACCTCGTTATGTTAGTTTCAATTACTTGTGTCACTCAGTTGCTGCTTTGCCTGTCCGTGAGCGGCAGCAGCAGCGGTTATGGACATAAGCTGTGCCATATTATCTTTGCGGCACTGCTATTACTTCCCGGTCGTCGTGTGTCACGAAGTAAGTTGGAACGCACCAGCAGTTGGGTTCGGACCTGGCAGTCGGACAGTTGGGACGCGGCAGAAGTTCGGTCGGGTTGGAGCGGCAGTGTGGTTCGGATAGCCGTGAGACACCCGACCGTTGCTAGCAGACACGGCTTCAGTGGGGACGGTCTCGGTTGCTCGTCAGCAGGTCGTCTTACCGGACGACATGTACTTGCTCGTTGATCACTTATGGGACGGCTGTGTGTGTCTCAACTCGTGGTTCATTGCGCAGTCTCTTCTTTGGCATTGGTCACGTTCTGTGCCCAAGTGTTTGTGCAATTATGTGTGGCCTGTGATGTCGAGTGCCGAGTTACACTCCTGGAAATTGAAATAAGAACACCGTGATTTCATTGTCCCAGGAAGGGGAAACTTTATTGACACATTCCTGGGGTCAGATACATCACATGATCACACTGACAGAACCACAGGCACATAGACACAGGCAACAGAGCATGCATCATGTCCGCACTAGTACAGTGTATATCCACCTTTCGCAGCAATGCAGGCTGCTATTCTCCCATGGAGACGATCGTAGAGATGCTGGATGTAGTCCTGTGGAACGGCTTGCCATGCCATTTCCACCTGGCGCCTCAGTTGGACCAGCGTTCGTGCTGGACGTGCAGACCGCGTGAGACGACGCTTCATCCAGTCCCAAACATGCTCAATGGGGGACAGATCCGGAGATCTTGCTGGCCAGTGTAGTTGACTTACACCTTCTAGAGCACGTTAGGTGGCACGGGATACATTGTCCTGTTGGAACAGCAAGTTCCCTTGCCGGTCTAGGAATGGTAGAACGATGGGTTCGATGGCGGTTTGGATGTACCGTGCACTATTCAGTGTCCCCTCGACGATCACCAGTGGTGTACGGCCAGTGTAGGAGATCGCTCCCCACACCATGATGCCGGGTGTTGGCCCTGTGTGCCTCGGTCGTATGCAGTCCTGATTGTGGCGCTCACCTGCACGGCGCCAAACACGCATACGACCATCATTGGCACCGAGGCAGAAGCGACTCTCATCGCTGAAGACGACACGTCTCCATTCGTCCCTCCATTCACGCCTGTCGCGACACCACTGGAGGCGGGCTGCACGATGTTGGGGCGTGAGCGGAAGACGGCCTAACGGTGTGCGGGACCGTAGCCCAGCTTCATGGAGACGGTTGCGAATGGTCCTCGCCGATACCACAGGAGCAACAGTGTCGCTAATTTGCTGGGAAGTGGCGGTGCGGTCCCCTATGGCACTGCGTAGGATCCTACGGTCTTGGCGTGCATCCGTGCGTCGCTGCCGTCCGGTCCCAGGTCGACGGGCACGTGCACCTTCCGCCGACCACTGGCGACAACATCGATGTACTGTGGAGACCTCACGCCCCACGTCTTGAGCAATTCGGCGGTACGTCCACCCGGCCTCCCGCATGCCCACTATACGCCCTCGCTCAAAGTCCGTCAACTGCACATACGGTTCACGTCCACGCTGTCGCGGCATGCTACCAGTGTTAAAGACTGCGATGGAGCTCCGTATGCCACGGCAAACTGGCTGACACTGACGGCGGCGGTGCACAAATGCTGCGCAGCTAGCGCCACTCGACGGCCAACACCGCGGTTCCTGGTGTGTCCGCTGTGCCGTGCGTGTGATCATTGCTTGTACAGCCTTCTCGCAGTGTCCGGAGCAAGTATGGTGGGTCTGACACACCGGTGTCAATGTGTTCTTTTTTCCATTTCCAGGAGTGTATTTTAGTGCTGTCTCCGCGCTGATGTACAGCAGTCGGCCGGTTGCCGTGGACAGCGAGGAACTCTCGGCGGGCTGTAGTTCGGCCGGGGCCCACTGGTGGTCTCTACGCGTTGCCGAAGTGTGTTCCCATTGCTACGATGTCCGCGGCTCACTGATCCTGGACACGAAAGTTCAGTTTTGATTTGACCTGCCAGCAGGTCAAGACTGTTCACATTGTGTCGTTCGGAGGTCGTTCTAGCCACTGTCCGGTGGAGTTTCACTGTATTTGGTTATTTGAATTGAAGTGCACCAGCGGAATCTTCTGCCTTGTGGCCGTTAACGTTCCGGTTACCTGCCCTGGCCGTTGATGTAAATTTCAGGCAGTGCTGCTGCTGTCCAGAACAGTGTGTAGTTTGACAGCTCCATGTATGATTGGTTCTGTGCGCCAATATCTTCTACGTTGTTTTGTTGAACTCCTGTTGTGCCCTGGTCGGGTGCAGTGGAAGTTATCCTGTCGGTGGGTCCGTTGACTGATGGTCGGTCGGGTTGTCGTCAGATGGTGAATGGTTGGCCCGACTGCGTGTCTCACCTAAGCGACCGTTAGTGTTTGAATTACAGGCCAACCCTCGAACATCTGAGCAGCCTTGAGTGGACTGCCTTATTTTTTTTTTAATTTGTTCTTGTTGTTGGTACTTGTATGGCTTCTATCCGATGTTTTTTTTTTAAATTAAATTGTTTTGCCCTTAAGGCCTTAAGCCTAGTTTCAAGCCGGCCGAAGTGGCCATGCAGTTCTAGTCGCTGCAGTCTGGAACCGCGAGACCGCTACGGTCGCAGGTTCGAATTCTGCCTCGGGTATGGATGTGTGTGATGTCCTTAGGTTAGTTAGGTTTAAGTAGTTCTAAGTTCTAGGGGACTGATGACCTCAGAAGTTGAGTCCCATAGTGCTCAGAGCCATTTGAACCATTTTGAACCTAGTTTAAAGTACTGTTTCACGTAAGCCCCTTGCCATTTTAAAAAAAATTGATGTTGTTGAATTTTTAATTCTTGGGGCCTTCTGCTGATTTTGCGTTTGAGTTGTTGTCCTCTTAAGGCCTTCAGCCTAGTTCAAAGAACTGTGACATGTAAGGCCTTTGGCAGTTTAAAAATTTTAATGTTGTTGAATTTTAAGTCTTGGGCGTTCTGCTGATTTTGAGTTTGAGTTGTTTGCTCTTAAGGCCTTCAGCCTAAATTAAAGAACTGTTTGACGTAAGGCCTTTGGTATTTAAAAAAAATTAATGTTATCGAGTTTTAAGTGTTCGGCTTTCAGCCGATTTGAATTTAACTGCCGGCCGGGGTTGCCGAGCGGTTCTAGGCGCTTCAGTGCGGAACCGCGCGACCGCTACGGTCGCAGATTCGAATCCTGCCTCGGGCATGGATGTGTGTGATGTCCTTAGGTTAGTTGGGTTTAAGTAGTCCTAATCCTACGGGAGTGATGACCTCAGATATTAAGTCCCATAGTGCTCACAGCCATTTTTTGAATTTAACTTGTTTACTTCAGCCTAAGTAAAGAACTGTTTCAAGATAAGGCTTGCCTTATAAATTTTTGATTATGCTTTGGTTTTAAGATGATGACCTTCAGTCGTTTTTAAATTAAAGTGACTTTCAGCCGTTAATTAAGTCCGAAAGATTAAAGCTCTGTGTTTAAGAAAAAAAATTTTTTTTGGGCTCCTGTAATGTTTGATCAAATAATAAAGTTGTTTGTTCGAGTGTTACTGACAGCCCCTCATTTTGGGCCCTTTCCACAATTTATACTGTCTGTCCTGTCCTGTGGGATTAGAGGGGCATCTCAAGCAGTAGAACTCAAAAGAATTATTTTTGTTTGTTTGTTTGTTTGTCTGTGTGCCCATCACAGAAAAAGTACTGCACCAATCTGCGTGTGATTATCACTGTGAGTGTGGCAGTTGCGTTGTGGCTGGCCGAGCAGCGGAACTGGAGTTGCTGCAGTGACTCGCTGTCAGAAAGTTCCTTCTGTTTAGGTCCTCACGCTGTGGCTACGAAAAAAATGGTTCAAATGGCTCTGAGCACTATGGGACCCAACATCTGTGGTCATAAGTCCCCTAGAACTTGGAACTACTTGAACCTAACTAACCTAAGGACATCACACACATCCATGCCCGAGGCAGGATTCGAACCTGCGACCGTAGCAGTCGCGTGGTTGCGGACTGAGCGCCTAGAACCGCGAGACCACCGCGGCCGGCTGTGGCTACGAGCTGGTGTTATTCTGGACGTTACCTTATTAGCGGCATTTGCATTAATATTGTTAAAGATGTGCTGTTAGTTTGGTGCATCTTGACCTGGTGGAGGTACAGCGAGACTTCTTTCCGTCGTATTCTGGCTTGCGCTGCTGAGCATTGAGTGTTCCCACGTCGCGTGTCGAAATACTGCCTTGTGCCCTGGTTGATTTACGTATGAACTGGAGTGCCTATGTGGGCGTGTTTGCTTAAATTGTTGATGAAGTGTTTCACAATACCCTTCCTTAAGTGCCTTTAAATTGCATTTCAGTTCGTTACTGAACTTATGTCAGTTAAGGGACGCCCAAATTGTCAAGTAAAGTTTGAGTCTACTGTGATACCACTGTTTACCTGTTGAATTAAAATTAAGTCAATCTTAATCATAGCTAGGAATAGTTCAAGGCTAATTGTAAGTGCCGTGTGTGTGTGTGTGTGTGTGTGTGTGTGTGTGTGTGTGTGTGTGATTCTGTCCTTTTCTCTTACTCACTACTGTTGAGTGTTAAACTGTTTTGGAAACCCCTTTGACGTCATTTCACGGTGAGGTTTTAGAAAGAGCTCTGTGGGTACTGTTGTTAACCGCTCCTGTCGCAACGGGGATTCTGGCACACACACCTATCGCACGCCAGGGGTTTAGTGCCAACCGCCAACAGTGCGGTAACTTGAAACTTAATGGCAGATTAAAACTGTGTGCCGAACCGAGACTCGAACTCGGGACCTTTGCCTTTCGCGGGCAAGTGCTCTACCAACTGAGCTACCCAAGCACGACTCACGCCCCGTCCTCACAGCTTTACTTCTGCCAGTACCTCGTCTCCCACTCCGCTGCAGAGTGAAAATGTCATTCTGGAAACATCCCCCAGGCTGTGACTAAGCCATATCTCCGCAATACCCTTTCTTTCAGGAGTGCTAGTTCTGCAAGGTTCGCAGGAGAGCTTCTGTTAACTTTGGAAGGTAGGAGACGAGATACTGGCAGAAGTAGAACTGTGAGGACGGGGCGTGAGTCGTGCTTGGGTAGCTCAGTTGGTAGAGCACTTGCCCGCGAAAGGCAAAGGTCCCGAGTTCGAGTCTCGGTCCGGCACACAGTTTTAATCTGCCAAGAAGTTTCATATCAGCGCGCACTCCGCTGCAGAGTGAAAATCTCATCCTAGAGTGCGGTAGCTTTTCGAATCACCGTCTGGCCTACGACTATTGATGTATTTCTGTGGTAAACCTCTTGTTAACTTGTCTGAACTGGATGTGCTTGCCTTGTAAAACAGTTCATTACTGATTCTGAGTAGTTTAATCAGTGGCAGGGCACTCGTTATTCTGGACCAGACTGTACTTGGCACTAATTGCATTATGTCATAATTATCCGGGCTGTTATGCCGTGGTCGGTTGATGAATTCTGTGTCAATTCCCAACGTTTCGTCTCCGACTCCGTAGACGTCTTCAAGGGGGTCCGTAGCTCGATGGAAAGTCCAACACACCCACTGGCTCGCTACTGACTGCCGCTAAATTCCGTGTCCGAGGCGTGACGTCACGTGTTTTGAAAACGTCAGTGCAACTGGCCGCTGTCCGTCGCCGTCGATCGCCGTTGCCATCACCCAGTAGTGGGCGGGTGGTACACATCTTCTTCAACACCGGCATCCGTATACCGTTTAATTTCACGCCCTCCTCCTTTCGGTTGAAATTATTTGGGTGTTCAGCGATTTCGATTGCCTCGCTGTAGAGCCTTTCGTAGTATCCGCTTGTGGCCGCTAGTACTTGCGTCTCCTCGAAACGAATATGGTGGTTACCTGGCTGGAAAGCGTGCTCAGCAACAGCTGATCGTATCGTTTCTCCTCTTCTACAATTTCCCTTGTGCTCTTCCAAAACGTTTAGAAACAGTTCTTGTAGTGGTACCCACATAAACATCACCACAGCTGCATGGGATCCTATACACTCCAGCTTTTTCCAATGGTTTGTGAGCGTCCTTGGCAGGCTTAAGGTATTCCTGTATCTTCCTGATGGGCTTGTAAATTACGGTAATATTCCGCTTCGTAAAGATCCTCCCTATTCCTTCCGTTACATTTTTAACAAACGGCAGGAAAACCTTAGCTTTGGCAGTAGCCTGTACGTCACTATGATTTCTGCGTGGCTGCCTCAACGCACGTTTTATTTCGGCGGACGAATATCAGTTCTTCATTAGTGCATTGTGGAGATGTTCCATCTCAGCGTCGAGCAACTCAGGTTCGCAAATATTTCTAGCTCTGTCTCCTAACGTCTTGATAACACCCCGCTTCTGTTGTGGGTGGTGGCTCGAATCCCGGTGCAAATAACGGTCCGTGTGCGTGGGTTTGCCGTATACCGAGTGGCCCAAACTACCATTTTCGTTTCTAAAAACAAGCACATCGAGGAAATGTAATTTGCCGCCTACCTCCTCCTCCATTGTAAACTGAAAATGGTTCAAATGGCTCTGAGTACTATGGGACTTAACTTCTGAGGTCATCAGTCCTCTAGAACTTAGAACTACTTAAACCTAACTAACCTAAGGACATCACACACATCCATGCCCGAGGCAGGATTCGAACCTGCGACCGTAGCGGTCGCGCGGTTCGAGACTGTAGCGCCTAGAACCTCTCGGCCACCCTGGCCGGCTTGTAAACTGAATACTCGAGTTTATACTATTCAGATGTTTGTGGAACCGGCTCAGTTCCTCTCTGTAACGTCACGCCTTGGCGCGGGAGCGCGCGGACACGGAATTTAGCGGCAGTCAGTAGCGAGCCAGTGTTTGTGTTGGGCCTTCCATCGAGCTACAGACCTCCTTGAAGATGTCTCCCGCAGTCGGAGACGAAACGTTGGGAATTGACACAGAATTCAGCAACAGACCACGGCATAACAGCCCGGATAATTTAATGGACATGATATTTCCGGCCGTGAAAGTCTACACTTTAGTATTAATTGCATTGTTTTGCTAAATCGGTGTGCTACGTAAGATTATAACGCAAGCGTCATTGTGGGTAATATTTACCGTCTATCTATATGAGTTGGTTCTGTGACTCATTGTGGCGCACAAGGTCACGTAAGACACTGCTGTAGTGGGTAGATATTGCTATTCGTCTGTGGCATTATTTCCTGTAACCCATTGTGTCCATTTGGTTACGTAAGGCTTAAATACAGTGACCAGTTTGGTAATTTTCTGTGTTTCGTAATAACAATTAACAAGCATTAAAATTTTGGGAAAGGTTTAAATCTCACATTTGCAGGCTGTTTGATGTTAGATAACTTGTTGATGATTCATGTTAAATCAGCGGATGTACCAGGTGATCAAAAAGTAGTATAAATATGAAAACTTAATAAACCACGGAATAATGTAGATAGAGAGGTAAAACTTGACACACATGCTTGGAATGACATATTGCTAGACGCGTGAAAGAATCCTTGCGCACGTCGTTTGGTGATGATCGTGTGCTCAGCCGCCACTTTCGTCACGCTTGGCCTCCCAGGTCCCCAGACCTCAGTCCGTGCGGTTATTGGCTTTGGGGTTACCTGAAGTCGCAAGTGTATCGTGATCGACCGACATCTCTAGGGATGCTGAAAGACAACATCCGACGCCAATGCCTCACCATAACTCCGGACATGCTTTACAGTGCTGTTCACGACATTATCCCTCGACTACAGCTATTGTCGAGGAATGATGGTGGACATATTGAGCATTTCCTGTAAAGAACATCATCTTTGCTTTGTCTTACTTTGTTATGCTATTATTGCTATTCTGATCAAATGAAGCGCCATCTGTCGGACATTGTTTGAACTTTTGTATTTGTTTGGTTCTAATAAAGGCCCATGTCATTCGAAGCATGTGTGTCAATTTGTACCTCTCTATCTACATTATTCCGTGATTTAGTCAGTTTTCAAATTTATACTGACTTTTTGATCACACGGTACATTTAAATTGAACAAGTTATATGTCAGTATGTTGTTACCAGTACCTTGCACGAATTTTCTTGCGTAATCAATTAAATTTTCGTATTCTATCCTCAATTTGTTGCTCAGCCCCTGTATCCTGATCCCAACCATATCAATCAGAGTTGTGCTGTTGGAGGTCTGACTGAAAATCTGGTACATGTTTCATCTTCATATGCCGCCTAGAAGCAGACTTATCTATGTATACAGGGTGTTACAAAAAGGTACGGTCAAACTTTCAGGAAACATTCCTCACACACAAAGAAAAGATGTTATGTGGACATGTGCCCGGAAACGCTTAATTTCCATGTTAGAGCTCATTTTAGTTTCGTCAGTATGTATTGTACTTCCTCGATTCACCACCAGTTGGCCCAATTGAAGGAAGGTAATGTTGACTTCGGTGCTTGTGTTGACATGCGACTCATTGCTCTACAGTACTAGCATCGAGCACATCAGTACGTATCATCAACAGGTTAGTGTTCATCACGAACGTGGTTTTGCAGTCAGTGCACTGTTTACAAATGCGGAGTTGGCAGATGCCCATTTGATGTACGGATTAGCACGGGGCAATAGCCGTGGCGCGGTACGTTTGCATCGAGACAGATTTCCAGAACGGAGGTGTCCCGACAGGAAGACGTTCGAAGCAATCGATCGGCGTCTTAGGGAGCATGGAACATTCCAGCCTATGACTCGCGACTGGGGCAGACCTAGAACGACGAGGACACCTGCAATGGACGAGGCAATTCTTCGTGCAGTTGGCGATAACACTAATGTCAGCGTCAGAGAAGTTGCTGCTGTACAAGGTAACGTCGACCACGTCACTGTATGGAGAGTGCTACGGGAGAACCAGTTGTTTCCGTACCGTGTACAGCGTGTGCAGGCACTATCGGCAGCTGATTGGCCTCCACGGGTACACTTCTGCGAATGGTTCATCCGACAATGTGTCAATCCTCATTTCAGTGCAAATGTTCTCTTTACGGACAATGCTTCATTTCGACGTGCTCAAATTGTAAATTTTCACAATCGACATGTGTGGGCTGACGGGAATCCGCACGCAATTGTGCAGTCACGTCACCAACACAGATTTTCTGTGAACGTTTGGGGAGGCATTGTTGGTGATGTCTCGATTGGGCCCAACGTTCTTCCACCTACGCTCAATGGAGCATGTTATCACGATTTCATACGGGATACTCTACCTGTGCCTTTACAAGTACGACACAACATGTGGTTCGTGCACGATGGAGCTCCTGCACATTTCAGTCGAAGTGTTCGCAGGCTTCTCAACAACAGATTCGGTGACTGACGCATTGGTAGAGGCGGACCAATTCCGTGGCCTCCACGCTCTCCTGACCTAAACCTCTTGACTTTTATTTATGGGGGCATTTGAAAGCTCTCGTCTGCGCAACCCCGGTACCAAATGTAGAGACTCTTCGTGCTCGTATTGTGGACGGCTGTGATACAATACGCCATTCTCCACGGCTGCATCAGCGCGTCAGGGATTCCGTATGACGGAGGACATTTTGAACATTTCCTGTAACAAAGTGTTTGAAGTCACGCTGGTACGTTCTGTTGCTGTGTGTTTCCATTCCATGATTAATGTGGTTTGAAGAGAAGTAATAAAATGAGCTCTAACATGGAAAGTAAGCGTTTCCGGACACATGTCCACATAACATTGGAAAGTAAAATTCAATGTACCGACTTGACAGAAAATCCTAGGAAGTTCTGATCTTACGTTAAATCGGTAAGTGGCTCGAAACAGCATATCCAGACACTCCGGGATGATGATGGCATTGAAACGCGTAAAGCTGAAATACTAAACACCTTTTTCCAAAGCTGTTTCACAGAGGAAGACCGCACTGCAGTTCCTTCTCTAAATCCTCGCACAAACTAAAAAATGGCTGACATCGAAATAAGTGTCCAAGGAATAGAAAAGCAACTGGAATCACTCAACATAGGAAAGTCCACTGGACCTGACGGGATACCAATTCGATTCTACACAGAGTACGCAAAAGAACGTGCCCCCCTTCTAACAGGCGTGTACCGCAAGTCTCTAGAGGAACGGAAGGTTCCAAATGATTGGAAAAGAGCACAGGTAGTGCCAGTCTTCAAGAAGGGTCGACGAGCAGATGCGCAAACCTATAGACCTATATCTCTGACGTCGATCTGTTGTAGAATTTTAGAACATGTTTTTTGCTCGAGTATCATGTCGTTTTTGGAAACCCAGAATCTACTCTGTAGGAATCAACACGGATTCCGGAAACAGCGATCGTGTGAGACCCAGCTCGCTTTATGTGTTCATGAGACCCAGAAAATATTAGATACAGGCTCCCAGGTAGATGCTATTTTTCTTGACTTCCGGAAGGCCTTCGATACAGTTCCGCACTGTCGCCTGATAAACAAAGTGAGAGCCTACGGAATATCAGACCAGCTGTGTGGCTGGATTGAAGAGGTTTTAGCAAACAGAACACAGCATGTTGTTCTCAATGGAGAGACGTCTACAGGCGTTAAAGTAACCTCTGGCGTACCACAGGGGAGTGTTATGGGACCATTGCTTTTCACAATATACATAAATGACCTAGTAGATAGTGTCGGAAGTTCCGTGCGGCTTTTCGCGGATGATGGTGTAATATACAGAGAAGTTGCAGCATTAGAAAATTGTAGCGAAATGCAGGAAGATCTGCAGCGGATAGGCACTTGGTGCAGGGAGTGGCAACTGACCCTTAACGTAGACAAATGTAATGTATCGCGAATACATAGAAACAAGGAGCCTTTATTGTATGATTATATGATAGCGGAACAAACACTGGTAGCAGTTACTTCTGTAAAATATCTGGGAGTATGCGTACGGAACGATTTAAAGTGGAATGATCGTATAAAATTAATTGTTGGTAAGGCGGGTGCCAGGTTGAGATTCATTAGGAGAGTCCTTAGAAAATGTAGTCCATCAACAAAGGAGGTGGCTTACAAAACACTCATTCGACCTATACTCGAGTATTGCTCATCAGTGTGGGATCCGTACCAGATCAGGTTGACAGAGAAGATCCAAAGAAGAGCGGCGCGTTTCGTCACAGGGTTATTTGGTAATCGTGATGGCGTTACGGAGATGTTTAGCAAACTCGAGTGGCAGACTCTGCAAGAGAGGCGCTCTGCATCGCGGTGTAGCTTGCTCGCCGGGTTTCGAGAGGGTGCGTTTCTGGATGAGGTATCGAATATATTGCTTCCCCCTATTTATACCTCCCGAGGAGATCACGAATGTAAAATTAGAGAGATTCGAGCGCGCACGGAGGCTTTCCAGCAGTCGTTCTTCCCGCGAACCGTACGCGACTGGAACAGGAAAGGGAGGTAATGACAGTGGCACGTAGAGTGCCCTCCGCCACACACCGTTGGGTGGCTTGCGGAGTATAAATGTAGATGTAGATGTACAACATATTTTCTTTCTTTGTGTGTGAGGAATGTTTCCTGAAAGTTTGGCCGTACCTTTTTCAACACCCTGTATACAGTGTTTTGTTTAACTCGGGGAAATCGGAATCCGTAGGAGATACAGTGAAACTGTGTTAGGAACCCTCAGGTGGTTTCTTGTGAAAAGAATTCTGCCATAATCAAATTTTTGGTCAAGGACGTGTTGTCCAGATTCGTGCCTCGTACCGCAACAAGCTCCGTACCACTTACCGCGTCCCTCCGGTCTGCAGTCTGCGTCGAGGAAGTGGACGTGAGGGAGTGGAGTGAGGCGGGGAAAGAGAGAGAGACGAGACGCGGCCAGGTGAGCTTGCACGGAGTTTATTGAGACTAGCGGGTACAGTGCAGGGGCGCTACGCGAGCAGAGTGTCCCGGGACACGCTCAGCGCCCGGCGCGTCCGGAGCGGCGTCCACGTCGGCGTCAGTAGTGGCGCGAGATGTCGCCGAAGCGGTTCTCGGGCCACATGCACTCGCAGCCGGAGGGCACGGTGCGCGTCACCATCTCCCAGCAGCTGGACTCGTAGCGGCGGCGCGTCAGCCACACCTTCTGGTAGCGCTGCACGCACGTGAAGCCCGGGTGCACGCACATCTGCAACAACCGCGTCACCTTCACCCTCGAGACCGGCGCCGTCGACAAAATACCTGCACTGGAGCGCCCAAGAAACTGGCACAGGCATGCGTATGCAGCGGGATGGACGTGTACAGCCTCATCACTCCGTGGACCCTGCATGTCAGCAGGGGACTGTTGGAGCTGGTGCAGGCTCTGTAATGGTCTGCGGCGTGTGCAGTTGGAGTGATATGGGACCCCTGATACATCTACACAAAACTCTACCATCTGGGCCGGACGGAGTGGCCGTGCGGCTATAGGCGCTACAGTCTGGATTCGCGTGACCGCTACGGTCGCAGGTTCGAATCCTGCCTCGGGCATGGATGTGTGTGACGTCCTTAGGTTAGTTAGGTTTAAGTAGTTCTAAGTTCTAGGGGACTGATGACCACAGTAGTTAAGTCCCACAGTGCTCAGAGCCATTTTCAACCATTTTTTTTCTACCATCTGGTGAGCAAGATGTATGAGACAGGCGAAATACCCTCAGACTGCAAGAAGAACATTATAATCCCAATCACAAAGAAAGCAGGTGTTGACAGATGTGAAAATTACCGAACTATCAGTTTAATAAGTCACAGCTGCAAAATACTAACGCGAATTCTGTACAGACGAATGGAAAAACTGGTAGAAGCCGACCTCGGGGAAGATCAGTCTGGATTCCGTAGAAATATTGGAACACGTGAGGCAATACTGACCCTACGACTTATCTTAGAAGCTAGATCAAGGAAAGGCAAACCTACTTTTCTAGCATTTGTAGACTTACAGAAAGCTTTTGACAATATTGATTGGAATATTTTCAAATTCTAAAGGTGGCAGGGGTAAAATACTGGCAGCGAAAGGCTATTTACAATTTGTACAGAAACCAGATGGCAGTTATAAGAGTCGAAGGCCATGAAAGGGAAGCAGTGGTTGGGAAGGGAGTGAGACAGGGTTGTAGCCTCTCCCCGATGTTATTCAATCTGTATATTGACCAAGCAGTCAAAGAAACAAAATTCAGAGTTGGTATTAAAATCCATGGAGAAGAAATAAAAACTTTGAGGTTCGCCGATGACATTGTAATTCTATCAGAGACAGCAAAGGACCTGGAAGAGCAGTTGAACGGAATGGACAGTGTCTTGAAAGGAGGATATAAGATGAACATCAACAAAAGCAAAACGAGGATAATGGAATGTAGTCGAATTAAGTCGGGTAATGCTGAGGGAATTAGATTAGGAAATGAGACACTTAAAGTAGTAAAGGAGGCTTGCTATTTGGGGAGCAAAATAACTGATGATGGTCGAAGTAGAGAGGATATAAAATGTAGACTGGCAATGGCAAGGAAAGCGTTTCCGAAGAAGAGAAATTCGTTAACATCGAGTATTGATTTAAGTGTCAGAAAGACGTTTCTGAAAGTATTTGTATGGACTGTAAAATGGCTCTGAGCACTATGCGACTTAACTTCTGAGGTGATCAGTCGCCTAGAACTTAGAACTAATTAAACCTAACTAACCTAAGGACATCACACACATCCATGCCCGAGGCAGGATTCGAACCTGCGACCGTAGCGGTCGCTCGGCTCCAGACTGTAGCGCCTAGAACCGCACGGCCACTCCGGCCGGCTGTAGAGTGTAGCCATGTATGCAAGTGAAACATGGACGATAAATAGTTTGGACAAGAAGAGAATAGAAGCTTTCGAAATGTGGTGCTACAGAAGAATGCTGAAGATTAGATGGGTAGATCACATAACTAATGAGGAGGTATTGATTAGAATTGGGGAGAAGAGGAGCTTGTGGCACAACTTGACAAGAAGAAGGGATCGGTTGGTAGGACATGTTCTGAGGCATCAAGGGATCACCAATTTAGTATCGGAGGGCAGCGTGGAGGGTAAAAATCGTAGAGGGAGACCGAGAGATGAATACACTAAGCAGATTCAGAAGGATGTAGGTTGCAGTAGGTACTGGGAGATGAAGAAGCTTGCACAGGATAGAGTAGCATGGAGAGCTGCATCAAACCAGTCTCTGGACTGAAGACCACAACAACAAACATACATTTACATGTGATTATGCTTGTCCATTACGGATATTTCAGAACCGTGACTGTATATTGAATGTAAATAAGTTATACACAACTGCAACCAGTCACTTTTTGAATAATAATGCTTTATTCCATGAACCGGTTCTCGAACCTTTTCAGGTTCCTCGTCAGATGGTTTCGGGAGGATCCGGGAAGTTACATCATTACTGGTAGTAGCATAATGCTGGGTGCTGGTTCTATGGTAGAAAGATGGGCCACACTTTAATGTATCGCTATGACTATAGCTCATCTGTCGAACTGGATGTAAATTTAGTTTTTACTTACTGCGACAGTATAGGCGGCTTTCTTCGGATCTGTCTGCCTCCATTTTGATGTCCAGAACACTTTCACGCAAACTATATTATGCTATGCTGGAAAAGTGTCACTGTCAAAGTGTAAACTAATATAGTTCGTGTGAAAGTGTTCTGGACATCAAAATGCAGGCAGACAGATCCTAAGAAAGCCGCCTATACTGTCGCAGTAAGTAAAAACTAAATTTACATCCATGTCGACAGATAAGCTAACTATTTGTAGTATCGTTCCCAGAACCGATCGCGGTCCTCTGGTTTGGAGCCGAGTGGAAGGCTTAAACCAGAGGCTCAGACGATTCTGCGGAGATCTGGGGTGCAAATTTCTCGACCTCCGCTATCGGGTGGAGAAATGTAGGGTCCCCCTGAATAGGTCAGGCGTGAGGAAGCGGCTACAAGGGTAGCGGAGTACGTGTGGAGTGCACATGTGGGTTTTTTAGGTTAGAGAATTCCCTCCCTAGGCCCGACAAGACGCCTCCTGAGACGCGGCAAGGTAGGAGTAGGCAAAATGCAACAGGGAATAACAATATTAATGTGCTAATAGTAAACTGCAGGAGCGTCTATAGAAAGGTCCCAGAACTGCTCTCATTAATAAACGGTCACAACGCCCAAATAGTAATAGGGACAGAAAGTTGGCTGAAACCAGACGTAAACAGTAATGAAATCCTAAACTCAGATTGGAATGTATACCGCAGAGACAGGCTGGACAGTGAAGGGGGAGGCGTGTTTATAGCGATAAGAAGTGCAATAGTATCGAAGGAAATTGACGGAGACCCGAAATGTGAAATGATTTGGGTGAAGGTCACGGTTAAAGCAGGCTCAGACATGGTAATTCGATGTCTCTATAGGCCCCCTGGCTCAGCAGCTGTTGTGGCCGAGCACCTGAAGGATAATTTGGAAAATATTTCGAGTAGATTTCCCCACCATGTTATAGTTCTGGGTGGAGATTTTAATTTGCCGGATATAGACTGGGAGACTCAAACCTTCATAACGGGTAACAGGGACAAAGAATCCAGTGAAATTTTTTTAAGTGCTTTACCTGAAAACTACCTTGAGCAGTTAAACAGAGAACCGACTCGTGGTTATATTAGACCTTCTGGAGACAAACAGACCCAAACTATTTGAAACAGTTAACGCAGAACAGGGAATCAGCGATCATAAAGCGGTTACGGCATCGATGATTTCAGCCGTAAATAGAAATATTTAAAAAGGTAGGAAATTTTTCTGTTTAGCAAAAGTGACAAAAAGCAGATTACAGAGTACCTGGCGGCTCAACACAAAAAGTTTTGTCTCAAGTGCAGATAGTGTTGAGGATCAGTGGACAAAGTTCAAAACCATCGTGCAATATGCGTTAGATGAGTATGTGCCAAGCAAGATCGTAGGAGATGGAAAAGAGCCACCGTGGTACAACCACCGAGTTAGAAAACTGCTGCGGAAGCAAAGGGAACTTCACAGCAAACATAAACATAGCCAAAGCCTTGCAGACAAACAAAAATTACGCGAAGCGAAATGTAGTGTGAGGAGGGCTATGCTAGAGGCGTTCAATGAATTCGAAAGTAAAGTTCTATGTACTGACTTGGCAGAAAATCCTAAGAAATTTTGGTCTTATGTCAAAGCGGTAGGTGGTTCAAAACAAAATTTCCAGACACTCTGTGACCAAAATGGTACTGAAACAGAGGATGACAGACTAAAGGCCGAAATACTAAATGTCTTTTTCCAAAGCCGTTTCACACAGGGAGACTGCACTGTAGTCCCTTCTCTAGATTGTCGCGCAGATGACAAAATGGTAGATATCGAAATAGACGACAGAGGCATAGAGAAACAATTAAAATCGCTCAAAAGAGGAAAGGCCGCTGGACTTGATGGGATACCGTTCGATTTTACACAGAGTACGCGAAGGAACTTGCCCCCCTTCTTGCTGTAGGTGTAGGTCTCTAGAAGAGCGTAGCGTTCCCAAAGGATTGGAAAAGGGCACAGGTCTTCCCCGTTTTCAAGAAGGGACGT
Source organism: Schistocerca cancellata (assembly GCF_023864275.1). Taxonomy (NCBI): domain Eukaryota; kingdom Metazoa; phylum Arthropoda; class Insecta; order Orthoptera; family Acrididae; genus Schistocerca; species Schistocerca cancellata. The sequence continues at coordinate 33,269,508 of NC_064636.1, forward strand.
CGAACAGATGTGCAGAACTATAGACCTATATCTCTAACGTCGATCAGTTGTAGAATTTTGGAACACGTATTATGTTAGAGTATAATGACTTTTCTGGAGACTAGAAGTTTACTCTATAGGAATCAGCATGGGTTTCGAAAAAGACGGTCATGTGAAACCCAGCTCGCGCTATTCGTCCACGAGAGTCAGAGGGCCATAGACACGGGTTCACAGGTAGATGCCGTGTTTCTTGACGTCCGCAAGGCGTTCGATACAGTTCCCCACAGTCGTTTAATGAACAAAGTATGGATTGAGGAGTTCCTAGATAACAGAACGCAGCATGTCATTCTCAATGGAGAGAAGTCTTCCAAAGTAAGAGTGACTTCAGGTGTGCCGCAGGGGAGTGTCGTAGGACCGTTGCTATCACAATATACATAAATGACCTGGTGGATGACATCGGAACTTCACTGAGGCTTTTTGCAGATGATGCTGTGGTGTATCGAGAGGTTGTAACAATGGAAAATTGTACTGAAATGGAGGAGGATCTGCAGCGAATTGACGCATGGTGCAGGGAATAGCAATTGAATCTCAATGTAGAAAAGTGTAATGTGCTGCGAATACATAGAAAGATAGATCCCTTATCATTTAGCTACAATATAGCAGGTCAGCAACTGGAATGATCATATAAAGTTGATCGTCGGTAAATCAGGTGCCAGACTGAGATTCATTGGAAGAATCCTAAGGAAATGCAATCCGAAAACAAAGGAAGTAGGTTACAGTACGCTTGTTCGCCCACTGCTGGAATACTGCTGAGCAGTGTGGGATCCGTACCAGATAGTGTTGATAGGAGAGACAGAGAAGATCCAATGGAGAGCTGCGCGCTTCGTTACAGTATCATTTAGTAATTGCGAAAGCGTTACGGAGGTGACAGATAAACTCCAGTGGAAGACTCTGCAGAAGAGACGCTCAGTAGCTCGGTATGGGCTTTTGTTGAATTTTCGAGAAGATACCTTCACCGAAGAGTCGTGCAGTATATCGCTCCCTCCTACGTATATCTCGCGAAGAGACCGGTGAGGATAAAATCAGAGAGATTAGAGCCCACACAGAGGCATACCGACAATCTTTCTTTCCACAAACAATACGAGACTGGAATAGAAGGGAGAACCGATAGAGGTACTCAAGGTAACCTCCGCCACACAGGTGGCTTGCGGAGTATGGATGTCGATGTAGATGTAGAGTTGTGTAGAGGTCCACTGGAACATGGCAGAGACTTGGTGCCCAGTGCATTACCTGCTTGCTGACTGTGGAGCTGTACTACTGAGGATGTCTACAGCCTGGTGGTGCCCTGTGCTGAAACCCACTTTAAGAATGGGAGGGTTCCGATGAGAGCAGTGTGGACGTCCACTGGAACACCACAGAGACTTGGCGCCCATTGCATTACCTGTTTGCTGACTGTGTTGCTGAGTCACTGAGAATGTCTAGAGCCTGGTGGTGCCCCCTTATGAAACCCACATTAAGAATTGGAGAGTTCAGGTGAGAGCAGTGTGGACGTCCACTGGAACACCACAGAGACTTGGCACCCAATGCATTACCTGCTTGCTGACTGTGGAGCTGGGCTACTGAGGATGTCTACAGCCTGGTGGTGCCCTGTTATGAAACCCACTTTAAGAATGGGAAGGTTCAGGTGAGAGCAGTGTGGACGTCCACTGGAACACCACAGAGACTTGGCACCCAATGCATTACCTGCTTGCTGACTGTGGAGCTGGGCTACTGAGGATGTCTACAGCCTGGTGGTGCCCTGTTATGAAACCCACTTTAAGAATGGGAGGGTTCCGATGAGAGCAGTGTGGACGTCCACTGGAACACCACAGATTCTTGGCGCCCATTGCATTACCTGTTTGCTGACTGTGTTGCTGAGTCACTGAGAATGTCTAGAGCCTGGTGGTGCCCCCTTATGAAACCCACATTAAGAATTGGAGAGTTCAGGTGAGAGCAGTGTGGACGTCCACTGGAACACCACAGAGACTTGGCACCCAATGCATTACCTGCTTGCTGACTGTGGAGCTGGGCTACTGAGGATGTCTACAGCCTGGTGGTGCCCTGTTATGAAACCCACTTTAAGAATGGGAGGGTTCCGATGAGAGCAGTGTGGACGTCCACTGGAACACCACAGATTCTTGGCGCCCATTGCATTACCTGTTTGCTGACTGTGTTGCTGAGTCACTGAGAATGTCTAGAGCCTGGTGGTGCCCCCTTATGAAACCCACATTAAGAATTGGAGAGTTCAGGTGAGGGCAGTGTGGACGTCCACTGGAACACCACAGAGACTTGGCACCCAATGCATTACCTGCTTGCTGACTGTGGAGCTGGGCTACTGAGGATGTCTACAGCCTGGTGGTGCCCTGTTATGAAACCCACTTTAAGAATGGGAGGGTTCAGGTGAGAGCAGTGTGGACGTCCACTGGAACACCACAGAGACTTGGCACCCAATGCATTACCTGCTTGCTGACTGTGGAGCTGGGCTACTGACGATGTCTACAGCCTGGTGGTGCCCTGTTATGAAACCCACTTTAAGAATGGGAGGGTTCCGATGAGAGCAGTGTGGACGTCCACTGGAACACCACAGAGACTTGGCGCCCATTGCATTACCTGTTTGCTGACTGTGTTGCTGAGTCACTGAGAATGTCTAGAGCCTGGTGGTGCCCCCTTATGAAACCCACATTAACAATTGGAGGGTTCAGGTGAGAGCAGTGTGGACGTCCACTGGAACACCACAGAGACTTGGCACCCAATGCATTACCTGCTTGCTGACTGTGGAGCTGGGCTACTGACGATGTCTACAGCCTGGTGGTGCCCTGTTATGAAACCCACTTTAAGAATGGGAGGGTTCCGATGAGAGCAGTGTGGACGTCCACTGGAACACCACAGAGACTTGGCGCCCATTGCATTACCTGTTTGCTGACTGTGTTGCTGAGTCACTGAGAATGTCTAGAGCCCGGTGGTGCCCCCTTATGAAACCCACATTAAGAATTGGAGGGTTCAGGTGAGGGCAGTGAGGACGTCCACTGGAACACCACAGATTCTTGGCACCCAATGCATTACCTGCTTGCTGACTGTGGAGCTGGGCTACTGAGGATGTCTACAGCCTGGTGGTGGCCTGTTATGAAACCCACTTTAAGAATGGGAGGGTTCCGATGAGAGCAGTGTGGACGTCCACTGGAACACCACAGATTCTTGGCACCAAATGCATTACCTGCTTGCTGACTGTGGAGCTGGGCTACTGATGATGTCTACAGGCTGGTGGTGCCCCCTTATGAAACCTACTTTAAGAATGGGAGAGTTCAGGTGAGAGCAGTGTAGCTGCCCAGTGGAACACCACAGAGACTTGGCGCCCATTGCATTACCTGTTTGCTGACTGTGTTGCTGAGTCACTGAGAATGTCTAGAGCCCGGTGGTGCCCCCTTATGAAACCCACATTAAGAATTGGAGGGTTCAGGTGAGAGCAGTGTGGACGTCCACTGGAACACCACAGAGACTTGGCACCCAATGCATTGCCTGCTTGCTGGCTGCGGAGCTGGGCTACTGAGGATGTCTACAGCCTGGTGGTGCCCTGTTATGAAACCCACATTAAGAATGGGAGGGTTCAGGTGAGAGCAGTGTGGACGTCCACTGGAACACCACAGAGACTTGGCACCCAATGCATTACCTGCTTGCTGACTGTGGAGCTGGGCTACTGAGGATGTCTACAGCCTGGTGGTGCCCTGTTATGAAACCCACTTTAAGAATGGGAGGGTTCCGATGAGAGCAGTGTGGACGTCCACTGGAACACCACAGAGACTTGGCGCCCATTGCATTACCTTTTTGCTGACTGTGTTGCTGAGTCACTGAGAATGTCTAGAGCCCGGTGGTGCCCCCTTATGAAACCCACATTAAGAATTGGAGGGTTCAGGTGAGAGCAGTGTGGACGTCCACTGGAACACCACAGAGACTTGGCACCCAATGCATTACCTGCTTGCTGGCTGTGGAGCTGGGCTACTGAGGATGTCTACAGCCTGGTGGTGCCCTGTTATGAAACCCACTTTAAGAATGGGAGGGTTCCGATGAGAGCAGTGTGGACGTCCACTGGAACACCACAGAGACTTGGCACCCAATGCATTACCTGCTTGCTGACTGTGGAGCTGGGCTACTGAGGATGTCTACAGCCTGGTGGTGCCCTGTTATGAAACCCACTTTAAGAATGGGAGGGTTCCGATGAGAGCAGTGTGGACGTCCACTGGAACACCACAGATTCTTGGCGCCCATTGCATTACCTGTTTGCTGACTGTGTTGCTGAGTCACTGAGAATGTCTAGAGCCTGGTGGTGCCCCCTTATGAAACCCACATTAAGAATTGGAGAGTTCAGGTGAGAGCAGTGTGGACGTCCACTGGAACACCACAGAGACTTGGCACCCAATGCATTACCTGCTTGCTGACTGTGGAGCTGGGCTACTGAGGATGTCTACAGCCTGGTGGTGCCCTGTTATGAAACCCACTTTAAGAATGGGAGGGTTCCGATGAGAGCAGTGTGGACGTCCACTGGAACACCACAGATTCTTGGCGCCCATTGCATTACCTGTTTGCTGACTGTGTTGCTGAGTCACTGAGAATGTCTAGAGCCTGGTGGTGCCCCCTTATGAAACCCACATTAAGAATTGGAGAGTTCAGGTGAGAGCAGTGTGGACGTCCACTGGAACACCACAGAGACTTGGCACCCAATGCATTACCTGCTTGCTGACTGTGGAGCTGGGCTACTGAGGATGTCTACAGCCTGGTGGTGCCCTGTTATGAAACCCACTTTAAGAATGGGAAGGTTCAGGTGAGAGCAGTGTGGACGTCCACTGGAACACCACAGAGACTTGGCACCCAATGCATTACCTGCTTGCTGACTGTGGAGCTGGGCTACTGAGGATGTCTACAGCCTGGTGGTGCCCTGTTATGAAACCCACTTTAAGAATGGGAGGGTTCCGATGAGAGCAGTGTGGACGTCCACTGGAACACCACAGATTCTTGGCGCCCATTGCATTACCTGTTTGCTGACTGTGTTGCTGAGTCACTGAGAATGTCTAGAGCCTGGTGGTGCCCCCTTATGAAACCCACATTAAGAATTGGAGAGTTCAGGTGAGAGCAGTGTGGACGTCCACTGGAACACCACAGAGACTTGGCACCCAATGCATTACCTGCTTGCTGACTGTGGAGCTGGGCTACTGAGGATGTCTACAGCCTGGTGGTGCCCTGTTATGAAACCCACTTTAAGAATGGGAGGGTTCCGATGAGAGCAGTGTGGACGTCCACTGGAACACCACAGATTCTTGGCGCCCATTGCATTACCTGTTTGCTGACTGTGTTGCTGAGTCACTGAGAATGTCTAGAGCCTGGTGGTGCCCCCTTATGAAACCCACATTAAGAATTGGAGAGTTCAGGTGAGGGCAGTGTGGACGTCCACTGGAACACCACAGAGACTTGGCACCCAATGCATTACCTGCTTGCTGACTGTGGAGCTGGGCTACTGAGGATGTCTACAGCCTGGTGGTGCCCTGTTATGAAACCCACTTTAAGAATGGGAGGGTTCAGGTGAGAGCAGTGTGGACGTCCACTGGAACACCACAGAGACTTGGCACCCAATGCATTACCTGCTTGCTGACTGTGGAGCTGGGCTACTGACGATGTCTACAGCCTGGTGGTGCCCTGTTATGAAACCCACTTTAAGAATGGGAGGGTTCCGATGAGAGCAGTGTGGACGTCCACTGGAACACCACAGAGACTTGGCGCCCATTGCATTACCTGTTTGCTGACTGTGTTGCTGAGTCACTGAGAATGTCTAGAGCCCGGTGGTGCCCCCTTATGAAACCCACATTAAGAATTGGAGGGTTCAGGTGAGAGCAGTGAGGACGTCCACTGGAACACCACAGATTCTTGGCACCCAATGCATTACCTGCTTGCTGACTGTGGAGCTGGGCTACTGAGGATGTCTACAGCCTGGTGGTGGCCTGTTATGAAACCCACTTTAAGAATGGGAGGGTTCCGATGAGAGCAGTGTGGACGTCCACTGGAACACCACAGATTCTTGGCACCAAATGCATTACCTGCTTGCTGACTGTGGAGCTGGGCTACTGATGATGTCTACAGGCTGGTGGTGCCCCCTTATGAAACCTACTTTAAGAATGGGAGAGTTCAGGTGAGAGCGGTGTAGCTGCCCAGTGGAACACCACAGAGACTTGGCGCCCATTGCATTACCTGTTTGCTGACTGTGTTGCTGAGTCACTGAGAATGTCTAGAGCCCGGTGGTGCCCCCTTATGAAACCCACATTAAGAATTGGAGGGTTCAGGTGAGAGCAGTGTGGACGTCCACTGGAACACCACAGAGACTTGGCACCCAATGCATTGCCTGCTTGCTGGCTGCGGAGCTGGGCTACTGAGGATGTCTACAGCCTGGTGGTGCCCTGTTATGAAACCCACATTAAGAATTGGAGGGTTCAGGTGAGAGCAGTGTGGACGTCCACTGGAACACCACAGAGACTTGGCACCCAATGCATTACCTGCTTGCTGACTGTGGAGCTGGGCTACTGAGGATGTCTACAGCCTGGTGGTGCCCTGTTATGAAACCCACTTTAAGAATGGGAGGGTTCCGATGAGAGCAGTGTGGACGTCCACTGGAACACCACAGAGACTTGGCGCCCATTGCATTACCTTTTTGCTGACTGTGTTGCTGAGTCACTGAGAATGTCTAGAGCCCGGTGGTGCCCCCTTATGAAACCCACATTAAGAATTGGAGGGTTCAGGTGAGAGCAGTGTGGACGTCCACTGGAACACCACAGAGACTTGGCACCCAATGCATTGCCTGCTTGCTGGCTGTGGAGCTGGGCTACTGAGGACGTCTACAGCCTGGTGGTGCCCTGTTATGAAACCCACTTTAAGAATGGGAGGGTTCCGATGAGAGCAGTGTGGACGTCCACTGGAACACCACAGAGACTTGGCACCCAATGCATTACCTGCTTGCTGACTGTGGAGCTGGGCTACTGAGGATGTCTACAGCCTGGTGGTGCCCTGTTATGAAACCCACTTTAAGAATGGGAGGGTTCAGGTGAGAGCAGTGTGGACGTCCACTGGAACACCACAGAGACTTGGCACCCAATGCATTACCTGCTTGCTGACTGTGGAGCTGGGCTACTGAGGATGTCTACAGCCTGGTGGTGCCCTGTTATGAAACCCACTTTAAGAATGGGAGGGTTCCGATGAGAGCAGTGTGGACGTCCACTGGAACACCACAGAGACTTGGCGCCCATTGCATTACCTGTTTGCTGACTGTGTTGCTGAGTCACTGAGAATGTCTAGAGCCTGGTGGTGCCCCCTTATGAAACCCACATTAAGAATTGGAGGGTTCAGGTGAGAGCAGTGTGGACGTCCACTGGAACACCACAGAGACTTGGCACCCAATGCATTACCTGCTTGCTGACTGTGGAGCTGGGCTACTGACGATGTCTACAGCCTGGTGGTGCCCTGTTATGAAACCCACTTTAAGAATGGGAGGGTTCCGATGAGAGCAGTGTGGACGTCCACTGGAACACCACAGAGACTTGGCACCAAATGCATTACCTGCTTGCTGACTGTGGAGATGGGCTACTGAGGATGTCTACAGCCTGGTGGTGGCCTGTTATGAAACCCACTTTAAGAATGGGAGGGTTCCGATGAGAGCAGTGTGGATGTCCACTGGAACACCACAGATTCTTGGCACCAAATGCATTACCTGCTTGCTGACTGTGGAGCTGGGCTACTGATGATGTCTACAGGCTGGTGGTGCCCCCTTATGAAACCTACTTTAAGAATGGGAGAGTTCAGGTGAGAGCAGTGTAGCTGCCCACTGGAACACCACAGAGACTTGGCGCCCATTGCATTACCTGTTTGCTGACTGTGTTGCTGAGTCACTGAGAATGTCTAGAGCCCGGTGGTGCCCCCTTATGAAACCCACATTAAGAATTGGAGGGTTCAGGTGAGAGCAGTGTGGACGTCCACTGGAACACCACAGAGACTTGGCACCCAATGCATTACCTGCTTGCTGACTGTGGAGCTGGGCTACTGAGGATGTCTACAGCCTGGTGGTGCCCTGTTATGAAACCCACTTTAAGAATGGGAGGGTTCCGATGAGAGCAGTGTGGACGTCCACTGGAACACCACACAGAGACTTGGCGCCCATTGCATTACCTGTTTGCTGACTGTGTTGCTGAGTCACTGAGAATGTCTAGAGCCCGGTGGTGCCCCCTTATGAAACCCACATTAAGAATTGGAGGGTTCCGATGAGAGCAGTGTGGACGTCCACTGGAACACCACAGAGACTTGGCAACCAATGCATTACCTGCTTGCTGACTGTGGAGCTGGGCTACTGAGGATGTCTACAGCCTGGTGGTGCCCTGTTATGAAACCCACTTTAAGAATGGGAGGGTTCCGATGAGAGCAGTGTGGACGTCCACTGGAACACCACAGAGACTTGGCGCCCATTGCATTACCTGTTTGCTGACTGTGTTGCTGAGTCACTGAGAATGTCTAGAGCCCGGTGGTGCCCCCTTATGAAACCCACATTAAGAATTGGAGGGTTCAGGTGAGAGCAGTGTGGACGTCCACTGGAACACCACAGAGACTTGGCACCCAATGCATTACCTGCTTGCTGACTGTGGAGCTGGGCTACTGAGGATGTCTACAGCCTGGTGGTGCCCTGTTATGAAACCCACTTTAAGAATGGGAGGGTTCCGATGAGAGCAGTGTGGACGTCCACTGGAACACCACAGAGACTTGGCGCCCATTGCATTACCTGTTTGCTGACTGTGTTGCTGAGTCACTGAGAATGTCTAGAGCCCGGTGGTGCCCCCTTATGAAACCCACATTAAGAATTGGAGGGTTCAGGTGAGAGCAGTGTGGACGTCCACTGGAACACCACAGAGACTTGGCACCCAATGCATTACCTGCTTGCTGACTGTGGAGCTGGGCTACTGAGGATGTCTACAGCCTGGTGGTGCCCTGTTATGAAACCAACTTTAAGAATGGGAGGGTTCCGATGAGAGCAGTGTGGACGTCCACTGGAACACCACAGAGACTTGGTGCCCATTGCATTACCTGTTTGCTGACTGTGTTGCTGAGTCACTGAGAATGTCTAGAGCCCGGTGGTGCCCCCTTATGAAACCCACATTAAGAATTGGAGGGTTCAGGTGAGAGCAGTGTGGACGTCCACTGGAACACCACAGAGACCTGGCACCCAATGCATTACCTGCTTGCTGACTGTGGAGCTGGGCTACTGAGGATGTCTACAGCCTGGTGGTGCCCTGTTATGAAACCCACTTTAAGAATGGGAGGGTTCCGATGAGAGCAGTGTGGACGTCCACTGGAACACCACAGAGACTTGGCGCCCATTGCATTACCTGTTTGCTGACTGTGTTGCTGAGTCACTGAGAATGTCTAGAGCCTGGTGGTGCCCCCTTATGAAACCCACATTAAGAATTGGAGGGTTCAGGTGAGAGCAGTGTGGACGTCCACTGGAACACCACAGAGACTTGGCACCCAATGCATTACCTGCTTGCTGACTGTGGAGCTGGGCTACTGAGGATGTCTACAGCCTGGTGGTGCCCTGTTATGAAACCCACTTTAAGAATGGGAGAGTCCAGATGAGAGCAGTGTGGACGTCCACTGGAACACCACAGAGACTTGGCGCCCATTGCATTACCTGTTTGCTGACTGTGTTGCTGAGTCACTGAGAATATCTAGAGCCCGGTGGTGCCCCCTTATGAAACCCACATTAAGAATTGGAGGGTTCAGGTGAGAGCAGTGTGGACGTCCACTGGAACACCACAGAGACTTGGCACCCAATGCATTACCTGCTTGCTGACTGTGGAGCTGGGCTACTGAGGATGTCTACAGCCTGGTGGTGCCCTGTTATGAAACCCACTTTAAGAATGGGAGGGTTCCGATGAGAGCAGTGTGGACGTCCACTGGAACACCACAGAGACTTGGCGCCCATTGCATTACCTGTTTGCTGACTGTGTTGCTGAGTCACTGAGAATGTCTAGAGCCCGGTGGTGCCCCCTTATGAAACCCACATTAAGAATTGGAGGGTTCAGGTGAGAGCAGTGTGGACGTCCACTGGAACACCACAGAGACTTGGCACCCAATGCATTACCTGCTTGCTGACTGTGGAGCTGGGCTACTGAGGATGTCTACAGCCTGGTGGTGCCCTGTTATGAAACCCACTTTAAGAATGGGAGGGTTCCGATGAGAGCAGTGTGGACGTCCACTGGAACACCACAGAGACTTGGTGCCCATTGCATTACCTGTTTGCTGACTGTGTTGCTGAGTCACTGAGAATGTCTAGAGCGCGGTGGTGCCCCCTTATGAAACCCACATTAAGAATTGGAGGGTTCAGGTGAGAGCAGTGTGGACGTCCACTGGAACACCACAGAGACTTGGCACCCAATGCATTACCTGCTTGCTGACTGTGGAGCTGGGCTACTGAGGATGTCTACAGCCTGGTGGTGCCCTGTTATGAAACCCACTTTAAGAATGGGAGGGTTCCGATGAGAGCAGTGTGGACGTCCACTGGAACACCACAGAGACTTGGTGCCCATTGCATTACCTGTTTGCTGACTGTGTTGCTGAGTCACTGAGAATGTCTAGAGCCCGGTGGTGCCCCCTTATGAAACCCACATTAAGAATTGGAGGGTTCAGGTGAGAGCAGTGTGGACGTCCACTGGAACACCACAGAGACTTGGCACCCAATGCATTACCTGCTTGCTGACTGTGGAGCTGGGCTACTGAGGATGTCTACAGCCTGGTGGTGCCCTGTTATGAAACCCACTTTAAGAATGGGAGGGTTCCGATGAGAGCAGTGTGGACGTCCACTGGAACACCACAGAGACTTGGCGCCCATTGCATTACCTGTTTGCTGACTGTGTTGCTGAGTCACTGAGAATGTCTAGAGCCTGGTGGTGCCCCCTTATGAAACCCACATTAAGAATTGGAGGGTTCAGGTGAGAGCAGTGTGGACGTCCACTGGAACACCACAGAGACTTGGCACCCAATGCATTACCTGCTTGCTGACTGTGGAGCTGGGCTACTGAGGATGTCTACAGCCTGGTGGTGCCCTGTTATGAAACCCACTTTAAGAATGGGAGGGTTCCGATGAGAGCAGTGTGGACGTCCACTGGAACACCACAGAGACTTGGCACCAAATGCATTACCTGCTTGCTGACTGTGGAGATGGGCTACTGAGGATGTCTACAGCCTGGTGGTGGCCTGTTATGAAACCCACTTTAAGAATGGGAGGGTTCCGATGAGAGCAGTGTGGATGTCCACTGGAACACCACAGATTCTTGGCACCAAATGCATTACCTGCTTGCTGACTGTGGAGCTGGGCTACTGATGATGTCTACAGGCTGGTGGTGCCCCCTTATGAAACCTACTTTAAGAATGGGAGAGTTCAGGTGAGAGCAGTGTAGCTGCCCACTGGAACACCACAGAGACTTGGCGCCCATTGCATTACCTGTTTGCTGACTGTGTTGCTGAGTCACTGAGAATGTCTAGAGCCCGGTGGTGCCCCCTTATGAAACCCACATTAAGAATTGGAGGGTTCAGGTGAGAGCAGTGTGGACGTCCACTGGAACACCACAGAGACTTGGCACCCAATGCATTACCTGCTTGCTGACTGTGGAGCTGGGCTACTGAGGATGTCTACAGCCTGGTGGTGCCCTGTTATGAAACCCACTTTAAGAATGGGAGGGTTCCGATGAGAGCAGTGTGGACGTCCACTGGAACACCACACAGAGACTTGGCGCCCATTGCATTACCTGTTTGCTGACTGTGTTGCTGAGTCACTGAGAATGTCTAGAGCCCGGTGGTGCCCCCTTATGAAACCCACATTAAGAATTGGAGGGTTCCGATGAGAGCAGTGTGGACGTCCACTGGAACACCACAGAGACTTGGCAACCAATGCATTACCTGCTTGCTGACTGTGGAGCTGGGCTACTGAGGATGTCTACAGCCTGGTGGTGCCCTGTTATGAAACCCACTTTAAGAATGGGAGGGTTCCGATGAGAGCAGTGTGGACGTCCACTGGAACACCACAGAGACTTGGCGCCCATTGCATTACCTGTTTGCTGACTGTGTTGCTGAGTCACTGAGAATGTCTAGAGCCCGGTGGTGCCCCCTTATGAAACCCACATTAAGAATTGGAGGGTTCAGGTGAGAGCAGTGTGGACGTCCACTGGAACACCACAGAGACTTGGCACCCAATGCATTGCCTGCTTGCTGGCTGTGGAGCTGTGCTACTGAGGATGTCTACAGCCTGGTGGTGCCCTGTTAGGAAACCCACATTAAGAGTAGGAGAGTCCAGATGAGAGCAGTGTGGTGGCCACAGAGACTGGGCGGCCGGTGCGTTACCTGCTTGGTGACGACGGAGCTGGCGCGCAGGCTGAGCGCGTCGGCGGCCTCGCGGTCCTGCTGCTGCTGCTGCTGCTCGCGGCTGGCGGCCGCGGCCTGCCGGCACAGCACCTCGTGGTAGTGCGGCGGCCGGTACTCGTACACGCCGTCGTTCAGCTCCACCCGGTTCCTCTGCGTCTGGCACAGCGGCTGGTAGCTCTGCAACACGCGACGGCGCACCGTACACGTACTGTGGTGGGGTGGCAGGCCAGCTTCACAAACAGACACTCCTTCCTCAGTTAAGGGGCTCCGGAACGGCCTATACTTGCAATGTTAAAATAACGCTTATAAATTACATCTTTCCTCACAAAGTATTTGAGGTAGGAAGTTGAACTTTTTACAGATCATTTATTGGAATATGGGCTACAACTTAACACAGGGATTTTACAAAATTTTAGTTCAGTTATTAAAGATGATTTTTTTTTCAATTCTAATGAAAATTCACAACATTTTTTTTGCAATTTTTTATTTATATATTCAAAAATATACAGTTTTTTGGGAAAAGGCTGTGTTAAATTATGCAGAAGGTACTGTGTAACATTTACTGAAAGTTTGAAACAAATATGTTTGGAAGATCCTTAGAAAACGTGTAATTAGTATGAGAAAATAAAAGTTTTGGGAATCGAGCGACAAAGATTGGATTAACTTTTTAGTGCATTCCAGGTCCATGGGATGGATTATCTTCATCCTCTGCAAACTCCTCCTCCAGCTTCCTCTTGTTCCTCCTCCTGTTTACTCTTGCTTGTATTTCTAGACTCTTTACAGCCCTGTCTGCAGCCCGAAGGCGTTCCTTGTCTAAAGCAAGCATCGCTCGTACCGTGTTAGAACCTATCTTCATTCCCATATTTCTAAATACCTTGCACCTTACAATGTTGCCATCATTGAAAGTCGGAACAGCATCATACACACCAAAGTGAAGTGTTTCTATTCCAACAAATACAGTCTTCGGGATCCTCGACCATATAACACTATTTACACTTTCATTGGGGTTTTGAGTCTTTCCGTGAATATACTTTTTCAACAGTTCAGGTGCTGCTAAGTCTCTGAAAATAGGTTAGCCACAACACATACTTTATTTTACATCACTAAAATGTACCTGATGAACACGGACGTTAATAATAAGACCATTTGACAGCAGTTTAACAGCGCCACAGTGGGTCACGCCCATGTAGAACACATTTCAAAAAAAATTTAAAAATATTTGTAGTCTTCGGAATTGAATAAATTATATATCTATTAAAAGGTAATAGTCTGCAGATTCAGAAAACGCAAAAAAGTAAAAATTGAAGTTTTCATGATTTTGAGCCTTTCCGGAGCCCCTTAACATTACAATATGCATTCCACACTATGTGATCCAGAGCATCTGGACACCCCCTATGTAAAGCGAAATTGGCCACTAGATGTCACGAGCGGTGGACCCACAGGTATAAAACGGGTGGGGAGTATTGTGATCTCAATAGAGAAGCAGCAACAGCAGAATCGATCGGTTATAACAGCACAGTGACTTCAAATGTTCAGTAGTCACGGGACGCCACCTGAGTAATAGATCCATCAGGGACATTGCATCCCTTCCAAACCTGCTGAAGTGACTGTGAACTGGAAATGTGAGGAAACAAGCACAGCTACACTATGTGATCAAAAGTATCCAACCACATGGATGGCTGAGAATGACTTACAAGTTCGTGGCGCCCTCCATCGGTAATGCTAGAATTCAGTATGGTGTTGGCCCACCCTTAGCCTTGATGACAGCTTCCACTCGCGCAGGCATACGTTCAATCTGGTCCTGGAAGGTTTCCTGGGGAACGGCAGCCCATTCTTCACGGAGTGCTGCACTGAGGAGAAGTATCGATGTCGGTCGGTGAGGGCTGGCACGAAGTCGCCGTTCCAAAGCATCCCCAAGGGTTTGTATAGGTTTCAGGTCAGGATGGATGTTATTGTCGTGTCACCACTTCACCACAGGCTGTACATTATGAACAGGTGCTCGATCGTCTCGAAAGATGCAATCTCCATCCCCAAATTGCTCTTCAACAGCGGAAAGCAAGAATGTGCATAAGTCATCAATGTATGCTTTGCTGTGATCGTGTCACGCAAAACAACAAGGGGTGCAAGCCCCCTCCACGAATTACACGACCACACCATAACACCACCGCCTCCGAATTTTACTGTTGGCACTACGCACGCTGGCAGATGACGTTCACCGGGCATTCGCCATACCCACACCCTACCCTCAGATCGCCACATTGTGTACCGTGATTCGTCATTCCACACAACGTTCTTCTCACTGTTCAGTCGTCCAATGTCTACGCTCCTTACACCAAGCGAGGCGTCGTTTGGCATTTACTGGCGTGATGGTTGCCTTATGAGTAGCTGCCCGACCATGAAATCCAAGTTTTCTCACCTCCCGTCTGTCATAGTACTTGCAGTGGATCCTGATGCAGACTGGAATTCTTGTGTGATGTTCTGGATAGATGTCTGCCTAATCACGTTACGACCCTCTTCAATTGTCGGTGGTCTTTGTGAGTCAACAGACGAGGTCGGCCTGTACGCCTTTGTGCTGTACGTGTTCCTTCACGTTTCCACTTCACTATGACATCGGAAACAGTGGACCTAGGGGTGTTTAGGAGTGTGGAAATCTCGCGTACACACGAATGACACAAGTGATACCCAATCACCTGAGGAGGAGGAGGAGATTAATGTTTAACGTCCCGTCGACAACGAGGTCATTAGAGACGGAGCGCAAGCTCGGGTGAGGGAAGGATGGGGAATGAAATCGGCCGTGCCCTTTCAAAGGAACCAACCCGGCATTTGCCTGAACCGATTTAGGGAAATCACGGAAAACCTAAATCAGGATGGCCGGAGACGGGATTGAACCGTCGTCCTCCCGAATGCGAGTCCAGTGTGCTAACCACTGCGCCACCTCGCTCGGTCCAATCACCTGAGTTCCGCGGAGCGCCCCATTCTGCTCTCTCACGATCTCTGATGACTACTGAGGTCGCTGATATGCAGTACCTGGCAGTAGGTGGCAGCACAATGCACGTAATACGAAAAACGTATGTTCTTGGGGGTGTCCGGATACTTTTGATCACATAGTGTAGGTGTCTCTATGTCCATCTTTATACAGACAGTTGAAGGACCTCGGACGTTGAGTACAGAATGTCGAAACAAAACACCTTCCAGCTGTCTAAATTTCCAATTACTATTTTATTCAGCAACCAGTTCCAGCAATATATTACATCTACATCTACATCTATACTCCGCGAGCCACCTTACGGTGTGTGGCGGAGGGTACTTATTGTACCACTATCTGATCCCCCCTTCCCTGTTCCATTCACGAATTGTGCGTGGGAAGAACGACTGCTTGTAAGTCTCCGTATTTGCTCTAATTTCTCGGATCTTTTCGTTGTGATCATTACGCGAGATATATGTGGGCGGTAGTAATATGTTGCCCATCTCTTCCCGGAATGTGCTCTCTCGTAATTTCGATAATAAACCTCTCCGTATTGCGTAACGCCTTTCTTGAAGTGTCCGCCACTGGAGCTTGTTCAGCATCTCCGTAACGCTCTCGCGCTGACTAAATGTCCCCATGACGAATCGCGCTGCTTTTCGCTGGATCATGTCTATCTCTTCTATTAATCCAACCTGGTAAGGGTCCCATACTGATGAGCAATACTCAAGAATCGGACGAACAAGCGTTTTGTAAGCTACTTCTTTCGTCGATGAGTCACATTTTCTTAGAATTCTTCCTATGAATCTCAACCTGGCGCCTGCTTTTCCCACTATTTGTTTTATGTGATCATTCCACTTCAGATCGCTCCGGATAGTAACTCCTAAGTATTTTACGGTCGTTACCGCTTCCAATGATTTACCACCTATGGCATAATCGTACTGGAATGGATTTCTGCCCCTATGTATGCGCATTATATTACATTTATCTACGTTTAGGGAAAGCTGCCAGCTGTCGCACCATGCATTAATCCTCTGCAGGTCTTCCTGGAGTACGTACGAGTCTTCTGATGTTGCTACTTTCTTGTAGACAACCGTGTCATCTGCAAATAGCCTCACGGAGCTACCGATGTTGTCAACTAAGTCATTTATGTATATTGTAAACAATAAAGGTCCTATCACGCTTCCTTGCGGTACTCCCGAAATTACCTCTACATCTGCAGATTTTGAACCGTTAAGAATGACATGTTGTGTTCTTTCTTCTAGGAAATCCTGAATCCAATCACAAACCTGGTCCGATATTCCGTAAGCTCGTATTTTTTTCACTAAACGTAAGTGCGGAACCGTATCAAATGCCTTCCTGAAGTCCAGGAATACGGCATCAATCTGCTCGCCAGTGTCTACGGCACTGTGAATTTCTTGGGCAAATAGGGCGAGCTGAGTTTCACATGATCTCTGTTTGCGGAATCCATGTTGGTTATGATGAAGGAGATTTGTATTATCTAAGAACGTCATAATACGAGAACACAAAACATGTTCCATTATTCTACAACAGATTGACGTAAGCGAAATAGGCCTATAATTATTCGCATCTGATTTATGACCCTTCTTGAAAATGGGAACGACCTGCGCTTTCTTCCAGTCGCTAGGTACTTTACGTTCTTCCAGCGATCTACGATAAATTGCTGATAGAAAGGGGGCAAGTTCTTTAGCATAATCACTGTAGAATCTTAAGGGTATCTCGTCTGGTCCGGATGCTTTTCCGCTACTAAGTGATAGCAGTTGTTTTTCAATTCCGATATCGTTTATTTCAATATTTTCCATTTTGGCGTCCGTGCGACGGCCCCCTAATCGACGTGTAGAAGGATTCCCACCTCTGGTCCTAATCAAAATAGAGACCAGCGTTGATTTTTTGGTATCCATAGATTTTTGCCGCAGAAATCTCTCGGATCCAAGGGATTGCTGCGAATGTATATCTTCTTCCCCACAATGCCACACACGTGTCTCTGCGCCTGAGAGGAGATCACAAACTTGGTTGCACTGCTCTTCCTCAACCACCCTACACCCCAGATTTCGCACATACTGACTTACGTCACTGAAGGATGGATTCCAGAAGAAGCACTACAGCAATGATGGCGGAGTTACCGATGCGGCAAGAATTTGGCTTTGACAGACACCTGTAAAGTGCTATCAAGCCGGCGTACAGGCTCTCACCTTAAGATGGTGAAAGGCCGCAGAAATCAAAGGAGATCTACGTAGAATAATCACTGAATATAAAAGCCGATGGCCCTACAGACAGAGCCGCGAAGCCCAAACGGCTAACGACAGAAACTTGAAATTTGGTGAAGGTATTGATATTATACTGTAGGCATCGTTTAGAAGTGACTTCTCGAAATAGGGGATGAAAGGTTTTTTAAAAAAAGATAGTCGCTATTAAGGGAAATTTGAAGCTAGACCTACAAAAACTGGTATTTGGTTTCTCGAACAGAAATAAAGAAATATGTGTTTCAGCAGTTCCGAAAATTTAAACCCTATGGAGGTAAAATAGTGGGTGAAAGCTTTTTTTAAATATAAATCATTATACAAGAACTACTAATGTATTTTTAACGCTTCATCTTTGAAAACTAGGATTTGACCTACAGATAAAAAAAAATATGTGTTTCATTGTTTTTGTTAATTCAACACCTAAGATGGGTGCAAAATGGGAATAAATGTTTTACGAAAATGTTTGATTATGATAGCGTTTTTAAAAGCTAAATTTGAATTTGGATTCTCAGTTGGAAATAAAAAACACTTTTTGCACGATTTTGGAAATTTAACCCCTGAGATGGCGAAATATGGAATGAAAGTTTTTGTGGGAATATTTCATTATGAAGCCTTTTTGAAGATATATGTATGAAAATTTGTATTTGGCTTTTTTGTTGGAAACGAAAAAACACACATTTAACTGTTTTTTGAAATTCAGCCCCAAAGGGGGTGTAAAGTTTTATGAAAATATTTCATAGTGAAAATTTTTTGAAGCTAAATCATTGAAAAGTGGTATTTGGCTTCTGAATTAGAAAGGAAAAAATACATGTTTCATACTTTTTGGAATTCGAACCCCAAGGGGGTGAAACAGAGCACGAAAATTTTCAAGAAAATATTTAAATTTTTAAACCAATGAAAATTTTTATTTCACTTCTCGGTTACATACAAAAAAATGCGTGTTAGGGGATGAAATTTTCTATGGAAATGTCGCCAAAAGAATGAAAAAGGCATGATTAAGAATAGCTCAAGCTGCCAGAATCTCTCTTTGGTCAGAAAGTACCATGCTTCTGTGGATTAGTTAACGTGAGAAGCTTAGATAGTGTTACTGTTTGTCAATAACATAAGAACTAGATTAAAGAAAAAATAATCTGCGCAGACCATACAGTCTACGTGTGTAAAACAGTGGTTTCTAAGCTAAAGGGTTCTGTAATCAAAGACTCGGGGAATGATGCGGCGTATTCAAATAACGAATGTTCAAAAATGTTCAAATGTGTCTGATATCTTATGGGACTTAACTGCTAAGGTCATCAGTCCCTAAGCTTACACACTACTTAACCTAAATTATCCTGAGGACAAACACACACACCTATGACCGAGGGAGGACTCGAACCTCCGCCGGGACCAGCCACACAGTCCATGACTACAGCGCCCCAGACCGCTCGGCTAATCCCGCGCGGCCAAATAACGAATTGATGAGAACCAGTGTGACGGCAGCAGCACGTCTGTCAGACAGTGATAGTGAATGGCGGAGGGTACTCACGACGCCCGAGTCGCGGTCCTGGCGGGAGGTTCCTGCGACGGGCAGCCCACCGCCGTAGGGCTCCACCAGGTCGCCCTCCAGAGCCGAGTCGTCGGGGAGGAACAGCTCGTCCCACGGGAGCACCGCCGGCGGGCCGCCGGGCTCCTCGCTCCTGAGGCTCCGGGCCGGCTGCAGCTGCAACTGCGCAGAGACACAGAGCACGCCAACAGGTCAGTCCGGTCTGGGGACACCGACACCGGGTACCGCATCATATCATGACAGGTCAGCCCAGTCTGAGGAAACGAATACTACAACATGTCTCACTACAAGAGCCTGCCCTGTCTGGGGACACCATCACCATCACCATCACCATAAAAAAAGGGTCAACCCAGTCTGGGGACACCAACTACACACCACATCACCTGACGAGGGGTCAACCCAATCTGGGGACACCAACTCTGTACCGCTACATATGACAAGAGGTCAGCCCAGTCTGGGACACTAAAACCATGCAGTGTCATGTTACAGGAGGTCATCCCAGTCTGGGGACACCAAAACCATGCCACATCAAGTTACAAGACGTCGTCCCAGTCTTGGGACACCAGAACCATGTGATGTCATGTTACAAGAGGTCAGGCCAGTCTGGGAACACCACAACCATGCAATGTCATGATACAAGAGGTCAGCCCAGGCTGGGGACACCAAAACCATGCCAAATCATGTAACAAGGCGTCATCCCAGTCTGGGAACACCAGAACCATGCTATGTCATGTTACAAGTGGTCAGTCAGCTAAGTCTGGGGACACCACAACCATGCCAAATCATGTTACAAGACGTCATCCCAGTCTGAGGACACCACAACCATGCCAAATCATGTTAAAAGACGTTATCCCAGTCTGGGGACATAAGAACCATGCAATGCAATGTCATGTTACAAGAGGTCAGCCCAGTCTGGGGACACAAAAACCATGCCACATCATGTTACAAGACGTCATCCCAGTCTGGGGACACCACAATCATGCTATGTCATGTTACAAGAGGTCAGCCCAGTCTGGGGACACCAAAACTATGCCACATCATGTTACAAGACGTCATCCCAGTCTGCGGACACGACAACCATGCAATTTCATGTTACAAGTGGTCAGCCCAGTCTGGGGACACCAAAACCATGCCACATCATGTTATAAGACGTCATCCCAGTCTGGAGACACCACAACCATGCAATGTCATGTTACAAGAGGTCAGGTGGGTCTGGGAACAACAAAACCATGCCAAATCGTGCTACAAGACGTCATCCCAGTCTGGGGACACCAAAACCATGAAATGTCATGTTACAAGAGGTCAGGCCGGTCTGGGAACACCAAAACCATTCCAAATCATGTTACAAGACGTCATCCCGGTCTGGGGACACCAGAACCACGCCAAGTCATGTTACAAGACGTCAGCCCAGTCTGGGGACACCAAATCCATGCCACATCATGCTACAAGTCGTCATCCCAGTCTGGGGACACCACAACCATGCAATGTCATGTCACAAGAGGTCAGCCCAGTCTGGGGACACCAAAACCATGCCACACCATGTTACAAGACGTCATCCCAGCCTGGGGACACCACTACCGTGCAATGTCATGTTACAAGAGGTCAGCCCAGTCTGGGGACACCAAAACCACGCCACATCATGTTACAAGATACCATCCAAGTCTGGGGACACCAGAACCATGCAATGTCATGTCACAAGAGGTCAGCGCAGTCTGGGGTCACCAAAACCATGCCACATCATGTTACAAGATGTCATCCTAGCTGGGGACACCGGAACCACGCAATGTCATGTTACAAGATGTCATCCCAGTCTGGGGACACCAGAACCACACAATGTCATGTTACAAGAGATCAGCCCAGTCTGGCGACACCAACACCGCACCATGTCATCTTCCAACAGGATAGCCTAGCCTGGGACAGCAACATAGACTATGTCACATCACAAACTGTCAGCCATGTATGCAGGCAAGTTAAACTGGCACCAACAGGACACTGTGTCACATCACATGCGGTCAGTCGAAATTGGACACTGATCAAGCTCTGAGGTTGGTGCCCCACTCCCTCACCACAAACGAATTCGATTATTTTATTTATTTATAGATCTATTTATTTAATCTTGCAATATGCTCAACATCGCCACTGTTTGTAACGTGGAAAAGTCTATATTTGTGTACATTTCACTGAAGTTGCTGACAGGAATATTACCTGATACGTTGTGACAACACGACACTTTGGAAATTTGGCCATCACGAATTTCATTGGTGAACGCATGTATGGGTGCATTTGAAATGCCTGGCTCTTTGAAAAGGTGCCTACATGTCGTCCATGGGTGAACACTACATAATATTCTTACCACTCGCTTTTGAACAATCAATACTTTCTTGCTAAGTGACGAGTTACCCCAGAAAATTATTCCCCAAGAGATTATTGAGTAGAAACTTGCAAAATATGTCAGGAGGTTGATTCCTTTGTTTTCAGTATTAAAAGTAACAACTGTACGCAAAGAGCAGCACTAACTGATCTTAGTTGTTTGAGAAGCTCAGTAATATGCTTCTCCAATTCAAGTTTTCATCAACATGTACACCCAAAAATTTGGAGCATTCTACCCTATTGTGTGTGTGTGTTTGCTAATTTAAGAAGAGTCCATTTTCAGAAAACCACTTAATAATTCTTTGGAAAACATTATTTACCATCTCTTCTTTTGCTTATTATGGTACTAGTATCGTCTGCAGAAAGTACCAACTTTGCTTGTTGAATGTTAAGTGGAAGGTCATTAGATATAAACTGAATAGGTATGGACCAAAAATTGAGGCCTATGACACTCCTTTAGTGATTTATTTCCGCAGTCACTAACAATTCCTACGTTTCCGACACTGTGACTTATTCAGCAAAACTTTTTGCATTCTGCTTGTTAAGTATGGCTCAAACCATCAGTTCCATAAAAATTAAGTTTTTCCATGAAAGTTAATCAAACGCTTTGGGAAGATCACAAAAATACCAACTGGCAATATACTATTATTTAAGGCTTGTACTCTTTGACGAGTGAACGTATAAATAGCATCAATCCTTCTGGAAGGGCATCGCTTATTGAGTTGGAACAACTATTCGGAATTCTGTTTGAAATTTCATCAGTCTCACACAACCTTTTCCTTTTTAGAAGTTTGGTAATTGTATTACTTTTAGTGAATTGGTGCTACTTCTAGTTCCTTTGTTTTGTGCAATTACATTTTTTAATATATTCTCTCGCTTCTTCAACTGAACCATTTAATCTTTCCTGTATCTGCTGCTATGTCTAGAAAGTCAACATTAAAAGTACTCGTAATTTGTGAATTATCAACCACAGTAATGTCACTTAGTTTAATTGTTGTGAAGTTTTGTATACTGACTGGCTGTCCAGTCTCCTATTCGACAATGTCCAAAATAGGCATTATTTATTTATTTCTAAACAAACATATTTCTGGATATTTTAATGACTTTCCCTAAAATACTACAGTAATCTTTTTAGAAAGCAACTTTGAAAAACAGACACGAAATTTACTATGGAATAAACGGAATTTGACATTAGCACCCTTTCTACATATACCTCACCCCATACTACACTACTGGCCATTAAAATTGCTACATCACGAAGATGACGTACTCCACACGCGAAATTTAACCGACAGGAAGAAGATGCTGTGATATGCGAATGATTATCTTCTCAGAGCATTCACACAAGGTTGGCGCCGGTGGCGACACCTACAACGTGCTGACATGAGGAAAGTTTCCAACCGATTTCTCATACACAAACAGCAGTTGACCGGCGTTGCCTGGTGAAACGTTGTTGTGATGCCTCGCGTAAGGAGGAGAAATGCGTACCATCACGTTTCCGACTTTTATAAAGGTCGGATTGTAGCGTATCGCGATTGCGGTTTATCGCATCGCGACATTGTTGCTCGAGTCGGTCGAGATCCAATGACTGTTAGCAGAATATGAAATCGGTGGGTTCAGGAGGGTAATACGGAACGCCGTGCTGGATCCCAACGGCCTCGTATCACTAGCAGTCGAGATGACAGGCATCTTATCCGCACGGCTGTAACAGATCGTGCAGCCACGTCTCGATCCCTGAGTCAACAGATGGGGACGTTTGCAAAACGACAACCATCTGCTCGAACAGTTCGACGACGTTTGCAGCAGCACGGACTATCAGCTCGGAGACCGTGGCTGCGGTTTCCCTTGACGCTGCATCACAGACACGAGTGCCTGCGATGGTGTACTCGACGACGAACCTGGGTGCACGAATGACAAAACGTCATTTTTTCGGATGAATGCAGGTTCTGTTTACAGCATCACGATGATCGCATCACTGTTTGGCGAGATCGCGGTGAACGCACATTGGAAGCGTGTATTCGTCATCGCCATACTGGCGTATCACCCGGCGTGGTGGTATGGGGTGCCATCGCTTAGGCGTCTCGGTCACCTCTTGTTCGCATTGACGGCACTTTGAACAGTGGACGTTACATTTCAGATGTGTCACGACCCGTGGTTCTACCTTTCATTCGATCCCTGCGAAACCCTACATTTGAGCAGGATAATGCACGACCGCATGTCGCAGGTCCTGTACGGGCCTTTCTGGATACAGAAAATGTTCGACTGCTGCCCTGGCCAGCACATTCTCCAGATCTCTCACCAATTGAAAACGTCTGGTCAACGGTGGACGAGCAACTGGCTCGTCACAATACGCCAGTCACTACTCTCGATGAACTGTGGTATCGTGTTGAAGCTGCATGGGCAGCTGTACCTGTACACGCCATCCAAGCTCTGTTTGACTCAATGCCCAGGCGTATCGAGGCCGTTGTAACGGCCAGAGGTGGTTGTTCCCGGGTACTGTTTTCATAGGATTTATGCACCCAAATTGCGTGAAAAAGTAGTCACATGCCAGTTCTAGTACAATATATTCGTCCAATGAGTACCCGTTTATCATCTGCATTTCGTCTTGGTGTAGCTGTTTTAATGGACAGTTGTGTAGTATTCCCAGCACACTCTTTACACTGTGAACCTCGGAATACTGAATTCCCTCACGACTTCCAGTATGGAATGTCCCACTCCTCTAGCTCCAACTACCATTCCGTGATCAAAGTCTGTTAAATACCAACGTGCAGCCATCATTTCGGAAGCCTTTTCACATGAATCACCTGAGCGCAAGTGACAACTCTGTCAATGCACTGCCCTTTTATACATTATGTTCGCGATACTACCGTCATCTGTATATGTGCATATCGCTATCCCACGACTTTTGTCCCCTCACTGTACTACGTTTTAGATAGAGCCGTGCAAAGGGTTGATCCTCCTTGGTACACAAAACGGGTTAGAACACTGTTGCACAAACAACGAAACAAACATGCCAAATTTAGACAGACGCAAAATCACCAAGATTGGCGATCTTTTACAGAAGCTCGAAATTTAGCGCGGGCTTCAATGCGAGACGCCTATAATAGTTTCCACAACGAAACTTTGTCTCGAAACCTGGCATAAAATCCAAAGAGATTCTGGTCGTATGTGAAGCATGTTAGCGGCAAGAAACAATCCATCCCTTCTCTGCATGATAGCAATGGAGATATATCGAAGACAGTGCTCCTAAAGCAGAGATACTAAACACAGCCTTCCGAAATGCCTTCACATAAGAAGACGAAGTAAATATTCAAGAATTCGAATATAGAACAGCTGCCAACATGAGTAACGTAGAAGTAAATATCCTCGGAGTAGTGAAGCAACTTAATAAAAGCAAGTTCAAAAATGGTTCAAATGGCTCTGAGCACTATGGGACTTAACAGCTGTCGTCATAAGTCCCCTAGAACTTAGAACTACTTAAACCTAACTAACCTAAGGACATCACACACATCCATGCCCGAGGCAGGATTCGAACCTGCGACCGTAGCAGTCGCGCGGTTCCAAACTGAAGCGCCTAGAACCCTCGGCCACAGGATCCGTATCCAAAGACTGGAAAGTTGCACAGGTCACACCAGTATTCAGGTAAGGTAGCAGGAGTAATCCACTGAATTACAGACGCATACCGTTAACGTCGAAATGCAGCAGGATTTTCGAACATACACTCCTGGAAATGGAAAAAAGAACACATTGACACCGGTGTGGCAGACCCACCATACTTGCTCCGGACTCTGCGAGAGGGCTGTACAAGCAATGATCACACGCACGGCACAGCGGACACACCAGGAACCGCGGTGTTGGCCGTCGAATGGCGCTAGCTGCGCAGCATTTGTGCACCGCCGCCGTCAGTGTCAGCCAGTTTGCCGTGGCATACGGAGCTCCATCGCAGTCTTTAACACTGGTAGCATGCCGCGACAGCGTGGACGTGAACCGTATGTGCAGTTGACGGACTTTGAGCGAGGGCGTATAGTGGGCATGCGGGAGGCCGGGTGGACGTACCGCCGAATTGCTCAACACGTGGGGCGTGAGGTCTCCACAGTACATCGATGTTGTCGCCAGTGGTCGGCGGAAGGTGCACGTGCCCGTCGACCTGGGACCGGACCGCAGCGACGCACGGATGCACGCCAAGACCGTAGGATCCTACGCAGTGCCGTAGGGGACCGCACCGCCACTTCCCAGCAAATTAGGGACACTGTTGCTCCTGGGGTATCGGCGAGGACCATTCGCAACCGTCTCCATGAAGCTGGGCTACGGTCCCGCACACCGTTAGGCCGTCTTCCGCTCACGCCCCAACATCGTGCAGCCCGCCTCCAGTGGTGTCGCGACAGGCGTGAATGGAGGGACGAATGGAGACGTGTCGTCTTCAGCGATGAGAGTCGCTTCTGCCTTGGTGCCAATGATGGTCGTATGCGTGTTTGGCGCCGTGCAGGTGAGCGCCACAATCAGGACTGCATACGACCGAGGCACACAGGGCCAACACCCGGCATCATGGTGTGGGGAGCGATCTCCTACACTGGCCGTACACCACTGGTGATCGTCGAGGGGACACTGAATAGTGCACGGTACATCCAAACCGTCATCGAACCCATCGTTCTACCATTCCTAGACCGGCAAGGGAACTTGCTGTTCCAACAGGACAATGCACGTCCGCATGTATCCCGTGCCACCCAACGTGCTCTACAAGGTGTAAGTCAACTACCCTGGCGAGCAAGATCTCCGGATCTGTCCCCCATTGAGCATGTTTGGGACTGGATGAAGCGTCGTCTCACGCGGTCTGCACGTCCAGCACGAACGCTGGTCCAACTGAGGCGCCAGGTGGAAATGGCATGGCAAGCCGTTCCACAGGACTACATCCAGCATCTCTACGATCGTCTCCATGGGAGAATAGCAGTCTGCATTGCTGCGAAAGGTGGATATACACTGTACTAGTGCCGACATTGAGCATGCTCTGTTGCCTGTGTCTATGTGCCTGTGGTTCTGTCAGTGTGATCATGTGATGTATCTGACCCCAGGAATGTGTCAATAAAGTTTCCCCTTCCTGGGACAATGAATTCACGGTGTTCTTATTTCAATTTCCAGGAGTGTATATTGTGTTCGAACGTAATGAATTACCTAGAAGAAATCGGTCTATTGACATACAGTCAACATGGATTTAGAAGACACCGTTTCTGTGAAACACAACAAGCTCTTTATTCACATGAAGTGTTGAGTGCTATTGACAAGCGATTTCAGATCGATTCCGTATT
This sequence comes from Schistocerca cancellata, assembly GCF_023864275.1. NCBI lineage: Eukaryota > Metazoa > Arthropoda > Insecta > Orthoptera > Acrididae > Schistocerca > Schistocerca cancellata. The sequence continues at coordinate 33,296,403 of NC_064636.1, forward strand.
TATGGGTCTCCGGAAGGCTTTTGACACTGTACCACACAAGCGGCTCGTAGTTAAATTGCGTGCTTATGGAATATCGTCTCAGTTATGTGACTGGATGTGTCATTTCCTGTCAGAGAGGTCACAGTTCTTAGCAACTGACGGAAAGTCATCGAGTAAAACGGAAGTGATTTCTGGGGTTCCCCAAGGTAGCGTTATAGGCCCTTTCTGATCGTTATAAATGATTTGGGAGACTATCTGAGCAGCCGTTTTCAGTTGTTTGCAGATGACGCTGTCGTTTATCGACTAATAAAGTCATCAGAAGATCGCAACAAACTGCAAAACGATTTAGAAGAAATATCGGAATGGTGCGAAAACCTTAAATAACGAAAAGTCTCAGGTCATCCACGTGAGTGCTAAAAGGAACTCGTTAAACTGCGGTTACACGATAAATCAGTCTAATCTAAAAGCCGTAAATTCAACTAAATACCTAGCAATTAAAATTACGAACAATTTAAATTGGAAGGAACATATAGAAAATGTAGTGGGGAAGGCTAACCAAAGACTGCTTTTTTTTGGCAGGACATTTAGAAAATGTAACAGACCTACTAAGGAGACTACCTACACTACGCTTGTCCGTCCTCTTTTAGAATACTGCTGCGCAGTGTGGGATCCTTACCAGATAGGACTGACGGAGTACATCGAAAAAGTTCAAAGAAAGGCAGCACGTTTTGTATTATCACGAAATATGGGGGAGAGTGTCACAGAAATGATACAGGATTTGGGATGGGCATCATTAAAAAAAAAGGCGTTTTTCGTTGCGACGGAATCTTCTCACGAAATTCCAATCACCAACTTTCTCCTCCGGATGCGAAAATATTTTGTTGACACCGACTTACATAGGGAGGAACGATGATCAAGATAAAATAAGGGAAATCAGAGCTCGTAGGGAAAGATATACGTGTTTATTCTTTCAGCGCGCTATACGAGATTGAAATAACAGAGAATCGTGAAGGTGACTCGATGAACCCTCTGCCCGGCACTTAAATGTGATTTGCAGAGTATCCATGTAGATGGAGATTCGGATGTAGATGAACAGGCTTGTACAAATTGTTTAAGGAAGGAAAGACGTTCTGCAATGAGACAACGAGAAAAAGAGACCAGTATGCAACACAATGAAGAGACATCATGACTGGGCGATTATTACGACATGTGTCGTTGCTGAAGAATGTAAGAATGTATTCGAAGAGATGGTACAGAGAAAGAATGTTAGAGTACATATTAGACTAATGGTTGATGTTGCGGTACGCAGCAGTTACACTGAAATCAACAGGATACCTGGCAAGCAATCAGAACGCAGAATTGTATTAAACTAACTCTGGCTTTCATGACCAATATAAGGACAGCCCAGGCGGATACCTACCTGCGATCTGTTATAGCGGTGCATGAATCCCAGCTCCATGGCATCTCCTCCTCCTCCCATGGCCATCATGGTCGCCACCGTAGAGAAGACGACGAACTTCCACAGCCGGCACCACTGCAGTCACAAGAAAGGTAAAAAGTTAAAATGGTGTACGTCATGCAGAAAACATTCACCTACATCCACTGAACAGAAACACTATGATGGCTTTCAAGACCAGTTGCTTCACTCACTGCTGAACCTTGCAGATTTTATGGTAGTGTTCCGTGAAGCTTTTCCATTTGTGACGCTTCATCCAAAACTGAACGTGACGCATTTGGAGATTGCTACTGGTTCGGCCGAGTTTTGCCGACTGGTGGATGTAGCATTAGAAAGGGAAATAAATACTGTGGAAAGAGGCATGGTAGGAGTTTACGTGTGATGGCCTCGGGAGAGCCAGTCATGACAAAACTCTACCATCTGCTGAGCACGATGTATGAGACAGGCGAAATACCCTCAGACTTCAAGAAGAATATAATAATTCCAATCCCAAAGAAAGCAGGTGTTGACAGATGTGAAAATTACCGAACTATCAGTTCAATAACCCACAGCTGCAAAATACTAACGCGAATTCTTTACAGACGAATGGAAAAACTGGTAGAAGCCGACCTCGGGGAAGATCAGTTTGGATTCCGTAGAAATGTTGGAACACGTGAGGCAATACTGACCTTACGACTTATCTTAGAAGAAAGATTAAGAAAAGGCAAACCTACGTTTCTAGCATTTGTAGACTTAGAGAAAGCTTTTGACAATGTTGACTGGAACAATCTCTTTCAAATTCTAAGGGTGGCAGGGGTAAAATACAGGGAGCGAAAGGCTATTTACAATTTGTACAGAAACCAGATGGCAGTTATGAGAGTCGAGGGACATGAAAGGGAAGCAGTGGTTGGGAAAGGAGTAAGACAGGGTTGTAGCCTCTCCCCGATGTTATTCAATCTGTATATTGAGCAAGCAGTAAAGGAGACAAAAGAAAAGTTCGGAGTAGGTATTAAAATTCATGGAGAAGAAGTAAAAACTTTGAGGTTCGCCGATGACATTGTAATTCTGTCAGAGACAGCAAAGGACCTGGAAGAGCAGTTGAACGGAATGGACAGTGTCTTGAAAGGACGATATAAGATGAACATCAACAAAAGCAAAACGAGGATAATGGAATGTAGTGAAATTAAGTCGGGTGATGCTGAGGGAATTAGATTAGGAAATGAGACACTTAAAGTAGTAAAGGAGTTTTGCTATTTAGGGAGTAAAATAACCGATGATGGTCGAAGTCGAGAGGATATAAAATGTAGACTGGCAATGGCAAGGAAAGCGTTTCTCAAGAAGAGGAATTTGTTAACATCGAGTATAGATTTAAGTGTCAGGAAATCGTTTCTGAAAGTATTTGTATGGAGTGTAGCCATGTATGGAAGTGAAACATGGACGATAACTAGTTTGGACAAGAAGAGAATAGAAGCTTTCGAAATGTGGTGCTACAGGAGAGTGCTGAAGATTAGATGGGTAGATCACATAAGTAATGATGAAGTATTGAATAGAATTCGGGAGAAGAGGAGTTTGTGGCACAACTTGACAAAAAGAAGGGACCGGTTGGTAGGACATGTTCTGAGGCATCAGGGGATCACAAGTTTAGCATTGTAGGGCAACGTGGAGGGTAAAAATCGTAGAGGGAGACCAAGAGATGAATACACTAAGCAGATTCAGAAGGATGTAGGTTGCAGTAGGTACTGGGAGATGGAGAAGCTTGCACAGGATAGAGTAGCATGGAGAGCTGCATCAAACCAGTCTCAGGACTGAAGACCACAACAACAACAACAACAGCAGAAGTACAGGGGATAGGCAAAACAATATGAACAGTTGTGGTAATGGGATGGTTGTGTTTGACGGTCAACAGCGCAGTTAAGACACGTGTCGCGCTGGACTGTGCGAGTTCAGTACGGACTAAGCATCAGTCCAGACAGTTTGCGAGTAGTGCACACTTCGTATTTGCATTCAGAGGCCGAGGCCGACGTGCAGTGAAAGACCTAACAGACTTCCAAAGAGGGCAGATTGAGGGGGACCGATTAGCTGGAGCGTCAGCAATCAAGACAGCCAACTTACTGAATGTTTCGAGAGTAACTTTTTCAACAGTCGTGACAGCCCGGACAAAACATGGAAAGACAACATCGTGTAAACGTAATAGTGGACTAAATCACATAGATCGTGGTAATCGTGGTACGCTACCATGAATTGTGTGAAAATAAAACAAAACTATGGCGGCAAAAGTGACTGCAGAGCTCAACAGCCATCTTCGGGACCCCGTATCTATCGACACTGTCCGCCGAGAACCCCTTAAAGCGAATTTTCGTGGACGAGCTGTCCGAAACCATTAGTGGCGAAAACCATCGCAAAAAAGCGTAAAAAATGGTGCCTAGAGCACAAAACCTGGGCGACTGATCACTGGAAACACATCAGATGGCCCAATGAGTCAACGTTTTCGTTATTTCCAAAATCGGGCCGGGTTTATGTCTAGACAACGCCAAAAGAAGCCTAGAATACTGATTGCTTGGTTCTGACAGTTAAGCATGGAGGTGGAAGTGTGTTGGTGTGGGCAGCCATATCATGGTACTCTTCTGATCCCATCATGACTGTCAAAGGCCGCGTTACAGCCAACGATTATGTGAATATTTTAGGTGATCAGGTGCTCCCCCTGATTGAAATGTCGGTCCCCAACGATGGTGTCATATTTCAAGACGACAATGCACCCTTTCACACAACCAGGACAGTGCAATCGTGTTATGAGTAGCATTCAACAGAACTGCAGCGTCTTCCCTGGCCAGCGCAGCCCTCAAACTTGAACATTATCGAACCCTTGTTGGCGGTATGGGAGTGCAAACTCCGGAGCAGATTTCCCTCTCCCTCATCACTACAGGAGTTGGAACAGGTTCTGATCGGAGAGTGGCATAACATTCCGCAGGAGACAATACAATCATTATATGCCACTATTTGAAGAAGAATCGGAGCTGTTTTATGGGCAAATGGGGGTCCAACCCCCTGTTAATAAACCATTCCCAGGTAAGTACAGGTGTTCACATTATTTTGCCTATCCCCTGTGGGTATTCAATGTTGTTGTTGTTGTTGTGGTCTTCAGTTCTGAGACTGGTTTGATGCAGCTTTCCATGCTACTCTATCCTGTGCAAGCTTCTTCATCTCCCAGTACTTACAGCAACGTACATCCTTCTGAATCTGCTTACTGTATTCATCTATTGGCCTCCCTCTACGATTTTTACCCTCCACGCTGCCCTCCAATGCTAAATTTGTGATCCCCTGATGCCTCAGAACATGTCCTACCAACCGATCCCTTCTTCTAGTCAAGTTGTGCCACAAATTGCTCTTCTTCCCAATTCTATTCAATACCTCCTCATTAGTTACGTGATCTACCCATGAAATCTTGAGCATTATTCTGTAGCATCACATTTCGAAAGCTTCTATTCTCTTCTTGTATAAAGTATTTATAGTCGACGTTTCACTTCCATACATGGGTACACTCCATACAAATACTTTCAGAAACGACTTCCTGACACTTAAATCTATACTCGATGTTAACAAATTCCTCTTCATCAGGAACGCTTTCCTTGCCATTGCCAGTCTATATTTTATATCCTACTTCGACCATCATCAGGATCCTGGATAAAATATGACCTTGAACTCCCCACCTTGCTCCTTTGCTCTACCCCTCCCATCCCCTTGTATGCCACACCACATTCTCAGAAATAGGTTAATCACACAATTAGCTGATCGAGATACAGCACACCTCTTCTGGGAATCACTTCAGATTGACTCTGCCAGCCGCCCGTTGCTGGCCGAGCGGTTCTAGGCGCTTCAGTCTGGAACCGCGCGGCCGCTACGGTCGCAGGTTCGAATCCTGCCTCGGGCATGGATGTGTGTGATGTCCTTAGGTTAGTTCGGTTTAAGTAGTTCTAAGTTCTAGGGGACTGATGACCTCAGATGTTAAGTCCCATAGTGGTCAGAGCCATTTGAACCATTTTTTTGACTCTGCCAGGTGGACTGATGACGGGGGCCAGTGTGGTTTCTAGGCTATTTCCCGCATCAAAGTAGGTGACTACTGGACTGGTACCCAACTCCCATCTCAGATGCATGGGTTGGAAACATTTTGAAAAATGCTCTATCACTTTCACATGGACAACACTTGACACAAACAGACTGGGTTCATAATTCCCATCCTAGGGGAATGGACGGGAGGGGTAGAGGAAGAAGAAGGGGATGGTGACAGGAATGATATCTGATCACCCCACACTACTAAAATTGCCAAATCCAGGTTAACATGCTGATGGTGTCTAGATATAGGATAAATTTAAGGAAAAGAAGAAGAATGCCAATCAAAGAGTTTCTAAGGCAACACGCACATATTTTCGTCTCAGTTATAACCCGATATTTTACCACCATACAAAATGAATCAACAAATCGGTACATATGCATCATATTCTTATAGTTCGATCTCTGTCCCCCACCTGTGCCTGCCAAAACGTGACTGACAGTGTACAAAAAGTAAAACAACACATTTAAGAAACCAAGAATTGTTTTTATTACTTGTCAAAATACGTAAAGATTTAAATAAGGCTACAAAAGACACTTGGCACTACTGGTGTAACTTTCAGGTTAGGGTACACTCAGTGCCAAATGTGTTACAAAGATCGAATTATGAGTACAATATGGCGGGTGTGGGTTGCATACTAACTTGCTGCTTCATTTTTTGTGGCAGTAGAACTCTGGACCATGATTGGGAGAGCAAAATATGGGTGCATTGTCTTTTAAGCTCTCTGACTGGCCTGTTTCCAAGAAAGTGGCATCGCTTAGGAGAGAGACAAGGATTGGTGATGGCAGAGGGCGAAGTAATCTCAAGATCATATTTTACCCAGAATGCCTATTGCATACCTACTGGCACAGATAATCCTTATCACAGATATAACTATATTGACAAAGATAGAAACTGTCCATCGATTCTGCGGAACTATTGTCAACATATCAATAAGTTTCAGTTTAAACCCATAAATCCAGTTTACCATGGAAATGGAAAATGACAATGTAATATCCTTTTTTGCATATTTTGGTTGGAGCCAGACTGGTAGAAGGTTAGAACATTTTTCGGAAAGTCACGCATACATTGCATTGCATATTTGTATCAACTCCAATCATCATCCACAATAGGAGAGGGATGTCGTTAAAAGTGTTGTCAACAGAGCCAAAAGAATTTCCACACCAGAACACCTGTACACTGAATTAAAACATCTGAAGTAGGCTTTCGAGAAAATCGCTGTTCAGGGAAAGAAGTAAATAGAGTTCCACGACCAAATAATAGTAGTCCGAACGGCAAGAATAAAACACAACAACGGAGCAACACAGTTTCTTTCTGTGTTATTTAAAAAGTAGCTGACCAGATCGTGTAGATTTCACAGAAACATCAGACCAGTTTTCAGACCAACAAAGAAAATACACTACTGGCCATTAAAATTGTTACACCAAGAAGAAAAGCAGATGATAAACAGGTATACATTCGACAAATATATTATATTAGAACTGGCGTGTGATTATATTTTCACGCAATTTGGGTGCATAGATCCTGAGAAATAAGTACCCAGAACAACCACCTCTGGCCGTAATAATGGCCTTGATACGCCTGGGCATTGAGTCAAACAGAGCTCGGATGGCGTGTACAGGTACAGCTGCCCATGCAGCTTCAACACGATACCACAGTTCATCAAGAGTAGTGACTGGCGTATTGTGACGAGCCAGTTGCTCGGCCACCTTTGACCAGACGTTTTTAATTGGTGAGAGATCTGGAGAATGTGCTGGCCAGGGCAGCAGTCGAACATTTTCTGTATCCAGAAAGGCCCGTACAGGACCTGCAACATGCGGTCGTGCATTATCCTGCTGAAATGTAGGGTTTCGGAGGAATCGAATGAAGGGTAGAGCCACGGGTCGTAACACATCTGAAATGTAACGTCCACTGTTCAAAGTGCCGTCAATGCGAACAAGAGGTGACCGAGACGTGTAACCAATGGCACCCCATACCATCACACCGGGTGAATACGCCAGTATGGAGAACCTGGATTCATCCGAAAAAAATGGCGTTTTGCCATTCGTGCAGCCAGGTTCGTCGTCGAGTACACCATCGCAGGCGCTCCTGTCTGTGATGCAGCGTCGAGGGTAACCGCAACCGTGGTCTCCGAGCTTATAGTCCGTGCTGCTGCAAACGTCGTCGAACTGATCGTGCAGATGGTTGTCGTCTTGCAAACGTCCCCATCTGTTGACTCAGGGATCGAGACGTGGCTGCACGATCCGTTACAGCCGTGCGGATAAGATGCCTGTCATCTCGACTGCTAGTGATACGAGGCCGTTGGGATCCAGCACGGCGTTCCGTATTACCCTCCTGAACGCACCGGTTCCATGTTCTGCTAACAGTCATCGGATCTCGACCAACGCCAGCAGCAATGTCGAGATACGATAAACCGCAATCGCGATAGGCTACAATCCGACCATTATCAAAGTCGGAAACGTGATGGTACGCATTTCTCCTCCTTACACGAGGCATCACAACAACGTTTCACCAGGCAACGCCGGTCAACTGCTGTTTGTGTATGAGAAATGGGTTGGAAACGTTCTTATGTCAGCACGTTGTAGGTGTCGCTACCGGCGCCAACCTCGTGTGAATGCTCTGAAAAGCTAATAATTTTCATATGACAGCATCTTCTTCCTGTCGGTTAAATTTCGCGTCTGTAGCACGTCATCTTCATGGTGTAGCAGTTTTAATGGCGAGTAGTGTACCTGAACTACTTCGATCTATAAACGATAAACACCGTCGTCGATTGGCATGCGGGGAATATAAAATTCCGTGTATGTGCACTGGAGGGCTATATTTTAACTACCAGGAGAAGGGCGAATACACGGCTGAGGGAACATAAAAGTCTTTGCCGACTGGGTAAAATAGAAAAATCATTTGTAGCACAGCGACTGAGGAAGTCGCGAAGTGAAGTTTTTCGAAACCAACATTTTATTTACAATAACGAACTGTTATCCACACTTATAGACAAAAGCCTTAGAAATGTGTAAACATGGGGATAATTTTAAAACGAAAGAAGAAGACATGGAACCTTGCGATGTATGGGGAGTAGCTCTACACAATCGACGGATGAGTTTTATGTAATCATGGCTTCCGTGCCCGTTGTCACTGTCGATAAAGTTCTCCAGGATATATAACTGCATTGTCAATGTGTAAAATTCTCAGATGTTTCAGTCACTGTTAAAATGGCCTTTCGCATGGTGTTTGCTGACTTAGTCCGACACAATAGCTGAAACGTCGGTGAATTTTGCATATTGACAATGCGATCACATCAAGGAGGTAAAAAAAGAAGGGAGTTCTCATTCCGTCACAAACTCAAAGCCGACGTCCGACATGTTAAGTAGACCAAAACACTAAGCTCACCGCATTCCTACCTCCTTGGTTCACCGCGCTGACACCTCACCTACGCTTATGTCGAAATTACCATCATGTAGGGTGTCAAGCGAAATTTGTGGCTGGATAGAGGAATTTTTGGTAGGGAGGACACAGCATGTTCTCTTGTATGGAGAGTCATCGTCAGATGTAGAACTAACTTCCGGTGGTCCCCATGGAAGTGTGTTGGGACCCTTGCTGTTCATCTTGTATATTAATGACCTTGCCGACAACATTAATACACTCCTGGAAATTGAAATAAGAACACCGTGAATTCATTATCCCAGGAAGGGGAAACTTTATTGACACATTCCTAAGGTCAGATACATCACATGATCACACTGACAGAAACACAGGCACATAGACACAGGCAACAGAGCATGCACAATGTCGGCACTAGTACAGTGTATATCCACCTTTCGCAGCAATGCAGGCTGCTATTCTCCCATGGAGACGATCGTAGAGATGCTGGATGTAGTCCTGTGGAACGGCTTGCCATGCCATTTCCACCTGGCGCCTCAGTTGGACCAGCGTTCGTGCTGGACGTGCAGACCGCGTGAGACGACGCTTCATCCAGTCCCAAACATGCTCAATGGGGGACAGATCCGGAGATCTTGCTGGCCAGGGTAGTTGGCTTACACCTTCTAGAGCACGTTGGGTGGCACGGGATACATGCGGACGTGCATTGTCCTGTTGGAACAGCAAGTTCCCTTGCCGGTCTAGGAATGGTAGAACGATGGGTTCGATGACGGTTTGGATGCACCGTGCACTATTCAGTGTCCCCTCGACGATCACCAGTGGTGTACGGCCAGTGTAGGAGATCGCTCCCCACACCATGATGCCGGGTGTTGGCCCTGTGTGCCTCGGTCGTATGCAGTCCTGATTGTGGCGCTCACCTGCACGGCGTCAAACACGCATACGACCATCATTGGCACCAAGGCAGAAGACGACACGTCTCCATTCGTCCCTCCATTCACGCCTGTCGCGACACCACTGGAGGCGGGCTGCACGATGTTGGGGCGTGAGCGGAAGACGGCCTAACGGTGTGCGGGACCGTAGCCCAGCTTCATGGAGACGGTTGCGAATGGTCCTCGCCGATACCCCAGGAGCAACAGTGTCCCTAATTTGCTGGGAAGTGGCGGTGCGGTCCCCTACGGCACTGCGTAGGATCCTACGGTCTTGGCGTGCATCCGTGCGTCGCTGCGGTCCGGTCCCAGGTCGACGGGCACGTGCACCTTCCGCCGACCACTGGCGACAACATCGATGTACTGTGGAGACCTCACGCCCCACGTGTTGAGCAATTCGGCGGCACGTCCACCCGGCCTCCCGCATGCCCACTATACGCCCTCGCTCAAAGTCCGTCAACTGCACATACGGGTCACGTCCACGCTGTCGCGGCATGCTACCAGTGTTAAAGACTGCGATGGAGCTCCGTATGGCACGGCAAACTGGCTGACACTGACGGCGGCGGTGCACAAATGCTGCGCAGCTAGCGCCATTCGACGGCCAACACCGCGGTTCCTGGTGTGTCCGCTGTGCCGTGCGTGTGATCATTGCTTGTACAGCCTTCTCGCAGTGTCCGGAGCAAGTATGGTGGGTCTGACACACCGGTGTCAATGTGTTCTTTTTTCCATTTCCAGGAGTGTAGTAACCTCAAACTTTATTCAGATGATGCAGTCACTGTTGTAATCGGCCAACACATACAAATAAGTGGATGTAATAGTTCGTAGGGATATGAAATGGAATGAACACAGAGCGCCGGCCGTTGTGGCCGAGCGGTTCTGGGCGCTTCAGTCCGGAAGCGCGATGCTGCTACGGTCGCAGGTTCGAATCCTGCCGTGGACATGGATGTGTGTCAGGTTAGTCAGGTTTAAGTAGTTCTAAGTCTAGGGGACTCATGACCTCAGATGTTAAGTCCCATAGTGCTCAGAGCCATTTGAACAGAGACCTGGTTGGCCTCTGTAATGAAAAACTGAGTGAAAGGATCAACAACGAACTTGAACGGATGTCATGTGACGTCCGCAACGACCAAACACAACGAACAAAATAAAAAAAAAATGGTAAGGCGACCGTTCTCGATGAGCGGGAAAGCTAGTTCCGATCCGGCACAAATTTTCACTGTCGTCGTTTGATTCTACAGATTATAGTAGTTCTTATTCGCAACTGCGAATTCATCTGATGTGTTTCGTAACAGCTGTGGCCAGGGAGAGCATAAGGGAACAATTGACAGCAGTGGGGGAAAGAAGTACAGTAGAAGAAGAATGGGTAGCTCTGAGGGATGAAGTAGTGAAGGCAGCAGAAGATCAAGTAGGTAAAAAGACGAGGGCTAGTAGAAATCCTTGGGTAACAGAATAAATATTGAATTTAATTGATGAAAGAAGAAAATATAAAAATGCAGTAAATGAAGGAGGCAAAAAGGAATACCAACGTCTCAAAAATGAGATCGGTAAGAAGTGCAAAATGGCTAAGCAGGGACGGCTAGAGGACAAATGTAACGATGTAGAGGCTTATATCACTAGGGGTAAGATAAATACTGCCTACAGGAAAATTAAAGAGACCTTTGCAGAAAGGAGAACCACTTGTATTAATATCAAGAGCTCAGATGGAAATCCAGTTCTAACCAAAGAAGGGAAAGCACAAAGATGGAAGGAGTATATAGAGGGTCTACACAAGGGCGATGTACTTGAGGACAATATTGTAGAAATGGAAGAGAATGTAGATGAAGAGGAAATGGGAGATACGATAATGCGTGAAGAGTTTGACAGAGCACTGAGAGACCTGAGTCGAAACAAGGCCCCCGGAGTAGACAACATTCCATTGGAACTACTGACGGCCTTGGGAGAGCCAGTCCTGACAAAACTCTACCATCTGGTGAGCAAGATGTACGAGACAGGCGAAATTCCCTCAGACTTCAAGAAAAATATAATCATTCCAATCCCAAAGAAAGCAGGTGTTGACAGATGTGAAAATTACCGAACTATCAGTTTAATAACTCACAGCTGCAAAATACTAACACGAATTCTTTACAGACGAATGGAAAAACTGGTAGAAGCCGATATGGGGGAAGATCAGTTTGGATTCCGTAGAAATATTGGAACACGTGAGGCAATACTGACCTTACGACTTATCTTTGAAGAAAGATTAAGGAAAGGCAAACCTACGTTTCTAGCATTTGTAGACTTAGAGAAAGCTTTTGACAATGTTGACTGGAACACTAAAGGTGGCAGGGGTAAAAAACAGGGAGCGAAAGGCTATTTACAATTTGTACAGAAACCAGATGGCAGTTATAAGAGTGGAGGGGCATGAAAGGGAAGCAGTGGTTGGGAAGGGAGTGAGACAGGGTTGTAGCCTCTCCCCAATGTTATTCAATCTGTATATTGAGCAAGCAATAAAGGAAACAAAAGAAAAATTCGGAGTAGGTGTTAATATCCATGGAGAAGAAATAAAAACTTTGAGGTTCGCCGATGACATTGTAATTCTGTCAGAGACAGCAAAGGACTTGGAAGAGCAGTTGAACGGAATGGACAGTGTCTTGAAAGGAGGATATAAGATGAACATCAACAAAAGCAAAACGAGGATAATGGAATGTAGTCGAATTAAGTCGGGTGATGTTGAGGGTATTAGATTAGGAAATGAGACACTTAAAGTAGTAAAGGAGTTTCGCTATTTGGGGAGAAAAATAACTGATGATGGTCGAAGTAGAGAAGATATAATATGTAGACTGGCAATGGCAAGGAAAGCGTTTCTGAATATGAGAAATTTGTTAACATCGAGTATAGATTTAAGTGTGAGGAAGTCGTTTCTGAAAGTATTTGTATGGAGTGTAGCCATGTAAGGAAGTGAAACGTGGACGATAAATGTTTCACTTCCATACATGGCTACACTCCATACAAATGCTTTCAGAAACGACTTCCTGACACTTAAATCTATACTCGATGTTAACAAATTTCTCTTCCTCAGAAACGCTTTCCTTACCATTGCCAGTCTACACTTTATATCCTCTCCTCTTCGACCATCATCAGTTATTTTTCTCCCCAAATAGCAAAACTCCGTTACTACTTTAAGTGTCTCATTTCCTAATCTAATACCCTCAACATCACCCGACTTAATTCGACTACATTCCATTATCCTCGTTTTGCTTTTGTTGATGTTCATCTTATATGCTCCCTTCAAGGCACCATCCATTCCGTTCAACTGCTCTTCCAAGTCCTTTGCTGTCTCTGACAGAATTACAATGTCATCGGCGAACCTCAAAGTTTTTATTTCTTCTCCATGGATTTTAATACCTACTCCGAATTTTTCTTTTGTTTCCTTTACTGCTTGCTCAATATACAGATTGAATAACATGGGGGAGAGGCTACAACCCTGTCTTTCTCCCTTCCCAACCACTGCTCCCCTTTCATGCCCCTCCACTCTTATAACTGCCATCTGGTTTCTGTACAAATTGTAAATAGCCTTTCGCTCCCTGTATTTTACCCTTACCACCCTTAGAATTTGAAAGAGAGTATTGCAGTCAACATTGCCAAAAGCTTTCTCTAAGTCTATAAATGCTAGAAACGTAGGTTTGCCTTTCCTTAATCTTTCTTCTAAGATAAGTCGTAAGGTCAGTATTGCCTCACGTGTTCCAGTATTTCTACGGAATCCAAACTGATCTTCCCCGAGGTCGGCTTGTACTAGTTTTTCCATTCGTCTGTAAAGAATTCGTGTTAGTATTTTGCAGCTGTGGCTTATTAAACTGATTGTTCGGTAATTTTCGCATCTGTCAACACCTGCTTTCTTTGGGATTGGAATTATTATATTCTTCTTGAAGTCTGAGGGTATTTCGCCTGTCTCATACATCTTGCTCACCAGATGGTAGAGTTTTGTCAGGACTGGCTCTCCCAAGGCCGTCAGTAGTTCCAATGGAATGTTGTCTACTCCGGGGGCCTTGTTTCGACTCAGGTCTTTCAGTGCTCTGTCAAACACTTCACGCAGTATCGTATCTCCCATTTCCTCTTCATCTACATTCTCTTCCATTTCCATAATATTGTCCTCAAGTACATCGCCCTTGTATAGACCCTCTATATATACCCCTTCCACCTTTCTGCTTTCCCTTCTTTGCTTAGAACTGGGTTGCCATCTGAGCTCTTGATGTTCATACAAGTGGATCTCTTATCTCCAAAGGTCTCTTTAATTTTCCTGTAGGCAGTATCTATCTTACCCCTAGTGAGATGAGCCTCTACATCCTTACATTTGTCCTCTAGCCGTCCCTGCTTAGCCATTTTGCACTTCCTGTCGATCTCATTTTTGAGACGTTTGTATTCCTTTTTGCCTGCTTCATTTACTACATTTTTATATTTTCTCCTTTCATCAATTAAATTCAATATTTCTTCTGTTACCCAATGATTTCTACTAGCCCTCGTCTTTTTACCTACTTGATCCTCTGCTGCCTTCACTACTTCATCCCTCAAAGCTACCCATTCTTCTTCTACTGTATTTCTTTCCCCCATTCCTGTCAATTGTTCCCCTATGCTCTCCCTGAAACTCTGTCCAACCTCTGGTTCTTTCAGTTTATCCAGGTAAGTAGTCAAATGATATGAAATTCACTAAAACCTCATGCAAAAGTACACGGTTTACTTGAATTTTATTAATTCTCAAATGTCATACAAAATAAATAATATGACCAGCGACGACAAAAATATAATTTTAAAAAAGTTTGAGTGGGAGTCGGGCCTTCGTCTCATAAACTTTCATCCTGCTAACCACTTGACCACCATGAACTCTTTAACATCTAACACCTACGCACAGGCACATAAGCCACATAATAGACGCATAAAACTTCTCTTGCGATTTTTTTTCGGGATTGCCAGAGTAGTGCGCCTTACTACTTGCACATTATGTTGTTTTAATGGCGTTTTAAAGGTGTACAAAGTTTGAAGCAAATCTGTGATCCCTGAGTGGCGGCCTTCCCTTGTTAGCTCCACAGCGGACAGACGACGCAAACAGGTGAGTCGGCGAAGGCGCGTCACGTAGGCCTACTGCTACGTAAAAAGCGGCTGCTGACAGTGGCGTACGAGCTCTTCATCCTAAACGAGATGCGCTTCTCACAAATGTACCGTACGTTCTCAGTAACGGCTCACCTTTGAGCAAGCAGAGTCTAAAACGCTCTCCCGGAGCTGGTTTGTAAGCGCGCAATCCACTCCCTCGCACATCTACACCTGCGGGGTGTCTCAAAAGGTCATCTTCAATACTCGGCAAACCACTGCAAAATGGCAAAGAGTACGTCCCATTGTAGCAATAGTTCGGCCTTTCCTATTCTACACTCCTGGAAATTGAAATAAGAACACCGTGAATTCATTGTCCCAGGAAGGGGAAAATTTATTGACACATTCCTGGGGTCAGATACATCACATGATCACACTGACAGAACCACAGGCACATAGACACACGCAACAGAGCATGCACAATGTCGGCACTAGTACAGTGTATATCCACCTTTCGCAGCAATGCAGGCTGCTATTCTCCCATGGAGACGATCGTAGAGATGCTGGATGTAGTCCTGTGGAACGGCTTGCCATGCCATTTCCACCTGGCGCCTCAGTTGGACCAGCGTTCGTGCTGGACGTGCAGACCGCGTGAGACGACGCTTCATCCAGTCCCAAACATGCTCAATGGGGGACAGATCCGGAGATCTTGCTGGCCAGGGTAGTTGACTTACACCTTCTAGAGCACGTTGGGTGGCACGGGATACATGCGGACGTGCATTGTCCTGTTGGAACAGCAAGTTCCCTTGCCGGTCTAGGAATGGTAGAACGATGGGTTCGATGACGGTTTGGATGTACCGTACACTGTTCAGTGTCCCCTCGACGATCACCAGTGGTGTACGGCCAGTGTAGGAGATCGCTCCCCACACCATGATGCCGGGTGTTGGCCCTGTGTGCCTCGGTCGTATGCAGTCCTGATTGTGGCGCTCACCTGCACGGCGCCAAACACGCATACGACCATCATTGGCACCGAGGCAGAAGCGACTCTCATCGCTGAAGACGACACGTCTCCATTCGTCCCTCCATTCACGCCTGTCGCGACACCACTGGAGGCGGGCTGCACGATGTTGGGGCGTGAGCGGAAGACGGCCTAACGGTGTGCGGGACCGTAGCCCAGCTTCATGGAGACGGTTGCGAATGGTCCTCGCCGATACCCCAGGAGCAACAGTGTCCCTAATTTGCTGGGAAGTGGCGGTGCGGTCCCCTACGGCACTGCGTAGGATCCTACGGTCTTGGCGTGCATCCGTGCGTCGCTGCGGTCCGGTCCCAGGTCGACGGGCACGTGCACCTTCCGCCGACCACTGGCGACAACATCGATGTACTGTGGAGACCTCACGCCCCACGTGTTGAGCAATTCGGCGGTACGTCCACCCGGCCTCCCGCATGCCCACTATACGCCCTCGCTCAAAGTCCGTCAACTGCACATACGGTTCACGTCCACGCTGTCGCGGCATGCTACCAGTGTTAAAGACTGCGATGGAGCTCCGTATGCCACGGCAAACTGGCTGACACTGACGGCGGCGGTGCACAAATGCTGCGCAGCTAGCGCCATTCGACGGCCAACACCGCGGTTCCTGGTGTGTCCGCTGTGCCGTGCGTGTGATCATTGCTTGTACAGCCCTCTCGCAGTGTCCGTAGCAAGTATGGTGGGTCTGACACACCGGTGTCAATGTGTTCTTTTTTCCATTTCCAGGAGTGTATATCGAGCTTGAGAAAAATTATTAACGTCTCCATGCGTGCTGCAGCTAATCCACGAGATGTGTGAGAAAGGTAGTGAGACCGATTTTTTATCTACCAATTTTTATACACCAACGGAATCTTTTTTCCCACTCTTGGCAGTAGTGTTGAAAGGCTTCAACTGGTAGGGTCACATTCTTATTAATTTTCTCCAGACTCTCAAGGTGATGTCTTCCTAAGATATTTTTCTTCGAGAAAACGAGAAAAGAAATCAGTCACAATGACTCAGATCAGGTGAATGAGCGGGGGGAGGGGGGGGACAATGTCCATTCTCACTTGATTCACGCTTTTCCCGAGTCTTTCAGGGACATCTATGTAAAACACTTCATTGACAGTTTGTCTTAAAGGAACAAATTCTTTGTGCGCAATACCCCTACTCTTAAAAAAGCAAATCAGCATTGTTTTGATTTGCTTATTCGAGTTTTTTTCGGCCTAGGAGATGTATCAGAGTGCCACGCCTCACTTTGACGTTTCCATCGGTTTTTGAAGTGTCTGGCCGAGGTTCATCTCCAACGAGTTCTCGGCCTCTCAAAAACGATTTCTGTCGGGGAAAAAACTTGTGTCCTTGATAAAGGATGATCCCCATTGGCCTTTCTCAACTTTCCAAAGATCACACTCGCGGATTCCCCGAGTTTAACACAAAAATTGATAGCCTAACGTTGCTCTAACTTCCTCTGTTGCATTTTCGTAACACACAACAAAAACTTCACTGATGACGCTCTCAAAAATCACGTGGTGGCTGCATGGAGCGTTAGAGACGACGAACGCACTGTCTACACAAGTAGAGAAACACAGCATTGCAAGATCGCTTGCAGTGTTGTCAGTCCTAAGCTTGTCCTCACGATCACTGTGTGAGTGATGTGTAGGGTATTGTACAGGGTGATTCAAAAGGAATACCACAACTTTAAAAATGTGTATTTAATGAAAGAAACATAATATAACCTTCTGTTATACATCATTACAAAGAGTATTTTAAAAAGTTTTTTTTCACTCAAAAACAAGTTCAGAGATGTTCAATATGGCCCCCTCCAGACACTCGAGCAATATCAACCCGATACTCCAACTCGTTCCACACTCTCTGTAGCATATCAGGCGTAACAGTTTGGATAGCTGCTGTTATTTCTCGTTTCAAATCATCAATGGTGGCTGGGAGAGGTGGCCGAAACACCATATCCTTAACATACCCCCATAAGAAAAAATCGCAGGGGTTAAGATCAGGGCTTCTTGGAGGCCAGTGATGAAGTGCTCTGTCACGGGCTGCCTGGCGGGAGATCCATCGCCTCGGGTAGTTGGCGTTCAGGTAGTTACGGACAGATAAGTGCCAATGTGGTGGCGCTCCATCCTGCTGAAATATGAATTGTTGTGCTTCTTGTTCGAGCAGAGGGAACAGCCAATTCTCTAACATCTCCAGATACTGTAGTCCAGTTACAGTAGCACCTTCGAAGAAAAAGGGACAAAAACTTTATTGGCTGAAATACTAACGTTTAATACACCACCTATCAGGAGGTTTAACACCATACTTCGTTCGAAATGCACGCTGAACAACTGTCGTCGATTCACTTCTGCCGTACTCAATAACACAAAAAGCTTTCTGTTCAGCGGTCGCCATCTTAGTATCAACTGACACTGACGCCTAGTCAACAGCGCCTCAAGCGAACAAATGTACAACTAAATGAAACTTTATAGCTCCCTTAATTCGCCGACAGATAGTGCTTAGCTCTCCCTTTTGTCGTTGCAGAGTTTTAAATTCCTAAAGTTGAGGTATTCTTTTTGAATCACCCTGTATTATATTCCTGGAGTTACCGCACACTGAGGAGCCAAAGAAACTGCTACATCTGCCTAATATCGTGTAGGGCTCCTGCAAGCTCGCATAAGTGCTGCAACACGACGTTCCATGGACTCAACTAATGTCTGAAGTAGTGCTGGAGGGAACTGACACCATGAATCCTGTAAAATGGTTCAAATGGCTCTGAGCACTATAGGACTTAACATCTGAGGTCATCAGTCCCATAGAACTTAGAACTACTTAAACCTAACTAACCTAAGGATATCACACACATCCATACCCGGGGCAGGATTCGAGTTTGCGACCGTAGCAGTCGCGCGGTTCCGGACTGAAGCGCCTAGAACCGCTCGGCCACCGCGGCCGGCATGAATCCTGCAGGACTGTCCATAAATCCGTATGAGTACGAGGGGGTGGAGATCTCTTCTGAACAGCACGTTACAAGGCACTCTAGATATGCTCAATAATGTCCATGTCTGGGGAGTTCGGAGGGCAGCGAGAGTGTTTAAACCCACAATTGAAAGAAAATCAGCCCTCGGTCACTATTTTTAACAAATTAACCTGGTTTCAAGATGAACATAAACAAAAGCAAAACAAGGATAATGGAATGTAGTCGAATTAAGTCGGGTGATGTTGAGGTTATTAGATTAGGAAATGAGACACTTAAAGTAGTAAAGGAGTTTTGCTATTTGGGGAGCAAAATAACTGATGATGGTCGAAGTAGAGAGGATATAAAATATACACTAACAATGGCAAGGAAAGCGTTTCTGAAGAAGAGAAATTTGTTATCATCGAGTATAGATTTAAGTGTCGGGAAGTCGTTTCTGAAAGTATTTGTATGGAGTGTAGCCATGTATGGAAGTGAAACATGGACGGTAAATAGTTTGGACAAGAAGAGAATAGAAGCTTTTGAAATGTGGTGCTACAGAAGAATGCTGAAGATTAGATGGGTAGATCACATAACTAATGAGGAAGTATTGAATAGGATTGGGAGAAGAGAAGTTTGTGGCACAACTTGACCAGAAGAAGGGATCGGTTGGTAGGACATGTTCTGAGGCATCAACGCATCACCAATTTAGTATTGGAGGGCAGCGTGGAGGGTAAAAATCGTAGGGGGAGACCAAGAGATGAATACACTAAACACATTCAGAAGGATGTAGGCTGCAGTAGGTACTGGGAGATGAAGCAGCTTGCACAGGATAGAGTAGCATGGAGAGCTGCATCAAACCAGTCTCTGGACTGGAGACCACAACAACAACAACAACCTGGTTTGGACACTGCTAGGAGTGTCTTCCTCAGAATTTAAATCAAAGAATGGTCTATATTCTATAACATTGTCACAACTGAACGTATTCAGACATTTCTCTCTCTACTTATTCTGATCATCACTAAACTGACACACAATATTTTTAGCGCAACGCAATCTGACTTTCAAAAATCCCTACAAAAGAATGGCCCTGACTAACATTAACCTATACCTTTCACAACTCACTTACCTCACAAAAATCTTCGTTACTCGAACTACTGCAATACAGCGAGCGCCACTACTGCCAGCTAAATAAAAGATTCAAACTACTGAAGGCACTAACTACTGGTAGGCATAGTTAGCAAATGAAAGATTTTGATAGAGAACAAACAATTTATTTACCTTAATAGTGTTCAAAAGTCATTATATATATATATATATATATATATATATATATATATATATATATATATCAGTCCATGATATCCAATGTTACAAATTTAGTCTTTCTGGCGGTCACACGTCCAGATCGTCCGCTCTCAAAACTCCGCCATCTCTCTCCCCACATCCACCACTGCTGGCGGCTCACCTCCAACTGCCCAACTAGTGATGGGGAGCTCGTGAATGAGTCGTTCAAATGAACGCTTCACTCTAGTGAAGTGTGAACTAACCACTCAATTTTAATGAACTGGTACTTCAAACTCTTCACAGATAGCACACTCCACACTTTTTCTAGTTCACTCACTCTCTTCCACTCTCCCTCTCCCACTAAATCGGCGCTACGTCACTCATCTTCCCTCTTCTGCCTGTCGACTAATCGCGCGGTGTTTGTGGGGAACGATAGGTTCACGAGTGGTTGGGGTGGGAACGATAGGTTTACGAGTGGTTGGGGTGGTGAGGGGCGAGGGGAAAGCAGCGTCAGCTACTTCCTGCAGTGCTGACATCATTACCCGTGACTATTTGTGCAGTTAAACTTAGCGTCTACGTGTAGCCTACCGTTGGCAGCGCTTGCAGACAAATGAATATTAAAGATACAAACGAAGAGGCTGGCTGTGTGAGCACGCACAGCCAATATGAAAATAAAAGGTTTGTTAATAACACTGAAAGAGGGATATTATCTGAAATCGTACCAATGACTACAGGTGGCAGTTTACGTTTTGAATCTGGAGGGTTGCTATTCTCAACAAAAATAAAATCTACAGCAAAACTTCTGAATAATTACTTAACGTAGGTATACAGACTTGGTGACAGTGGTAAACATAAGCATTCTATTTTGGATTAAATTTTAAAAGGAACATAAAATTGGACTGCATTTCGTTGGTAGCCCTAGTTTTCAGTCCATGAATACAACAAATAATGTTTCATTTGGCAGATCAAGACTTTTTTGGGCGCTCCATGAAAAAATGTCAAGCAAGATTAAATGTAATACCTTCTTTATATCTGACAGGCTTCTCTGTTTATCTTTCCTTTGTCCCCTTCGACCATGCTCTATTTAACTCAGACGCTGTAAGAGCGTAAAACATTGCCTGTACGTTACTGCATAGTTCGGCCATCTGTTGGTAAAATTATGAAGTATTACGAAGCTTTATTGTACGAGCGAGCGTAGCCGCGGCTGAGCGGCGAACTGGGCAACTTCGCCTGGCTTCCGTACTCCATGAATGAACTACTTCATTTGAACATTTCACGGCAATGAGTGAAAGGAATGAAGTAGTTCACGGGAATGAACGAGTTCGACCCATCTCTATGCCCAACGCTACGAGCTGTTCTCATCCAACTGCCCAGCACTACAATAGCAAATTTTACAACAATGCCAACCAGCCACAGACTGCACACAGCACAGCCAGTGATTTTCATACAGAGCGCTACGTGTCGTTACCAATATAAAAACCTAAACAGCCTACTTACAACGCTATCGATTTCTGTTTGAGACTCGCTATCTCAAACAGACAAACGATTTGTCAAATCGCCGTCAGTCTAAATTCCTCTCAAACATTTCACAACAGGCTTTAATTGACAAACACGTCAAACAAAGTTACACTCTTTAAAATAATTTGACAAACACACGATGTTTGACAAACTGTATCATCATCTACGAGAATTTTTAGAACGCAAGATGCCAGCTGAAGTTAAACAGCGATGCAGAACTACTCAAACTTGTCACAACAGTTGATGAAATATCGGTTTTTCGGAAATGACGTCGAAACTAAGGCTCCATCGTCCAAGTAGAAGTATTCTGTATCGCCAAGACTTTTTAAGATCGACAGGTGCGGTCAAATGTGAAGGATACGCTCATTGTATTAAGTGATTTTAACGGTATAGTACACCGCGAGTTCTTGTCACATCGTCGAGCGATCAGTAAGAAGTACCGGTTACAAACTCAATGCCGTTTCCGTGAAGCAATCAGAAGAAAAAGCACGGACTTGTGGCGAAACAATTCAAAGGCTTTTGCAGAACGATAATACACCTACTCACACTTCGTTGATTGTACGTGATGTATCTGCCGAAAACAATTCTTTACATCTACATCTACATCTACATCTATACTCCGCGAGCCACCTTACGGTGTGTGGCGGAGGGTACTTATTGTACCACTATCTGATCCCCCCTTCCCTGTTCCATTCACGAATTGTGCGTGGGAAGAACGACTGCTTGTAAGTCTCCGTATTTGCTCTAATTTCTCGGATCTTTTCGTTGTGATCATTACGCGAGATATATGTGGGCGGTAGTAATATGTTGCCCATCTCTTCCCGGAATGTGCTCTCTCGTAATTTCGATAATAAACCTCTCCGTATTGCGTAACGCCTTTCTTGAAGTGTCCGCCACTGGAGCTTGTTCAGCATCTCCGTAACGCTCTCGCGCTGACTAAATGTCCCCATGACGAATCGCGCTGCTTTTCGCTGGATCATGTCTATCTCTTCTATTAATCCAACCTGGTAAGGGTCCCATACTGATGAGCAATACTCAAGAATCGGACGAACAAGCGTTTTGTAAGCTACTTCTTTCGTCAATGAGTCACATTTTCTTAGAATTCTTCCTATGAATCTCAACCTGGCGCCTGCTTTTCCCACTATTTGTTTTATGTGATCATTCCACTTTAGATCGCTCCGGATAGTAACTCCTAAGTATTTTACGGTCGTTACCGCTTCCAATGATTTACCACCTATGACATAATCGTACTGGAATGGATTTCTGCCCCTATGTATGCGCATTATATTACATTTATCTACGTTTAGGGAAAGCTGCCAGCTGTCGCACCATGCATTAATCCTCTGCAGGTCTTCCTGGAGTACGTACGAGTCTTCTGATGTTGCTACTTTCTTGTAGACAACCGTGTCATCTGCAAATAGCCTCACGGAGCTACCGATGTTGTCAACTAAGTCATGTATGTATATTGTAAACAATAAAGGTCCTATCACGCTTCCTTGCGGTACTCCCGAAATTACCTCTACATCTGCAGATTTTGAACCGTTAAGAATGACATGTTGTGTTCTTTCTTCTAGGAAATCCTGAATCCAATCACAAACCTGGTCCGATATTCCGTAAGCTCGTATTTTTTTCACTAAACGTAAGTGCGGAACCGTATCAAATGCCTTCCTGAAGTCCAGGAATACGGCATCAATCTGCTCGCCAGTGTCTACGGCACTGTGAATTTCTTGGGCAAATAGGGCGAGCTTCATATTCGCCAGACATCACCCCATGCGATTTCTCTCCTCCCATAAACAACGCAAATCTTAAAGACCCACCATTTTACAAGCGTACATAACATTAAAAGCTTATCACCGAGAGAGTTACAAATTATATAAAAGATGAAGTTCCAGAAGTTTTCCGGTATAATAAAAGTGCTGGCCTCTAATGGGGACCGTTTTGAAGTGGGTGACACTGAGGTAGTCGAATAAATAAAGTTCTTTCAAAAAAACACAGGTATTTCCCTTATCTATCCAACACACCTCGCTCAAAAAAATGGTTCAAATGGCTCTGAGCACTTCTAAGGTCATCAGTCCCCTAGAACTTAGAACTACCTAAACCTAACTAACCTACGGACATCACTCACATCCATGCCCGAGGCAGGATTGGAACCTGCGACCGTAGCGGTCGTGCGGTTCCAGACTGTAGCGCCTAGAACCGCTCGGCCACCCTGGCCGGCACACCTCGTTCGAAAAAGGACCCAACTACTAATGTAAACAACAAAACATATATATGGTGACTGACTCAAGGTAACTTTGAGGCTGGACCTACGAAAGCTGGTATTTGAATTCTCGATCAGCAACAAAAAAATTCGTATTTCAGCATTTTTGGAAATTTAATTCTTATGAGAGTGAAATAGTGGGTGAAAGTTTTTTTATAATATATCATTATTGCAGAACTGCTAAAGTCTACATCTATGAAAATTGTTATTCGACTTTTCGGTTACAAATAAAAAATACGTGTCTCAGTGTTTTTGGAAATTCATCCGCTAAGGAGGTGATATAGGGGATTAGGGGATGAAAGTTTTTATGGAATTATTTCATTACGCAAGCAATTTTGAAGCTAAGTCAACGAAAATATGTATTTGGCTCCTCTGTTAGAAATTCATTGTTTATGGAATTTCAAGCCCTAAGGGGGTGAATCAGGACAAGAATGATTCATTGACTTATCATCGCCAAGGCCAAACCGCTAAGGACAGGAATCTGGATAGGGTGCAGGCATCGTTTAAGAAGGGTTTGTTCGAAATACCGCTCCTAAGAGGGTAAACAGGTTACATATACAGAAACATCTGTTAGCGGATGAAAGTTTATATGTAAATGTCACAAGAAGACAAAAGGCATAATTAACAAAAAAAGTTGGACTCACTCTACCAGAATCGCTTTTTGGACAGAAGTACATTCGAAAGAGACCATGCTTCTACGGCCATAATTAGCGTGAATAGTTTAGAAAGTGTTGCAATTTGTGAACGACATCGCCTAAAGAAAAACAAAATAAGCCTGCGCTGAACATATACTGTATTCTACTAGCGTCAAGCATCGAGCGCTAAGATAGTGTAATATAAACGTGAACAGCCTTCTGAAGATGTGCCTTTCGGTTCGAAACCGATAACGGCGCTATTCGTGTTAATAAATATCGTTATTGTCTGTGGCTGGTTGCTGTTTTCTTCCTTGCAAGGATCACCTTGTGTTTTCTACATAATGGCGATCTCAAAAACATCTATTTTCGACAGAATAGCGCGAAGACAGTTTTTGTTCAAAGAGCCATCAGTACCTAGGTACTATATTTTATTTGTGAGACTACACGTACAGAAATACTGTATGAAGTTTTTAGTTAGCAGAACGATAACCAACAAAAACGGCTTCACATATCTTTTAAATTTTGGAACTGTAGGGGTAAGCACGTCAGGGCACAAAGATCAAGCGCTATCTCCAAATGCATGTTTGAAAAGACTGGGTCAAGTATAGGGACATGAAACGGAGTACCGAGAATCCAACGGCACTGAAAAAGTGTTTTGTGAAAAAATGGCACTTACGTTTTCCCACTAACACTCCATACTCCTTGTGCGCTCATAGTTCTGTGTGTGTGTGTGTGTGTGTGTGTGTGTGTGTATGTATGTATGTTTGTGCGCACGCGGCTTTGTGTGTGTGTGTGAGTGAATGAGGTTGTGTATAATAATAACAGGTTAATAATATGCCATTTAACAATATGTGTTTAGTACGTTGTTAGAGAAAAAGAGTTCCTCCTCAGGTGCCATATAACACTAGCAATAAGAACGCATTTCCCATAACGAGTACTACCAAGAGAGGAGGTGAGTACTTCGTAGTGATCACAAAAAATTTAAAAAAAGCAAATTTTACTAATTGTTATGAATTTTTATTAACAGAATCTTTTTTAAATAGTTACTTATGAAGAAGAAGGGTCCTGCACCTGAAAATATCTTTTAGTATAATCTTAACAGTACTAACACATTCTCCGTAATGTGTACTCGATGACCACCATAAATAAATTTTAAAAAATACAAATTTCATTCACTGCAATTGATTTTTACTCACAACATACTTCTTAATGATATACAGATGTGTAAGAAGGATCTTGAACATAATAACAAGAAAATGACATTTGT
The DNA here is from genome assembly GCF_023864275.1 of Schistocerca cancellata. Taxonomy (NCBI): domain Eukaryota; kingdom Metazoa; phylum Arthropoda; class Insecta; order Orthoptera; family Acrididae; genus Schistocerca; species Schistocerca cancellata. The sequence continues at coordinate 33,322,198 of NC_064636.1, forward strand.
TGCAGAAAGTCACATTCACTACTAAGACCAAAGTTTTTGAGCTACATTTTACCGAAAAATTCCAAACAGTAATGGAGACTGGTAGAACAAACAATTTTTTTTCAGAATTTGAAAATAATAAAGCACATCATCAGATTACTACGTTTCCAAAAGGTGGGCATAAGGTATCTCCCGTCCTCGATCTTGCGAGGGTTAATATTCGGGAGGGGATCCACGAAGATAGTGAGGTGCAACTGTTCTCGCCGTGGCCTTGTGGAACTTACTAGATCTAAAAAGCCGTCGCCGAGGTGCCACACACGGCTTCCTCTACTTCAGGCAATTAACCGACGTTGACCCTGAAGGTCAGTTGAATGGGGCCCTCCGTCTGTGTATGTGCTCCGTAGCCAGTGCGAGGGGACAGGGCGGCCGTGGTGGGGGCAGACAAAACACTCACGCCGACCGGCGCGCCGTCAGTTGTCTTCCGTCCGCGGTTGTAGACAAGTGACAGTTTGCGTGAGCGTCTGTTGCAGTTCGCGAACAATCACGTCGCTGTCTTCCCGAGGGCTCAAGTCGTATGCGCGAAGCCGTGTGTGACAGAGATCGTTCTAAGCTTTTGCCCTCGTAGCTCCTATTGGGAAATAAGTGCTGGAAACTCAGAATATATCTTATTTAAAATCGCTGCGTTTTAGCTCCTGCAGGAGCAACTATATTAATCTCCCTCCTCATTTTTTATTTAAAAATTTAGACGATAATTTTTTTTTCAAATTTCCGTTTTAGTAAATTCAAAGTAATACATTTTTGTTCATTTCCTCAGAGTGGACTGTCAAAGAAAAACATAGTGTGTAAAGAATACTGCCACAGATATATCTTTTCCCACGACTTCAAGAAAATTTCCCCTTGCCCTCGCTGAAATACGAAAATTACGTGTGCGGGTTTGCAACCTTCTTTTTATCTTTTTGTTTTAAAGACTCTGGTGCAACTGTACTGCCGACAGAGTACGAGTTCTCTCTCTCTCTCTCTCTTTCTTTCTTTTTTGTGCGAACTAATTATATCACCTCCCATAAAATAGATCACGGAAGAGAAAAATAGCGTAGTGGGTAATCACAATTTATTCCTTGTTATCCTACCGAGGAACTTATCGCATGAAAAAAGTAAAAACGTTTATAGTGAGGGCACTGAATCGCAGAAGTAGCTGTTTTAAACAAACAAACATTACTTCTTCCTGCGCTTTCCTGTACAAGCTCACATGAAGCCATTGATCAGAGACGTATTTTTAGCATACACTTACATATTTCCATAAATTCAATATTATGCATTAAATAGAGTAACGGTTCCTACATTTATTCGCCAGTGCGTATATTTGACACAAACAATTTTACGTAGGTAAATTTCTTCTGTCTTGATTGAATAACGTTATTCAAACAGAGGAAACTGACATACGAATGACAATCTGGCGGCAGTAAAAGTGAATAACGATCGAAACGGTTTTGTAATTGCCTTTTCAAATTTCGGCCTCCTCTTAACGTTAAAGTTGCAGTCATTATTTTGTAGCTATTCGGTTACTTCGCCACAGACACTAGCTTTTTAATAGGGCTCAAAGAGTTTACCAGTTCGCCGCTGCAGATATACAGGTGCGAACTATTAAGTTCCTTGACCTAATATCGCAGTCACAGGACTCATCATTATCTCTGCTTCCCATCCCCTCCACGTGTGGACCAATCAGAGAGGAAACCTCTGGTGACAGAAGGGCCAAAGAATTTCTCGTGGGAGTTGCTTGCTGGGCGTCATCTCAAGCGCATTGTCCGAGGACAGATTTTTATTTTTCGGTCTTTTGCTTTAGTTTCGGTAATAGCGCGGTTAACATTTGCTTCTCTGGGGGCACCCACTGGAAGGCAAACTGGTGTTATCTCTGGTTAATGTTATTCCGAGAAAATTGGCGAAAAACGACAAGGAGAAGAAGAAAATGTCAACAACAGACATCGTGAAGATGCCCTTCCTCGCAACAAGGTAAGACAATGACAACAAAAATAAATATAGAAAATGAAAAACACTATTTTTTTTCTCCTGTGTAGTATGCCAGCTTTATTTCCAGTTAGAAAGTTATTCGAGACCTACTAATTTTTCTAGTTTCTCTTATGTACCATTTGAGGAATGCAGCAGACACATATAAGACAAACATTAACGATTAACGAGATTGCCTTAATAATCTACTTAGTTTCTGTAAAGTCAAAATGACACTTAAAAATTTTCTGGTAGATTTGAAAGCTTTTTTTTCTCCTCTAAAATCTACCTTATACAGGAAAAATTGACAAAGTTATTTAGACAATTTTAGTCTCTTTCTCTCTCTCAATAATTTCCAAACTTTTGTTTGACTATCCAGCTTTTATCCAATCAGCTCTATTCCTTATCGTTTCTGCAAAGTGTGCTACAATATTGCAGCAATTACTTCACGGATAGGGACTATCTCAAATATATTTCTGTTCAAATCAAACATTTTCCAGAAATATTGAACTAGTACATTATCTTTTCAGTTCTTTGAATTTATGCGAAAATCTGCACCAAAAATTAGTACAGTGCCAAATTTTAAACTCAGCTGTAATTTATTTGTTTATTAAATTTTTAAACTTGAAGAAATGTGTATATTCTATAGGGCTTTGTTTCGGTGCATAAATTGAGCTACATCGCACACTGATAATATATTTTTCTTCATTGTTTCGTCTTAGTTTATTTTTAGACAACTGAATGAAAAGATGTACCATATTTTCATTACCACAACTACAGTGTTATATTTTATGCAGTTATGTTTCGTTCTGGTTGAATGTATGTGGATGCGGAAAGAGTGTGATTAGTTTAAAAAAAAAACTTCTGGAGGTAAAACATAGAATGATGGGAGTGACATACAGGCATGTTGAAAGAAATGTTTGATAATCTTCTAATTCTTCTTTGAAAATATTTACAGCCAATGGCAGTCACAGATTTTAGGAGAACAATTGCATCATTACTTTTTATTTTATCTTTGATTTAATAAATATTGCTATACTACACATATTACAGAAGGTAATTCGAAATTCTGCATAGACAGACTAGTACAAAATTCTGCTGTATGAGGATAAACATAAACTATAGCATCTAATAATAAAATCAACATCATGAAGTCATGTAACAGTAGGTATAGCAGTAACTGTGTGTGACTGAAGTTGAACACTCGCAATTTACGTTACAGCAGGGGTGAAACACACAACTCAAACTGCCGTGAATACGTCATGTCTGATAGAATATTTAATAACATCAGTCAGATTTACTAAATACCTCCAAATTCAAAGATGCTTATATGTGAATAATCAGAGGTACTATCACATAGGATAATGATAAAATGATCAATTTTGAAATATTGAGTTTGAGAAAACAGTAAATTTGATAAAACGGAATTGTTTGTCATCACTGTTTTAAGCTTCTAGCGCTAATATGTGGTTGCTTTTGTAATGTGGCCGAGATACGATACTCATATCCACCATAACGTACATCTACATATTTTTGTAACTTTGGGAATAAACTAGCACTTGCAAATGATATTACTACCGTGTATATGTCACACCTGATAGAATATTTCATAATATCAAGTGAAATCTTAAAAAATTCTCGTCTGACTGAAGACAAGCAGAGAAGTATAAAATTACGCTCTTACTGAATCATAAAATGTACCTTTTGACTGCTGGATTAGTGAGCTACATCTAGAGTCAATTGTGGCATGCAAAAATTTTGGACCTACAGTGTGTAGATATATAAAGTGGAATGACTACGTAGTCTCCATTGTAGGTCAAGAAAATAGCAGGCTGTCATTCATCGGTAAGATATTGGCAAACTGGAATTTTGCTATAAAAGCTATTACATGAAAAATACTTCCCTGGGCCATACTTAAATGCTGGTCAAGTATATGTGAACTAAACCAGATCAAGTTAACAAAGGGCATTGGGTATGTACAATGAAGGATGGAGTGAATGATGCTACTGTTGTTTGATTCTTAAGAATGCTATTATAATAAGAAACAAGTGAAATTTATTTGTATTTGACGACTAGTTTCTTATGTTTTGCAAGCTGATTGTCATGTAGTTTCATTGATTTGCTCCAATAGTTCGTTAATTGCCATAATTTAAAGATTTTTTATGCGCCAAGAAATGAATTGGACGAGAGAACACTTCCTGGCTGTGATTTTTTCGAGATTTTAAATCGTCATTAACGCATAAACAGTGCAAAGATAGGCTTTGAAATGCATTTGACGAAGAATTCCGACTAAGACAACGATATATAATTGGTACAGCGAATTTAAAAGAGATCGGTTTTTTCTTTGTGATCAATTTCGTGAATAATGTCCAAGGACTGCTGTTATTGATGAAAATATTGCCTCTGTTTGAGCAATGCCTGAAGGGCATCGATGAAAATTTTATGAATTTATTAGGATCACATTGGAAATTGGCACGAGTCAAAACTAATACAATAACGGAAATGAGCAAAATTTGTTGTCGATGGATTCCATATAAAGCAACTCTCATTCCGAAACAATGACGCGTTGACTGGTGGAGAATACTGGAAAAAATTCCAAGGCGGCAATTCAGATTTGATTTGGTGATCATTCTTGGATTAATTGTTATGGTCCTGAAAAGAAAAGTCAACTGGTTCAATGAATTTTTCGACAGAACCTAGGACTGCAAAAGTCCGACAAATTCGCAGAGCTGGCAAGAAGACGTTTGCTAGTTTTTTTTCTGAAACGGGCTAGATTGTTACTATAGCGTTAGAAGACAGACAGACCATTACAACCGATTAGTACACAGATAGGCGTTTACCGCAAGTAGTTGAAAAACTTCGTAAAAAAATTATTTTCCATCAGGACAACGCATCATCGCATACTGCAAAAATAACTGAATGTTTGGATGCTCTAGAGATCAACACCATGGACCCTCCACCATACAGCCCTGACCTAGCACATATTTTCTTTTTTTCTGAAATTAATCAATAAATAGGTGGAATCACTTTTTCATCACCAGATGAAGCAGTGGAACATTATAGAAACCTGGTTTGTGAAATGCGTCATGAATATTGGCATCATTGCTCTAAGGACTGGCTTCATCAACTGCAAAAATGTGTTGATCTTGAAGTGTGACATTTTGAAGAAGAAAGTCCGTCCCCGTTAGCTCAGTGGGCAGCGCGGCAGAATGTCACGCCAAGGGCCCCGGGTTCGATTCCCGGCTGGGGCAGGAGATTTTCTCCGATCAGGGACTGGATGTTGTGTTGTCCTCATCATCATTTCATCTCCATCTCCGACACGCAAGTCGCCCAATGTGGCGTCGAATGCAATAATGGTCAGGTCCTGCAGAAAGTGTCATCACTTCTGTCTCTATGGTGGTCATTTTTGGAACACAACCTACGACCAGCTTAGAGACAGAAGTGATGACACTTTCTGCACGACTTGACCATCATTTCGCAGAACAATGCTCAAGCTCGTACAGTCCAAGCTGTTAGTGATTTGTTTGACTTACGGGGCTGCTAAGTGCACTCCCCTGACTTAAGCCCTCGTGAGTTCAACTCGATTTCTAAACTGAAGGAAACACTTCACGGCATTCGCTTCAGAAGTGCTACAAATTCGTCGGGCAATACACCGCGCCGCTCGAACTGTCAACACAACTGGCACTGCCAAGAGCATCCTACGACTTCCACATCGCCAGCAACGGGTTATACACAATGCTGGTGACTACTTTAAAGGCCAGTAAAACTTTGAAACACGTATCTATTTTTTACGAGCTGTAAATAAATAATTGCCACTATTGAAGTTCCAACCCTCGTACATAGCCTCCCTCCGTTTGCGTACACTGCACAGAACGTTGATAACCCTACTGTGGCATCCAGAATGAGATTTTCACTCTGCAGCCGAGTGTGCGCTGATATGAAACTTCCTGGCAGATTAAAACTGTGTGCCCGACCGAGACTCGAACTCGGGACCTTTGCCTTTCGCGTTCGCAGGAGAGCTTCTGTAAAGTTTGGAAGGTAGGAGACGAGATACTGGCAGAAGTAAAGCTGTGAGGACCGGGTGTGAGTCGTGCTTCGGTAGCTCAGAAGGTAGAGCACTTGCCCGCGAAAGGCAAAGGTCCCGAGTTCGAGTCTCGGTCGGGCACACAGATTTAATCTGCCAGGAAGTTTCATATCAGCGCACACTCCGCTGCAGAGTGAAAATCTCATTCTGGAAACATCCCCCAGGCTGTGGCTACGCCATGTCTCCGCAATATCCTTTCTTTCAGGAGTGCTAGTTCTGCAAGGTTCGCAGGAGAGCTTCTGTAAAGTTTGGAAGGTAGGAGACGAGATACTGGCAGAAGTAAAGCTGTGAGTACCTGGCGTGAGTCGTGCTTCGGTAGCTCAGAGGGTAGAGCACTTGCCCGCGAGAGCCAAAGGTCCCGAATTCGAGTCTCGGTCGGGCACGCAGTTTTAATCTGCCAGGAAGTTTCTACTGTGGCATGTTGTTCAACTCGAGCATTACACTCGTCCCTTCTCTCGCCTTGGCGAACAACATGACATACTTTCTGCACTTTGTCGTTTTATGGTAGGCTCCTATTGACAACATCGCCTCCTGCAATCCGTGTTGATTTTCTCCAAGAAGGAATTTTGCGCTTTTTTTTAATTTCAATCAAGTCGCGGCAGTCGTCCACGCGTAGTTGATCAAGTGTCGAGGTGTGCGGGACAAACATTGCACACACTTTCCTCTCCAGAGAATGTCTTCAACTCTTGATTGAGGCATGTTGCTCCACTGCAATTTGCGATACGGCAATGTTGACGCACCAAGGCCGCACGTTGACTGCTTAAACGTTGTCCGCCTACAACTCACTGCACAAATGCACATCTTTTGTTTTTAGCTGTCGTTCAGGTAGCCACAGAAGTTAACTGCGTGACGTCATTATTCGCAAGGAATAAAATCGCTCTCGGAATTTTTTGGGCGGTAGTGCATGTATTGTGGAAAGTAATTTACATCTACACGATTACTCTGCAATTCACAATTATATCACACCAAAACACACACACACACACACACACACAGCACAAAAAAAAAATAAAATAAAATTAATATCACACCAAAACACACACACACACATAGTCAACAAAAAAAATATTTAAACCAAACCAAAATACAGACACACACACACACACACACACACACACACACACGCAGCGCAAAAAAAAATTATATCATACCAAGACACACCCACCCACCCACACACACATACACACACACACACACACACACACACACACACACACACAGAGCACAAAAAAATTAATAATACACACACACACACACACACACACACACACACACACACACACACACACATATATATACATACACAAACGCACACACAAATACATACACGAACAGACCACAGATAGTTCAGTAGTTACACTCGTAATTTTGGCAATAACCTTCGATCTTTGGCAAAAACATTTGACAGTCGGCAACAGAAACCAAAACATTGCATTAAAACAAGCGTTCAGTTCATAGTGCTGTGGAATGTGGGGAAAAAAACCGCAAATTGGCATTCATAAGAGGAAGACCAACACCAAATATGCAACAGGAGCGTAATATGTAAGAAATTGTCCACGCGACCTGTAAGTACAGTTCAAAACATTACTACATAATAGGAAATACCAACCACCAGAACTGTTTATAACCTATAGGCACAATGACAAATATGTAAATTAAATACCTCAGATAAGTACATAGCCAGCCGCGGTGGTCTCGCGGTTCTAGGCGCTCAGTCCGGAACCGCGCGACTGCTGCGGTCGCAGGTTCGAATCCTGCCTCGGGCATGGATGTGTGTGATGTCCTTAGGTTAGTTGGGTTTAAGTAGTTCTAAGTTCTAGGGGACAGATGACCACAGATGTTAAGTCCCATAGTGCTCAGAGCCATTTGAACCATTTTGAACGTTATCGTGACCACCACGGCCAACGATCGTGTACAGCGACTGCATTCCTACCAAGTCTTTCTGCAATATGGGAGGAGGAGAATCCAGCTTCTCGTAGCCCCATTACACAGCCACGTTCAAACTCAGTGAAGTGCTGACAATGGCGTTTTTGTCGCCCTAAAGGCGTTCTTGACTAACATCAACTCTCCACGTCCAATCTCAAAGACGACTAACACTCACGAGCGTTACAGCGTGTTTTTAAATTATAGCTGTTTTGCATCCTCATAGTGGCCACTGTCATACGACTGGCGCCAAAATTGAACAGATCTCATCTTTCAGGTGCAGAAACACGCTTACCAACTTTTGTTTATGTCCCCTATCTCCTGCTTGGTGTTGCGATCTTTTTCCGATAGTGTGTATTATATACATACAGGGTGTTACAAAAATGTACGGCCAAACTTTCAGGAAACATTCCTCACACACAAATAAAGAAAAGATGGTATGTGGACATGTGTCCGGAAACGCTTAATTTCCGTGTTAGAGCTCATTTTAGTTTCGTCAGTATGTACTGTACTTCCTCGATTCACCGCCAGTTGGCCCAATTGAAGGAAGGTAATGTTGACTTCGGTGCTCGTCTTGACATGCGACTCATTGCTCTACAGTACTAGCATCAAGCACATCAGTACGTAGCATCGACAGGTTAGTGTTCATCACGAACGTGGTTTTGCAGTCAGTGCAATGTTTACAAATGCGGAGTCGGCAGATGCCCATTTGATGTACGGATTAGCACGGGGCAATAGCCGTGGCGCGGTACGTTTGTATCGAGACAGATTTCCAGAACGGAGGTGTCCCGACAGGAAGACGTTCGAAGCAATCGATCGGCGTCTTAGGCAGCACGGAACATTCCAGCCTATGACTCGCGACTGGGGAAGACCTAGAACGACGAGGACACCTGCAATGGACGAGGCAATTCTTCGTGCAGTTGGCGATAACACTAATGTCATCGTCAGAGAAGTTGCTGCTGTACAAGGTGACGTTGACCACGTCACTGTATGGACAGTGCTACGGGAGAACCAGTTCTTTCCTTACCGTGTACGGCGTGTGCAGGCACTATCGGCAGCTGATTGGCCTCCACGGGTACACTTCTGCGAATGGTTCATCCGACAATGTGTCAATGCTCATTTCAGTGCAAATGTCCTCTTTACGGATGAGGCTTCATTCCGACGTGATCAAATTGCAAATTTTCACAATCAACATGTGTGGGCTGACGAGAATCCGCACGCAATTGTGCAATCACGTCATCGACAGAGATTTTCTGTGAACGTTAGGGCAGGCATTGCTGGTGATGTCTCGATTGGACCCCATGTTCTTCCACCTACGCTCAATGGAGCACGTTATCACGATTTCATACGAGATACTCTACCTGTGCTGCTAGAACATGTGCCTTTACAAGTACGACACAACATGTGGTTCATGCACGATGGAGCTCCTGTAGATTTCAGTCGTGTTCGTACGCTTCTCAACAACAGATTCGGTGACCAACGGATTGGTAGAGGCGGACCAATTCCGTGGCCTCCACGCTCTCCTGACCTAAACCTCTTGACTTTCATTTATGGGGGCATTTGAAAGCTCTTGTCTACGCAACCCCGGTACCAAATGTAGAGACTCTTCGTGCTCGTATTGTGGACGGCTGTGTTACAATACGCCATTCTCCAGGGCTGCATCAGCGCATCAGGGATTCCGTGTGACGGATGGTGGATGCACGTATCCTCGCTAACGGAGGACATTTTGAACATTTCCTGTAACAAAGTGTTTGAAGTCACCCTGGTACGTTCTGTTGCTGTGTGTTTCCACTCCACGATCAATGTGATTTGAAGAGAAGTAATAAAATGAACTCTAGCCCGCATCTCGTGGTCGTGCGGTAGCGTTCTCGCTTCCCACGCCCGGGTTCCCGGGTTCGATTCCCGGCGGGGTCAGGGCTTTTCTCTGCCTCGTGATGGCTGGGTGTTGTGTGCTGTCCTTAGGTTAGTTAGGTTTAAGTAGTTCTAAGTTCTAGGGGACTGATGACCATAGCTGTTAAGTCCCATAGTGCTCAGAGCCATTTTAAAATGAACTCTAACATGGAAAGTAAGCGTTTCCGGACACATGTCCATATAAGATCTTTTCTTTCTTTGTGTGTGAGGAATGTTTCCTGAAAGTTTGGCTGTACCTTTTTGTAGCACCCTGTATATATTTAGATACTACAGATATTTAAAAAGAAACTTAGGTCTGTATGAATGTTCATAATAGTATCGTGTAAAAATCTGAAGACAACCGGTCAAGAACTTTTCGAGATTCTTCGTAACATCTTTTCGTCGTTATATGATGCATATATATTTTATAACATATATATTAGGAAAAGATACAGCCTATATCTTTCTGAATTTCCATTAGAGTATTGTGTAATAATTTGAAGTAAATTCATAAAAATTTTCGATCTTTTGGTATGTAGGGTGAAAATTTTAAGTTGGCAAACCAGAATGACTCGAAAAATGAGCTTCACACGAAAAAATGTGTAGAATTCAAAGTTGATTATTTTCGAGGGGGACATCTGCTGGCGCTAAAATTAGCCCGCCACCTGCGGGTGGGGCGCGAAGCAACTTTGAAATTTCGAATGGGAACCCCCATTTTTCATTGCAGAATCAGATTGTACATAAAAAACTACATACATTTTGTCGTAAACATTTGTTTTGTTTCTCGGTAGTTGGCGCTGTAATTCAAGAAAATTCATGTTCTCATTTTTGCGTGGAAAATGGTTACGGACAAATAAAAAATACTTATTCACTTCGTAAATTTTGATTCGCTAAAACTAAAACTCTCCGTCTCTCCGCATAGGGTGGAGTTTGAGAGAGAGGAATTAGAGTTTTACAAATGTTGACTTATCCGAATCTGCGGAAAAAATTAATATTTGGGTCAACGACCGCAGGTCAAATGCACCGCATGGTCATACCCCGAAGTGATTTAAACCCACAAACCGCCCACCAGAGCGTTGTTTCATCACGTATCAGCATTACCCTTAATTTATGAGCATGAGTGTACGTGACCTGTGCATAGACATCAAACGCCACATATCACCGCAATCCTTCCAACAGACTGCCGGATCCCAGATCCGCAGAATCAGTGACTTATATAGTTCCAAAGACGGATAAACAATCCATTAAGCAAGAGGTCATAATGTTTTGGCGCATTAGTGTGTAAGGTTTACACAAAGCAGTTGGCTTTATATTTTTCTTTATATTTTTTATATTATTTATTATATTTATATTATATTTATATTATTATTTATTATTATTTATATTTATATTATTATTTATTATTTATATTATTTATATTTTATATTATTTATATTATTATTATTATTTATATTTTCTTTATATTTTTCTTGTGTGTGTGTGCTTTGCTCATGGATCGCAATCATCAAAAACGACCGGATTATGATTTCTACCTGAAAAGAGCAAAACTGTTACTAGAAATATTTTACTGAATTTGCAGTCTTTCCAGTTTCACATAATTTTTGGCAGTCAAATGGCTCTGAGCACTATGGGACTTAACATCTGAGGTCATCAGTCCCCAAGACTTAGAACTACTTAACCCTAACCAACCTAATGACATCACACACATCCATGCCCGAGGCAGGATTCGAACCTGCGACCGTAGCAGCAGTGCGGTTTCGGACTGAAGTGCCTAGAACTGCTCGGCCACAACGGCCGGCCCTTTGGCAGTCATTTGATGTTCTTTTCAGGTATGTTAAGACACTTTTTAGTCCACTTTCATGTGACTGCAGTAGCAATTTGGACATCCCTGCACAGGTGCGAAGCGCCCATTACACAGAGAGAGGGCTTCATAAAGTTTTATTGGCGAAAAATGCTGACTGAAAACATGGTGTGGTAACCTCAGAACCGTTTTTATGAACCCAAAACTCTTGCCATGTGGTTGCTTCGTCATTTAAAACCACATTTACAGCCCAGACCGGATTTTATGTCCATTAAGTACAGTAAATTCGAACCTCCGAACATCAGTAAAGGATAATGATATCGAAAAAATTTCCAAAGCTCCCCAAGAACATCATCTTATAATATACGGTAAAAATTTCGACGACTTGCCATGAATAAGCAATTGTAGAAGTGCTTTCGGTACCCAAAAATCGTGGTCTTTCGGGTGTGTCTTGATAACAACACGAAAATGGTGTTTCTAGTTGAATGTCTAAAGAATGTACAGCTTAAAAAACACATTTTGCAGTTTTCTGCCCATGTATTGTAAATTTGAACCTCTGGATCTCGGCAACGAGTAATGATACAGAAAAAATTTTGGAAGTTTCCCCCTCGAGAATATTATTTCAAGAAAATACGGTAGAAATTTCGAGGATGTGACGTGAATAGAAATTATAGAAGTAACTGTTCCCACAGTCGGTACTTTTCGAACCCGAAAATCATGGTTTTTGCTTGTTTTCTAAATAACTGCTCATGAACAAATGGTGGTTTCGGAACCCAAACGAGGCCCATCGTAGACCACACCTCATGCTAAAGAACCAACCAATGTGATCAGTTTACATGGGCTGGAGGAAGTGTGTAATTGTGACCCTGTACTGTACACTTGGAGAACTGAAGAAATGAATTCCTCTGGAACTCGTTCGGATTGACAGAGTAATGTGGAGAGAGTGGAAGCCAACTTCCGGGAGTGGCTTGAGAAGTACGTTGCCGAAACGGCCGTCACCTGGAAGATGCTATTTTCACGGAATAATTTTGTAAACTGTCAACACCATTTGAGTATTGTTATGTACATAAAAAATTTTTTTGAAGGACAAGTAATGATATATTTTTTTAAAAGCGTCGGTCACATTCCAGTGATGTTACTATCATAACTTTTAGGAGTTTAATATTGAATTTTACGTATACTGCAATTATTTTAATTTTTTTCTGTCATTAATAACATTCACTTTGAATATGTGCTGAAATTTTTAAGAATCATACCAATTTTTTAATTTTTGTAATTTAGTCTTATTTTGCCCAAGAACAATGCAATGAACAACAACATAAAGTTTTCATTGATAAAATCTAAGCTTACGACCAAAGAGGACGCGTTCAGCTACACGAGAGCCTTTCCCTCTCCTGTACGGTGGCGCAGGTCTGGGTAGCTACGTACAAGGCACACGGCCTTCGCCCATCCTGCTGCATCCCTTACAAGGGCGCCGGACCTGGCTGACACACGAGACGCAGACGCAGACGCTTGTGGTCGGTGGTCGGCTGTGGACCTCGCCGCAGAAACCTCGGGCACAAGTCCACAGTTATCACCCAGGTAGCGTGTCCTTGCTGGCTGACCGGATTCATGTTCACCTTGTCGGCTGTTTAGAGGACGAGTACGAATTTTAAGACCATCCGTGTTTTTGTTTTTGTCCCATTGTCTATAAGAGATCAGCCTGGGCACGTCAGTACACAGCAGCTACGCACGAAAAAAAACGACCTTTTGGGAGGCCATATCTCAGGTTCTATTAATCACGCAGATAAGGGGCCAAGTGTTTTCGATAGCCCCTGGACTAACGACCATTTGTATACCCATCGGGACAAGGTGCATACTGTAGCTGTCCTACATGTACAGTTAAAATTTCAGCCATTTGTTGCGTTTATTTATTTAGATAATTGTGGACGACGTTGCTAAAAAGCACATTTTGCAGTTTTCTGCGCATGTATTGCAAATTTGAGCCTCTGGAGCTCGGTAACGAGTAATGACATAGAAAAAAATTTTAGAAGTTCCCCCTCGAGAATATTATTTCAAGAAAATACGGTAAAAATATCGAGGGTATGACGTGAACATAAATTACAGAAGTGACTGTTCCGACAGTCGGTACTTTTTGTACCCAAAAATCATGGTTACGTTGTTCTTGGGAAAAGTGAGACTGAATTACTGAAATTAAAAAAATTGGTATGGTTCTTAAAAATTTCAGAACATATTCAGAGTGAATATTATTAATGACAGAAAAAAATGAAAATAATTGCAGTATACGGAAAATTCAATATTAAACTCCTAAAAGTTACGAAAGTAACGTCACTGGAATGTGACGGACGCTTTAAAAAACTATATCGTTACTTGTGCTTCAAAAAAATTTTTATTTACAGAATAATACTCAGATGGTGTTGACAGTTTACAAAATTATTGCGTAAAAATAGCATCTCCCAGGTGACGGCCGTTTCGGCAACGTACTTCTCAAGCCACTCTCGGAAGTTGGCTTTCGCTCTCTCCAACATTGCTCTGTCAATCCGAATGAATTCCACAGGAATAGCTTCCTTCAGTTCATCAAGTGTACGTGATTTATGCTCGTATACACATAATTTGAGGTAAACCCACACAGGGTGGTGGTAAGTTCCTATGGCACCAAAAGCACTCCGTCTTCACGCGACAAGTGGCCCATCGGGACCATCCGACCGTCGTGTCATCCTCAGATGAGGATGCCGATAGGAGGGACGTGTGGTCAGCACACCGCTTTCCCGGTCGTTATGATGGTTTTCTTTGACCGGAGCCGCTACTGTTCGGTCGAGTAGCTCCTCAATTGGCATCACGAGGCTGAGTGCACACCGAAAATTCGCAACAGCGCATGGCGGCTGGATGGTCACCCATCCAAGTGCCGGCCAAGCCCGACAGCCCTGCTGCGGTGATCTGCACGGAACCGGTGTATACAACCGTGACAAAGCGCCTAAGACCGCGCGGCTATCCGGACGGCAGTCGTACATGGACAGGTGTAGGGAACGAAGAGACCAACTAATGTCACCAAAGCGGGAAATGACCACGAAAAACAGTCCGAATACCTTCCACTGGCATTTTTGCCGTGTGAGCTGTGGCCCCGTCGTGCTGAAACCAAACTCGCCAAATAGGAATACGTTTTTTTTTTTCTTAGTTCAGCTAGGAAGAACTCTCAGATTGTCTGTTTATAACGTTCCGAGGTTACAGTCATAGTGTTCCCGTTATCATCCTGGAAAAAGTATGGACCAATAACACCTGTACTGGTTACAGCACACCGAACAGTCACCTTGGGACTATGTAATGTCGTGCATTAGTTTTGGATTTTTAGTGGCCCAATAACGACAGTTCGGCTGGTTTACCATGCCTTTCAAATCAAGATGAGCTTCATCAAACAAAATAACATTCTCATTTTGTTGAAGTTCTGTTGTTGTGGTCCTCAGTCCAGAGACTGGTTTGATTCAGCTCTCCATGCTACTCTCTCCTGTGCAAGCTTCTTCATCTCCCAGTACCTACTGCAGCGTACATCCTTCTGAATCTGCTTAGTGTATTCATCTCTTGGTCTCCCTCTACGATTTTTACCCTCCGTGCTGCCCTCTAATACTAAACTGGTGATCCCTTGATGCCTCAGAACAAGTCCTACCAACCGATCCCTTCTTCTTGTCAAGTTGTGCCACAAACTCCTCTTCTCCCCAGTTCTGTTCAATACCTCCTCATTAGTTATGTAATCTACCCATCTAATCTTCAGCATTCTTCTGTAGCACCACATTTCGAAAGCTTCTATTCTCCTCTTGTCTAAGCTATTTATCGTCCACGTTTCACTTCCATACATGGCTACACTCCATACAAATACTTTCAGAAACGACTTCCTGACACTTAACCTATACTCCATGTTAACAAATTTCTCTTCTTCAGAAACGCTTTCCTCGCCATTGCCAGTCTACATTTTATATCCTCTCTACTTCGACCATCATCAGTTATTTTGCTCCCCAAATAGCAAAACTCCTTTACTACTTTAAGTGTCTCATTTCCTAATCTAATTCCCTCAGCATCACCCGACTTAATTCGACTACATTCCATTATCCTCGTTTTGCTTTTGTTGATGTTCATCTTATATCCTCCTTTCAAGACACTGTCCATTCCGTTCAACTGCTCTTCCAAGTCCTTTGCTATCTCTGACAGAATTACAATGTACATGTTTTATTTTGATTACAGTGCAAAGTTCCTTTCGACATGCACGCATATCCAAAGGAACAGGCGCAGCGGTGGCCACGTCGTTGTTGTTGTGGTCTTCAGTCCTGAGACTGGTTTGATGCAGCTCTCCATGCTACTCTGTCCTGTGCAAGTTTCTTCATCTCCCAGTACCTACTGCAACCTACCTCCTTCTGAATCTGCTTAGTGTATTCATCTCTTGGTCCGCCTCTACGATTTTTACCCTCCACGCTGCCCTCCAATACTAAATTGGTGATCCCTTGATGCCTCAGAACATGTCCTACCAACCGATTCCTTCTTCTTGTCAAGTTGTGCCACAAACTCCTCTTCTCCCCAATTTTATTCAATACCTCCTCATTAGTTATGTGATTTACCCATCTAACCTTCAGCATTCAAGTATTATGTGTCGAGCAAAATTTAGCCACTGTACATAACCTATAGGGCTCAGTTGTTGCACCATGGCCATTTTGTAGCTATATAAAAAAAAAGGTCGTGTGACGAGGGTCTCCCGTCGGGTAGACGTTTCGCCTGGTGCAAGCCTTTCGATTTGACGCCACTTCGGCTACTTTTGCGTCGATGGGGATGAAATGATGATGATTAGGACAACACAACAGCCAGTCCCTGAGCGGAGAAAATCTCCGACTCAGCCGGGAATCGAACCCGGGCCCTTAGGATTGACAATCTGTCGCGCTGACCACTTTTTTTTTCTTTTTTAATCTCATTTTCTTCGTTTTCGTTCTTTTTATCTGCTCGGGGCGGACGTCGCAAGACACGCGTTTCACCGTTGATCCACTAACTCAGTTTTTTTATACCTACGAAATCGTAGATAAATACACAAAATACGGCTTATTGAGGCGCAGCTCAGCAGATTGCCTCCTAGCATATTGACCAGGATTACGGAGCGTGATTTTCCGAACTCTTTCAACAATCTCTGCAGTGCGTGCTGTAATCTCCCCACTCCTTCCTAGTTGCAGCTATTGGCCACAATAAGCAAGGTCTTTTATGAAAAATTTGAGCGGAGTGAAGATTACGATACACTTTGCAGTTTATTTAGCTTTTCGTGTGGAGTTGGCTCCAGTTCTTCTTGTCTAGGGGCCTGATTCTTGAAGCAGAAATTCTCACATTTTAGGTCCTCATTGTTCAATTGATCTAAATAAATTCGAAGATTGTTGTTGCAGAATTTTTTTTGTTACGTTAACATATTTTGTCACATTGTAATATAACACAGAGTCTTTTGAATTTGCACATTAACAAAGCCGAAATTGCAGTGTTCGTCCAAAATACAGAAATACATCCGATCACATCAAAGGCATGCTTACTACTCCTTCACTCTGCGGTAATAACCATATTCCAAAGGGTTTACAATTTTTCTTGACAAATTAATTTCGATTATTATTTCATAAGTGAATCCAGAAATAAACATAGTAAACAGTACTAGATTCCGTGATTAATAATATAAATTTTAAACGTGGCAAATAATACGTAATTTCAAATGTTTCTAAAAAATATAATTTTTACTGTACATTCAGTACAGCACAAAGTAATTCCTTTCCATAAACTTTAGCTTGAAATATAATCTATGGTGTGTAAAATTATATGAAAGTTTTCAGAAAAGCAGCTGAGATAGTACTGACCTGCCCAAAATTCGAAATATAATACTGGTATTGACAACTAATGTTGAGGAAAAATAGCGCTAGAGGAGGATGTCCCGTTACAATACTGAGAGAGGAGTCCCTGGCGGTTTTTCATTCATCACTGTTCCTCGTACATGAAATGATTTGGCGCGATGTAAAATGATGTTAGGACTGGGAACACTATTGTGTCGCGCAAGATTGAAATGGCGACGAAAATCACGCTGAACTGAAACGATAGACTCATTATTATGCACAGTATTATTTTAAGCAAACACATGATGTTGCACAGTCTATGACTCCATGACCTCGACTAAACAAAAGGGCAGGAGCTACTGAACACGTGACACATCAGTCCCCCCACTGAGCCTCAATACTATCTGTTCTAAAAACGTTCTTCTACATCTACATCTATATGGATACTCTGCAAATCACATTCAAGTGCCTGGCAGACGGTTCATCGAACCACCTTCACAATTCTCTATTATTCCAATCTCGTATATGGCGTGGAAAGAATGAATACCTATATCTCTCCGTACGAGCTCTGATTTCCCTTATTTTATCATGGCGATCGTTCCTCCCTATGTAGGTCGCTGTCAACAAAATATTTTCGCATTCGGAAGAGAAAGTTGGTGATTGGAATTTCTTGTAATGATGTCAATCCCAAATCCTGTATCATTTCAGTGACACTCTCTCCCATATTTCGCGATAACACAAACGTGTTGCCTTTCTTTGAACATTGTACTCCGTCAGTCCTATCTGGTAAGGATCCCACACCGCGCAGCAGTATTCTAAAAGAGGACGGACAAGTGTAGTGTAGGCAGTCTCCTTAGTAGGTCTGTTACATTTTCCAAGTGTCCTGCCAATAAAACGCAGTCTTCGGTTAGCCTTCCCCACAACATTTTCTATGTGTTCCTTCCAATTTAAGTTGATCGTAATTGTAATACCTAGGTATTTAGTTGACTTTATGGATTTTATATTAGACTGACTTATCGTGTAACCGAAGTTTAACGAGTTCCCTTTAGCACTCATGTGGATGACCGCACACTTTTCGTATTTAGTGTCAACTGCCACTTTTCGCAACATTCAGATATCTTTTCTAAATCGTTTTGCAGTTTGTTTTGATCTTGTGATGACTTTATTAGTCGATAAACGACAGCGTCATCTGCAAGCAACCGAAGACGGCTGCTCAGATTATCTCGCAAATCGTTTATATAGACAAGGAACAGCAAAGGGCGTATAACACTACCTTGGGGAACGCCAGAAATCACTTCTGTTTTACTCGATGGCTTTCCGTCAGTTAGTACGAACTGTGACCTCTCTGACAGGAAATCACAAATCCAGTCACATAACTGAGACGATATTCCATAACCACGCAATTTAACTACGAGCCGATTGTGTGGTACAGTGTCAAAAGCCCTCCGGAAATCCAGAAATACGGAATCTATCTAAAATCCCTTGTCAATAGCACTCAACATCATGTGAATAAAGAGTTAGTTCTGTTTCACAGGGACGATGTTTTCTAAATCCATGTTGACTGTGTGTGAATAGACCGTTTTCTTCGAGGTAATTCATAATGTTCGAACACAATATATGTTCCAAAATCCTGCTGCATAACGACGTTAACGATATGGGCCTGTAATTCAGTGGATTGCTCCTACTACTTTTCCTCAATATTGGTGTGACCTGTGCAACTTTCCAGTCTTTGTGTACGGATCTTTCGTCGAGCGAACGATTGTATATGATTGTTAAGTATGGAGATAAAGCATCAGCATACACCGAAAGGAACCTAATTGGTATACAGTCTGGACCAGAGGACTTGCTTTGGTATACAGTCTGGACCAGAGGACTTGCTTTGGTATACAGTCTGGACCAGAGGACTTGCTTTTATTAAGTTGCTTCACTACTCCGAGGATATTTACTTCTACGTTACTCATGTTCTCGACTCGAATTCTGGAATATTTACTTCGGCTTCTTTTGTGAAGGCATTTCGGAAGGCTGTGTTTAGTGTCTGCTTTGGCAGCACTGTCTTCGATAGTATCTCCATTGCTATCGCGCAGAGAAGGCATTGATTGATTGTTTCTTGCCGCTAACATACGTCACAAACGACCAGATTCTCTTTGGATTTTCTGCCAGGTTTCGAGACAAAGTTTCGTTGTGGTAGCTGTTATAGGCATCTCGCATTGCTAAACTTCGAGCTTCTGTAAAAGATCGCCTATCTTGGGGATTTTGTGTCTGTCTAAATTTGGAACGTTTGTTTCGTTGTTTCTGCAACAGTGTTCTGACCCGTTTTGTGTACCAAGGAGGATCAGCTCCGTCGTTTGTTAATTTATTTGGTATAAATCTCTCAATTGCTGGCGACAGTATTTCTTTGAATTTAAGACACATCTGGTCTACACTTATGTTATTAATTTTGAATGAGTGGAGATTGTCTTTTAGAAAGGCGTCAATTGAATTTTTATCTGCTTTTTTGAATAGGTATATTTTTCGCTTATTTTCGAGGATTTGGGGATTACAGTATTCAATCTCGCTATGACAACCCTGTGTTCACTAATCCCTGAATCTGCCTGATCCTGTATAAGTAGTTGCCAAATGTAGTCCCTGTCCTACATCGAAAACAAAACATCGCTATATGGTAGTGATGAAATAAACAATCACTTATTCGGTAGTGCATGGTCTATTAGCACATTACAGCAGGGTCTAAACGCATTCTAGTACAAACTTACTAAAAACAAACAGAAATTACGTTTATTTTTCCAAAACAAACAGAAACTACGTCTATTTTTCCAAGCTGTGCTGAAACCGCAATGAACATCTTTTTGAGCATTGGTGCGAGCTACTGGGAACATGCAGAGAAGGAAATCAAGTAATGCAGCGAAACCACATGGTCTACAGTATATTTTACAATCAGGCGTAGCAAGTTTGTTTTATTCCCTGACATAGAAAGAAATAAAATTTCGATGTACCATATACACTACATAGGGACTGAAGAGGCTGTATTGCCACTGCTGGCTGCTCTCTGCACGAGGTCCTTGTACCGAGACAAAATACTGTAACATCCAAACCCACCAAAAATAAACCCAAAGTACAACTCTTAAAAAAAAAAAGGAGATAAGAATTCGCTTGACGTCTTCATGAGAGACAGTCTGCATTCCTTCCAAACTACGAGTAACTAAATGAGTTTAACCAAATGTGGGTTGTTGTTGTTGTTGTGGTCTTCAGTCCTGAGACTGGTTTGATGCAGCTCTCCATGCTACTCTATCCTGCTTTATCTCCCAGTACGTACTGCAGCCTACATCCTTCTGAATCTGCTTAGTGTATTCATCTCTTGCTCTCTCTCTACGGTTTTTACCCTCCACGCTGCCCTCCAGTACTAAATTGGTGATCCCTTGATGCCTCAGAACATGCCCTACCAACCGATACCTTCTTCTAGTCAAGTTGTGCCACAATACCTCCTAATTAGTTATGTGATCACCCATCTAATCTTCAATATTCTTCTGTAGCACCACATTTCAAAAGCTTCTATTCTCTTCTTGTCCATACTATTTATCGTTCACGTTTTACTTCCATACATGGCTACACTCCATACAAATACTTTCAGAAACATCTTCCTGACACTTAAGTCTATACTCGATGTTAACAAATTTCTGTTCTTCAGAAACGCTTTCCTTGCCATTGCCATTCTACATTTTATATCCTCTCTACTTCGACCATCACACCGTCAGGTGGCTTGCGGAGTATGGATGTAGATGTAGATGTAGATTTGGCAGGTCGCCTGTGTACAACCTAAAACGAAGGGATCTAAGATATTTTGGGTCTCAACACCCCCGCGTTTTTGAGAAAATCACCACTATAGGTTATGACGAGCGATCGACTCAAAGTTGGTGGGATCGATAGATAATTGTAAATAGAGCATTTTTCATCGCCAGGTACGGGGTCCGAAAACGCATGCTGTTCCAGAAGTCGAGCTAATAAATTTTTACAACTGCCGCGTCTGTACCCACAAGGTGAACGCTTTTCGCCGACAGCACCGATAGCGCAACGGCCAAGGTAACTGGCTGCGAATCTCGAAGAAACGTAGTGGATGTTGTTCTTTCGGTTTGTATTTTTCCATATCTCAACTGATAGGGATAGGAGGAGTAATAAGGTAAGTAAATCAACAAGAAATGATAATAAGGAAGGCAAATAAATTTCTCAAACCTCTTGGGATAGTAAACAAATAAAATGTTACTCTAGGTCACTTTACAATGGCTCTTCAAGTCACTGTTACGTGTCCTCACTTTTCTTCGAACAACTAGATGGATGGTACTTGTTGTGAATTGGCAGGAGCCAATTCACGGGGTTTGGAGGAAGCCGAAAGGCACGCGTTTAAGCTCACGCAGGCTGGCGTGAGGTCTGGAACAGGTAAAGTAATTATACTATCAAGAAAAGTACGTAGCTTCGGGAATACTTAACTTTAATCCATAATTGGTGAACATTGGTCTGACGGTACATGCATCCCAAGATAAATATCAAATGATAAATGGCGCCTTGCTAGGTCGTAGCAAATGACGTAGCTGAAGGCTATGCTAACTATCGTCTCGGCAAATGAGAGCGTAATTTGTCAGTGAACCCTTGCTAGCAAAGTCGGCTGTACAACTAGGGCGAGTGCTAGGACGTCTCTCTAGACCTGCCGTGTGGCGGCGCTCGGTCTGCAATCACTGACAGTGGCGACACGCGGGTCCGACGTATACTAGCGGACCGCGGTCGATTTAAAGGCTACCACCTAGCAAGTGTGGTGTCTGGCGGTGACACCACAGTACTTGTCATATAAACATTCGAAACAAATTTACTCACGGCACCAAGAGCATCTAATGAGTGCAGTCTTTCGACAGCTACACTGTTCCTTCCCTATGATATGACGAAGAGGCAACCGGGACAACATCTCTCCCCGCGTACATTCTGTCCCGTGCCTCGCTGTAAACAAGCGTCGCACGGTTGGCTATCTGTGACCCCTCGTGAGGAAGTCGCAGCACTTTTATTCGGAGTTGTTTTCATGTGACAAGGCTTAAAAGTTTAATACTTTACTAACTCACGGCGTTTGGGAAATTAGTTTGCCTACCTTATTATTATTCCTTATTAGTTTACTTGCCTTGTTAACCCTCCTATCCCTATCAATTGAGGTATGGAAAAATACGCCGGCCTCGGTGGCCGAGCGGTTCTAGGCGCCTCAGTCCGGAACCGCGTGACTGCTACGGTCGCAGGTTCGAATCCTGCCTCGGGCATGGATGTGTGTGATGTCCTTAGGTTAGTTGGCTTTAAGTAGTTCTAAGTTCTAGGGGACTGATGACCTCAGCTGTTAAGTCCCGTAGTGCTCAGAGCCATTTGAACCATGGAAAAATACAAACGAAAAGAATAACATCCGCTAGTATGAAACTTGCTGGCAGATTAAAACTGTGTGCCACACCGAGACTCGAACTCGGGACCTTTGCCTTTCGCAGTCAGTTGTAAAAGTTTCTTACCTCGACTTCTGGAAAAGTATGCGTTTTCGGACCCCATACCTGGTGATGAAAAATGCTCTATTTACAATTATTGATCGGTCGTCATAACCTTTAGGGGTGATTTTCTCAAAAACGCGGGGGTGTTGACCCAAAATATCTTAGATTCCTTCGTTTTAGGTTGTACACAAGCGGCCTACCAAATCTGAGTCGAATCGGTTGGCCGTCTCTGAGGCCTTCCCCTTGTGAGCAAAACGTAGAACACAAAACGCTTTCTGTTGTCCCGACACCGTTTTACTACAGCCGGGTCCGTTAACGATGGCAGTTTGCACATGTCGAGGCACCAGTGTTGACAATTTCAAGCGAGTTAAACGGTATGCGCATGCGCGTGCTTCCCGCTTGAACAAAGCTCGTATCGTGCAACTTATATCTGTCGCTTGTTTTTGCAGAATTTATCGCTAATCGCCACAATCAGCGATGACAACGCGCAACAAATGAAATCGAAATTTACTAAACAACTCGCTTCAGTCATCTTTAATGCTCTCATTAGTTACGGCATTCACAACAGAGCGCTCAGAACACTACTGTACGCTCATTGGCTGTCGGAGAACACGTGACGTAGCGACGCAAAACAAGCCTATACTCAACCGCCATCGTTCGTGATTGCAACTATAGAACTAAAGTGGGTGCACACTGCTGCTACCTATCGGGAACCGTGTAAAACTCGAGTTTGCTCTTTCTAACCGTACGTTGTTCACGCACATATCTCAAATAACATAATAGTTAACGATTTTTTTTAATAGGATGATTCTTTTTGATACGTTGTATATAATGATTTCAAACCTTTCATAAACTTTTTCTCGTTTACGTGCTCAAGGGTAAATACGTAACGGATTAACTCATTAGTAAAGTAATCGGACGTTTGGAGCTATTTTCTACATCTACATGGGTTCTCTGGAAATCAAATTTAAGTGCCTGGCCGAGGGTTCATCGAACCACCTTCACAATTGTCTATTATTCCAATCTCGTATACCGCGCGGAAAGAACGAGTATCTTTCCGTACGACCTCTGATTTCCCTTATTTTATCAAGGTAATCGTTTCTCCCTATGTAAGTCGGCATCAACAAAATATATTTGCATTCGGAAGAGAAAGTTGCTGACTGGAATTTCGTGAGAAGATTCTGCCGCAACGACAAACGTCTTTTTTTTTAGTGATTTCCATGCCAAATCCTGTATCATTTCACTGACATTCTCACCCATATTTCGCAATAATACAAAACGTGCTGGTCTTCTTTGAACTTATTCGATGTCCTCCGTCAATCCTACGTCACAAGGATCCCATACTGCGCAGCAATATTCCAGCAGAGGACGGACAAGTGTAATGTACGCTGTCTGTTTACTGGGTTTGTCGCATCTTCTGAAGTGTTCTGCCAACAAAGCGCAGTCTTTGTTTCGCCTTTCACAATATTATGTATGTGATCTTTCCCATTTAAGTTGCTCGTAATTGTAATTTGCTGCCAATAAAACGCAGTCTTTGGTTCGCATTCCCAACAATATTTTACATCTACATCTACATTTATACTCCGCAAGCCACCCAACGTTGTGTGGCGGAGGGCACTTTACGTGCCACTGTCATTACCTCCCTTTCCGGTTCCGGTCGCGTATGGTTCGCGGGAAGAACGACTGTCTCAAAGCCTCCGTGCGCGCTCTAATCTCTCTAATTTTACATTCGTGATCTCCTCGGGAGGTATAAAACGCATTTTACGATTGCCTTGAACTTTTTCCATAAACACTCAACATTGTAAGTGTCGGAACAGAAATTTTCGTTTTGATCTGTTAGGTAGTCTGAAATCTGCCTTCTATTACTCTTGATAAACAGATAAACCTTCCTCCCTTTTCTTATATTACTATTAACTTCCGTATTCAGGGATGGTATGTGTTCCTTCCAGTTTAAGTTGTTCGTAATTGTAATTCCTAGTTATTTTGTTGAATTTACAGCCTTTAGATTTGACTGATTTATCGTGCAACCGAAGTTTAACGGATTCCGTTTAGCACTCACCTGGATGACCTCACACACTTTTCGTTATTTAGCATCAATCGCCAATTTTCGGACGATAGAGATATCTTTTCTAAATCGTTTTGCAGTTTCTTTTGCTCTTTTGATGACTTTATTAGTCGATAAACGACAGCCTCATCTGCAAACAACGTAAGACGGCTGCTCAGATTGTCTCCCAAATCGTATATATATATATATATATATATATATATATTGATTCGTGATTTCCTTTCAGAGAGGTCACAGTTCGTACTAATTGATGGAATGTCATCGAGTAAAAGAAAAGTGATTTTTGGCGTTCCCCAAGGTACCTTGGGGAACGCCAAAAATCACTTTTCTTTTACTCGATGACATTCCATCAATTAGTACGAACTGTGACCTCTCTGAAAGGAAATCACGAATCAAGTCACATAACTGAGACGATATTCCATAAGCACGCAATTTCACTAGAAGCTGCTTGTGTGGTAGAATGTCAAAAGCATTCCAGAAA
The DNA here is from genome assembly GCF_023864275.1 of Schistocerca cancellata. Classification (NCBI taxonomy): domain Eukaryota; kingdom Metazoa; phylum Arthropoda; class Insecta; order Orthoptera; family Acrididae; genus Schistocerca; species Schistocerca cancellata. The sequence goes on from NC_064636.1 coordinate 33,347,760, forward strand.
TACGGAATCCATTTTAAATGCCTTGTCAATAGCACTCAACACTTCGTGTGAGCAAAGAGCTAGTTGTGTTTCAGAAGAAAGATGTTTTCTAAATCCGTATTCATTGTGTGTCAATAGACCGTTTCCTTCGAACTAATTCATAATGTTCGAACACAGTATATGTATATAGACGTTTATGATATGGACCTTTAATTCAGCGGATTACAGCTACTAGCTTTCTAGAATACTACGTCTACATCCATACTCCGCAAGCCACCTGACGGTGTGTGGCGGAGGGTACCTTGAGTACCTCTATCGGTTCCCCCTTCTATTCCAGTCTCGTATTGTTCGTGGAAAGAAGGATTGTCGGTATGCCTCTGTGTGGGCTCTAATCTCTCTGATGTTATCCTCACGGTCTCTTCGCGAGATATACGTAGGAGGGAGCAATATACTGCTTGACTCTTCCGTGAAGGTGTGTTCTCGAAACTTCAACAAAAGTCCGTACCGAGCTACTGAGCGTATCTCTTGCAGAGTCTTCCACTGGAGTTTATCTACCATGTCCGTAACACTTTCACAGTTACTAGATGATCCTGTAACGAAGCGCGCTGCTCTCCGTTGGATCTTCTCTATCTCTTCTATCAACCCTATCTGGTACGGACCCCACACTGCTGAGCAGTATTCAAGCAGCGGGCGAACAAACGTACTGTAACCTACTTCCTTTGTGAGGTGTGCAGTTTTGCAGTCTTCGGGTATCTTTCGTCGAGCGAATGATTGTATATGATTAAGTATATAGCTATTGCATCAGCATACTCAGAAAGGGAACTAATTGGTATATAGTGTGGACCAGAAGAAATGTAATTGTCGTGTGACTAGCGCCTCCCGTCGGGTAGACCGTTCGCCGGGTGGAAGTCTTTCGATTTGAAGCCACTTCCGCGATTTGCGCGTTGATGGGGATGAAATGATGATGATTAGGACAACACAAGAACCAGTCCCTGAGCGGAGAAAATCTCCGACCCAGCCGGGAATCGAATCCGGGCCCTCAGGATTGACATTCTGTCGCGCTGACCACCATTTTTTTCATTTTGTTCGTTATTGATCGTTGTGTTAGGTCGTTGCGGACATCGCAAGACATCCTGTTCAAGTTCGGTGGTTGATCCACTCAGTTTTTTTTATTACAGAGGCCAACCGGCTCTCTGACCGAACACGCTGAGCTACCGTGCCGGCTTTATGGTTTTGTAGGACCTCAAAGGTTGTAAAGCAGATGGTGGATCAAATGTTATTGGACCGAAAGCTTCCGATTTCTGTCGACTGACGACTGGGGTGAAACCTGACGGTGGAAGAAGCAAGCAAAAAAATGTAGAAGATATGCACAATTTATCCACCCCTCAGTTGTTAATCGTTGTACATATTGACAGCTATATTCTGTTCCTCTAAGCTGGGGTTGCTATATCTAGCTGGGATCTCGTCGGGACATTCTGAGATGAAGGTGTTGGAAATAAAGCAAAAAATTTGCTTAATATACTTTTTATTTAGAACGCAATTACATGGAATTCGTTGCGGCAGAAGTAGTTGGTACACCACATTTTTCGGAAGATTTCACCTCTTTTAGCAAATCAAGGCGTTACTTCAGTTCTTGAGCCAAACTCGGAACAATATTGGTACAAAATTTGGTCTTGTCAGCATGTCGGGACAAGAAAGTCCCTAACGGCAACAGTTAGGGACCCTTCTGCGATCCTCCGGTTTTCCGCCAAATGAAACTCAATGACACCTCTGTTACAGACGTCACTTTGAGGACTACGTATAGCGCCGTCACCTATTGGAACTCCATGAAACTATAGGGACTCAAGAGGGAATATTCCACGACGTCCCAAATGCCAGGTTTTTTGCCGAGAAGAAAATGTGTTACATTATTCCTCTTATACACTCCTGGAAATGGAAAAAAGAACACATTGACACCGGTGTGTCAGACCCACCATACTTGCTCCGGACACTGCGAGAGGGCTGTACAAGCAATGATCACACGCACGGCACAGCGGACACACCAGGAACCGCGGTGTTGGCCGTCGAATGGCGCTAGCTGCGCAGCATTTGTGCACCGCCGCCGTCAGTGTCAGCCAGTTTGCCGTGGCATACGGAACTCCATCGCAGTCTTTAACACTGGTAGCATGCCGCGACAGCGTGGACGTGAACCGTAAGTGCAGTTGACGGACTTTGAGCGAGGGCGTATAGTGGGCATGCGGGAGGCCGGGTGGACGTACCGCCGAATTGCTCAACACGTGGGGCGTGACGTCTCCACAGTACATCGATGTTGTCGCCGGTGGTCGGCGGAAGGTGCACGTGCCCGTCGACCTGGGACCGGACCGCAGCGACGCACGGATGCACGCCAAGACCGTAGGGGACCGCACCGCCACTTCCCAGCAAATTAGGGACACTGTTGCTCCTGGGGTATCGGCGAGGACCATTCGGAACCGTCTCCATGAAGCTCGGCTACGGTCCCGCACACCGTTAGGCCGTCTTCCGCTCACGCCCCAACATCGTGCAGCCCGCCTCCAGTGGTGTCGCGACAGGCGTGAATGGAGGGACGAATGGAGACGTGTCGTCTTCAGCGATGAGAGTCGCTTCTGCCTTGGTGTCAATGATGGTCGTATGCGTGTTTGGCGCCGTGCAGGTGAGCGCCACAATCAGGACTGCATACGACCGAGGCACACAGGGCCAACACCCGGCATCATGGTGTGGGGAGCGATCTCCTACACTGGCCGTACACCACTGGTGATCGTCGAGGGGACACTGAATAGTGCACGGTACATCCAAACCGTCATCGAACCCATCGTTCTACCATTCCTAGACCGGCAAGGGAACTTGCTGTTCCAACAGGACAATGCACGTCCGCATGTATCCCGTGCCACCCAACGTGCTCTAGAAGGTGTAAGTCAACTACCCTGGCCAGCAAGATCTCCGGATCTGTCCCCTATTGAGCATGTTTGGGACTGGATGAAGCGTCGTCTCACGCGGTCTGCACGTCCAGCACGAACGCTGGTCCAACTGAGGCGCCAGGTGGAAATGGCATGGCAAGCCGTTCCACAGGACTACATCCAGCATCTCTACGATCGTCTCCATGGGAGAATAGCAGCCTGCATTGCTGCGAAAGGTGGATATACACTGTACTAGTGCCGACATTGTGCATGCTCTGTTGCCTGTGTCTATGTGCCTGTGGTTCTGTCAGTGTGATCATGAGATGTATCTGACCCCAGGAATGTGTCAATAAAGTTTCCCCTTCCAGGGACAATGAATTCATGGTGTTCTTATTTCAATTTCCAGGAGTGTATGATGGGCAGTCAAATAAAACCCGACACTCGCCACAATGGAACCACAGAATGGTTCCATTCAAAAGTAACCACACCGCACGCTTAAAGATATTTACCCCACTGGGAGATGAGACAGTCAATTCTTATTCCATAGAACGCGGTGGGCAGCTGACGGGTTCACTACCGCACCCACTCTTGCAGTTCCCCATCCGGCTGAAACCGACGTCGACGCATGTCTTTCCTCAGGTCACCAAAGATGTGAAAATCACTCGGTGACATATCCGGGCTGCACGGAGGATGTTGCAGTCTTTCCCAACCAAATCGCTCAAGCGTAAGCCTTCGTACGATTGGCAGTTTGTGGGTGGGCGTTATCGCGCAACAGAGTGATTCCGACGAACAGCATTCCGACAACCGGAGAGCGTACGGCAGTGCCGGCAGTGGAAACATCTCATAGCTTGTAAGGGATCCGTGATACCACGAACATTGATACTAGTACGTAGAGTTGGGCAAACTGAAACACGTAACTGTTTCGAAACAAATGAAACAGTACAATGTAATGTTCCGATACGTTGTTTCGAAACAGCGAAACAGTTTGTGTTTTGTATTCTAATAAACCTACACATTTTATCATCTTGAATGTCTACTGTATAAGTCTGTCCATATAAACACAAATGAGGTGCCAGAGCGCTAATAATGTCGCAGAAAGTATGAAACTATTACTTAGGCGTGTTGGCAGTTTCGTATTTCCTGCAGCAAATGCGCTGCTTTCGTGTCGCGTGACTCATATTTTTCAATTGACTGAGGACAGCCATAGCTGAAGACAGAAGAACCACCACGAACGGAACTGGAGGTGGGAGCAAACTGCAGAAACACACATTCCGTTAGTATAGGTAATATACCCATCCTGCTAATTTTCATCTACACAAGGGGAATCATTGTGGATAATAGGCACAATGACTATAGACTCACAAATAACGCCAAATAATTCGAATAAATAACAAAATATAACAGAATTTTTTTTGTCGTTCAAGGTGTTTCGAACCGTTACTATAAATTCACCATGCTTCGCAGCCCTTCCCGTACACCATTACACTATCAGTGATTTGTCAAACAGATTGCTTGCAATTATACTTACATCAAATTTATGTATATGTCTAATAACTGTGACTCTACGCCTTTTTTTATTCAAAATGTTGTAGGCTTACTTGCGTTTCTTAATATGATTACTGTACATGAACAGAGAAGCGTATGTTATAAAAAAAGTGTAATTTAACTGAGTGATTTTCACATATTTATTATTTTGAATGTGAATAGTATGCGTTGTTTTATTGTTCGGTTAGTGTTTATAAAGCAGATGTTACGCCATTTCGAAACAGGACAGTCAGCTAGAAACGAAGCTTTATTTTGGGATATCTTAAGCTTCATGCTATTGCTTGTCAAAAAGATTTCGACACTCTTGAAAGTGTTTCATGAAGTGGTGTGTTGTGTTTCAGTACCTGTGCCGAGCCCGAATCTCGTCCGACACCGAGCGGAATGAAACATCACTGTTTCGATACAATTAGTCCGTTCCAGGCACAGGTGGACTGAAACAGCCTTATTTTGAAACAACGATACAGTTTCTGTGTCTGGCTCGAGATCGAATCTGGTCCGAGACAGGGGCGGAATGAAACACCACTGTTTCGAAACAGTGAACCACAACCGTTCCGAAACACTGAAACAGTTCCACGTATCGATACACTGTATCGAAACATAGAAACAGTGGCCAAGTCTACTAGTACGACACCAAGGTCGATAGCAGGAGTCGATTGTCGAGCGCTGCAGGAGGCAGTGTCGGGTGAGCAGTGGTACGGGAGAGGCGGGCAAGAATGGTGGTCGAGTGAGTAGTAAACGGTAAATTCACCGGAGTACGACAAATGAGCGCGTCTCCCTAACCGTCGCGGGATTGACCCTCATCGATACCGATTCGCGAGTGATATGAAACCAAAAGTGACAAGTGCCGAATTACGTGTCTAGCGTCAACCGCGTCGGCCAGCATCAACCATGGATTGCAGTGAGGATTGTTGTGAATGTTAACCATCCTCATTGGGACGTATGACAGCCCTACTCTAAGCTGAATCCCTGTGTAAAACAAACATATGGTATGCTCTATTATTAAGCATCGCTCTAGCATATCATCACTCAGCTACCGGGAGGCGGACTTTCCTTAAGGGGTTCCGGAAAGGCTCAAAATCATGAAAAGTTCAATTTTTACTTTTTTGCATTTTCTGAATCTGCAGACTATTACCTTTTAATAGATATATAATTTATTCAATTCCGAAGACTACAAATATTTTTAAATTTTTTTTGAAATGTGTTCTACATGGGCGTGACCCACTGTGGCGCTGTTAAACTGCTGTCAAATGGTGTTATTATTAACGTCCGTGTTCATCAGGTACATTTTAGTGATGTGAGATAAAGTATGTGTTGTGGCTAACCTATTTTCAGAGACTTAGCAGCACCTGAACTGTTGAAAAAGTGTATTCACGGAAAAACTCAAAACCCCAATGAAAGTGTAAATGGTGTTATATGGTCGAGAATCCCCAAGACTGTATTTGTTGGAATAGAAACACTTCGCTTTGGTGTGTATGATGCTGTTGCGACTTTCAGTGATGGCAACATTGTAAGGTGCAAGGTATTTAGAAATATGGGAATGAAGATAGGTTCTAACATGGTACGAGCGATGCTTGCTTTGGACAAGGAACGCCTTCGGGCTGCAGACAGGGCTGTAAAGAGTCTAGAAATACAAGCAAGAGTAAACAGGAGGAGGAACAAGAGGAAGCTGGAGGAGGAGTTTGCAGAGGATGAAGATAATCCATCCTATGGACCTGGAATGCACTAAAAAGTTAATCCAATCTTTATCGGTCGATTCCCAAAACTTTTATTTTCTCGTACTAATTACATGTTTTCTAAGGATCTTCCAAACATATTTGTTCCAAACTTTCAGTAAATGTTACACAGTACCTTCTGCATAATTTAACACAGCCTTTTCCAAAAAACTGTACATTTTTGAATATATAAATAAAAAATTGCAAAAAAATGTTGTGAATTTTCATTACAATTGAAAAAAAATCATCTTTAATAACTGAACTAAAATTTTGTAAAATCCCTGTGTTAAGTTGTAGCCCATATTCCAATAAATAATCTGTAAAAAGTTCAACTTCCTACCTCAAATACTTTGTGAGAAAGATGTAATACCGAGCGAGGTGGCGCAGTGGTTAGACACTGGACTCGTATTCGGGAGGACGACGGTTCAATCCCGCGTCCGGCCATCCTGATTTAGGTTTTCCGTGATTTCCCTAAATCTCTCCAGGCATATGCCGGGATGCTTCCTTTGAAAGGGCACGGCCGACTTCCTTCCCTGTCCTTCCCTAATCCGATGAGACCGATGACCTGGCTGTCTGGTCTCCTTCCCCAGAACAACCAACCAACCAAAGATGTAATTTATAAACGTTATTTTAACATTGCAAGTATAGGGCGTTCCGGAGCCCCTTAAGTGATTTAAGTTGCTTCACTACAGCGAGGTTTTCTTCTTCTATGTTACTGATGTTGGCAACTGGTCTTGATTCGAATATGAGTTCGAAACTTTAGAGAATCAATGGCGGGGCTATATTGTGAGATTTTGCAGAGGACATACTCGGTTGCAGAGGATATAAGCACAAGATCCTCTTGCGTCGTTTGGTTTCACAACAGCCAGCCTAGCCACTGGGAACCCGCCTAAACAGACGTGAGGACAGCATGCCGGTTCCGGCTCGTTCGTCTTGTAATGGACGGCCGTTTTGACTCCTCACATACCGCACAGCGCAAGGCTGGCTGTAACTCCGTCTGCAGCGCAGAGGTGACGGCCACAGTCCACCAGCCTTCAGGGCCAGCACTACATTTTCCTGCAGCAGTCGAAATAAGTTGAAAGGCAAGTTGCCTACGAAAGTGATAGTAGAATGTATGCAGCGCACTGTATCGGATTTACTATGAAAGCAGTTGACACATTTTAGACGTTAACAATCATGATGGGACGAGGGGCGTTTTAAAAGTCCGTCCAAAGCACGAGAGATGGCACCACCGGAGCGTATCGAGGTCATGTTTAGTTAGCAGCATCTTTGGAAAGAACGCACGGAGGATGCTAAGTTCACCGGACTTGGATACGATGTGACGTCATTATGACGTATACACGCGACATCGAAAATGATGAAATCGTATATCGACTATTCGACTTTTGTGAACTTTCGAGAGGTTGTGACAGGGTAGCGCTGTGCTCTGCGCCATTCGTTTAGATGCGTTTTGCGTTCCTTGCGTTTAAATCGTGTATTGCACTGTGTTTGTGTCCTGTGCGTTGTTTTCCGCTTGCTCGTCTCTAATTATGTGTTCAGCATTCGAGAGACTAATGGGAGAAAAGCTGAAAGAGTTCAGCATCGATGACGACGGGCAATTGCGTGCTTATTGTGAATCTCAAGCAGAAATTGATGTACTTCTGACCCAGCTGAAGTGCGTCGGTTATTCGTACTCGGTGAGAAGAAGCACTCAGCAGCCAAAATCTTTAGATGCGTCAAGACACTAACCTTTGGTCTAGATTACATTGAGAAATCCACTTCCCCTCGTATTTCATCTCCGGTCGACGATTTTTCTTCAACACTGCCTCATATTTTTCTTTTTAAGTTCGAAATTCCATCATTCTACACACCAGTCATTACTGGACACTAAGGTAGCTGTCTCTGCGGTCCGAGTGTAAAATTACTTGGAATTATGGTTGATAAAAGACTCTCTTGGGATGGACATATAAATTACTTAGCTAACAAACTTGCACGAGTTCTCTTTCAGCTATATAAATTAAGAAAAAAAAGTCAGCAAGAGTATGCTGCTACAATCTAATATGTAGTGACAAGACCAATTGTATGAAACCATACTAAAATGTTCATAATAAATAAATATTATTTTCGGCGTAAGCGATCAATACAACAATCACACAATCTAATCTGGTCGCGACATAAGAAGACTTCACTTTTTTACGAAACGTGTCGTCCGTGGTGTTTTCAAGGCCACGGTCAGGAATATTTCTATTAATATCCAGCTCTTTTACTTTTATTTTGTAGAAATACATATACGCTGCCACACTGAGCTGTTATCAGAATCGCACGTGTCAAAACAAACCACTAGGTGACGACAGTTTTGAATCTCGAACGTTCGTAAAAGTCGATAGGTGTGTTAATCGACTAAAGTGTATGTACGTCATAATGACGTCACATCATATCCAGGTTGGGTGAACTTAGCATCCTCCAGAACGCACAGCAAGTTTCAGCCATATTGGTCTATTTCTTTGTGTTTGGCATTCGTGTCAATCAAGGAAGTAGAGTCATTGTCACAAAATGGACGAAAAAGAATTTCGTATAGTGATTAAACATTACTTGATTCGCGACTCCATGGAGAATTGGAACGAAAATCACCATTGGCCGTATTTTGTTGTTTATTGTCAACAAATCCATTTTCGGTCACTCACTAGGGAACCTCCCCATCGCACACCCCTCAGATTTAGTTATACGTTGGCACAGTGGATAGGCCTTGAAAAACTGAACACAGATCAATCGAGAAAACAGGAAGAAGTTGCGTGGAACTATGAAAAAAATAAGCAAAATATATAAACTGAGTAGTCCATGTGCAAGATATGCAACATGAAGGGTACTGTGAGGTCAGGAGCGGTGTGGTCCTGTGGTTAGCGTGAGCAGCTGCGGAACGAGAAGTTCTGGGTTCAAGTCTTACCTCGAGTGAAAAGTTTAATTTTTTTATTTTCAGTTTATGTGACAAACTCTTATGTTTTCATCACTTTTTGGGAGTGATTATCACATCCACAAGAAAACCTAAATGGGGCAAGGTAGAAGAATCTTTTCACCCATTCGCCAAGTGTACAAGTTAGGTGGGTCGACAACATATTCCTGTCGTGTGACGCACATGCCGTCACCAGTGTCGTATAGAATATATCAGACGTGTTTTCCTGTGGAGGAATCGGTTGACCTATGAGCTTGCGATCAAATGTTTTCGGTTCCCATTGGAGAGGCACGTCCTTTCGTCTACTAATAGCACGGTTTTGCGGTGCGGTCGCAGAACACAGACACTAAACTTATTACAGTGAACAGAGACGTCAATGAACGAACGGACAGATCATAACTTTGCGAAAATAAAGAAAATAAACTTTTCGCTCGCGGGAAGACTTGAAGCGAGGACCTGTCGTTCCGCAGCTGCTCACGCTAACCACGGGACCACGGCGCTCCCGAGCTCCGATTATCCTTGATGTTGCATATCTTGCGCATGGACTACTCAGCAACTAATAACTATTTTGCAGACTTGGAAAGTTCCTATTATTAGGAAGGGATCAACAAATTAGAACAGCGTTGGACAAAGTGCATAAGTCTAAAAGGGGCCAATGTCGAAAAATAAAAAGGTTTACCCCCAACACGTAAGTAGTTTTTATTTTTGCACGGACTTTCCAAACGCCCCTCGTATTACATACACCATTGGCCAAAAGTATTGAGCACCCTAAAAATTTTCCATGTATGCAATAGACATAACAGTAAATGAAAACTTTGGTTTATAAAGTAGTTTGTCGACATCAAAAAAGGCCGAAAACCCTCCTCAAACCCACCTATATCATTTGGTGTGATAGAATTTGTATTTGAATTTTTTTTCTGTGTGATAATCAGTCCGCTTGTTGTGCACACGTATCACTAATGTAATGTTCTTTTCCTGTTTAGCTCTGTAACATTGGTGCTACTGCTGCATTATGCCTTAAAGAAACGAGCAGAGTTTAGAAAAACGAGTGCAGATAAAGTTTTTGTACGAGCTAGGGAAATTCCATGTGGAGGTTTCGAAAACTGTGAAATGTTCACGTCGATCTGTACAATATGCTACTGAGCGATTCGCCATGACCGGTCGCATGTTAATAGACCCAGAGCCGGGCACAAGCGTATCGCAACAGACCGTGAGGACAGGGTGATAGTCAGAGGGTCAAATGGTTCAAATGGCTCTGAGCGCTATGGGACTTAACATCTATGGTCAACAGTCCCCTAGAACTTAGAACTACTTAAACCTAACCAACATAAGAACATCACACAACACCCAGTCATCACGAGGCAGAGAAAATCCCTGACCCCGCCGGGAATCGAACCCGGGAACCCGCGCGCGGAAGGCGAGAACGCTTCCGCACGACCACGAGGTCAGAGGGTCGTTAAGAAATAGGTGTAAAACCTTTTAGACCTCGCTGCTGAGTTGTCTGAAAGTTTTAACAAAAGAAAATCTGTTCGCACCTCTCTGAACGACCTCAAGAAGCTGGTCTACACTGAAGCGCCAAAGAAACTGGTATAGGCATGCGTATTAAAATACAGATTTATGTAAACAGACAGAATGCGGCGCTGCGGTCGGCAACGTTTGTACAAGACAAGTGTCTGGCGCAATTGTTAGATCGGTTACTGGTCTTACAACGGCACGTTATCAAGATTTAAGTGAGTCTGAGCGTGGTGTTACAGTCGGCACACGAGCGATGGGACACAGCATCTCCGAGGTAGCAATGAAGTGGGGATTTTCCCGCAACTCCATTTCACGAGTGTATCAGGAATTCGGCAAAACATCAAATCTCCGACATCGCTGCGGCCGGAAAAAGATCCTGCAAGAACGGGACCACCGACGACTGAAGAGAATCGTTCAACGTGAAAGAAGTGCAACCCTTCCGCAAATTGCTGCAGATTTCAATGCACAATATGTGTCGGCGTGCGAACCTTCAATGAAACATCATCGATATGGACTTTCGGAGCCGAAGGCCCACTCGTGTACCCTTGATGACTGCACGACACAAAGCTTTACACCTTGCCTGGTCCCGTCAACACAGACATTGGACTGCTGATGGCTGGAAACCTGTTGCCTAGTCGGACGAGTTTCGTTTCAAATTCTATCGAGAGCGGATCGATGTGTATGAATATGGAGACAACCTCATGAGTCCATGGAACCTGCATACCAGCAGGCGGCTGTTCAGTCTGGTGAAGGCTCTCTAATGGTGTGGGGCGTGTGCAGTTGGAGTGATACGGGACCGACGATATGTCTAGAAAAGACTCTGACAGCTGACACGTACATAAACATCTGATCAGCTCTAATCATTCATGTCCATTCTGCATTCCCATGAGCAAGTCCAGTAGGACAATGCGACACCCCACACGTCCGCCGGCCGCTGTGACCGAGCGGTTCTAGGCGCTTCAGTCTGGAACCGCGCGACCCCTACGGTCGCAAGTTCGAATCCTACCTCGGGCATGTATGTGTGTGATGTCCTTAGGTTAGTTGGGTTTAAGTAGGTCTAACTTCTAGGGGACTGATGACCTCAGATGTTAAGATCCATAGTACTCAGAGCCATTTGAACCATTTTCGTTTCAAATTCTATCGAGAGCAGATCGATGTGTACGTGTATGGAGACAACCTCGTGAATCCATGGACCTGCATATCAGCAGGGGACTGCTCAGGATGGGGGAGGCTCTGTAAGAGACTGGGGTGTGTGCAGTTGGAGTGATATGAGAACGAGGGTATGTCTAGAAAAGACTGACAGGTAAAACGTACATAAGCATGCTTTCTGATCGCCTGCCATCCACTCGTGTCCATTGTGTATTACGACGGACTTGGGCTATTCCAGCAGGGCAATGCGACACCACAAACGTCCAGAATTTCTACAGAGTAGCTCTAGGAACACTGTTCTGAGGTTTAACACTTCCGCTGCCCACCAAACTCCCCAGACACGAACTTTATTGAGCGTATCTGGGATGCCTTGCAACGTGGTGTTCAGAAGAGATCTCCATCCCCTCGTACTCATACAGATTTATGGACAGCCCTGCAGGATTCCTGGAGTAAATTTCCCTCCAGTACTACTTCGGACATTAGTCCACACCACGTCGTGTTGCTGCAGTATAGCGTGCTCGGGGCCTTCCTCACGGCCACTAGGCAGAGAATTCCGCTGGTACACTTCAATTTGAAACAAGGTAATAGTTAACTCGCACAACAGAACACTGCCTGAATTTACGCCAGTGTTTAGGGCAGGTAACCAGAACACTAACGACCACAAGACAGAAAATTCCACTGGTGCACCCAGATGGTAGTCGAGCAAAATAGTTAATTGCACCGCGTGGCGGCTGAATCTCAGCAGTAGAACCACTCGGTGCCGCTCACCAGGAAAACCTCCACAACAGCAAACCACTGAAGCGAACCACCTCAACATTAACAGACGTGGTTTGGGTAGCTGAATCACGATATTAGACAGGTGTACCAGTTTATTTGGTTCTTCAGTGTATTTTATCTTTATTTATTCAATTTTTTTTTCGGCTCTTGGTGAAGTGCGCACTTCACCGAGTCCCCATGGCGCGACCTCGGAATGCAGATCGGTTTTTACCTTACGGCAGCGAGTAACCGCAGGAGAGCAGGGAAGCGGCCGCACTGAGGTCCAAGGCTGACGCGTGACAGCTGATACCGCCTGTCTGCGGCGCGATCCAGTTTAGCGCCGGGTATCGATACTGGGAAAGGCGATAGGCGAGCAAAACGCCGGCGTCACCTCGATAGCGGCCGCAAGGGGACTCCCCGAACACTGACTCACACAGGCCCACAGTCTCCACTGTCGTGACAAGTCAAGGGATGACGACATGCACATACAGCGTGTTACAAAAAGGTACGGCCAAACTTTCAGGAAACATTCCTCACACACAAAGAAAGAAAAGATGTTATGTGGACATGTGTCCGGAAACGCTTACTTTCCATGTTAGAGCTGATTTTAGTTTCGTCAGTATGTACTGTTCTTCCTACGCTCAATGGAGCACGTTATCACGATTTCATACGGGATACTCTACCTGTGCTGCTAGAACACGTGCCTTTACAAGTACGACACAACATGTGGTTCATGCACGATGGAGCTCCTGCACATTTCACTCCAAGTGTTCGTACGCTTCTCAACAACAGATTCGGTGACCGACGGATTTGTAGACGCGGACCAATTCCGTGGCCTCCACGCTCTCCTGACGTCAACCCTCTCGACTTTCATTTATGGGGGCATTTGAAAGCTCTCGTCTACGCAACCCCGGTACCAAATGTAGAGACTCTTCGTGTCCTTATTGTGGACGGCTGTGATACAATACGCCATTCTCCAGGGCTGCACCGAGCGAGGTGGCGCAGTGGCTAGCACACTGGACTCGCATTCGGGAGGACGACGGTTCAATCCCGCATCCAGCCATCCTGATTTAGGTTTTCCGTGATTTCCCTAAATCACTCCAGGCAAATGCCGGGATGGTTCCTTTGAAAGGGCACGGCCGACTTCCTTCTCCGTCCTTCCCTAATCCGATGAGACCGATGACCTCGCTGTTTGGTCTCTTCCCCCAAACCAACCAACCAACCAAACAGGGCTGCATCAGCGCATCAGGGATTCCGTGCGACGGAGGGTGGATGCACGTATCCTCGCTAACGGAGGACATTTTGAACATTTCCTGTAACAAAGTGTTTGAAGTCACGCTGGTACGTTCTGTTGCTGTGTGTTTCCATTCCACGATCAATGTGATTTGAAGAGAAGTAATAAAATGAGCTCTAACATGGAAAGTAAGCGTTTCCGGACACATGTCCAAATAACATCTTTTCTTTCCTTGTGTGTGAGGAATGTTTCCTGAAAGTTTGGCCGTACCTTTTTGTAACACCCTGTATACAGATGGGGGTAGTAACGCGTACAGACGCACATTGACGAAGCTGTCATACCTACTCGGGTGACTGGAGCAAAAAGGTTTCCCATGTGATTATGACGCCACGATGGGAGTTTACAAACTTTGACTAAAGGCCAAAATACTACACTACTGGCCATTAAAATTGCTACACCACGAAGAAATGCAGATGACAATCGGGTATTCATTGCACAAATACATTATACTAGAACTGACATGTGATTACATTTTCACGCAATTTGAGTGGATAGATCCTCAGAAATCAGTACCCCGAACAACCACCTCTGGCCGTTATAACGGCCTTGATACTCCTGGGCATTGAGTCAAACAGAGCTCGGATGGCGTGTACAGGTACAGCTGCCCACGCAGCTTCAACACGATACCACAGTTCATCAAGAGTAGTGACTGGCGTATTGTGACGAGCCAGTTGCTTAGCCACCATTGACCAGACGTTTTCAGTTGGTGAGAGATGAGGAGAATGTGCTGGGCAGGGCAGCAGTCAAACATTTGCTGTATCCAGAAAGGCCCGTACAGGACCTGCAACATGCGGTCGTGCATTATCCTGCTGAAATGTAGGGTTTCACAGGGATCGAATGAAGGGTAGAGCCACAGGTCGTAACACATCTGAATTGTAGCGCCCACTGTTCAAACTGCCGTCAATGCGAACAAGAGGTGACCAAGACGTGTAACCAATGCACCCTATACCACCACGCCGGGTGATAGGCCAGTATGGCGATGACGAATACACGCTTCCAATGTGCGTTCACCGCGATGTCGCCAAACACGGATGCGACCATAGTGATGCTGTAAACAGAACCTGGATTCATCCGAAAAAATGACGTTTTGTCTTTCGTGCACCCACGTTTCGTTTAGTACACTATCGCTGGCGCTCATGTCTGTGATGCAGTGTCAAGGGTAACCGTAGCCGTGGTCTCCGAGCTGATAGTCCGTGTTGCTGCAAACATTGTCGAACTGTTCGTGCAGATGGTTGTTGTCTTGCAAACGTCCCCATCTGTTGACTCAGGAATCGAGACGTGGCTACACGATCCGTTACAGCCATGCGGATAAGATGCCTGTCATCTCGACTGCCAGTGATTCGAGGCCGTCGGGATCCAGCACGGCGTTCCGTATTACCCTCCTGAACCCACCCATTCCATATTCTGCAACAGTCATTGGATCTCGACCAACGCGGGCAGCAATGTCGCGATACGATAAACCGTAATCGCGATAGGCAACAATCCGACCTTTATCAGAGTCGGAAACGTGATGGTACGCATTTCTCCTCCTTGCATCACAACAACGTTTCACCAGGCAACGCCGGACAACTGCTGTTTGTGTATGAGAAATCGGTTGGAAACTTTCCTCATGTCAGCACGTTGTAGGTGTCGCCACCGGCGCCAACCTTGTGTGAATGCTCTGAAAAGCTAATCATTTGCATATCACAGCATCTTCTTCCTGTCGGTTAAATTTCGCGTTTGTAGTACGTCATCTTCGTGGTGTAGGAATTTTAATGGCCAGTACTGTAAATGTCTTTTTCCAAAGCTGTTTCACAGAGGAAGACTGCACTGTAGTTGCTTCTCTATATTGTCGCACAGACGACAAAATGGTAGATATCGAAATAGACGACAGAGGGATAGAGAAGCAATTAAAATCGCTCCAAAGAGGAAAGGCCGCTGGACCTGATGGGATACCAGTTCGATTTTACACAGAGTACGCGAAGGAACTTGCCCCCCTTCTTGCAGCGGTGTACCGTAGGTCTCTAGAAGAGCGTAGCGTTCCAAAAGATTGGAAAAGGGCACAGGTCATCCCCATTATCAAGAAGGGACGTCGAACAGGTGTGCAGAACTATAGACCTATATCTGTAATGTCGATCAGTTGTACAATTTTGGAACACGTATTATGTTCGAGTATAATGACTTTTCTGGAGACTAGAAATCTACTCTGTAGGAATCAGCATGGGTTTCCAAAAACACGAGACTCAGAGGGCCATAGACACGGGTTTCCAGGTAGATGCTGCGTTTCTTGACTTCCGCAAGGCGTTTGATACAGTTCCCCACAATCGTTTAATGAACAAAGTAAGAGCATATGGACTATCAGACCAATTGTGTGATTGGATTGAAGAATTCCTAGATAACAGAACGCAGCATGTCATTCTCAATGGAGAGAAGTCTTCCGAAATGAGAGTGATTTCTGGTGTGCCGCAGGGGAGTGTCGTAGGACCGTTGCTATTCACAATATACATAAATGACCTTGTGGATAACATCGGAAGTTCAGTGAGGCTCTTTGCGGATGATTCTGTGGTATATCGAGAGGTTGTAACAATGGAAAATTGTACTGAAATGCAGGAGGATCTGCAGCGAATTGACGCATTGTGCAGGGAATGGCAATTGAATCTCAATGTAGACAAGTGTAATGTGCTGCGAATACACAGAAAGGTAGATCCTTTATCATTTAGCTACAAAATAGCAGGTCAGCAACTGGAAGCAGTTAATTCCATAAATTATCTGGGTGAGGCATTAGGAGTGATTTAAAATGGAATGACCATATAAAATTAATCGTCGGTAAAGCAGATGCCCGACTGAGATTCATTGGAAGAATCCTAAGGAAATGTAGTCCGAAAATAATGGAAGTAGGTTACAGTACGCTTGTTCGCCCACTGCTCGAATACTGCTCAGCAGTGTGGGATCCGTACCAGATAGGGTTGATAGAAGAGATAGAGAAGATCCAACGGAGAACAGCGCGATTCGTTACAGGATCATTTAGTAATCGCGAAAGCGTTACGGAGATGATAGATAAACTCCAGTGGAAGACTCTGCAAGAGAGACACCCAGTAGCTCGGTACGGGCTTTTGTTGAAAAAGTTTCGAGAACATCCCTTCATCGAGGAGTCAAGCAGTATATTGCTCCCTCCTACGTACATCTCGCGTAGGGACCATGACGATAAAATCAGAGAGATTAGAGCCCACACAGAGGCATACCGACAATCTTTCTTTCCACGAACAATACGAGACTGGAATAGAAGGGAGAACCGATAGAGGTACTGAAGGTACCCTCCGCCACACAGCGTCAGGTGGCTTGTGGAGTATGGATGTAGATGTAGAATGGTGACAACTCTACGCAAACGCTATGGCCGTCAGCCACTGTATTGTCTGTGGTGCCTGATTCTGCGGACGATTGCCGAAATGGAATGTCCCATGTACAAGTCATGATTGCAAAATACTAACACGAATCCTTTACAAGCGAATGGAGAAAGTAGTAGTAGTCGACCTCAGGGAAGATCAGTTTGGGTTCTGGAGAAAGGTAGGAACATGCGAGGCCTGAACGACGCCACCGCTTATTTTATAAGATAGCTTAAGGAAAAGCTACGTTTATAGCATTTGTAGACTTAGAGAAAGCTTTTGACAATGTTAACTGGAATACTCTCTTTCAAATTCTAAAGGTGGCAGGGGTAAAATACAGGGAACGAAAGGCTATTTACAATTTGTACAGAAACCATATGGCAGTTATAAGAGTGGAGGGACACAGAGAGTAAGCAGTAGTTGGAAAGAGAGTGAGGCAGGGTTGTTTTCAACCTATATATTGAGCAAGCAGTAAAGGAAACAAAAGAAAAATTTGTAGTACCGATTAAAATGCACGGAGAAGAGATAAAAACTTTGACGTTTGCCGATGACATTGTAATTCTGTCAGAGAAAGCAAAGGACTTGGAAGAGCAGTTAAACGGAATGGACAGTGTCTTGAATGGAGGATATAAGATGAACAACAACAAAAGAAAACGAGGATAATGGAATGTAGTCGAATTAAGTCGGGTGTTGCTGAGGGAATTAGATTAGGAAATGAGACACTTGAAGTAGTAGATGAGTTTCGCTAATTGGGGGGCAAAATAACTGATGATGGTCGAAGTAGAGAGGATATAAAATGCAGACTGGCAATGGAAAGGAAAGCGTTTCTGAAGAAGAGAAATTTGTTAACATCGAGTATAGATTTAAGTAATAGAACCCAGTGCGTTGTCCTCGATGGTGAGTGTTCATCGGAGGTGAGGGTATCATCTGGAGTGCCCCAGGGAAGTGTGGTAGGTCCGCTGTTGTTTTCTGTCTACATAAATTATCTTTTGGATACGGAGGATAGCAATGTGCGGCTGTTTGCTCATGATGCTGTGGTGTATGGGAAGGTGTCGTCGTCGAGTGACTGTAGGAGGATACAAGATGATTTGGACAGGATTTGTGATTGGTGTAAAGAATGGCAGCTAACTCTAAATATAGATAAATGTAATTTAATGCAGAAGATTAGGAAAAAGAATCCCGTAATGTTTCAATACTCCATTAGTTGTGTAACCCTTGACACAGTCACGCCGATTAAATATTTGGGCGTAATATTGCAGAGCGATATGAAGTGGGACAAGCATATAATGGCAGTTGTGGGGAAGGCGGATAATCGTCTTCGGTTCATTGCTAGAATTTTGGGAAGATGTGGTTCATCTGTAAAGAAGACCGCTTATAAAACACTAATACGACCTATTCTCGAGTACTGTTCGAGCGTTTGGGATCCGTATCAGGTCGGATTGAGGGAGGACATAGAAGCAATTCAGAGGTGGGCTGCTAGATTTGTTACTGGTAGGTTTGATCATCACGCGAGTGTTACGGAAATGCTTCAGGAACTCGGGTGTGAGTCTCTATAGGAAAGGAGGCGTTCTCTTCGTGAATCGCTACTGAGGAAATTTAGAGAACCAGCATTTGAGGCTGACTGCAGTACAATTTTACTGCCGCCAACTTACATTTCGCGGAAAGACCACAAAGATAAGAGAGACTAGGGCTCGTACAGAGGGATATAGGCAGTCATTTTTCCCTCGTTCGGTTTGGGAGTGGAACAGGGAGAGAAGATGCTAGTTGTGGTACGAGGTACCCTCCGCCACGCACCGTATGGTGGATTGCGGAGTATGTATGTAGATGTAGTTGTAGATGTAAGTGTCAGGAAGTCATTTCTGAAAGTATTTGTATGGAGTGTAGTCATGTATGGAAGTGAAACGTGGATGATAAACAGTTTGGACAAGAAGAGAATAGAAGCTTTCGAAATGTGGTGCTACAGAAGAATGCTGAAGATTAGATGGGCAGATCACATAACTAATGGGGAGGTATTGAATAGGATTGGGGAGAAGAGAAATTTGTGGCACAACTTGACCAGAAGAAGGGATCGGTTGGTAGGACACGTTCTGAGGCATCAAGGGATCACCAATTTAGTACTGGAGGGTAAAAATCGTAGGGGGCGACCACGAGATGAATACGGACTTCCGTCCCGTTGTGCTGAGTCGCTTCCTTTGTCTCCGTGCTATTCTGCGAAATTTCGGGGTCCCTGTCGTACGGTGGAACTATCTGCACTGTCCGAGTGTTCAGAAGTGATAGCTGTTTCTTGATGCACAGAACTCCAAACAAAGCTGGCGCCAGTCGCCGACTGTAGAGACGCGCTTGCGCCAGACCGACGTGCAGCCCCAGCCGATGCTTGTGTTTGCCTGTCCCCGTGTGTCGGCCGTCACGGGCAGGCGTTCCCCCGCTAAACCACTCGTCACGACCTCCCGCCTCATCAGCGGCGCCAGGTGCCGAGACCGACTCAAACTCGGCTCCGGCGAAATTGTCTGCCCGCGCCGTCAACACGGCGTGCTCCCGCAGTTAGCACTGTGCTCCCGACTCCGCTGACAGAAATAATCTCTCACGCTGCAGCGCGCGAGGTCACGTGCCCACCCCATCGGTGCCGTGCGGCATTCTGCACTGAAGAGGCAAAGAAAAATGGTTCAAATTGCTCTGAGCACTATGGGACTTAACATCTGAGGTCATCAGTCCCCTTTGACTTAGAACTACTTAAACCTAACCAACTGAAGAATGTCACACACAACCATGCCCGAGGCAGGATTCGAACCTGCGACAGTAGTGGTCGCGCGGTTCCAGACTGTAGCGCCTAGAACCGCTCGGCCAACGTCGGCCGGCAAGAGGCAAAGAAACCGGTGCACTTGCCTACTATCGTGAAGGGACCCCGGGAGCACGCAGAAGTGCCGCAACATGACGTCGCATGGAGTCGAATAATGTCTGAAGTAGTGCTGGAGGGAACTGACACCATGAATGCTTCATGGCTATCCATAAATTTATGAGAGCGGAGATCTCTTCTGGAGAGCATGTTGCAAGGCATCCCAGATATGTTCGATAATGTTCACGTCTGGGGGGTTTGGTGGCCAGCGAAAGTGTTCAAATTCACAATGTAGTTCAGAAATGGTTGAAGTGGCTCTGTGCACTCTTGCGTGGGACTTAACATCTGACGTCATCAGTACCCTAGAACTTAGAACTACTTAAACCTAACTAACTGCAGGACATCACACACATCCATGCCCGAGGCAGGATTTGAACCTGCGACCGTAGCAGCAGCGCGGTTCCGGACTGTAGCGCCTAGAACCGCTCGACCACAGCAGCGGGCCAGAACGTAGTTCCTGGAGCCACTCTGTACCAGTTCTGCACATGAGAGGTGTCGCATTGCGCTGCTGGAACTGCTCAAGTCCGTCGTAGTACGAAATGCACATGAGCGAATGCAGGTGATCAGTCAGGATGCTCCGCGACCGCTACGGTCGCAGGTTCGAATCCTGCGTCGGGCATGGATCTGTGTGATGTCCTTAGGTTAGTTAGGTTTAAGTAGTTCTAAGTTCTAGGGGATTGATGACCCCAGCAGTTCAGTGCCATAGTGCTGAGAGCCAGACAGGACGCTTACGTATGTGTCACCTATCAGAGACGTATACAGGGTGTTACAAAAAGGTACGGCCAAACTTTCAGGAAACATGCTTCACAAACAAAGAAAGAAAATATGTTATGTCGACATGTGTCCGGAAACGCTTACTTTCCATGTTAGAGCTCATTTTATTACTTCTCTTCAAATCACATTAATCATGGAATGGAAACACACAGCAACAGAACGTACCAGCGTGACTTCAAACACTTTGTTACAGGAAATGTTCCAAATGTCCTCCGTTAGCGAGGATACGTGCATCCACCCTCCGTCGCACGGAATCCCTGATGCGCTGATGCAGCCCTGGAGAATGGCGTATTGTATCACAGCCGTTCACAATACGAGCACGAAGAGTCTCTACATTTGGTACCGGGGTTGCGTAGACAAGAGCTTTCAAATGCCCCCATAAAAGAAAGTCGAGAGGGTTGAGGTCAGGAGAGCGTGGAGGCCACGAAATTGGTCCGCCTCTACCAATCCGTCGGTCACCGAATCTGTTGTCGAGAAGCGTACGAACACTTCGACTGAAATGTGCAGGAGCTCCATCGTGCACGAACCACATGTTGTGTCGTACTTGTAAAGGCACATGTTCTAGCAGCACAGGTAGAGTATTCCGTATGAAATCGTGATAACGTGCTCCATTGAGCGTAGGTGGAAGAACATGGGGCCCAATCGAGACATCACCAGCAATGCCTGCCCAAACGTTCACAGAAAATCTCTGTCGATTACGTGATTGCACAATTGCGTGCCGATTCTCGTCAGCCCACACATGTTGATTGTGAAAATTTACAATTTGATCACGTCGGAATGAAGCCTCATCCGTAAAGAGGAGATTTGCACTGAAATGAGGATTGACACATTGTCGGATGAACCATTCGCAGAAGTGTACCCGTGGAGGCCAATCAGCTGCTGATAGTGCCTGCACACGCTGTACATGGTACGGAAACAACTGGTTCTCCCGTAGCACTCTCCATACAGTGACGTGGTCTCGTCCATTGCAGGTGTCCTCGTCGTTCTAGGTCTTCCCCAGTCGCGAGTCGTAGGCTGGAATGTTCCGTGCTCCCTAAGACGCCGATCAATTGCTCGAACGTCTTCCTGTCAGGACACCTTCGTTCTGGAAATCTGTCTCGATACAAACGTACTGCGCCACGGCTATTGCCCCGTGCTAATCCGTACATCAAATGGGCATCTGCCAACTCCGCATTTGTAAACATTGCACTGACTGCAAAACCACGTTCGTGATGAACACTAACCTGTCGATGCTACGTACTGATGTGCTTGATGCTAGTACTGTAGAGCAATGAGTCGCATGTCAACATGAGCATCGAAGTCAACATTACCCTCCTTCAATTGGGCCAACTGGCGGTGAATCGAGGAAGTACAGTACATACTGACGAAACTAAAACGAGCTCTAACATGGAAATTAAGCGTTTCCGGACACATGTCCACATAACATCTTTTCTTTATTTGTGTGTGAGGAATGTTTCCTGAAAGTTTTTATTTTTATTTTTATTTATTTATTTATTGTTCCGTGGGACCAAATTAAGGAGAAGTCTCCATGGTCATGGAACGAGTCAATACATGAAATTATAACACGATATTAGGAACAGATAAAATGAAATATAAAAAAAAATATATTCAGGTGACAAGTCGTAAGTTTAAATGAAGACAATCAACAATGTAACACTGGAATTTGCTTAATTTTTTAGCTCTTCCAGGAGCTCCTCGACAGAATAGAAGGAGTGAGCCATGAGGAAACTCATCAGTTTAGACTTAAAAGCGTTTGGGCTACTGCTAAGATTTTTGAGTTCTTGTGGTAGCTTATTGAAAATGGATGCAGCAGAATACTGCACTCCTTTCTGCACAAGAGTCAAGGAAGTGCATTCTACATGCAGATTTGATTTCTGCCTAGTATTAACTGAGTGAAAGCTGCTAACTCTTGGGAATAGGCTGAAAGTTTGGCCGTACCTTTTTGTAACAGCCTGTATAGACGTATTTTAATGGCCAGTAGTGTATATTGGAAAATAATGGGAGAGGAGACAAGGCAAGCCAGTCGGTGTACAATATTCCATAAAAATTAACTAAATGACGAAGCTGTGAATGACAAGCCACCAGTTCCAAGTACTTCTAACAAACACTTTCTAAACGTAGCAACAAATGTAGGATTAAATGGTTCAGCTGAAGTAGCAAGGCAATACATTAAAAATGTCATTCCACAAAACTTTAAGCCACCACAAGTAGCACCAGCATCTTTCACGGAAATTAATTAATCTCTATATATATATACGGCAATATCCTGATTGACTGACTCATCATCGTCCAGCCAAAACCGCCAGGGCAGAAACTTGAATTCTGCAGAGGGCGGTGACCTTATCGCGTAGGCATCGTTTAAGAAGGGATTTTTCGAAATCCCAACCCTAAGGGAGTGAAATAGAGCACGATTTTTGTCAAAATGTCTGAAATAATGCAATTTTGAAGCTAGGCCAGCTAAAATTGGTAAATGGTTTCCGGGCCAGAAATACGTATTTCAGCATTTCTGGAAATTTAATCCTATGGGGGTGAAATAGAAAGTGAAAACTTTAAAAAAAAAATACATTATTGATATAAATCTACAAGGTTTACAACTTTGCTTCCGCCATTTGCCGATAGGTGGCGACGACGGTAAGCATCGGTCGAAAGAAACAGATCGCAGACGTCAGTCAGTTAGTTTGGACCTCGGTCAACATAACCTCATTCAAACATTACTCGATATGCGTCTTCATCATAAAGCTGCTCTTGATTGAAAATGTCGGTTTACGAGCCTAATTCTCGTCATTTGCGGAAGGTGTTACTGTTTTGTTTCAATATGAAGAAAACAGCGGATGAGTCTCATCGAATGCTCTGAAGAACGTACGGCAAGGACACTATTAGTGAAAGAATGTGTCGTGAGTGGTTTCAGTGCTTCAGGAACGGTGATTTTAACGTCGTAGACCGGCAGAGTGATGGAAGAGAGAATGTTTTTGAAGATGGTGAACTGGAGACGGTCTCAGGCGCTGCAGTCATGGACTGTGCGGCTGGTCCCGGCGGAGGTTCGAGTCCTCCCTCGGGCATGGGTGTGTGTGTTTCTCCTTAGGATAATTTAGGTTAAGTAGTGTGTAAGCTTAGGGACTGATAACCTTAGCATTTAAGTCCCATATGATTTCACACACATTTGAACATTTTGAAGAACTGGAGACATTGCTAAGTGAAGACTCGCGTCCAACTCGAATTGGTACGATTAGTGGGAGTGACATAGCAAGCCATTTCAAAACGTCTCAAGGCTATGGACATGACTCAGAAAGAGGGAACTTGGGTCCCGTGTGAGCTGAAACCAAGAGACGTTGAACGGCGTTTGTGAGTTTGTGAACAGTTGCTTCAGAGGCAAAAACGGAAGGGATTTCTGCATCGCATTGTGACCGGGGACGAAAAATGGGTTCATTACGATAACCCTAAACGGAAAAAATCGTGGGGATATCCCGGTCAAGCTTCCACGTCGACGGCCAAACCGAATATTCACGGCTCCAAGATTGTGCCCTGCATTTGGTGGGACCAGCTCGGCGTCGTGTACGATGTTGTGTTGAAACCAGCAATCACAGGTGCGCGTTATCGAACGCAATCAATGCGTTTGAGCAGGGCATTAAAAGACAAACGGCCGCAATACAGCGAGAGGCACGATCAAGTGACTTTTCAGCACGACAACGCTCGACCCCACGTTGCAGAAGAGGTCAAAAGGTACTGGGAAACGTTAAGATGGGAAGTCCTGCCCCAGCCGCCGCATTCTCCACACATTGCTCCCTCTGACTATCACCTGTTTAGATCAATGGCACATGGCCTGGCTGACCAACACTTCTTCAGAAGTCACAGATTGTATCGATTAGTGGACCGCTCTTCAAAAGGTGAAAAATTTTTTCCGACGCGGAATTCGTACACTGCCCGAAAGATAGGAGAAAGTAGAGGCCAGTGATGTAAAATACTTTGAATGATATATGTGTAACCAATTTGTTTCATGAAAGCCTCAAATGTTGGGGAAAAAACGGCGGAAGCAAAGTTGTACACCTTGTAGTAAAGTGTTTTTGTATTCGGCTTCATGGTAACAAGTAAGAAGTTCGAGTTTCAGCGCTTCTGGAAATTCAACCCCCAAGAGGTGAGAAAAATTTTTGAAGAAATATTTCGTTAAAGCAAAAAAAAAAAAAAAAAACAATTAAAGCTTAACTAATGAAAATTGGTATTTGAGTTCTCGGTTAGATATAAAGAAATATTTGTTAGGGGATGGAAGTTGCTATGGAAATATCTCCACAAGAACGCAAAAGGCTTGATTAACAAAAACTTTGGACTCCATCTACCAGAATCGCTTTTTGATCAGAGGTATCTTCAGAAAAGACTATGTTTCGGTGGCCTTAATTAGCGTGAAGAGCTTAACATGTGTTTCAGTGTGTCACCAACATAAAAATTCGATTAAAGAAAAACAGAAAAAAATCTCAGCAGGTCGTACAGTACACGCGTGTCAAGCAGCGGGTGCTAAACTAGTACAGGTATAAGAATTCTACAAAATAAAAGCTCATATAGCGTTGATGGAATTCCAAACAGAACTTTAAGTTATTTCAGTTTAATACGTTGTGTCCTTCGTGACATATGCAACGCATCACTGGAACAGAAGACTTTTCCAGACAGATTAAAATATGCAATTATTAAACTATGTCATGAGATTGGTGATAAGACAGACTTAAACAATTATCGCCTATTCTCCTTAGTGACATCTTTTTCCAAAATATTCGGCGAAGTAATGTACGCAAGACTATTGACACGCCTAAGTGGAAAGAATTTACTTAGCACATCAGCGTTTGAATACTGAGAATACGACGTATTCATTCGCTGATCACATAGTACAAGCCTTAAATAATAGTATATCTCCTGTTGGTATTTTTTACGATCTCTTGAAGGCTTTCAGTTGTGCAGACCATGATACTCTCGTAGAAAAACTCAAGTTTTATGAAACTGATGGCTTTACACATAGCTGGTCTGTATCATACATAACAAACAGACTGCAAAAAGTTATGCTGAATAATTCAGACAGTATCAGAAACGTACGAAATTGTACTGCCCAGAGAAAAAAAAATCGTACAGAGAGTCCCACAAGGTTCAGCTTTCGGTCCCCTCCTATTCCTTACATATGTGAATGATCTCCCATTTAACATTCAGCAACCAGAATTGGTACATTTTACAGGCAATACTGTGGCTATAATAAATCCGATCAGCGCGAAAGCATCAGAAAAGTTGGTAAACAGTATTATTAAGTGGGTCTCTGAAAATTAACTCTCCATAAATTCTGAAAACAGTGTTAAATTTAGTTCTGTGCAACAAATAAAGTCATACCACCAATTGATATAGCATGGGAGCAGGACTCAGTAAATATGGTAGAATGCTCCAAATTTTTATACATATTGATGAAAACTTGTGCCAGAAGAAGCATATTACTGAGCTTCTCAAACAGTTACGTTCAGCTACTTTTGCTCATACAATTGCTAATCTTGGCAACAAACATGTCAGCTTGATGACATATTTTGCATATTTCCACTCAATAATGGCGTACGGAATAATTTTCTGGGGCAACTCATCACTTGGAAAGTTCAAAAATGGCTCTGAGCACTATGGGACTCAACTGCTGTGGTCATAAGTCCCCTAGAACTTAGAACTACTTAAACCTAACTAACCTAAGGACAGCACACAACACCCAGCCATCACGAGGCAGAGAAAATCCCTGACCCCGCCGGGAATCGAACCCGGGAACCCGGGCGTGGGAAGCGAGAACGCTACCGCACGACCACGAGATGCGGGCGCTTAGAAAGTGTTGATTGCACAAAAGTGAGCAGTAAGAATAATGTGTGGCGTTCACCCAAGAACGTCATGGAGTTACCTCTGCAAGGAGCTACGAATTTTAACTGAGCCGTCAGAAAACATACGTCAGCTTATGAAATTCGTCATAAATAATCCGTCACTTGTAGAGAAGAACAGTGATGCAAGTACGTAAAAAACTAGAGGGACAAATGACGATTATTACCCAATTTAAAGATGTCAGTGGCTCAGACAGGACTTCAATATGCAGCAACAAGAATTTTTGATCATTTGCCCAGTAACCTTGTAAGGGGTTCACCACCCTGCTGAAGCAAATGTAATCTCGATGTATTGCTCACTTACTAGAACGACAGTTCACGGGCGCTGCCTGAGACATAAAATATCTTTGCCGCTGTCAAAGGAGAGCTGCAATAGAGTCGCAGGTCAGAGCAGTCTCTGCCGCAGTTGCAGTCGCTCGCTGCAACACTGTAGTTGTAGTCTGTCGCTGGTATAGCGCAGTTTATACACTCCTGGAAATTGAAATAAGAACACCGTGAATTCATTGTCCCAGGAAGGGGAAACTTTATTGACACATTCCTGGGGTCAGATACATCACATGATCACACTGACAGAACCACAGGCACATAGACACAGGCAACAGAGCATGCACAATGTCGGCACTAGTACAGTGTATATCCACCTTTCGCAGCAATGCAGGCTGCTATTCTCCCATGGAGACGATCGTAGAGATGCTGGATGTAGTCCTTTGGAACGGCTTGCCATGCCATTTCCACCTGGCGCCTCAGTTGGACCAGCGTTCGTGCTGGACGTGCAGACCGCGTGAGACACGCTTCATCCAGTCCCAAACATGCTCAATGGGGGACAGATCCGGAGATCTTGCTGACCAGGGTAGTTGACTTACACCTTCTAGAGCACGTTGGGTGGCACGGGATACATGCGGACGTGCATTGTCCTGTTGGAACAGCAAGTTCCCTTGCCCGTCTAGGAATGGTAGAACGATGGGTTCGATGACGGTTTGGATGTACCGTGCACTATTCAGTGTCCCCTCGACGATCACCAGTGGTGTACGGCCAGTGTAGGAGATCGCTCCCCACACCATGATGTCGGGTGTTGGCCCTGTGTGCCTCGGTCGTATGCAGTCCTGATTGTGGCGCTCACCTGCACGGCGCCAAACACGCATACGACCATCATTGGCACCGAGGCAGAAGCGACTCTCATCGCTGAAGACGACACGTCTCCATTCGTCCCTCCATTCACGCCTGTCGCGACACCACTGGAGGCGGGCTGCACGATGTTGGGGCGTGAGCGGAAGACGGCCTAACGGTGTGCGGGACCGTAGCCCAGCTTCACGGAGACGGTTGCGAATGGTCCTCTCCGATACCCCAGGAGCAACAGTGTCCCTAATTTGCTGGGAAGTGGCGGTGCGGTCCCCTACGGCACTGCGTAGGATCCTACGGTCTTGGCGTGCATCCGTGCGTCGCTGCGGTCCGGTCCCAGGTCGACGGGCACGTGCACCTTCCGCCGACCACTGGCGACAACATCGATGTACTGTGGAGACCTCACGCCCCACGTGTTGAGCAATTCGGCGGTACGTCCACCCGGCCTCCCGCATGCCCACTATACGCCCTCGCTCAAAGTCCGTCAACTGCACATACGGTTCACGTCCACGCTGTCGCGGCATGCTACCAGTGTTAAAGACTGCGATGGAGCTCCGTATGCCACGGCAAACTGGCTGACACTGACGGCGGCGGTGCACAAATGCTGCGCGGCTAGCGCCATTCGACGGCCAACACCGCGGTTCCTGGTGTGTCCGCTGTGCCGTGCGTGTGATCATTGCTTGTACAGCCCTCTCGCAGTGTCCGGAGCAAGTATGGTGGGTCTGACGCACCGTTGTCAATGTGTTCTTTTTTCCATTTCCAGGAGTGTAGTTAGTAGTTGTTAAAGTCACAGTGCAGTACAAATCGTAAAATTTTATTACATTGAACTGAATAATAATTGTGATCAGCCGCAGAGCTAAATGATACCATGGAATGAAATGATGATGAACATATGAATAATTGTTAATATAATAAAAAATCAACAGTGTATGGGAATACAATAAACCAGTTCATAATCTTTTCATAGATTTTACAAAAGCATATGATTCAGTATTGCAGTCAAAATTGTACAGAATTCTTTTGGGACTTGGAATACCAAGGAAGTATGTTAGACTTATAGAAGCGAGTTTGAAAAACACAAAAGGTAGACTACGCGTGGGGAAATTGGAATCAGAAGAATTTGTAGTAAAGAACGGACTTAAGCAGGGAGATGCCCTGTCTCCACTACTTTTTAATTTAGTCCTAGAACATATTGTACGAATGGCAGCAGATAATTCAGAGGGTGTGGAGTTAAATGGAAATATTAAGATATTAGGGTATGCAGATGATCTAAACATCATTAGCGATAGGAAAGAATCTGTAACAGCAAATGCGAATGCGTTAATCGAGGCTAGTGAAGGTGTACGTCTAAGGATAAGTGAAGACAAAACTAAATACCTGGTTACTACTAGAATGCCAACAGCAGTAGATCAGGAAATGTTAAGAGTTGGAGACATGCAGTTTGAAAAAGTGGACACATTTAAGTACCTAGCCGTGGACATCACTTCGAGATATGAGATTGAACCCGAACTGAAGAAGAGATTACGGGCGGGAAATGCGTGCTGCTTCTCACTGAATAGATTACTTTCATCACGGATATTGTCTAGGAATTTAAAGATTAGAATATACAAAACTATTATTCTACCAGTTATGCTGTATGGGTGTGAGACTTGGTATCTCACAGTGCAAAATGAAAAGTAATTTCGAGTATTTGAAAACAAAGTTTTAAGGAAAATTTTCGGAGCAAAAAGGGATGACATTAGCGAAGAGTGGCGGAAACTGCATAACGAAGACAGTGAGTAAGTAAGTAAGTAATTAAGTCATTCATCTATTGCAAGGTAATTTTTTATTATTTTTATTGGCATGCGCGTAGTTAAGTCACTTGTCTGAGATGTTAATATGTATTTGTTTCAATCTTTTCTTTCGTGATTCGTCAGCACCAGTTGACCCACATTTGTAATATATTCAATTTTCCCCCGTTATGGATTGTAGATCTTTATCAATAACGTAAAAAAATTTTCGGAACATAATTGTTTTTACCAGTCAACTATAAAACTATAATTTCCTCTTAAGTCATTGCCAGCCCCGATCCAGTAATTTATCTAACTTAAAATAATCCAGACCTTTTCTCAGATCATAGTCACGTGTTCTTTAGTAATCAGAAGACCAGCTGTGTCACTAAGTAAAGTCAGTTTTTCTCGTAATGCAGACGTCAGACAAATGTCTTCCAGTATCGGTAGATAGGCCAGCATTGCACTAAGCTGTGCCATTTACGTGCACATATATACACTCCTGGAAATGGAAAAAAGAACTCATTGACACCGGTGTGTCAGACCCACCATACTTGCTCCGGACACTGCGAGAGGGCTGTACAAGCAATGATCACACGCACGGCACAGCGGACACACCAGGAACCGCGGTGTTGGCCGTCGAATGGCGCTAGCTGCGCAGCATTTGTGCACCGCCGCCGTCAGTGTCAGCCAGTTTGCCGTGGCATACGGAGCTCCATCGCAGTCTTTAACACTGGTAGCATGCCGCGACAGCGTGGACGTGAACCGTATGTGCAGTTGACGGACTTTGAGCGAGGGCGTATAGTGGGCATGCGGGAGGCCGGGTGGACGTACCGCCGAATTGCTCAACACGTGGGGCGTGAGGTCTCCACAGTACATCGATGTTGTCGCCAGTGGTCGGCGGAAGGTGCACGTGCCCGTCGACCTGGGACCGGACCGCAGCGACGCACGGATGCACGCCAAGACCGTAGGATCCTATGCAGTGCCGTAGGGGACCGCACCGCCACTTCCCAGCAAATTAGGGACACTGTTGCTCCTGGGGTATCGGCGAGGACCATTCGCAACCGCCTCCACGAAGCTGGGCTACGGTCCCGCACACCGTTAGGCCGTCTTCCGCTCACGCCCCAACATCGTGCAGCCCGCCTCCAGTGCTGTCGCGACAGGCGTGAATGGAGGGACGAATGGAGACGTGTCGTTTTCAGCGATGAGAGTCGCTTCTGCCTTGGTGCCAATGATGGTCGTATGCGTGTTTGGCGCCGTGCAGGTGAGCGCCACAATCAGGACTGCATACGACCGAGGCACACAGGGCCAACACCCGGCATCATGGTGTGGGGAGCGATCTCCTACACTGGCCGTACACCACTGGTGATCGTCGAGGGGACACTGAATAGTGCACGGTACATCCAAACCGTCATCGAACCCATCGTTCTACCATTCCTAGACCGGCAAGGGCACTTGCTGTTCCAACAGGACAATGCACGTCCGCATGTATCCCGTGCCACCCAACGTGCTCTAGAAGGTGTAAGTCAACTACCCTGGCCAGCAAGATCTCCGGATCTGTCCCCCCATTGAGCATGTTTGGGACTGGATGAAGCGTCGTCCCACGCGGTCTGCACGTCCAGCACGAACGCTGGTCCAGCTGAGGCGCCAGGTGGAAATGGCATGGCAAGCCGTTCCACAGGACTACATCCAGCATCTCTACGATCGTCTCCATGGGAGAATAGCAGCCTGCATTGCTGCGAAAGGTGGATATACACTGTACTAGTGCCGACATTGTGCATGCTCTGTTGCCTGTGTCTATGTGCCTGTGGTTCTGTCAGTGTGATCATGTGATGTATCTGACCCCAGGAATGTGTCAATAAAGTTTCCCCTTCCTGGGACAATGAATTCACGGTGTTCTTATTTCAATTTCCAGGAGTGTAGACAGCGTTATCCGCCGACACCATCACGAGGTAAGAATTTTTCAGTTTATTTCTCGCGGACAGATTGAGATTGATTTCACAGGGCCATGGTGTAGTGCTCCTTACGTCAAAATTTATCAGTTTTTCTTGAGTTAAGATTTATCAGTTTTCATACGTCAGAATTAAATTATCCAAATTTAATTATTTTTATTTTTATTTTCTGTTTGGGAAGGTAACACTTCATTATTTTTTTTATATATTTATACTGGAAGGTTACAACCTTACATGTCTGACAGGTAGCGAAGCAAGTTTCAAATTCTATTTAAAATCATTTCTCCTGGAAAATTACTTCTATTCCACTGACGAATTCCTACTTAAAAAGGGGTAGGCAGTAAAAAGGAATTAAGTGCAGTTGCGTGAGTAGAAAGTAAAATAATAATTTGTTCATTATTGTTGACGGTAATTATGTACGAGTATACATATCATCTAAAGTTTCTCGCTCCACATCATTTCGATAAAAGAATTATTCGAGTGATCTACTGAACATGTAACTAATCAAACTTCCTGGAAGGTTAAAACTGTGTGCCGGACCGTGACTCGAACTCGGCACCTTTGCCCCTCGCGGGCAAGTGCTCTACCATCTGAGCTATCCAAGCACGACTCACGCCCGGTACTCACAGCTTTACTTCTGCCAGTACCTCGTCTCCTACCTTCCAAACTTTACAGAAGCTCTCCTGCGAGCCCTGCAGAAGGTAGGAGGCGAGGTACTGGCAGAAGTAAAAGCTGTGTCGACGGGGCGTGAGTCGTGCTTGGGTAGCTCAGTCGGTAGAGCACTTGCCCGCGAAAGGCAATGGTCCCGAGTTCGAGTCTCGGTCCGGCACACAGTTTTAATCTGCCAGGAAGTTTCACATCAGCGCACACACCGCTGCAGAGTGAAAATCTCATTCTGGAAACATCCCCCAGGCTGTGGTTAAGCATGTCTCCGCAATATCCTTTCTTTCAGAAGTGCTAGTTCTGCAAGGTTCGCAGGAGAGCTTCTGTAAAGTTTGGAAGGTAGGAGACGAGATACTGGCAGAAGTAAAGCTGTGAGGAGCGGGCGTGAGTCGTGCTTCGGTAGCTCAGTTGGTAGAGCACTTGCCCGCGAAAGGCAAAGGTCCCGAGCTCGAGTCTCGGTCGGGCACACAGTTTTAATCTGCCAGGAAGTTTCATATGAGCGCACACTCCGCTGCAGAGTGAAAATCTCATTCTGGAATGTAACTAATTAACTAACCAGACCATGTTAATGTCTACTAAATGGGGCCCGGATACTTTCGAGCAGATAAAGTACCTCAAACGGATTTCTCCC
Source organism: Schistocerca cancellata (assembly GCF_023864275.1). NCBI lineage: Eukaryota > Metazoa > Arthropoda > Insecta > Orthoptera > Acrididae > Schistocerca > Schistocerca cancellata. The sequence goes on from NC_064636.1 coordinate 33,380,593, forward strand.
CGGTGTCACCTTATGGTATATGCTACGCCGCCACTGTCACAGCAAGCGATTTATATCGGTGGACGTGTGGGCAGCTGCTGGGTAAACGCAGGCCAGATGCGGTCGCAGTCGCCAATACAGCTTGTTTAGGCCGATTTGCGCCTTGTGTATACACACCTCCTGCAGAGCTTTGACGTCACACCTCGTGTGTGTGTCCCTTATAGACACAACTGGCTGTCGCTTTGGCGCCTCCCCAGCCTGTGTTTGCATTCCACAGGTGGCACCAGTTCTGCGGCGACCTGTTGCATCGTACATGTGCCAAAATGGTAGACCTAGCAATTCGAGAGCAGCACCAGCAATCTCCTAGTAAGTTCTTACCAACAAAAACCTCCATTTGAGCCGACCGGTGTGGCCGAGCGGTTCTAGGCGCTACAGTCTGGTCGCAGGTTCGAATCCTGCCTCGGGCATGGATGTGTGTGATGTCCTTAGGTTAGTTAAGTTTAAGTAGTTCTGAGTTCCAGGGCACTGATGACCTCAATGTCCTATAGTGCTCAGAGCCATTTGTGAGTTCTAGGGGACTGATGATCCCAAAGTCCCATAGTGCTCAGAGCCATTTGAACCATTTGAACCTCCATTTGAATCTGCTTACTATATTCATGGCCTGATCTCCCTCTACAACATCAACACCTGCCCCAGTCAACGATTTCTTCCTGCCTCAAGGTGTGTCCCATCAGTCAGTGCCTTCTTTTAGTCAACAATTTTTCCCGCAATTCATTTCAGTAACACCTCACTACTTATTCTATCTACCGAACTAGTCTCCGTCATTCTTTCGTAACACCAATTTTTCTCTTTTTGTCTCAACTGTCTAGAGTCCATGTTGCATTTTCGTACAAGCAAATACCATCAGAAAATAATTCCCAATACCTAACATGTCTTGGGGATAGTGAAGGTTCAAAAAAGGCGTTATATGGGATGATTAAAAGTAAGAAGACGAACGGTACGGCCGGCCGGAGTGGCCGTGCGGTTCTAGGCGCTACAGTCTGGAGCCGAGTGACCGCTACGGTCGCAGGTTCGAATCCTGCCTCGGGCATGGATGTGTGTGATGTCCTTAGGTTAGTTAGGTTAAATTAGTTCTAAGTTCTAGGCGACTGATGACCTCAGAAGTTAAGTCGCATAGTGCTCAGAGCCATTTGAACCATTTTGAACGAACGGTACGACGGGTTATGCTCGCATGGTGAACAAAATTAGACAAGATGTAGAGGATAAGGAGGAACTCAAGAATATGTGGAAGGAGTATTTTGAAGAACTCCTGAACCTGAATGGAAACCTGAATGAGAAGGAAGAAGCCGAGGAGAAAAAAGAGGTGGAACAGCAAATAGAAAAAGATCTTGGACAAGTGGAAGAGCCATTGGACAAGATGAAGGGAGGGAAGTCAACAGGTCTGGATGAGCTAAGTGTAGAGATGGTAAGAGCAGCAGCAGAGGTGGGGATACAATGGCTATATCGAGTAATGAAAGTTGTGTGCAAACAGATGATGGTTCAAATGGCTCTAAGCACTATGGGACTTGACACCTGAGGTCATCAGTCCCCTAGACTTAGAACTACATAAACCTAACTAACCTAAGGACATCACAAACATTCATGCCTGACGCAGGGTTCGAACCTGCGACCGTAGCAGCAGTGCGGTTCCGCACTGAAGCGCCTAGAACCGCTCGGCCACAACGGCCGGCTGTCGTATTTAAAATACACGATTAGACACATTGTCTAAGGGTCAATATTGACCTTTAAACAATGTGTCTAATAGTGTATTGTAAATACGACAGTATGCCATCTTAGGCACTGTATAACATTACAACACTTGATAATGGCACTTTAAAGCCGAAATCATGATCGTGTAAATGTAACGCTGCAAATGAAAAACAGTCTAATGGCGGTACTGACTTTAAAGAAATATATTACGACTTTGGCCCCACATTATTATATTTTCCACATTTCCACTCAATAACGTCTTGTGGAATAATTTCCTGGGGTAACTCATCAGTAGAAACAAAGCGAGCAGTAAGAATAACGCCTGGTGTTCACCCACGGTCGTCCTCTAGGGGATAGTCATTGTAATTGCACCGTCACAATACATATATTTCCCTAATGAAATTCGTCATAAATAATCCATCGCAATTTCAGAAGAACATTAATACTCACACCTACAACACTAGCCCAAAAACGGCCTTTATTACCCATTATAAAAGCTACCAGTCGCCTTAAAAGAGTTCAATCTGCAGCAGCAACAATTTGTTATCATTTGCCCACTAACATAAAACGCCTGACCATCATCGCAGCGAGTGTGAGAACTAAAAGGCTCAGGTGGTGCGGACATGTGAGGAGGAGGCGGAAGCCGGCCGCTGTGGCCGAGCGGTTCTAGGCGCTTCAGTCCGGGACCGCGCTGGTGCTACGGTCGCAGGTTCGAATCCTGCCTCGGGCATGGATGTGTGTGACGTCCTTAGGTTGGTTAAGTTTAACACTTAAATGCATGATTTTTTTCATTTCACGCTGTAGAAAATACCACGTTTAGTTTATAGTGCCTACATTACGAAAAAAATATTGAAATTTTTTTTAAATTAAATTAACAAAGCATTATTGTTGACAATCGCTACAAACACAAAAACGGAACTAATTTCAAATCTATCGTAAAGACATTCGAATTAACTGTCTACACCATATATACTTACGTTTTCAAAATAAAAACGTAATTTTCATAACCACAAATCAGTGTACAAACAGCAAAAAAACGTCTCTACTTTCTGCCAAAACACACGTGCGGCAGTACATCCACACAGCTGATTGTCGAACTGGTTCAGTTCATCCTGCCATTTACGATCGCTATGAAGAACTACTTGGAGCTTAACAACTGCAGTAGAGTGTATACACATAACTACATAACGAATTTGTTACAAAATGTTACCCAGTATGGGATACATCGGATCAATTAAGTCTGTAGCTGATCAACTGCACTATGCATTAAAGGGTTAAGTACTTCTAAGTCTAGCGGACTGATGACTTCAGATGCTACACTACGGGTCATTAAAAAGGCTACACCAAGAACAAATGCAGATGATAAACGGGTATTCATTGGACAAATATATTATACTTGAACTGATATATGATTACATTTTCACTCAGTTTGGGTGCGTAGATCCTGAGAAATCAGTACCCAGAACAACCACCTCTGGCAGTAATACGAGTAACGGCCCCGATACGCGTGGGCATTGAGTCAAACAGAGCTGGGATGGCGTGTACAGGTACAGCTGCCCACGCAGTTTCAACACGATACCACAGTTCATCAAGTGTAGTGACTGGCGTGTTGTGACGAGCTAGTTGCTCGGCCACCATTGACCAGACGTTTTCAGTTGGTGAGAGATCTGGAGAATGTGCCGGCCAGGACAGCAGTCGAACATTTGCTGTATCCAGAAAGGCCCGTACAGGACCTGCAACATGCGGTCGTGCATTATCCTGCTGAAATGTAGGGTTTCGCAGGGATCGAATGAAGGGTAGAGCCACGTGTCGTAGCACATCTGAAATGTAACGTCCACTGTTCAAAGAGCCGCCAATGCGGACAAGAGGTGACCGAGACGTGTAAGCAATGGCACCCCATATCGTCACGCCGGGTGATACGTCAGTACGGCGATGACGAATACACGCTTCCAATGTGCGTTCACCGCGATGTCGCCAAACACGGATGCGACCCTCGTGATGCTGTAAACAGAACCTGGATTCATCCGAAAAAATGACGTTTTGCTATTCGTGCACCCAGGTTCGTCGTCGAGTACAGCATCGCAGGCGCTCCTGTTGTGATGCAGCATCAAGGGTAACCGCAGCCACGGTCTCCGAGCTGATAGTCCCTGCTGCTGCAAACGTCGTCGAACTGTACGCGCAGGTGGTTGTCGTCTTGCAAACGTCCCCATCTGTTGACTCAGGGATCGAGACGTGGCTGCACGATCCGTTACAGCCGTGCGGATAAGATGCCTGTCATCTCGACTGCTAGTGATGCGAGGCCGTTGGGATCCAGCACGGCGTTCCGTATTACCCTCCTGAACCCACCGATTCCAGATTCTGCTAACAGTCATTGTATCTCCACTAAAGCGAGCAGCAATGTCGCGATACGATAAACCGCAATCGCGATAGGCTACAATCCGACCTTTATCAAAGTCGGAAACGTGATGGTACGCATTTCTCCTCCTTACACGAGGCATCACAACAACGCTTCACCAGGCAACGCCGGTCAACTGCTGTTTGTGTATGAGAAATCGGTTGGAAACTTTCCTCGCGTCTTCTTCCTGTAGGTTATATTTCGCGTCTGCAGCACGTCATCTTCGTGGTGTAGCAATTTTAGTGGTCAGTAGTGTAAGTCTAGGGGACTGATGACCTCAGATGTTAAGTCCCATAGTGCTTAGAGCCATTTGAACCGTTTGAGGAGGTGGATTAACGCAGTAATAAAGGCAATAGTAGATGGAGGAGGCGGTGGAGGGTGGCCACTAGGGAGGCTGAGAACGAGATGGAGGAATAGTACCATGGGAAACGTGCAGAACTGGGTGTGGGAGATAAGTATGGAGCTGAAAGGAAAGTGTGGAAGGCTGGACTGAGCGAGGCCAAGAACAGGCTGTGGTTTGTGTGGCCAGTATAAGTAAGTAGTTACAGAAAAAAATGCGGTGGTTAGACATATATGCATCAGGCACTGTGAAGAATTAAGTGTACATATACATATATACTCTGCTAGCCACCAAGCGATGCGTGGCGGAGGGCACAATATTCCCCCCCCCCCCCCCCCCCTCTGTTCCACTCATGAATCGCGCGTTGGAAAAACGACTGTCTAAACGCCTCAGTACGAGCTCTAATTTCCCTTATCTTCGAATAGTGATCATTGGGTGATTTGAAAGTTGGTGGTAATAATATACTCTCTACATCCTCGGTGATGATCGGATTTCGGAATTTAGTGAGCAGCCCCTTCCGCTTAGCGCGCCGTCTATCTGCAAGTGTGTCCCACTTCACTTTCTATGAGATCTGTAACGCTCTCGCGATGGCTAAATGTGCTAGTCACGAATCTTGCCGCTCTTCTTTGGACCTTCTCAACCTCTTGAATCAGACCCCTCTGGTAAGGGTCCCAGGCAGACGAAACGTACTCTAAGACTGGACAAACTAAAGTATTGTAAGCAATTTCCTTTGTTAAAGAACTGCGTGGCTTCAGGATTCTACCAATAAACCGCAATCTAGAGCTCGCCTTTCCCGTTACTTGTGTAATCTGATCGTTCCATCTGAGATAATTTCGAATAGTCACACTCAGATACTTGACGGATGTTACCGCTTCCAAAGACTGGGCATTTATTTTGTACTCGTACATTAATGGGGATTTTCGCCCTGTTACATGCAGTAAGTTACACTTGCTAATATTGAGAGATAATTGCCAATCATTACACCACGCTTTTATTTTGTGCAAATCCTCAATAATTTGTTCACAACTTTCGTGTGATACTACTTTCCTGTAGACTACAGCATCGTTGGCAAACAGTCTAATGCCGCTGTCAGTACTATCAACCAGATCGTTTATGTAAATCGTAAAAAGCAGCGGACCTATTACGCTGCCCTGGGGCACACCTGATGTTAACGCTTGTTTCTGTGGAAGTCTCGCCATTCAGGACGACATACTGCTCCCTGTCTGTTAGGAAACTTTCTATCCAACGGCATATGTCATCGGATAGACCGCAAGCGCGCACTTTTTGTAGCGAGCGACAGTGGGGAACTGAGTCGAACGCCTTTCGAAAGTCGAGGAATATGGCATCAACCTGGGAGCCGGTATCTAGAGCCTGCTGTGTCTCGCAAGACCGCTGTTTCCTAAAACCGTGCTGGTATCTACATCTACATCTACATTTATACTCCTCTAGCCACCCATCGGTGTGTGGCGGAGGGCACTTTACGTGCCACTGTCATTACCTCCCTTTCCTGTTACAGTCGCGTACGGTTCGCGGGAAGAACGACTGCCGGAAAGCCTCCGTGCGCGCTCGAATCTCTCTAATTTTACAATCCTGATCTCCTCGGGAGGTATAAATAGGGGGAAGCAATATATTCGATACCTCATCCAGAAACGCACCCTCTAGAAACATGGACAGCAAGCTACACCGCGATGCAGAGCGCCTCTCTTGCAGAGTCTGCCACTCGAGTTTGCTAAACATCTCCGTAACGCTGTCACGCTTACCAAATAATACTGTGACGAAACGCGCCGCTCTTCTTTGGATCTTCTCTATCTTCTCTGTCAACTTGACCTGGTACGGATCCCACACTGATGAGCAATACTCGAGTATAGGTCGAACGAGTGTTTTGTAAGCCACCTCCTTTGTTGATGGACTACATTTTCTAAGGACTCTGCCAATGAATCTCAACCTGGCACCCGCCTTACCGAGAGTTAGTTTTATACGATCATTCCACTTCAAATCGTTCCATAGGCATACTACCAGATATTTTACAGAAGTAACTGCTACTAGTGTTTCTTCCACTACTAGATAATCATGCAATACAGGATCCTTCTTTCTATGTATTCGCAATACATTACATTTGTCTATGTTATGGGCCAGTTTCCACTCCTTGCACCAAGCGCCTATCCGCTGCAGATCTTCCTGCATTTCGCTGCAATTTTCGAATGCTGCAACTTCTCTGTATACTACAGCATCATCCGCAAAAAGCCCCGCATGGAACTTCCGACACTGTCTACTAGGTCATTTATATATATTGTGAAAAGCAGTGGTCCCATAACACTCGCCTGTGGCACGCCAGAGGTTACTTTAACGTCTGTAGACGTCTCTCCATTGAGAACAACACGCTGTGTTCTGGAGATGAGCTTCTCAGAGTCTAGAAAGGTCATTACGTCTGAACACAAAGTATGTTCCATGATTCTACAACAAATCGATGTCAGTGAAATTGGCCTGTAATTGTGTGCGTCCGATTTTCTAACCTTTTTATAGATTGGTGTATGGATCGTGTTTGTTACCTGCTGTAATTCTCACAAATAAACAAGTAATCTCAGTCTCTGAAGTAATTGTTCTTTCTGTTACGGTGTAACACAGAAGGCTACCCAAGCTTCTATTGTGGGTCCACTGTAAAGTTAGACAATGTTTACCATTGTGTCGGCAGAAGAGCCAACACCGTGTTACTAGTGGAGGCCGAAATGCACGCGTTTTAGCTCACGCAGGCTGGCGTGAGGAGGGAAGAACTATACTGACGTGAGGTCTGGAACATGACAAGGAATGAGAGTTCAGAAAGCGGACGTAATTAGTTTGATACTTAACTTTAATGCATTAATGATGAACGTCGCTCTTGACGGTACATGATTCACAATGTTATCTGTTCAGAAGACATAGTAACTGAATATAGCGCCTTGCTAGCTCGTAGCAAATGACGTAGCTGAAGGCTATGCTAAACTGTCGTCTCTGCACATGAGAACGTATGTAGACGGTGAACCATCGTTAGCAAAGTCGGCTGTCCAACTGGGTGCGAGTGCTAGGAAGTCTCTCTAGACTAGACCTGCCGTGTGGCGGCGCTCGGTCTGCAATCACTGATAGTGGCGACACGCGGGTCCGACGTATACTAACGGACCGCGGCCGACTTAAAGGCTACCACCTAGCAAGTGTGGTGTCTGGCGGTGACACCACATTTACATTGTTTAATGTTACTTATAATCCGTCTTGATTGGAAAATTTTTATTCAAATGACCGGTTTCGGTTCATCCAGAACCATCTTCAGATCTGATGTTTCAGTTACAGGAATAACCCGTCCAAATCCAGCAACTTTCACATGCTGCGTCATATGAATAAAAAAAGTTCCAATCAAGACGGATTATAAGTAACATTATACAATCACTGATTGCTGCTATCCCATCAGACATTATGTCTGTTTTCGCAGAAGCGAAGCTGTGAGTACCGGGCGTGAGTCGTAGCTCAGATGGTAGAGCACTTGCCCGCGAAAGGCAAAGGTCCCGAGTTCGAGTCTCGGTCGGGCACACAGTTTTAATCTGCCAGGCAGTTTCATATCAGCGGACACTCCGCTGCAGAGTGAAAATCTCATTCTAGAATTTACATTGTTTAACTAGGACCAATTTAACCTTCGCCATACACCGTACGGAGCCTTGAGCAAGAGATTGGATGGTACGTGGTGTTAATCACTGCACCACAGTGGGGCTTTTGATAAATTTGCGGATTTTACGACTGGACCTCGTACTGAACCGTGCGGGACCGCCCGTTTTCGCTACCCCAGGCAGGACGCCAAATCCTCCGGCCGCCGAAACTCGCACGCAGCAGCCTGTGGTCCACTTAGGCCGCCCCACCTCCGCTTGGCTCCGCCCACACGTTATGCCCCGTGGCCGCGCAGATGCGGCTTCTCAGAATTCGCACATTAGACAAAACAGGCGCTGCTCGTAGGGCGAGAGCGCCGCCTCAACCACACGCACCACCGTCCCTTGTCTAATGGTACTTGAATTACGCAACCATTACGGCACCTCACCTCAACCTCTCGATACCAGCAATATTCTACTGTGTTGCTGTAAAATAGTTAACATATTTCTGTGACAACATTCAGATTTCATTTCATTAATATAGAGGTACTTCGATATATCGATATGTATATATTGCAATGACATTATTCTTATGTGTATTCTTTATTTTGTCACTATGATCTTTGACGTACTTGTAACTCTGATTTTTTGGGCGCGTAAGTGGTTATTAGAGAGTCAAGTCTTGGTCGTTATGTTAAAAAGACGCAAATTGTAGTCAGTTTATGAAATGTGAACTTTAACAGTGACGAAGATATTTTCAAGTATGTTTTATATTGTGAAGTGATGTTGCAACAAATAAAAAAGAAGTGTAACTAGAATTCGGAGTCCTGATTACTTTTTTACATCACCACTGTCTTGCAAAAGTTTAATCTTCAAGAATGGTTATTGAAACACATCTATAAAACTTTTGAATATCGCAGAATAACAACTAGGTCTCTTTGCATCTGAGCTTGGAATCATCACTACCTAGATTTTCGACGATTGAGCCATGAGTTCACAACGGGACACGCGTGGGAAACACGAAAAGATGAGTGCTTAGTTTGTCCATTATTTCAAGAAATGACTTTATTAACTGTGCTCTTAATGACACCTGCCACATAACATAACTTTGTTGATGCCCGACAATTCAATATTTAGCAGCATGAGCAACACTACAATCATAATTAATTTTTGGCCTTCGTTGTGGTAGGGTTGTTGTACTGGAAACTGCCGAAACTGTCCCTGGAAACTGCCAAAACTGTCGAAACAACTTACATGACATGAACCCCACATTGCGGTGACTGCTGCTTCACAAAATCCTCTTGCACAGTTCTGCAGCATTCCAGTGTCCACCGACAAACATCCCTGTAGCTCCAGCACGTGTTCTGACGTCACCGCCCCAACTCCAATCGGGGCACAGTCTGGGTGTTTCCACACCTCTGGCAATCCAGCAGAGAAATCCCGTGCCCCTTCTGCTCGCTCGATACCGTGCTGGTCCACCTTCAGAACGCGATACAAGAGAGATTCTGCATGCCACGGATTCGACCACGGTAGGTGTGGTGAGTGTCCTGTAAGACCTTCAGTACACACACCATCAGATTATTTGACTCGTCGCTCTAACGAAGTAGGCGAGTGTCAGCCATATGTCTCGTGGTCTTATCGTGGCGTGTTTATCTTCTGCCGTTAGGTCAGACAATATAAATGCCACTTGCACGCTTAGAGTGGCAGATTGACGGTGACCAACTTTAAACAGAACTTGATTAATTTTCACATATATTTATTAAAATAATAACAATCATAAACCTTACTTAACTTGATTCTGGATGCTATTTACAATTGACAATCTGAAGTTCCTTTGGTCTTGGTACATTAATCTTATTCTCACATATCTCTGATACTTGACAATGTGTCTATTCATTTATCGCTATGTACAGGAATATGATAATCTTATTAGGTGCTGACTGAAACTTGACTACAGACTAATGCAGACTGACTAATCGGAGGTCTGTACACTCGTTATAATACCTCGAGTGTTCAGGTATCACTGCGCGAGTGTGATCTGCGAGGAGAAAAGGTTCTACGTTAGCAGCAATCTCATTGGCTAAATTACATATTAATACGCGGATCGGCGGAAGCAGAATTTGGTCCGTCTCTGAGACAGCGCCATCTCGTAGTGCGGAGACGGACGAGCGCTGCGCCTGCGCTGTTGTGCTTAGCGGGGCGCGCTCTAGTGGGAAAGTTGTGTACGCGCTGACTACGCGGAACTATGTACACAACAGTAGGCTTCCAGAGGTAGGTGGCACATGTCACACAATTCCCGTAAATTATGGGTCGGTGGTTTACAGACGGAGGGCTGGCGCCAAACAGTGATCGAGATGTGTGCCATCGAATCCACATTAGAAGACCTTCTTGGTCGAGACATCGACATGGGTCCACTAGCATGCCCCCCAAACCACTGTAGCCTAGTGCGTGCGCATTGTCCTGCCGGAAGGTATCACCACTGTCGGCAACTACATCGAGCGTGAAAGGACGCGGGTGATCTGTAATAATGTTCGTGCAGCTCACAGATGTCATCCTGCATTCGATTTATTTACACTCCTGGAAATTGAAATAAGAACACCGTGAATTCATTGTCCCAGGAAGGGGAAACTTTATTGACACATTCCTGGGGTCAGATACATCACATGATCACACTGACAGAACCACAGGCACATAGACACAGGCAACAGAGCATGCACAATGTCGGCACTAGTACAGTGTATATCCACCTTTCGCAGCAATGCAGGCTGCTATTCTCCCATGGAGACGATCGTAGAGATGCTGGATGTAGTCCTGTGGAACGGCTTGCCATGCCATTTCCACCTGGCGCCTCAGCTGGACCAGCGTTCGTGCTGGACGTGCAGACCGCGTGGGACGACGCTTCATCCAGTCCCAAACATGCTCAATGGGGGACAGATCCGGAGATCTTGCTGGCCAGGGTAGTTGACTTACACCTTCTAGAGCACGTTGGGTGGCACGGGATACATGCGGACGTGCATTGTCCTGTTGGAACAGCAAGTTCCCTTGCCGGTCTAGGAATGGTAGAACGATGGGTTCGATGACGGTTTGGATGTACCGTGCACTATTCAGTGTCCCCTCGACGATCACCAGTGGTGTACGGCCAGTGTAGGAGATCGCTCCCCACACCATGATGCCGGGTGTTGGCCCTGTGTGCCTCGGTCGTATGCAGTCCTGATTGTGGCGCTCACCTGCACGGCGCCAAACACGCATACGACCATCATTGGCACCAAGGCAGAAGCGACTCTCATCGCTGAAGACGACACGTCTCCATTCGTCCCTCCATTCACGCCTGTCGCGACACCACTGGAGGCGGGCTGCACGATGTTGGGGCGTGAGCGGAAGACGGCCTAACGGTGTGCGGGACCGTAGCCCAGCTTCATGGAGACGGTTGCGAATGGTCCTCGCCGATACCCCAGGAGCAACAGTGTCCCTAATTTGCTGGGAAGTGGCGGTGCGGTCCCCTACGGCACTGCGTAGGATCCTACGGTCTTGGCGTGCATCCGTGCGTCGCTGCGGTCCGGTCCCAGGTCGACGGGCACGTGCACCTTCCGCCGACCACTGGCGACAACATCGATGTACTGTGGAGACCTCACGCCCCACGTGTTGAGCAATTCGGCGGTACGTCCACCCGGCCTCCCGCATGCCCACTATACGCCCTCGCTCAAAGTCCGTCAACTGCACATACGGTTCACGTCCACGCTGTCGCGGCATGCTACCAGTGTTAAAGACTGCGATGGAGCTCCGTATGCCACGGCAAACTGGCTGACACTGACGGCGGCGGTGCACAAATGCTGCGCAGCTAGCGCCATTCGACGGCCAACACCGCGGTTCCTGGTGTGTCCGCTGTGCCGTGCGTGTGATCATTGCTTGTACAGCCCTCTCGCAGTGTCCGGAGCAAGTATGGTGGGTCTGACACACCGGTGTCAATGTGTTCTTTTTTCCATTTCCAGGAGTATATATATATATATATATATATATATATATATATATATATAATAAATGTATGTATATATATATATACCTAACGATTTTTTTCCAGTCTGTATTTTATATTGTCTCTGCTTTGCCCACCATGAGTTGTTTTGCTACTCCAGACAGGAAAACTTGTCTACTTATTTCAGCACCTAATTTCTTAGGCTAGTCGTTTCAGAATCGTTTGATTTAATTCGAGAATATTCCACCACCCTTGTTTTACTTTTATTGACCGTCTTTTCACGACACTATCCATACCGTTCAACTGCTCTTTTAAAACCCCTTCCTGTCGCCGGCAGAACTGCGGCGTCATCGACAACCTTCACAGATTTTATTTCATTCCCCTGAATTTCAAATCCCTCTCGAAATTTTTCCTTGGTTTTCTTTTACTGCCTGCACAGTGCAGAGACTGAATAATATCGGGGACAGGCTACAACGCTGTCTCATTCCCTTGTCACCCACTATTTTCCTGTCGTGTCTTTCGACTATTATGGCAACAACCTGCTCTCTGTACAAGTTGTAGCTAACTTTGGCTACCTCTAATTTGTCGCTTGAAGTAAGCCGTAAAACAAATACCTTGGCTGGTCATAAAGGTCGAATTACCAGCACAAAAAAGTTACGTAACATATTTGATGTGGGGGAGTTTGTAATAGTCGGAATCGATATTTGCATTTTACGCCGCAGAAGTTCAATATATCAATATAACACGCACGTGTTACAAGGGCGATGTTCTTGAGGAAAATGTTATAGAAATGGAAGAGAATGTAGATGAAGATGAAATGGGAGATACGATACTGTGTGAAGAGTTTGACAGAGCACTGAAAGACCTAAGTCGAAACAAGGCCGCGGGGGTAGACAAAACGCCATTACAACTAATGATAGAATTGGGAGAGCCAGGCCTAACAGAACTCTACCATCTGGTGAGCAAGATGTATAGGACAGGCTAAATACCCTCAGAATTCAAGAAGAATATAATAATTCCAATCCCAAAGAAACCAGGTGTTGACAGATGTGAAAATTACCGAACTATCAGTTTAATAAGCCACGTCTGCAAAATACTAATGCGAATCTTTACAGACGAATGGAAAAACTGGTAGAAGTCGATCTCGGGGAAGATCAGTTTGGATTCCGTAGAAATATTGGAACACGTGAGGCAATACTGACCCTACGACTTTTCTTAGAAAATAGATTAAGACAAACCTACGTTTCTAGAATTTGTAGACTTAGAGAAAGCTTTTGACAATGTTGACTGAGATACTCTCTTTCAAATTTTGAGGGTGGCAGGAGTAAAGTACAAGGAGCGAAAGACTATTTACATTTTGTGCAGAAACCAGATGGCAGTTATAAGAGTCGAGGGGCATGAATGGAAAGCAGTGGTTGGGAAGGGAGTGAGACAGGGTTGTAGTCTACCCCCGACGTTATTCAATCTGTATACTGAGCAAGGAGTAGAGAAAACAAAAGGAAAAATATGCAATAGGAATTAAAATACATGGAGAAGAAATAAAATCTTTGAGGTTTGCCGATGACATTGTAATTCTGTCAGAGACAGGAAAGGACCTGGAAGAGCAGTTGAACGGAATAGACAGTGTCTTGAAAGGAGGATATACAGGGTGTTTCAAAAATGGCCGGTATATTTGAAACGGTAATAAAAACTAAACGAGCGGCGATAGAAATACACCGTTTGTTGCAATATGCTTGGGACAACAGTACATTTTCAGGCGGACAAACTTTCGAAATTACAGTAGTTACAATTTTCAACAACAGATGGCGCTGCAAGTGATGTGAAAGATATAGAAGACAACGCAGTCTGTGGGTGCGCCATTCTGTACGTCGTCTTTCTGCTGTAAGCGTGTGCTGTTCACAACGTGCAAGTGTGCTGTAGACAACATGGTTTATTCCTTAGAACAGAGGATTTTTCTGGTGTTGGAATTCCACCGCCTAGAACACAGTGTTGTTGCAACAAGACGAAGTTTTCAACGGAGGTTTAATGTAACCAAAGGACCGAAAAGCGATACAATAAAGGCTCCGTTTGAAAAATTTCAACGGACTGGGAACGTGACGGATGAACGTGCTGGAAAGGTAGGGCGACCGCGTACGGCAACCACAGAGGGCAACGCGCAGCTAGTGCAGCAGGTGATTCCACAGCGGCCTCGGGTTTCCGTTCGCCGTGTTGTAGCTGCGGTCCAAATGACGCCAACGTCCACGTATCGTCTCGTGCGTCAGAGTTTACACCTCTATCCGTACAAAATTCAAACGCGGCAACCCCTCAGCGCCGCTACCATTGCTGCACGAGAGACATTCGCTAACAATATAGTGCACAGGATTGATGACGGCGATATGCATGTGGGCAGCATTTGATTTACTGACGAAGCTTATTTTTACCTGGACGGCTTCGTCAATAAATAGAACTGGCACATATGGGGAACCGAAAAGCCCCATGTTGCAGTCCCATCGTCCCAGCATCCTCAAAAAGTACTGGTCTGGGCCGCCATTTCTTCCAAAGGAATCATTGGCCCATTTTTCAGATCCGAAACGATTACTGCATCACGCTATCTGGACATTCTTCGTGAATTTGTGGCGGTACAAACTGCCTTAGACGACACTGCGAACACTTCGTGGTTTATGCAAGATGGTGCCCGGCCACATCGTACGGCCGACGTCTTTAATTTCCTGAATGAATGTTTCGATGATCGTGTGATTGCTTTGGGCTATCCGAAACATACAGGAGGCGGCGTGGATTGGCCTCCCTATTCGCCAGACATGAACCCCTGTGACTTCTTTCAGTGGGGACACTTGAAAGACCAGGTGTACCGCCAGAATCCAGAAACAATTGAACAGCTGAAGCAGTACATCTCATCTGCATGTGAAGCCATTCCGCCAGACACGTTGTCAAAGGTTTCGGGTAATTTCATTCAGAGACTACGCCATATTATTGCTACGCATGGTGGATATGTGGAAAATATCGTACTATAGAGTTTCCCAGACCGCAGCGCCATCTGTTGTTGAAAATTGTAACTACTGTAATTTCGAAAGTTTGTCCGACTGAAAATGTACTGTTGTCCCAAGCATATTGCAACAAACGGTGTATTTCTATCGCTGCTCGTTTAGTTTTTATTGCCGTTTCAAAAATACCGGTCATTTTTGAAACACCCTGTAAGATGAACATCAACAAAAGCAAAACGAGGATATTGGAATGTAGTCGAGTTAACTTGGGTGATGCTGAGGGAATTAGATTAGGAAATGACACGCTTAAAGTAGTAAAGGAGTTTTGCTACTTGGGGAGCAAAATAACTGATGATGGTCGAAGTAGAGAGGATATAAAATGTAGACTCGCAGTGGCAAGGAAAGCGTTGCTGAAGAAGAGAAATTTGTTAACATCGAGTATAGATTTAAGTGTCAGGAAGTCGTTTCTGAAAGTATTTGTATGGAGGGTAGCCACGTATGGAAGTGAAACATGGACGATAAATAGTTTAGACAAGAAGAGAATAGAAGCTTTCGAAATATGGTGCCACAGCAGAATGCTGAAGATTAGATGGGTAGATCACATAACTAATGATGAGGTATTGAATAGAATTGGGGAGAAGAGGAGTTTGTGGCAGAACTTGACTAGAAGAAGGGATCGGTTGGTAGGACATGTTCTGAGGCATCAAGGGATCACAAATTTAGTATTGGAGGGCAGCGTGGAGGGTAAAAATCGTAGAGGGAGACCAAGAGATGAATACACTAAACAGATTCAGAAGGATGAAGGTTGCAGTAGGTACTGGGAGATCAAGTAGCTTGCACAGGATATTGTAGCTTGGAGAGCTGCAGCAAAGCAGCCTCAGGACTGGACACCACCACAACAACAACAACAACAACAACACGGACATAGATAGCTTTGGCGCCTTCTGTACTGCCACGCGCGGGCCTTTCACCGTCGGAGGACGACTGCCAGCGTGCGTGACGTCACGATTGAGGGAGGAGCTATAAATAGCCTGTCCGCCCCCACAGGATGGTGTTAACAGGACAGGTCCGGCACACCAGAATGGACCGCCGCGGGCCCGTGTCTGGCGAGGGAGCGGCCAGTTCCCGGAGCGGTAAATTCGACCGCGTGAGGTTGGTAATGGTCCAGTTCCTCATTAGGGCGACTCGCGCCCAGAGGCGGGCCGCGATCAGAAACGCAGCCCGGCGCGCGACCTGCTGTTAACAGCCTTCGTCTGCGTCTACATGGATACTCTGCAAATCACACTTGGAGCATGTACTGTATTCAAACATTATGAATCACCTCGAAGGGAACGATCTATTGATACGTAATCAGCACGGTTTCAGAAAACATCGTTCTTCTGCAACGCAGCTAGCTCTTTATTCGCACGAAGTAATGGCCGCTATCGATGGGGGATCTCAAGTTGATTTCGTATTTATAGATTTCCGGAAAGCTTTCGACACCGTTCCTCACAAGCGACTTCTAATCACGCTGCGGGCCTACGGGGTATCGTCTCAGTTGTGCGACTGGATTCGTGATTTCCTGTCAGGAAGGTCGCAGTTCGTAGTACTAGACGGCAAATCGTCGAGTAAAATTGAAGTGAGGAGGAAGGTCCTGGGACCTCTGCTGTTCCTGATCTATATAAATGACCTGGGTGACAATCTGAGCAGTTCTCTTAGGTTGTTCGCAGATGATGCTGTAATTTACCGTCTAGTAAGGTCATCCGAAGACCAGTATCAGTTGCAAAGCGATTTAGAAAAGATTGCTGTACGGTGTGGCAGGTGGCAGTTGACGCTAAATAACGAAAAGTGTGAGGTGACCCACACGAGTTCCATAAGAAATCCGTCGGAATTCGATTACTCGATAAATAGTACAATTCCCGAGGCTGTCAATTCAACTAAGTACCTGGGTGTAAAAAATACGAACAACTTCAGTTGGTAAGACCACATAGACAATATTGTGGGGAAGGCGAGCCAAAGGTTGCGTTTCATTGGCAGGACACTTGGAAGATGCAACAAGTCCACTAAAGAGCTTACAGAGACAGCTTACATTACAGTCGTTCGTCCTCTGTTAGAATATTGCTACGCGGTGTGGGATCCTTACCGGGTGGGATTGACGGAGGACATCGAAAAGATGCAAAAAAGGGCAGTCTCGGTTTTGTATTATCACGTAATAGGGGAGAGAGTGTGGCAGATACGGTACGCGAGTTGGGATGGAAGTCATTAAAGCAAAGACGTTTTTCGTCGCGGCGAGATCTCTTTATGAAATTTCAGTCACCAACTTTCTTTCCTGAATGCGAAAATATTTTGTTGAGCCCAACCTACATAGGTAGGAATGATCATCACAAGAAAATCAGAGCTCGAACAGAAAGGTTTAGGTGTTCGTTTTTCCCGCGCGCTGTTCGGGAGTGGAATGGTAGAGAGATAGTATGATTGTGGTTCGATGAACCCTCTGCCAAGCCCTTAAATGTGAATTGCAGAGTAATCATGTAGATGTTGATGTAGATGTAGATGTAGAAGTGGCTGCCAGAGGGTTCATAGAACTGCCTTCACACTAGTTGTGTATTATTCCAGTCTCGAACACCTAGCGGAAAAACGAACACCTATATCTTTCCTTGCGAGCTCCGATTTCCCTTATTTTACTATGATGATCGTTTCTCCCTGCATAGGTCGGTGTCAACAAAATGTCTTCGCATTCGGAGGAGAAATTTGGTGATTGGAATTTCGTGAGAAGATTCCACCGCAACGAAAAACGCCTTTGTTTTAATGGTCTCCAGCCCAAATCCTGCATCATGTCCGTGACACTCTCTCCAATATTTCGCGATAACACAAAACGTGTTGCCCTTCTTTGAACTTTCTCCATGTCAGTCCTATCTGAAATGGATCCCACACCACGCAGCAGGATTCTAAAAGAGGACGGACAAGCGTAATGTAGGCAGTCTCCTTAGTAGGTCTGTTACATTTTCTAAGTGTCCTTCCAATAAAACGCTGTCTTTGGATAGCCTTGCTCACAACGTTTTCTATGTGTTTCTTCTAATTTAAGTTGTTCTTAACTGCAATTCTTAGTATTTAGTTGAATTTACAGCTTTAGATTTGACTGATTTATCTTGTAACCGAAGTTTAACGGATTACTTTTAGCACTCATGTGTGTTACCTCACACTTTTCGTTATTCAGGGTCAACTGGCACTTTTCGCACCATTCAGGTATTTCTTCTAAATCGTTTTGCAGTTTGTGTTGTCCTTCTGATTACTTTATTAGTCGACAAACAACCGAAGACGGCTGCTCAGGTTGTCTCCCAAATCGTTTATATAGGTGAAGAACAGCAAAGGGCCTATAAC
This sequence comes from Schistocerca cancellata, assembly GCF_023864275.1. NCBI lineage: Eukaryota > Metazoa > Arthropoda > Insecta > Orthoptera > Acrididae > Schistocerca > Schistocerca cancellata. The sequence continues at coordinate 33,398,975 of NC_064636.1, forward strand.
ACTACCTTGGGGAACGCCAAAAATCACTTCTGTTTTACTCGATGGCTTTCCGTGAGTTACTACAAACTGTGACCTCTGTGACAGGAAATCACAAATCCAGTCACATAACTGATACGATATTCCATAAGCACGCAATTTCACTACGAGCCGCTTGTGTGGTACAGTGTCAAAAGCCTTCCGGAAATCCATAAATACGGAATCCATTTGAAATCGCTCGTCAATAGCACTCAGCACTTCATGTGAATAAAGAGCTAGTTGTGTTTCACAGGAATGATGTTTTATAAACCCATGTTGACTATGTGTCAATAGGCAGTTTTCTTCGACGTAATTCATAATGTTTGAATACAATATATGTTCCAAAATCCTGCTACATATCGACGTTAAGGATATTTGGTGGATTACTCCTACTACCTTTCTTGAATATTGGTGTGACCTGTGCAACTTTCCAGTCTTTGAGTACGGATCTTTGGTCGAGCGAACGGTTGTATATGATTGTTAAGTATGGAGCTGATGCATCAGCATACTCCGAAAGGAATCTAATTGGTATACAGTCTGGACCAGAAGACTTGCTTTTATTAATTGATGTAAGTTGCTTCACTACTCCGTTCTCCTACGTTACTCATGTTGGAGCTGTTCTCGATTCGAAATCTGGAATGTGTATTTGGTGAAGGAATTTCGTAAATCTGTGTTTATTAATCCTGCTTTGGCAGCACTGTCTTCGATAGAGTTTCAATTGTTATCGTACAGAGAAGGCATTGATTGTGTCTTGCCGCTAGCATACTTCACACACGACCAGAATCTCTTTGGATTTTCTGCCAGGTTTCGAGACAAAGTTTCGTTGTGGAAACTGGTATAGGCATCCGGCATTGAAGTCCGTGATAATTTCGAGCACCTGTAAAAAAAAAAAAAAAATCGCCAATGTTGGAGGTTTTGTGTTTGTGTAAATATGGCAACAGTGTTCTGAACCGTTCTGTGTACAACGGGGATCAGCTCCGTCGTTTGTTAATTTATTTGGTATAAGTCTCTCAATAGCTGTGAATAATACCTCTTCGAATTCGAGCCGCATCTGGTCTACACATACAGTGTTAATTTGGAAGGAGGGGAGATTGTGTCTCAGGAAGCCGGAGCCACCCAATCCGTTCCTATTCCACAATGGGTACTCATAAATGTGGAAGCACGAGCACAAAAAAGTTACGTAACACATTTAATGTGGGGGAGTTTTTAATAGTGGAATCGATATTTTCATTTTACGTTACAGAATGATATCGATAAGTTCAATGTATTATTTTATAATAACACGCACCTAGATAACATTAATTATTTTGAAGTAAAGTTTGTACAAAAAAATGGCTCTGAGCACTATGGGACTTAACATCTGAGGTCATCAGTCCTCTAGAGCTTAGAACTACTTAAACCTAACGAACCTAAGGACAAGACACACATCCATGCCCGAGGCAGGATTCGAACCTGCGACCGTAGCGGTCGCGCGGTTCCAGACTGAAGCGCCTAGAACCGCTCGGCCACACGGGCCGGCAAATGTTTGTACAGATAACTGTTACGCAGCCGATACTTTCGCACCACAAACAAAGCATTGGTTGCTTTTTATTTACCTTTTCTAATGAGAATATATCGAAGGTGACAGATGTCTTGGGACAGCAATACGCCCACATTCAGACAGCAGTAGTATCGCGTACACAAGATATAAAAGACATATGGGACGCCTTGCAACGTGCTGTCCAGAAGAGATCTCCGCTCTTATACATTTACGGACAGTCCTGCAGGATTCATGGTGTCAGTTCCCTCCAGCACTACTTCAGACTTTGGTCGAGTCCATACGGCGTCATGTTGTGGTACTTCTGCGTGCTCGCGGGGGCCCTACACGACTTTAGGCAGGTGTACCAGTTTCTTTGACTTTTAGTGCATAATGGTGCCCAAGTCGCGGGAACAGGGTCAAGCTAAAAGTTAGAGAGTGTCGAGATAACGTTGAGGCTTAGCGAGAACCGTCGTTCCCGCGAAGCATACCCGACTGCAACAGGAAAAGCGGAAAAGTGGGGGAGTGACACAGTGTAAGTAGGCTGTTTAGGTTTTTATGTTGGTAACGCCACATCAACAAAAGCAAAACGAGGATAATGGAATGTAGTCGAATTAAGTCGGGTGATGTTGAGGGTATTAGATTAGGAAATGAGACACTTAAAGTAGTAAAGGAGTTTTGCTATTTGGGGAGCAAAATAACTGATGATGGTCAAAGTAGAGAGGATATAAAATGTAGACTGGCAATGGCAAGGAAAGCGTTTCAGAAGAAGAGAAATTTGTTAACATCGAGTATAGATTTAAGTATCAGGAAGTCGTTTCTGAAAGTATTTGTGTGGAGTGTAGCCATGTATGGAAGTGAAACATGGACGGTAAATAGTTTGGACAAGAAGAGAATAGAAGCTTTCGAAATGTGGTGCTACAGAAGAACGCTGAAGATTAGATGGGTAGATCACATAACTAATGAGGAAGTACTGAATAGGATTGGGGAGAAGTTTGTGGCACAACTTGACCAGAAGAAGGGATCGGTTGGTAGGACATGTTCTGAGGCATCAAGGGATCACCAATTTAGTATTGGAGGGCAGCGTGGAGGGCAAAAATAGTAGCGGGAGACCAATAGATGAATACACTAAGCAGATTCAGAAGGATGTAGGTTGCAGTAGGTACTGGGAGATGAAGAAGCTTGCACACGATAGAGTAGCATGGAGAGCTGCATCAAACGAGTCTCAGGACTGAAGACCACAACAACAACAACGCCACGTAGCGCTCTGTATGAAAATCACTGGCTGTGCTGTCTGCAGTATGTGCCTGGTTTGGATTGTTGTAATATTCGCTAGTGTAGTGTTGGGCAGCTGGATGTGAACAGCGCGTAGCGTTGCGCAGTTGGAGGTGAGCCGCCAGCAGTGGTGGATGTGGGGAGAGAGATGGAGGGGTTGTGAGAGCGGATGATCTGGACAGAGACAGTAAATTTGTAAGACTGGATGTCATGAACTGATATATATATATATATATATATATATATATATATATATATATATATATATATATATATATATATATATAATGACTTTTGAACACTATTAATACATGGTTTGTTCTCTATCACAATCTTTCATTTGCTAACTATGCCTATCAGTAGTTAGTGCCTTCAGTAGTTTGAATCTTTTATTTAGCTGGCAGTAGTGGCGCTCGCTGTATTGCAGTAGTTCGAGTAACGAAGATTTTTGTGAGGTAAGTGATTTGTGAAACGTATAGGTTAATGTTAGTCAGCGCCATTCTTTTGTAGCGATTATTAAAAGTCAGACTGCGTTGCGCTAAAAATATTGTGCGTCAGTTTAGTGTTGATCAGAATAAGTAAAGAGAGTAATGTCTGAGTACGTTCAGTTTTCTCAGCTGTTTGAAAAGCAAATAATGTAAGGGGTTTACCAGCACAGTGATTCAATAATTTTTCTAAGGGGACGTTTCATAACAGGTACGCTTAGTACCCTCCGCCGCACACCGTAAGGTGGCTTGCAGAATAAGACGTAAATGTAGATGTAAACGGTTAAGTTATTGGACATGCAAGCGGGAAGGACGGAATTTTTAGACAACATAGTCGTGTGGAGATAACAGCGGTTACTTGCCTATAATCGATTATTCAAAATGACAATCAGAATCGCATTATTTATTTTGCCGCCAACCCGCGTTCGGGTCATCTTCAGGGCAATTTACACCGACCGTGCACAGGCAGGGCGACGAGCGACCAAATGGTGTAAATTGCCCTGAAGATGTCCCCATCGCGGGTTGAAACCGGTTTGACGGCAAAATAAATAATGCGATTGTGACTGTCATTTTGAATAGTTGGGAAGGGCGGAATTCAAATTCCAGTCGGACAGTCTGCCGTGCGGCATTAGCCGAGCGGTCTGAGGCGCTAATTGTCCATACAAACTAACCGAAAATTTTTGAAGGGCTTGGATGACATAATATGACTCCATAAATTATGTGAAAATGTGCATCTTTCGTTAGACATCGCGTATCAGTGTCAATTCTCAGCCGGCACGGTAGTTCAGCGTGTTCGGTCAGAGAGCCGGTTGGCCTCTGTAATAAAACACTGAGTGGAGGGATCAATCAACGAACTTGAACACGATGTCTTGCGACGTCCGCAACGACCGAACACATCGATCAATAACGAAAAAAAAAGGGGGGGGGGGCGCTGCAGTCATGGACTGTGCGGCTGGTCCCGGCGGAGGTTCTACATCTACATCCATACTCCGCAAGCCACCTGACGGTGTGTGGCGGAGGGTACCTTGAGTACCTCTATCGGTTCTCCCTTCTATTCCAGTCTCGTATTGTTCGTGGAAAGAAGGATTGTCGGTATGCCTCTGTGTGGGCTCTAATCTCTCTGATTTTATCCTCACAGCTCTTCGCGAGATATACTTAGGAGGGAGCAATATACTGCTTGACTCTTCGGTGAAGGTATGTTCTCGAAACTTTGACAAAAGCCCGTACCGAGCTACTGAGCGTCTCTCCTGCAGAGTCTTCCACTGGAGTTCATCTATCATCTCCGTAACGCTTTCGCGATTACTAAATGATCCTGTAACGAAGCGCGCTGCTCTCCGTTGGATCTTATCTATCTCTTCTATCAACCCTATCTGGTACGGATCCCACACTGCTGAGCAGTATTCAAGAAGTGGGCGAACAAGCGTACTGTAACCTACTTCCTTTGTTTTCGGATTGCATTTCCTTAGGATTCTTCCAATGAATCTCACTCTGGCATCTGCTTTACCGACGATCAACATTATATGATCATTCCATTTTAAATCACTCCTAATGCGTACTCCCAGATAATTTATGGAATTAACTGCTTCGAGTTGCTGACCTGCTATATTGCAGCTAAATGAGGAGGGATCTATCTTTCTATGTATTCGCAGCACATTACACTTGTCTACATTGAGATTCCATTGCCATTCCCAGCACCATGCGTCAATTCGCTGCAGATCCTCCTGGATTTCAGTACAATTTTCCATTGTTACAACCTCTCGATACACCACAGCATCATCTGCAAAAAGCCTCAGTGAAGTTCCGATGCCATCCACCAGGTCATTTATGTATATTGTGAACAGCAACGGTCCTACGACACTCCCCTGCGGCACACCTGAAATCATTCTTACTTCGGAAGACTTCTCTCCATTGAGAATGACATGCTGCGTCCTGTTATCTAGGAACTCCTCTGTCCAATCACAGAATTGGCTTGATAGTCCATATGCTCTTACTTTGTTCATTAAACGACTGTGGGAAACTGTACCGAACGCCTTGCGGAAGTCAAGAAACACGGCATCTACCTGTGAACCCGTGTCTATGGGCCTCTGAGTCTCGTGGACGAATAGCGGGAGCTGGGTTTCACACGACCGTCTTTTTCGAAACCCATGCTGATTCCTACAGAGTAGTTTTTTAGTCTCCAGAAAAGTCATTATACTCGAACACTTGCTCGAGTCCTCCCTCGGGCATGGGTGTGTGTGTTTGTCCTCAGGATAATTTAGGTTAAGTAATGTGTAAGCTTAGGGACTGACGACCTTAGCAGTTAAGTCCCATAAGATTTCACACACATTTCAACATTTTGATTCGGACAGTCTGGACTTCAGTGTTCGACCGTTTCCCTACAGTCACGAAGGGGGAAGCTAAGAGCTGTTCTTTTTATAAAAACGGGGCCGGTTTGCAACCCGTTCGCTGTCTATAACGATGCGGCCGTCGACAGGACGCCGAAAGCTCATCTTCCTTCGTTCCTCGAATGGCGCGGGTGCTCGCTCAAGGGAGGATGCTAAGTTCACCCAACCTGGATATGATGTGACGTAATTAAGACGTATACACGCTTTAGTCGATTAACACACCTATCGACTTTTACGAACGTTCGAGGTTGTAAACTGTCGTCAGCTAGTGGTTTGTTTTGACACGTGCGATTCTGATAACAGCTCAGTGTGGCAGCGTATATGTATTTCGCCAAAATAAAAGTAAAAGAGCTGCATATTAATAGAAATATTCCTGACCGTGGCCTTGAAAACACCACGGACAACACGTTTCGTGAAAAAGTGAAGTCTTCTTATGTCCCGACCAGATTAGATTGTTGTATTGAATGCTTACGCCGAAAATAATATTTATTTGTTATCAACATTTTAGTATGGTTTCATACAATTGGTCTTGTCAGTACATATTAGATCGTAGCAGCATACTCTTGCTGACTTCTTTTTCTTAATTTGTATAGCTGAAAGAGAACTCGTGCAAGTTTGTTAGCTAAGTAATTTATGTGTCCACCCCAAGATAGTCTTTTATCAACCATAATTCCAAGTAATTTTACACCCGGACCGCAGAGACAGGTACCTTAGTGTCCAGTAATGACTGGTGTGTAGAATGATTGAATTTCGAACTTAAAAAGAAAAATATGAGGCACTGTTGAAGAAAAATCGTCGACCGGAGATGAAATACGAGGGGAAGTGGATTTCTCAATGTAATCTTAACCAAAGGTTAGTGTCTAGTACTGATTGACGTATGAAATGACTGAATGCAGTGTCAAAGCATTCCATGGTGGTATGATACATCAGATGTACTGTTAATTATGTTATGTATACAACCACAATAGTTTTCGCATGTACCTGGCCATGTCAGCAGTATAATTTGCTAAGACAAGATTATGCAAAATACGAATTGCTTCACAACATGAGCGGATAGCCACAATAATTAGAGACGATCAAACGAAAAACAACGCACAGGACACAAACACAGTGCAATACACGATTTAAACGCAAGGAACGCAAAACGCATTCAAACGAATGGCGCAGAGCACAGCGCTACCCTGTCACAATTTCTCGCGAGTTCACAAAAGTCGAATAGTCGATATACGGTTTCTATCGTTTTCGATGTAGCGTGTATACGTCATAATGACGTCACATCGTATCCAAGTCCGGTGAACTTAGCTTGCTCCTTGCTCAAGTAGCGACCCGGACAGAACCGGTCGCTGGCGGGCAGTGGGGCAGTGCGTCGGGTCCATAGAGCCGTGTTTACGTCCGACGGTAAACAGGTGCAGTGTGCAGCAGTCGTGGAGCAGACGGCAGCTACACTGTTTGAGGCAATGGCTATTGCACGTTACAGTCGACGCGTCCCAAGCACATGTCTATAGTTTGCACATCTTGTCTGAGAAGAAATGTCCCATGTTCTTACATCAGTCAGTACTGGTCGAAACTAGAAGGAAACTCATGTAAACAAACGCCCAGAAACAAGTTGTTACGATACTACAGTACGCTACTGGCCATTGAAATTGCTACGCCACGAAGATGACGTGCTACAGACGCGAAATTTAACCAACAGGAGAAGATGCTGTGATATGCAAATGATTAGCTTTTCAGAGCATTCACACAAGGTTGGCGCCGGTGGCGACACCTACAACGTGCTGACTAGAGGAAAATTTCCAACCGATTTCTCATACATAGACAGCAGTTGACCGGCGTTGCCTGGTGAAACGTTGTTGTGATGCCTCGTGTAAGGAGGAGAAATGCGTGCCATCACGTTTCCGACTTTTATAAAGGTCGGATTGTAGCGCATCGCGATTGCGGTTTATCGTATCGCGACATTGCTGCTCGCGTTGGTCGAGATCCCATGACTGTTAGCGGAATATGGAATCGGTGGGTTCAGGAGGGTAATACGGAACGCCGTGCTGGATCCCGACGGCCTCGTATCACTAGCAGTCGAGATGACAGGCATCTTATCCGCATAGCTGTAACGGATCGTGTAGCCACGTCTCGATCCCTGAGTCAACAGATGGCGACGTTTGCAAGACAACAACCATCTGCACGAACAGTTCGACGACGTTTTACAGCAGCACGGACTATCAGCTCGGAGACCGTGGCTGCGGTTACCCTTGACGCTGCATCACAAACCTGGGTGCACGAATGGCAAAACGTCGTTTTTTCGGATGAATCCAGGTTCTGTTTACAGCATCACGACGGTCGCGTCCGTGTTTGGCGACATCGCGGTGAACGCACATTGGAAGCGTGTATTGGTCATCGCCATACTGGCGTATCACCCGCCGTGATGTTATGGGGTGCCATTGGTTACACGTCTCGATCACCTCTTGTTCGCATTGACGGCACTTTGACCAGTGGACGTTACATTTCACATGTGTTACGACCCGTGGCTCTACTCTTAATTTGATCCCTGCGAAACCCTTCATTTCAGCAGGATAATGCGCGACCGCATGTTGCAAGTCCTGTACGGGCCTTTCTGGATACAGAAAATGTTCGACTGCTGCCCTGGCCAGCACATTCTCCAGATCTCTAACCAATTGAAAACGTCTGGTCAATGGTGGCCGAGCAACTGTCTCGTCACAATACGCCAGTCACTACTCTTGATGAACTGTGGTATCGTGTTGAAGCTGCACGGGCAGCTGTACCTGTACACGCCATCCAAGCTCTGTTTGACTCAATGCCCAGGCGTATCGAGGCCGTTATTACGGCGAGAGGTGGTTGTTTTGGGTACTGATTTCTCAGGATCTATGCGTCCAAATTGTGTGAAAATGTAATCACATGTCACTTCTAGTATAAAATATTTGTCCAATGAATATCCGTTTATCATCTTCATTTGTTCTTGGTGCAGCAATTTTAATGGCCAGTAGTGTATAAATTATCTTTCAGAAAGCGTCGGATGCTCTTTAATGCTATTCGTTGATGACGCAGTTGTCTTTACCAAAGTAGCAACGCCGCAAGATAGTAAGAATTTGCAGAACGACCTGCAGGGAATTGATGAATGGTGCAGGCTCTCGCAGTTCGCCCTGGACGTAAATAAATGCAACTTGTTTCGCATACATAGGAAAAGCAATCCGCTACTGTACAGCTACACTATTGATGACCAACAGCGTCTGCCGTAAAATATCTAGGCGTAACTATCTAGAGCGACCTTAAAACAGACAGTGGGAAAAGCAGACACAAGACTCAGATTCATAGGAAGAATGTTCAGGAAATGTAACTCATCCACAAAAGAGGTGGCGTATAAGGCGCTTGTTCGCCCGATTCTTGAGTATTGTTCATCTGTCTGGGATCCCTATCAAGTAGGACTGACAGACGAGCTAGAGGAGATCCAATGAAGAGCGGCGCGTTTCGTCACGGGATCGTTTAGCTGGCGAGAGAGCGTTACGGAGTCGCTAAACAAACTCCACTGGCAGACGTTACAAGAGAGGCGTTGTGCATCACGGAGAGATTTACTGTCGAAATTTCGGGACAGCACTTTACAGGAAGCGTCGGACAACTTATTACTTCCCCCAACATACATCTCGCGTATTGACCACGAGGAGAAAATTCGAGAAATTAGAGGCAATACAGTGGCTTACCGACAGTCATTCTTCCCATGCGCTATTCTCGAGTGGAACAGGGTTGGAGGGATCAGATAGTGGTACCGAAGTACCCTCCGCCACACACCATTAGGTGGCTTGCGGAGTAAGATGTAGATGTAGAAAGTTCCACAAGCTGCGACATCGTCGCGAATAAAACAGTGACCCGTATATACAATAGGATTTCTTTATTTTAACGTCTATGGTCACAAACTTTTTATTAACAGATTACCGGTTTCGGTCCATAATGACCATCATCAGATCTGTTTTATAAAAACAAAGTCCTAATGTATGGCTGCAGTACATTAGGACTTTGTGTTTATAAAACAGATCTGATGATGGTCATTATAGACCGAAACCGGTAATCTGTTAACAAAACGTTTGTGACCATAGACGTTAAATTAAAGAAAACTTTTGTAGAAAGTTGATGCAATCGTCAGGTTCTGAGAGTAATATTTCCTTTAGCGGATTTTAAGCCATTCACTAGAGCAGCGTCTTTTTTTCTTGGTCTTCTACATCTACATCTACATACATACTCCGCAATCCACCATACGGTGCGTGGCGGAGGGCACCTCGTACCACAACTAGCATCTTCTCTCCCTGTTCCACTCCCAAACCGAACGAGGGAAAAATGACTGCCTATATGCCTCTGTACGAGCCCTAGTCTCTCTTATCTTTGTGGTCTTTCCGCGAAATGTAAGTTGGCGGCAGTAAAATTGTACTGCAGTCAGCCTCAAATGCTGGTTCTCTAAATTTCCTCAGTAGCGATTCACGAAGAGAACGCCTCCTTTCCTATAGAGACTCACACCCGAGTTCCTGAAGCATTTCCGTAACACTCGCGTGATGATCAAACCTACCAGTAACAAATCTAGCAGCCCACCTCTGAATTGCTTCTATGTCCTCCCTCAATCCGACCTGATACGGATCCCAAACGCTCGAGCAGTACTCGAGAATAGGTCGTATTAGTGTTTTATAAGCGGTCTCCTTTACAGATGAACCACATCTTCCCAAAATTCTATCAATGAACCGAAGACGACTATCCGCCTTCCCCACAACTGCCATTACACGCTTGTCCCACTTCATATCGCTCTGCAATGTTACGCCCAAATATTTAATCGATGTCACTGTGTCAAACGCTACACTACTAATGGAGTATTCAAACATTACGGGATTCTTTTTCCTATTCGTCTGCATTAATTTACATTTATCTATATTTAGAGTTAGCTGCCATTCTTTACACCAATCACAAATCCCGTCCAAATCATCTTGTATCCTCCTACAGTCACTCAACGACGACACCTTCCCGTACACCACAGCATCATGAGCAAACAGCCGGACATTGCCATCCATCCTATCCAAAAGATAATTTATGTAGATAGAAAACAACAATGGACCTACCACACTTCCCTGGGGCACTCCAGATGATACCCTCACCTCCGATGAACACTCACCATCGAGGACAACGTACTAGGTTCTACTACTTAAGAAGTCTCCGAGCCACTCACATACTTTAGAACCAATCCCATATGCTCGTACCTTAGTTAGGAGTCTGCAGTGGGGCACCGAGTCAAACGCTTTCCGGAAGTCGAGGAATATGGCAACCGTCTGATACCCTTCATCCACGGTTCGCAAGATATCATGTGAGAAAAGGGTGAGTTGCGTTTCGCAGGAGCGATGCTTTCTAAAGCCGAGCTGATGCATGGACAGCAACTTCTCTTTTTCAAGGAAATTCATCATACTCGAACTGAGAATATGTTCGAGAATCCTGCAACAAACGGATGTAAAGGATATTGGTCTGTAATTTTGAGGATCCGTCCTTCTACCCTTCTTATACACAGGCGACAATTCCGCTTTTTTCCAGTCGCTCGGGACTTTACGTTGGGCAAGAGATTCGCGATACATGCAAGCTAAGTAAGGAGCCAATGCAGTAGAGTACTCTCTGTAAAACCGAACTGGCGATTTATTTATTTTCTTCTCTGAACACAGTGCCAGAAATGCTTTGTCTGCATTTGTGGCCGTTCTCAGTACTGTCAAAATACTCAACGCACACGAATACCGTCTGCTTCTAATGGGGTTAAACCAACACCGACTCACAGGAAGGCCTCGCCGCTTGCTGGTGACGTCACGTCAGCTAGGCACGGCGAACGCCAGGTCTGCTGCAGGCAGAAACGCCTCGGCGTGCTCATCACTATAAATCTCTTATTTCTGGACAAAATGTTTGGTACTGTTTTGGATTCTGCAGTTTTTATTTGTATTGAGTGACTTGTGCAACCAGTGAAATCCATAATTCATCACACTTCTTAGCAAAGCATATACTGCTGTACTTGAATGTCAGTTAACTTTTAGCTTGTTGCACAGTCAGCGTATATTCTACAGTCGTTTTATCGCTGAGGGATCTGAAAATGTGTTACATGCATGGCGGGTTCCATAACTAGGCTTTCTTATTCGTGAAACAGATGTATGTCAAAAATTTAAATGTGTATGGAGTGTTAGCACCTGGGACTATTTTTATTATACTCATAATGGTGGTGTCTCCCTGAAACAGGAAAATGTGAAACTATTGGCGGTACTTGACCAACACACATTGTTCTGAGTGATTTCTGCAATCAATTAATTGCGTAATTCATTACACTTCTTAACAAATAGTGTACTCCTGAACTTAAATTTCCACCTGTTTTAAGGACTGACATATAAAATCAACTTCATGGTCCAGCAGCGACAGAATTCGTGCTTGTTTACCTTAATTGTAAATCTGAGGAAGTTACGTTTGTACTGGGTTGCTTTTACAAGAAACTGTGAACATATTGGTGCCCTTCTTTAGGTATCTTGGTTGACTATGGGGTGAGGAGCACGGAATGTTAATGAAATATGTTGCGACTGTACTCGTTGAGGGAGGGGGGTGGTGGACAGAAGAAGAGGCAAGAGAGAGATACTTGTTTCATCAAATAATATTGTTTTATCCTATAAACATTCTCCTTTCAGTTGCAAGAGGGGAATATTTATGTTTTCTAATGTGCTTGTTTAAAAAAGTTTAAGCTCAGCAGTATTATCGATGTATGAAGCTATTTTGTTTCCTGTTTAGAATCCCTTTCGTTGAAAACGATTGTCATCTAATGACTGGCAACAGTTGGACATTTACACATGTAAGTTAGCAAACATTTCCAGTGACGCTGTCAAACGAAAATAAATAAATAAAAGAAACGAATTCATTGTAAGGGGTTTGGGTTAAGTTTTGATAACAAAATGGATTAAGTAAATATACCTGAATGTAAAATTTCCGAAGCTTGCGATGGAGCAAAGCATCTTCTCATATTGATCTACGTTTGTTTCGACAGGATTCAGTAATACAGAACTATGATCTTCATTTGTATCTTTACGATAGTAAGAAAATCTTTCATCTAAATAAAACTGCAGAATCCAAAACAATACCAAACATTTTGTCCAGAGATAAGAGGCACGTTTCTGCCTGCAACAGACCTGGCGTTCGCCGCGCCTAGCTGACGTGACGTCACCAACAAGCGCCGAGGCCTTCCTTTGAGTCGGTGTTGGTTAAACTGACGAACTTGTTTGGCAAATCCGGCTACATGATGGCGAATTTGACAAACACGTTTGTCCGCTTACGGGGGCCTCGGTGAGTAAACGTGGGGGCCGACCGCTGTCATACGCCGTGGCTGGGCTTTCGGAAACTAGATCGTACAGTAGCCCCATGTCCGTGTCCGAGATAAGCCGGGAGGTTGGAGGTTGCGCAACGCAGACATAGCAGCTGCGGCAGGAAGCGGACGATTATCCAATAGCGGCCCGCCGTACTCTGGGTAGCCAGTGGTGGGGGTAAGTAGAGAAGGCGAATGTTGGGAGGGGGAGAAGGGGGGGGTCTGCATACGACACGTTCCTCGTCGCTCCCTCACCGGCTTTATCCAGTCCCGTGCAGTTCACCTCTCTACATGGACACATCTCGTCAAACTTAACCGGACACTATTTAGTGCACATTAACATCGTCTTTCGCATTTGCCATGGCCTGTATTCTGCTGGGCACTCTGTCAATTAGGTGTTTGGATGTCTGTGGACCTCAACACCAGAACCACGGCGTGGTAAGGTGCGGGGTCCAAAGGTTCTCACCTTAGTGCGAGGGTGGCTTGAAAAGTTCTCGAGACGGAACAGTAAAAAAGTACTTACATCACTAAAACTTTTTTTATTTTTCAATGTAGGTTAATGTACGATGTTCCTGTGCCACAATCCCATCTCGAAAATCAGTTTCCTCCAGGCCTACAAAATATCTACGTCTAGCAAGCCACCCGACGGTGTGTGGCAGAGGGTACTTTACCTCTATCGCCTCTCCCTTCTATTCCAGTCTCGTATTGTTCGTGGAAAGAAGAATTGTCGGTATACCTCTGTCTGGGCTCTAATCTCTCTGATTTTATCCTCACGGTCTCTTCGCGAGATATACGTAGGAGGGAGCAATATACTGCTTGACTCCTCGGTGAAGGTATGTTGTCGAAACTTTGACAAAAGCCCGTACCGAGCTATTGAGCGTCTCTCCTGCGGAGTCTTCCACTGCAGTTTATCTATCACCTCCGTAACGCTTTCGCGATTACTAGATGATCCTGTGACGAAGGGCGCTGCTCTCCGTTGGATCTCCTCTATCTCTTCTATCAACCCTATCTGGTACGGATCCCACACTGCTGAGCAGTATTCGAGCAGTGGGCGAACAAGTGTACTGTAACCTACTTCCTTTATTTTCGCACTGCATTTCCTTAGGATTCTTCCAATGAATCTCAGTCTGGCATCTGCTTTACCGACGATTAATTTTATATGGTCATTCCATTTTAAATCACTCCTAAAGCTTACTCCCAGATAATTTATGCAATTAACTGCTTCCAGTTGCTGACCTGTTATATTGTAGCTAAATGATGAAGGACCTTTCTTTCTATGTGTTCGCAGCACATTACACTTGCCTACATTGAGATTCAATTGCCATTCCCTGCACCATGCGTCAATTCGTTGCAGATCCTCCTGCACTTCAGTAAAATTTTCCATTGTTACAACCTCTCAATATACCACAGCATCATCCGCAAAAAGCCTCAGTGAACTTCCGATGGCATCCACAAGGTCATTTATGTATATTTTGAATACCAACGGTCCTATGACACTCTCCTGCGGCACACCTGAAATCACTCTTACTTCGGAAGACTTCTCTCCGTTGAGAATGACATGTTGCGTCCTGTTATCTAGGAACTCCTCAATCCAATCACGCAATTGGTCTGATAGTCCATATGCTCTTACTTCGATGATTAAACGACTGTGGGGAACTGTATCGAACGCCTTGCGGAAGTCAAGAAACACGTCATCTACTTGTGAACCCGTGTCTATGGCCCTCTGAGTCTCGTGGACGAATAGCGCGAGCTGGGTTTCAGACGATAGTCTTTTTCGAAACCCATGCTGATTCCTACAGAGTAGATTTCTAGTCTCCAGAAAAGTCATTATACGCGAACATAATACGTGTTCCAAAATTCTGCAACTGATCGGCGTTAGAGATATACGTCCGTAGTTCTGCACATCTGTTCGACGTCCCTTCTTGAAAACGGGGAACTTTTGTTGTCAACTCCGGCTGTCAGTTCTTCGTTTGAAGTGAATCTACGTCCACCAAATAAAATTTTCGGTTTTGGAAAGAGATGGAACCCTGACGCAGCCGTATCAGGTGGATAAGGCGGGTGTGGCAACAATTCATACTTTAGTTCGTATAATTTTTCCATGGTGACGGCACACGTGTGCGGCTGCGCATTGTCCTGATGGAAGATGACTTTCTTTCTTGCTAAACCTGGCCTTTTTTCGCATAATTTTTGTTGCAATTTTGTGCAGGAGGTTAGTATAATATTCTCCAGTAATTGTTTGCCCAGTGGGAAGATAACCTAGAAAGAGAATCCCCTTCGCATCCCAGAACACTGATGCCACGGCCTTTCCCGCTGAAGGATTTGTGTTTGCTTTCTTTGGTGGCGGACAATCAGCATGTTTCCACTGCATTGACCGTTGTTTCGTCTCTGGGGAATAGTAGCGCTCTCAAGTTTGATCTGTAGTCACAAAGCGGAGCGAAAAAATCTTGTTCTTTCCTCCTAAAACGGACCAAACATTTTTCTGATATCTCCGTTCTCATGCGTTTTTGATCCAGCGTCAGGATTCGCGTTACCCATCTTGCAGATAATTTTGTAATTTCTAATTTTTCAGCTAAAATGTGATATACCCTTCCAGGTGACATCTGGCAAGCGTGAGCAATTTCACGCACTTTCAATCGGCGATCCTCGACGATCAGTGTGTGCGCTTTTGCAGTGATTTCTCGAGTAGTGACACACCTTGGCCGACCACTGCGCGTATCTTCAGCTAATGTCTCTCGACCAACTTTCAATTCATTTGTCCACTTGGCAACAGTTGAATATGAAGGAGCAGAGTCCCGCAGTGTGTTCTGGAAATCGGCATGAATGTAGTTTGCTTTCATACCGTTGTTTGCTCTTGCCCGCTAAAGACAAAGGTCCCGAGTTCGAGTCTCGGTCCGGCACACAGTTTTAATCTGTCAGGAAGTTTCATATCAGCGCACACTCCGCTGCTGAGTGAAAATCTCATTCGGGAGACATCATCATCATCATCATCATCATCATCATCATCACCATCATTTAAGACTGATTATGCCCTTCAGCGTTCAGTCTGGAGCATAGCCCCCCTTATACAGTTCCTCCATGATCCCCTATTCAGTGCTAACTTTGGTGCCTCTTCTGATGTTAAACCTATTACTTCAAAATCATTCTTAAACGAATCCAGGTACCTTCTCCTCGGTCTGCCCCGACTCCTCCTACCCTCTACTGCTGAATCCATGAGTCTCTTGGGTAACCTTGCTTCTCCCATGCGTGTAACATGACCCCACCATCTAAGCCTGTTCGCCCTGACTGCTACATCTATAGAGTTCATTCCCAGTTTTTCTTTGATTTCCTCATTGTGGACACCCTCCTGCCATTGTTCCCATCTACTAGTACCTGCAATCATCCTAGCTACTTTCATATCCGTAACCTCAACCTTGTTGATAAGGTAACCTGAATCCACCCAGCTTTCGCTCCCATACAACAAAGTTGGTCGAAAGATTGAACGGTGCACAGATAACTTAGTCTCGGTACTGACTTCCTTCTTGCAGAAGAGAGTAGATCGTAGCTGAGCGATCACTGCATTAGCTTTGCTACACCTCGCTTCCAGTTCTTTCACTATGTTGCCATCCTGTGAGAATATGCATCCTAAGTACTTGAAACCGTCCACCTGTTCTAACTTTGTTCCTCCTATTTGGCACTCTATCCGTTTATATTTCTTTCCCACTGACATTGCTTTCGTTTTGGAGATGCTAATCTTCATACCATAGTCCTTACATTTCTGATCTAGCTCTGAAATATTACTTTGCAAACTTTCAATCGAATCTGCCATCACGACTAAGTCATCCGCATATGCAAGACTGCTTATTTTGTGTTCACATATCTCGGGCCTCGGGCCTCGGACCTTCGGGAGACATTGACACTCTATTCCTAATCATCCAACTACACTCAAAAACAATTATTTTCGCTGGCTACTGCTTTTTAAGGGGGCTAGGACGTCAAACGGGCCGACTTGGAGCAGGAGAGACACCACAGGACATTTTAATTTCCACTGTCTGTACTTTTACAAATAAATTCATAAAACTTTGTCACCATGACCAGGAAGGATTGAGGACTCACACTCATCGCAGTGGAAGTTCAAAAACGCAGCAAAATACGTTTTTTTACATGTGAAATTCCATCATTTTTTCACTTATTACCGGCTGCATTTGTTGCTATAGGCACACTTTTCTTCCTAAGTAAGAGAGATTCCTCGATGAATTTTGCATAGCATACAAAAACTGGTTACAGGTGTATGAAACTCTAGAATTTTCCAAATCTATTAAAAAACTGTGGAAAAAATTGAGATGATTAACTACAAAACTGGAGTTTTTTCTTAACATGAAGTTTAAAATGTAACAGTTCATTCATTTTTTCATAAATTAAATAACTTCTACAGTTTCATACACCTGTAACTGTGGTTTGTATGCTATGCAAAAAGTCATCGAAGGATCTCTCTTACTTACGAAGAAAAGTGTACCTATTGCAACAAATGCAGCCAGTAGTAAGTGAAAAAAATCATGAAAGTTCACGTGTGAAAAAAAAGTGTTTTGTTACGTTCTTGCTCTTCTACTGCTATGAGTATGAATCCTGAATCCTTCCTGGTCATGCTGACAAAGTTTTATGAATTTATTTGGAAAAGTATACACAGTAGAAATTAAAATGTCCTGTGGTGCCTCTCCTGCTCCAAGTCGGCCCGTTTGACCTCCTACCCCCCCCCCCCCCCCACACAAGTAGAAATTTGTCAATGGAATAGAAGGAATTGACCAGGAAAAGATTTTAAATAGGATTTAAAACTTGCTTCGCTATCTGTCAGACATTTTATGTTGTTGGACAAACGATTAAAAAATTTTATTGTTGCATATTCATCTCCTCTGAGCCACTGACAACTTTAACAACGGGTAATAAAGGTCACTTAGTATTGTACGTATATACATCACTCTTCTTCTAAAATTACGGTGGATTACTTATGACGAGTTTTACTAGTGAACATACGTACTGTGACGGCGCAGTTAAAATGCCTAACTCCTGAAGAGGACGTCCGTGGATGAACACCACATATTACTCTTTCGTCTCCTATTTGTGCAATCAATACATTCTTTGTAAGTGATGAGTTATCCCTGAAAATTATTCGGTGCGGCATTACTGAGTGGAAATAGGCAAAATATGTCGTTGACACGTTTGTTTGTAAGATTAGCAGTTATACGAAGAGTGAAAGTTCCAAGTTTCCATCAATATGTTCACTCAAAGTTTGTAGCATTCTACTCTACTTACTCCTGCCCATGCCCTTCATCAGTTGTTGATATGACTCTATTTGTTATACAGAACTGAAAGTAATGTATTTTTTGAGAATTTAGGGAGAGTCCATTCCCACAAAACCAGTTAACAAAGCTCTGGAAAATATCATTTACCAACTCTTCTGTTGCTTTCTCTCTATTGGGATTTATTGTAACACTGCAAAATGTTCCAAATTTGTTCGTTGCATGTTAAGTGGAAGATCATTCGCATATACAGGGTGAGTCACCTAACATTACCGCTGGATATATTTCGTAAACCACATCAAATACTGACGAATCGATTCCACAGACCGAACGTGAGGAGAGGGGCTAGTGTAATTGGTTAATACAAACCATACAAAAATGCACGGAAGTATGTTTTTTAACACAAACATACGTTTTTTTTAATGACATCCCGTTAGTTTTGTTAGCACATCTGAACATATAAACAAATACGTAATCAGTGCCGTTTGTTGCGTTGTAAAATGTTAATTACATCCGGAGATATTGTAACCTAAAGTTGACGCTTGAGTACCACTCCTCCGCTCTTCGATCGTGTGTATCGGAGAGCACCGAATTACGTAGGGATCCAAAGGGAACGGCGATGGACGTTAGGTACAGAAGAGACTGGAACAGCACATTACGTCCACATGCTAACACCTTTTTATTGGTCTTTTTCACTGACGCACATGTACATTACCATGAGGGGTGAGGTACACGTACACACGTGGTTTCCGTTTTCAATTACGGAGTGGAATAGAGTGTGTCCCGACATGTCAGGCCAAGAGATGTTCAATGTGGTGGCCATCATTTGCTGCACACAATTGCAATCTCTGGCGTAATGAATGTCGTAGACGCCGCAGTACATCTGGTGTAATGTCGCCGCAGGCTGCCACAATACGTTGTTTCATATCCTCTGGGGTTGTAGGCACATCACGGTACACATTCTCCTTTAACGTACCCCACAGAAAGAAGTCCAGAGGTATACGATCAGGAGAACGGGCTGGCCAATTTATGCGTCCTCCACGTCCTATGAAACGCCCGTCGAACATCCTGTCAAGGGTCAGCCTAGTGTTAATTGCGGAATGTGCAGGTGCACCATCATGCTGATACCACACACGTCGACGCGTTTCCAGTGGGACACACTCTATTCCGTAATTGAAAACGGAAACCACGTGTGTACGTTTACCTCACCCCTCATGGATATCTACATGTGCGTCAGTGAAAAAGACCAATAAAAAGGTGTTAGCATGTGGACGTAATGTGCTGTTCCAGTCTCTTCTGTACCTAAGGTCCATCACCGTTCCCTTTGGATCCCTACGTAATTCGGTGCTCTCCGATACACACGATCGAACAGCGGAGGAGTGGTACTCAAGCGTCAACTTTAGGTTACAATATCTCCGGATGTAATTAACATTTTACAACGCAACAAACGTCACTGATTACGTATTTGTTTATATGTTCAGATGTGCTAACAAAACTAACGGGGTTCCATTTAAAAAAAAACGTAGGTTTGTGTTAAAAAACATACTTCCGTGCATTTTTTTATGGTTTGTATTAACCAATTACACTAGCCCCTCTCCTCACGTTCGGTGTGTGGAATCGATTCGTCAGTATTTGATGTGGTTTACGAAATATATCCAGCGGTAACGTTAGGTGACTCACCCTGTACAAGGAACAGAAGTGGACCCAAAACTGAACACTGTGCGACTCTTTTGTGATTTTTTTTGTCCTAACCACTAAAACTTTCCGCGTTTCCGACAGTGTCTGAATTTTTCAGCACAACCTTTTACATTCTGTTTGTCAAGTGTGACTCAGACTAGCTGTGTGTAAAGCCGTCAATTCCATAAAACTTGAGTTTTTCTAAGAGGGTGTCACTATCTATACAGTCGAACGACTTGGAGAGATCGCGAAAATACCAACAGGCGATGTATTATTATTTAACTATTTGATGAGTAAATTATAAACGGCATTCTCAGTCGAGCAATCTTTCTAGAATTCAAACTGTGATATGCTAAGTAAATTATTTCCACCTAAATGTGCGACTACTCTTGATTACATTACTTTTTCGACTGTTTTGGAGAAAGATGTAAGGAAACTGGTCGACAATCGTCACTGAGGACATTACTTATTAATTGAAAGAAATTTTCAGAATTTTTGAAATTCCGTCAACTCCACTAGAGTTTTTGTTTTACAGAATTTTTATTATGTGGAAATATAACTGTTGTTATGAAATACCTTTGACCGTGATTTACGCTACTGGCCATTAAAACTGCTACGCCAAGTAGAAATGGAGATGATAAACGGGTATTCATCGGACAAATATATTATACTAGAACTGACAAGTGATTACGTTTTCACGCAATTTGGGTGCATAGATCCTGAGAAATCAGTACCCAGAACAACCCACCTCTGACCGTAATAACGGCCTCGATACGCCTGGGCATTGAGTCAAACAGACCTTGGATGGCGTGTACAGGTACAGCTGCCCGTGCAGCTTCAACACGATACCACAGTTCACCAAGAGTAGTGACTAGCGTATTGTGATGAGCCAGTGGCTCGGCCACCATTGACCAGACGTTTTCAGTTGGTGAGAGATCTGGAGAATGTGCTGGCCAGGGCAGCAGTCGAACATTTTCTGTACCCAGAAAGGCCCGTACAGGACCTGCAACATGCGGTTGTGCATTGTCCTGCTGAAATGTAGGGTTTCGCAGGGATCGAATGAAGGGTAGAGCCACGGGTCGTAACACGTCTGAAATGTAACGTCCACTGTTCAAAGTGCCGTGAGTGCGAACAAGAGGTGACCGAGACGTGTAACCAATGGCGGCCCATACCAACACGCCGTGTGATGCGCCAGTATGGCGCTGACGAATACACGCTTCCAATGTGTGTTCGACGCGACGTCGCCAAAAACGGATGCGACCATCATCATGCTGTAAGTAAAACCTGGATTCATCCGAAAAAAAATGACGTTTTGCCATTCGTGCACTCAGGTTCGTCGTCGAGTACACCATCACAAGTGCTCCTGTCTGTGATGCAGCGTCAAGGGTAACCGCAGCGCGAGCTGATAGTCCGTGCTGCTGCAAACGTTGTCCAACTGTTCGTGCAGATGGTTGTTGTCTTGCAAACGTCCCCATCTGTTGACTCAGGGATCGAGACGTGGCTGCACGATCCGTTACAGCCGTGCGGATAAGATGCCTGTCATCTCGACTGCTAGTCATATGAGGCCGTTGGGATCCAGCACGGCGTTCCGTATTACCCTCCTGAACCCACCGATTCCATATTCTGCTAACAGTCATTGGATCTCCACTAAAGCGAGCAGCAGTGTCGCGATACGATAAACCGCAATCGCGATAGGCTACAATCCGACCTTTATCAAAGTCGGAAACGTGATGGTACGCATTTCTCCTGCTTACACGAGGCATCACAACAACGTTTCACCAGGCAAAGCCGGTCAACTGCTGTTTGTGAATGAGAAATCCGTTGGAAACTTTCCTCATATCAGCACGTTGTAGGTGTCGCCACCGGCGCCAACCTTGTGTGAATGCTCTGAAAAGCTAATCATTTGCATATCACAGCATCTTCTTCCCGTCGGTTAAATTTCGCGTCTGTATCACGTCATCTTCGTGGTGTAGCAATTTTAATGGCCAGTACTGTAGTAGTTTGAACAGTACCATCTGCTGACGTGACTGGGTGAGCTGCCTGATGTGTACATCATGGTTTTCTAGTGCCCTCCTGATGAATTTACTGGTGGTAATTGAGTCAGTGATTTTATTACGAACTGTATTTGATTTATTTTGCGAACGTGAAGCATTCCTTAAAACATTAATTTTCTTCTTTTGATTAGTCAGAATTAGTCAGGGCCTCTTCACGATTACCAAAAACTCGCTTACGTGAAGGGGATTGCATGCCTGTAGTAGCTTACCAGCGTAGCCCCTGATCTGTGTGGGTTCGCGTCACCCCCTCCCCCAAACCCCCCACCCCCCGAGGCAGTAGTCGATGAAGCCCTCAGGTTTCAAGTAATTCGAACGGTGGAGAAACACATACTCCCGAAGCAAAACAAAGACTGACTCATACGGGAATCGTCATAGCGCATTAGATGAAAGATTCCATTTTCGTTCTTGGCTTCCATTCTTAATGCCCCGCAAATTTGAGTAGTGCACTAGTATTGTTGCTCGGCCTACGATGTTTGTCGTTTTACACTCATGCCCATAAATTAAGTATAATGCTCATTGATACATGGTGAAACAATGCTCTGCCGGCCGGAGTGGCCGAGCGGTTCGAGGCGCTACAGTCTGGAACCGCGTGACTGCTACGGTCGCAGGTTGGAATCCTGCCTCGGGCATGGATGTGCGTGATGTCCTTAGCTTAGTTAGGTTTAAGTAGTTCTGAGTTCCAGGGGACTGATGACCTCAGAAGTTAAGTCTCATAGTGCTCAGAGCCATTTGAACCAAACAATGCTCTGGTGGGCTTAAATTACTCCGGTGTACCACCATGCGGTGCATTTGAACTGCGCTCGTCGCACGGTGGCGCTGGCAGCGGTCCACATACGCAGAGGTGTGTTGGAGCATGTCAGAGTACGGTGCAGCGAGTAAGTGTGCAGACGTTTTCAGGCGTGCTAATGGTGACTGTGTGTTGAAAATGGCTCAAAGAACACATATTGATGACGTTATGAGGGGTAGAATACTAGGGCGACTGGAGGCTGGTCAAACACAGCAGGTCGTAGCAGGGGCCTTCCGTGTGCCACAGAGTGTGATCTCAACAGTTGTCTCCAGACACACAGTCTACAGACGACTGAACACACACGGTTTATTTGCCGGAGACCTGCAAGGTGTCCGCATCTCGTGGTCGTGCGGTAGCGTTCTCACTTCCTGCGCCCGGGTTTGATTCCCGGCGGGGTCAGGGATTTTCTCTGCCTCGTGATGACTGGGTGTTGTGTGATGTCCTTAGGTTAGTTAAGTTTCAGTAGTTCTAAGTTCTATGGGACTGATGACCATAGATGTTAAGTCCCATAGTGCTCAGAGCCATTTGAACCATTTGAACCTGCAAGGTGCATTCCACTGACCCCTGGTCACAGGAGAGCCCGTAATGCCTGGTGTCGACAACACAGTACATGGTCATCGGAACAGTGGTCCCAGGTTATGTTCACGGACGAGTCCAGGTATAGACTGAACAGTGATTCTCGCCGGGTTTTCATCTAGCGTGAACCAGGAACCAGATACCGACCCCATAATGTCCTTGAAAGGGACCTGTATGGAGGTCGTGGTTTGATGGTGTGGGGTGGGATTATGATTGGTGCACGTACACCCCTGCATGTCTTTGACAGAGGAACTGTAACAGGTCAGGTGTATCGGGACGTCATTTTGCACCAGTATGTCCGCCTTTTCAAGGGTGCAGTGGGCCCAAACTTCCTCCTGATGGATGATAACGCACGGCCCCACCGAGCTGGCATCTTGGAGGAGTACCTCGAGACAGAACATATCAGGCGAATGGAGTGGCCTGCCTGTTCTCCAGACCTAAACCCCGTCGAGCACGTCTGGGATGCTCTCGGTCGCCGTATCGCTGCACGTCTTCAAACCCCTACGACACTTCAGGAGCTCTGACAGGCACTGGTGCGAGAATGGGAGGCTGTACCCCAGCAGCTGCTCGACCACCTCATCCAGAGTATGCCAACCCGTTGTGCGGCCTGTGCACGTGTGCACGGTGATCATATGCCATACCGAGCGAGTTGGCGCAGTGGCTAGCACACTGGACTCGCACTCGGGAGGACAACGGTTCAATCCCGCGTCCGGCCATCCTGATTTACGTGACTTCCCTAAATCGCCCCAGGCAAATGCCGGGATGGTTCCTTTGAAAGGGCACGGCCGACTTCCTTCCCCGTCCTTCCCTAATCCGATGAGACCGATGACCTCGCTGCCTGGCCTCCTTCCCCCCCCCCCCACAAAAAAAAACTTATCACCAGTACCGTCGACTTACAGATCTGTGTCGTGTGTGTTCCCTATGTGCCTATGTTGTTAGCGCCAGTTTCGTGTAGTGCCACGGTGTGTGGCACCACATTCTGCAATTGTCCTCAATTTACACTCCTGGAAAAGGAAAAAAGAACACATTGACACCGGTGTGTCAGACCCACCATACTTGCTCCGGACACTGCGAGAGGGCTGTACAAGCAATGATCACACGCACGGCACAGCGGACACACCAGGAACCGCGGTGTTGGCCGTCGAATGGCGCTAGCTGCGCAGCATTTGTGCACCGCCGCCGTCAGTGTCAGCCAGTTTGCCGTGGCATACGGAGCTCCATCGCAGTCTTTAACACTGGTAGCATGCCGCGACAGCGTGGACGTGAACCGTATGTGCAGTTGACGGACTGAGCGAGGGCGTATAGTGGGCATGCGGGAGACCGGGTGGACGTACCGCCGAATTGCTCAACACGTGGGGCGTCTCCACAGTACATCGATGTTGTCGCCAGTGGTCGACGGAAGGTGCACGTGCCCGTCGACCTGGGACCGGACCGCAGCGACGCACGGATGCACGCCAAGACCGTAGGATCCTACGCAGTGCCGTAGGGGACCGCACCGCCACTTCCCAGCAAATTAGGGACACTGTTGCTCCTGGGGTATCGGCGAGGACCATTCGCAACCGTCTCCATGAAGCTGGGCTACGGTCCCGCACACCGTTAGGCCGTCTTCCGCTCACGCCCCAACATCGTGCAGCCCGCCTCCAGTGGTGTCGCGACAGGCGTGAATGGAGGGACGAATGGAGACGTGTCGTCTTCAGCGATGAGAGTCGCTTCTACCTCGGTGCCAATGATGGTCGTATGCGTGTTTGGCGCCGTGCAGGTGAGCGCCACACTCAGGACTGCATACGACCGAGGCACACAGGGCCAACACCCGGCATCATGGTGTGGGGAGCGATCTCCTACACTGGCCGTACACCACTGGTGATCGTCGAGGGGACACTGAATAGTGCACGGTACATCCAAACCGTCATCGAACCCATCGTTCTACCATTCCTAGACCGGCAAGGGAACTTGCTGTTCCAACAGGACAATGCACGTCCGCATGTATCCCGTGCCACCCAACGTGCTCTAGAAGGTGTAAGTCAACTACCCTGGCCAGCAAGATCTCCGGATCTGTCCCCCATTGAGCATGTTTGGGACTGGATGAAGCGTCGTCTCACGCGGTCTGCACGTCCAGCACGAACGCTGGTCCAACTGAAGCGCCAGGTGGAAATGGCATGGCAAGCCGTTCCACAGGACTACATCCAGCATCTCTACGATCGTCTCCATGGGAGAATAGCAGCCTGCATTGCTGCGAAAGGTGGATATACACTGTACTAGTGCCGACATTGTGCATGCTCTGTTGCCTGTGTCTATGTGCCTGTGGTTCTGTCAGTGTGATCATGTGATGTATCTGACCCCAGGAATGTGTCAATAAAGTTTCCCCTTCCTGGGACAATGAATTCACGGTGTTCTTATTTCAATTTCCAGCAGTGTATTAGCATTAGTGCAGCATTACTCATTACAACTAACATTTGTACGAGTTTACCCGTACTGTACTGTTTATTTACATGTACACTCTTCATTCCCTGGAAGGAAACAAGGAGGACAAGCCTGTTTACTGGGAAGCCATGATCACTGGGAAGTCACTACTCGTCCATAATGTGGCTCTGTTCTGTCATACTTACGTTGTCCCCGCTGGCTGTTCGTGAGACAGTGCACATCCTCACTTCAGTGTCGATGTCCTCAACCATCTCAATGCTGTATTTCCTGGTCGCCGGATTGGAAGCGGAGGTCGTATTCCATGGCCTGCGACGTCATCTGACCTGATTCCCCTTGAACATTTCCTATGGGGAAATCTAAAGCCACTTATGTTTGAGATCCCAGTGGAAACAGAGATGAACTTGGTTGCCAGAATTGTAGCTGCCTGTGATTCGAAACACACTAGGGATATTTGTCAGCGTGTGTCAGAATCTTGTTCGCCAATGTCATGCTTGCAATGAGGATGATGGCCGCAGTTTCAACGCATTTGGAAGATTCAGTATAAATGATAAGGTTTTTAACATGGCTGTCAGTTAGCTTTTTTTTTCTTTATTGAATTTCAATTCCCCCCGAAGGGGGCGGGCTGGCAGCAGCTTAGTATGCCGCTCTTCAGCCTACAGACGTTGTTAGAAAGATGAAGAGAATAAATAAAAAAACCAGTCGATAAAATCGGAGACTTAAAGAGTAACATGGCGAAAAGAAATCGTGGAACTTAAAACAAACAACAGAGGGATGATGATGCTAATAAAATACATACGAAGCAGACAGGCAAAACAATAGACATACAATTAAAAAACACGGCGACAGTCTGGATTCTGTTTGCAAAAGACATAAAATTCACACCTAACGACAGCATGGTTTCTGTTCGCAACACGAGAAAGACGAACAACGCTGAATAGTCACTGGAACACTGCACTAAAAAGTTGGCAAACGTGACATACCACAACCGAGAGCAGGTGGAGGAAAACTGGACAGATGATGGGAAAACAAAAAAAGGGGGGAGAGGAGAGTAAAAGCGTAGGGGGGGGGGGGGAACCGGGAAAGGAGCTGATGGAGGATGAGGACCCATAAGAGGGGTGGGGGGCAGACGCGACAGGGAGTGGGGTAGGCAGAGGAGGGGAATACAAAAGGACTTGGGGGGGAGAAGGGAGGTAGGGAGAGGTTTAGTGGGGAGAAAACAGGACGGAAGGGGGGAAGAGGGAGCTCAGGGAAAGGACAGAGGAAAGGGGGGGGAGTGAGGATCAGAGTTGATAGGATGGATAAATGGAGGGAGACAGGTCTGGGACGGTGAGTTGATGGAAGCCACCTTGGGAAAGGAGATGTAGGGTGTAGAGATGGAGGGTAGGGGGGACACAACGGTGAAGACGTGGCAGGGGGCGGGGATGGGAGAGGAGAGGAGCAACCAGGGGATGAGGGGGTTCAAGACGGCGGGAGGTGTAGAGGATGCGAATATGTTCGAAGAATAGGAGCAGATGGGGGAAAGGAATGAGATCATAGAGGATCCGCGTGGGGGACGGGAGGCGTATACAGAAGGCGAGGCGGAGTGTGTCAGTTAGCGACTGCTGTATAATACAAAATTTTGAAAAACACAGACCTCAGTCGCGAACACAATTAATTTGTAACCTACGTTTCGGTGTCATAAAGGACACCTTCTTCGGACAAAATTAAAACTGAATGCTACAGCATAACGTACCAAAAAATACGAAAGCTGCGGTCATTACAGCCAACACAACACTGAAACATCGTGTGACTTGTGCGCCACGGCAACTTCAAGACAATACCGCCATCTGGTGGCTAATTGGTAAAACAAGCTATTTTGTAAACATCCCTCGTAACTGTAGAGGGGGAAATAAACAAACAGCTGAACGGTGTACATGAAGTAATTACAATACCGGGATACTGCATGATTTTTTAAAATTTTTATTTACATGTCAAGTTCCGTAGGACCAAATTGAAGAGCAAATCTCCAAGGTGATAGAACGTGTCGGTACATGAACTTACAACATGAAAGTAATAACAGATAAAAAAAATGTTCATAAACCTGAAAAAAAGTCAGTCCATATGTTTAAGTAAACGCTATCAGCAATACAATAAGAATCAGCTTAATCTTTCAAGGAACTCCTCGACAGAGTAGAAGGAATGACCCATGAGGAAACTCGTCAGTTTCGATTTGAAAGCGCGTGGGTTACTGCTAAGATTTTTTAATTCGAGTGGCAGCTTATTGAAACTGGATGCAGCAGTATACTGCACACCTTTTTGTACAGGAGTTAAGGAAGTCCGATCCAAATGCATGTTTGATTTCTGCCGAGTATTAACCGAGTGAAAGCTGCTTATTCTTTGGAATAAACTAGTATTGGTAACAAGAAACGACAATAAGGAAGATACATATTGAGAGCAAATGTCAAAATACCCAGACTCGTGGACAGAGGTCGACAAGAGGTTCGTGAACTCACACCACTTGTTGCCCGAACCGCCCGTTTCTGAGCCAAAAATATTCTTCTAGAATGGGAAGAGTTACCCCAAAATATAATACCATACGACATAAATGATCGAAAATTAGCAAAGTAGACTAATTTACGTGTCGAAGTATCACTCACTTTTGATACCGTTCGAATAGTAAAAATGGCAGCATCAAGTCTTTCAACAAGATCCTGAACGTGGGCTTTCCACGACAGCTTTCTATCTAACTGAACACCTAGAAATTTGAACTGTTCAGTTTCACTAATCATATGCCAGTTTTGTGAGATTAAAACGTCAGGTTTTGTTGAATTGTGTATTAGAAACTGTAAAAACTGAGTCTTACTGTGATTTTGCGTTAGTTTATTTTCTACAAGCCATGAACTGAGGTCATGTACTGCACTACTTGAAACCGAGTCAACGTTGCACACAACATCCTTTACTACCAAGCTAGTGTCATCAGCAAACAGAAATATTATAGAGTTACCCGTAATACTAGAGGGCATATCATTTATACAAATAAGGAACAGGAGCGGCCCCAACACTGATCCCTGGGGCACCCCCCACTTGACTGTACCCCACTCAGACCCCACATCACTGCCGTTATCAACATTGTGATTAACGACCTTTTCCTGCCTGTTGCTAAAGTAAGAGTGAACCAATTGTGAGCTAATCACCGTATTCCATAATGGTCCAACTTCTGGAGCAATATTTTGTGATCAACACAGTCAATTGCCTTAGTTAAATCAAAAAATACGCCAAGCGTTCGAAACTTTTTGTTTATCCCATGCAGTACCTCACAGAGAAAAGAGAACATAGCATTTTCAGTTGTTAAACGACTTCTAAAGCCGAACTGTACATAGCAAATAGCAAATCGTGTGATATAAAATGTTCCAATCCCAAAGAAAGCAGGTGTTCACAGATGTGAAAATTACCGAACTTTTTTTTTTTTTTTTTTTTTTTTTTTTTTTTTTTTTTTTTTTTTGTCATCAGTCTACTGACTGGTTTGATGCGGCCCGCCACGAATTCCTTTCCTCTGCTAACCTCTTCATCTCAGAGTAGCACTTGCAACCTACGTCCTCAATTATTTGCTTGACGTATTCCAATCTCTGTCTTCCTCTACAGTTTTTGCCCTCTACAGCTCCCTCTATTACCATGGAAGTCATTCCCTCATGTCTTAGCAGATGTCCTATCATCCTGTCCCTTCTCCTTATCAGTGTTTTCCACATATTCCTTTCCTCTCCGATTCTGCGTAGAACCTCCTCATTCCTTACCGAACTATCAGTTTAATAAGTCACAGCTCCAAAATACTAACGCGAATTCTTTACAGACGAATGGAAAAACTGGTGGAAGCCGACCTCGGGGAAGATCAGTTTGGATTCCGTAGAAATATTGGAACACGTGAGGCAATACTGACCTTACGACTTATCTTTGAAGGAAGATTAAGGAAAGGCAAACCTACGTTTCTAGCATTTGTAGACTTAGAGAAAGCTTTTGACAATGTTGACTGGAATACTCTCTTTCAAATTCTGAAGGTGGCAGGGGTAAAATACAGGGAGCGAAAGGGTATTTACAATTTATACAGAAACCAGATGGCAGTTATAAGAGTCGAAGCGCATGAAAGGGAGGCAGTGGTTGCGAAGGGAGTGAGACAGGGTTGTTGCCTCTCCCCGATATTATGCAATCTGTATATTGTGCAAGCAGGAAAGGAAACAAAAGAAAAATTCGGAGTAGGTATTAAAATCCATGAAGAAGAAATAAAAACTTCGAGGTTCGCCGATGACATTGTAATTCTGTCAGAGACAGGAAAGGACTTGGAAGAGCAGTTGAATGGAATAGAGAGTGTCTTGAAAGGAGGATATAAGATGAACATCAACAAAAGCAAAACGAGGATAATGGAATGTGGTCGAATTAAGTCGGGTGATGTTGAGGGAATTAGATTAGGAAATGAGACACTTAAAGTAGTAAAGGAGTTTTGCTATTTGGGGAGCAAAATAACTGATGATGGTCGAAGTAGAGAAGATATAAAATGTAGACTGGCAATGGCAAGGAAAGCGTTTCTGAAGAAGAGAGATTTGTTAACATCGAGTATAGATTTAAGTGTCAGGAAGTCGTTTCTGAAAGTATTTGTATGGAGTGTAGCCATGTAAGGAAGTGAAACGTGGACGATAAATAGTTTGGACAAGAAGAGAATAGAAGCTTTCGAAATGTGGTGCTACAGAAGAATGCTGAAGATTAGATGGGTAGATCACATAACTAATGAGGAGGTATTGAATAGAATTGGGGAGAAGAGGAGTTTGTGGCACAACTTGACTAGAAGAAGGGATGTTCTGAGGCATCAAGGGATCACAAATTTAGCATTGGAGGGCAGCGTGGAGGGAAAAAACGTAGAGGGAGACCAAGAGATGAATACACTAAGCAGATTCAGAAGGATGTAGGTTACAGTAGGTACTGGCAGAAGAAGGAGCTTGCACAGGATAGAGTAGCATGGAGAGCTGCATCAAACCAGTCTCAGGACTGAAGACCACAACAACAACAACAACAACAACAAAATAATCAATTAACCTTACATACACAGCCTTTTCGGTAACTTTTGCAAACACTGATGGCATTGAAATAGGTCTAAAATTATCTACATTAACCCTTTCTATAAAGTGGCTTTACTACTGAGTACTTTAATCGCTCAGGAAACTGACCATTCCTAAAGGAAAGATTACAAATATGGCTAAATACAGGGCTAACATGTGCAGCGCAGTACTTTAATATTCTGCTAGGCACTCCATCATAACCATGAGAGTCTTTAGTGATTTAATTATTGACTCAATCTCCCTCTTGTCTGTATCACAGAGAAGTATTTCAGACATCAATCTCGGAAAAGCATTTGCTAAGAAATTTAAATGATTTCCTGTAGAAACTAACTTTTTATTTAATTCACCAGCAATGCTCAGAAAATGGTTGTTAAATACTGTACGTATATCTGATTTATCAGTAACAGAAATATTATTACTGCAAACTGACTTTATATCATCAGCCTTGTGCTGCTGACCAGACACTTCCTTCACAACTGACCATGTGGTTTTAATTTTATCCTGTGAATTAGCTATTCTATTTGCATACCACATCCTCTTTGCCTTGCTAATAACATTTTTATGCACCTTACAATACTGTTTGTAATGGGCTATTGTAGCTTGATTGTGACTACTTCTAACATAAAATACAACTAATGAATGAGGGTTGTTCAGTATAAATGGTACGTTCAATGTGTCCATGATAGTATTTGCAGTTAACTGTCACTAATGTAAATTAAAAAGTAAACAGTAGTGTAATTTTAATCCTGTCATAAGATGCCTTCTCCGACCCCAGATTCCCTGCCTCAAATTGGTCAATGGAGCATCCTCCACGTCCTGTTAAATTTTTACATGTTCTTACGAAATCACGCTGTGGAGCGTTGTGACTATACCGCAATTTATCCTATGTTTGTAGTATATTTTTATGAATGAATATCGAGTTTTGAAATCGGGTCTTTCTTTTCGAAACACCCTGTACGTACGAATTGTCATCCCACAGGTATAAAAGTAATCACAAAACATCACAAAAACAATCTACTTTCGAATATTGACTGGTTAACGATCAAACGCGTGCGATGATTTAGTTCTGTGTAGTTCCTGTTACAGCCGTCAAAAATGGCAGTTTTAGAATCTTGCGTCGTCTTGGTACAATGTTTGCGGACGCCCATGTAAACTTTCACCTTTTCTAAACTTGTCAGATTACTTTAAATCCACGCGCCCGTTTGCATCCTGTTACGAACTTCAGTTTGCAATGCCACCTGTCGGTCGCTGCCAGCTAGCGGAGTTACCGCTGTCACCGCTAGGGTACACTACACGACGACAGCCGTCGACTATTGGTGCTTTCGCATACAAAACGAAACGGGTCTAGGTTGTAGTCTGTTGGGCTCGTAATTTACTTCTGCGTCGACATTAACAATTTGCAAACCCCCGGGAGAGTGGCAGAGTGTATATCCTATTGTACCTGTTATTAGGTTTCTTCCAGTTCCTGTCACGTGTGGAACGCGGAAAGAATGATTGTTTGAATGGCTCCATGCGTGCCGTAATAATTCTAACCTTATCCGCACAATCCCTATGCAAGGGCTCCCGCTGGTTGGGGTGAGGGGGGGGGGGGGGGGGGAGAGAGGCAGTGGAGGCAGTTGCCCCTAGTGAGAATTCATTCAGTTTACGAATATAAAAAAATACCTGTAACTTTAGGGCTCAGTTATGTATGATTTATAATACCTTTAAAATTACCACTAAAATAACCGGAAAATATCGATAAAACGACGAAAAATGATATTAAAACATATGTAAACAGAATTAAAGGATGAACTAGAGCAATGAAAAACTTTAAAGGAGAATCGAACTAAAATTAAAAAATGATGATAAATTTAAAAATTGAGTGTTTTTCTTTAAGAAATCTCGTTCGTTGAAAATGTGCAAAATCGTTATACAGGGTGTTACAAGAAGGTACGGCCAAACTTTCAGGAAACATTCCTCACACACATTTAAAGAAAAGATGTTATGTGGACATGTGTCCTGAAACGCTTACTTTCCATGTTAGAGCTCATTTTAGTTTCGTCAGTATGTACTGTACTTCCTCGATTCTGATGATCAGATTGTAAATTTTCACAATGGACATGTGTGGGCTGACGAGAATCCGCACGCAATTGTGCAATCACGCCATCGACACAGGTTTTCTGTGAACGTTTGGGCAGGCATTGTTGGTGATGTCTCCATTGGGCCCCACGTTCTTCCACCTACGCTCAATGGAGCACGTTATCACGATTTCATACGGGATACTCTACCTGTGCTGCGAGAACATGTGCCTTTACAAGTACGACACAGCACGTGGTTCATGCACGATGGAGCTCCTGCACATTTCAGTCGAAGTGTTCGTACGCTTCTCAACAACAGATTCGGTGACCGACGGATTGGTAGAGGCGGACCAATTCCGTGGCCTCCACGCTCTCCTGACCTCAACCCTCTTGACTTTCATTTATGGGGGCATTTGAAAGCTCTCGTCTACGCAACCCCGGTACCAAATGTAGAGACTCTTCGTGTCCTTATTGTGGACGGCTGTGATACAATACGCCATTCTCCAGGGCTGCATAAGCGCATCAGGGATTCCATGCGACGGAGGGTGGATGCACGTATCCTCGCTAACGGAGGACATTTTGAACATTTCCTGTAACAAAGTGTTTGAAGTCACGCTGGTACGTTCTGTTGCTGTGTGTTTCCATTCCATGATTAATGTGATTTGAAGAGAAGTAATAAAATGAGCTCTAACATAGAAAGTAAGCGTTTCTGGACATATGTGCACATAACATATTTTCTTTCTTTGTGTGTGAGGAATGTTTGCTGAAAGTTTGGCTGTACCTTTTTGTAACACCATATATATAGTGAAAATTTTTTGCCCCTACTAAGACAAAAACCTGCGGGCATCCCTGTCCCTATGTGAGAGTTACCCTTCCTCGGGATAGTTTAGGTCTATCTTCAAGACTCTGCGAGTTCATTTCCTTCACTGTCTCTGTTACACTCTCCCAAGGATCGAACAAACCTGTGACCCAGAATGAGATTTTCACTCTGCAGCGGAGTGTGCGCTGATATGAAACTTCCTGGCGGATTAAAACTGTGTGCTGGACCGAGACTCGAACTCGGGACCTTTGCCTTTCGCGGGCGGCACACAGATTTAATCTGCCAGGACATTTGAAACCTGTGAGCGTTCGTGCAGGCCTTCTCTGCATACGTTCAATATCCCTGTTAGTCCTGTCTGGTACGGGTCCCACACACTTGAGCAATATTCTAGAATCGGTCGCGGTAAGCAGTCTCCTTTGTTGACGTATCACACTTCCCCAGCATTCTACCCACAAACCAAAGTCTACCACCTGCTTTACCCATTACTTGAGCGTATGTGAACATACTGCTCCACATCCCTAGAAAGTGTTACACCTAGGTATTTGTATGACTTCACAGAAACCATCGGCGACTCACTGATATTATAGTCATTGGATAATACTTTTTTTCGTTTGTAAAGTGAACAATTTTACATTTCTAAACATTTAAAACAAGTTGCCAGAGTGTGCGCCACTTTTAAATCTTATCAACACCTGACTGTGCGTATGTGTACCAAGTTACACTGACTTTCGACCATGTCTGCTCGTTAATTTATTTCCTTGTCATGCGGTGTAGGCCGCTGTGGCCGAGCGGTTGCAGGCGCTTCAGTCCGGAACCACGCGGCTGCTACAGTCGCAGGTTCGAATCCTGCCT
Organism: Schistocerca cancellata; assembly: GCF_023864275.1. Classification (NCBI taxonomy): domain Eukaryota; kingdom Metazoa; phylum Arthropoda; class Insecta; order Orthoptera; family Acrididae; genus Schistocerca; species Schistocerca cancellata. Next base: position 33,433,608 of record NC_064636.1, read on the forward strand.
CGGGCGTGACAAAATGGTAGATATCGAAATAGACGACAGAGGGATAGAGAAACAATTAAAATCGCTGAAAAGAGGAAAGGCCGCTGGACCTGATGGGATACCAGTTCGATTTTACACAGAGTACGCGAAGGAACTTGCCCCCCTTCTTGCAGCGGTGTACCGTAGGTCTCTAGAAGAGCGTAGCGTTCCAAAGGATTGGAAAAGGGCACAGGTCATCCCCGTTTTCAAGAAGGGACGTCGAACAGATGTGCAGAACTATAGACCTATATCTCTAACGTCGATCAGTTGTAGAATTTTGGAACACGTATTGTGTTCGAGTATAATGACTTTTCTGGAGACTAGAAATCTACTCTGTAGGAATCAGTATGGGTTTCGAAAAAGACGGTCATGTGAAACCCAGCTCGCGCTATTCGTCCACGAGACTCAGAGGGCCATAGACACGGGTTCGCAGGTAGATGCCGTGTTTCTTGACTTCCGCAAGGAGTTCGATACAGTTCCCCACAGTCGTTTAATGAACAAAGTAGGATCATATGGACTATCAGACCAATTGTGTGATTGGATTGAACAGTTCCTAGATAACAGAACGCAGCATGTCATTCTCAATGGAGAGAAGTCTTCCGACGTGGGAGTGATTTCAGGTGTGCCGCAGGGGACTGTCGTAGGACCGTTGTTATTCACAATATACATAAATGACCTTGTGGATGACATCGCAAGTTCACTGAGGCTTTTTGCGGATGATGCTGTGGTGTATCGAGAGGTTGTAACAATGGAAAATTGTACTGAAATGCAGGAGGATCTGCGACGAATTGACGCATGGTGCTGGGAATGGCAATTGAATCTCAATGTAGACAAGTGTAATGTGCTGAGAATGCACAGAAAGAAAGATCCCTTATCATTTAGCTACAATATAGAAGGTCAGCAACTCGAAGCAGTTAATTCCATAAATTATCTGGCAGTAGGCATTAGGAGTGATTTAAAATGGAATGACTATATAAAATTAATCGTCGGTAAATCAGATGCCAGACTGAGATTCATTGGAAGAATCCTAAGGAAATGCAATCCGAAAACAAACGAAGTAGGTTACAGTACATTTGTTCGCCCACTGCTCGAATACTGCTCAGCAGTGTGGGATCCGTACCAGATAGGGTTGATAGAAAAGATAGAGAAGATCCAACGGAGAGCAGCGCGCTTCGTTACAGGATCATTTAGTAATCGCGAAAGCGTTACGGAGATGATAGATGAACTCCAGTGGAAGACTCTGCAGGAGAGACGCTCAGTAGCTCGGTACGGGCTTTTGTCAAAGTTTCGAGAACATACCTTCACCGAAGAGTCAAGCAGTATATTGCTCTCTCCTACGTATCTCTCGCGAAGAGCTGTGAGGATAAAATCAGAGAGATTAGAGCCCACACAGAGGCATACCGACAATCCTTCTTTCCACGAACAATACGAGACTGGAATAGAAGGGAGAACCGATAGAGGTACTCAAGGTACCCTCCGCCACACACCGTCAGGTGGCCTGCAGAGTATGGATGTAGATGTAGATGGATGTATGTGATGTCCTTAGGTTAGTTAGTTCTAAGTTCTAGGGGACTGATGACTTCAGATGTTGAATCCCATAGTCCTTAGAGACATTTGAACCATTTTTTGAACCATGCGGTGTACAAAGATCCATCTGAGAATGTTCACTCCTAACCGGTACGGTGAATTAATAAGCTCTCCCTCTGTTACAGGTACGAAACGTTGTAACCGAGAAAGGTGACCTCGCAACTCGCCTAGAGTGGCAGGTTTATTAGTAAGATGTGTTCTCTGTCTGTAGCCGCTGCCATCTTGTTCATCTTGTTGTTCGCAGAATTGTATAAAGAAATATAATATATATGTTGCATATCCTCAAGTGTTAACACATCAGGCATTCATCAAAAAGAACACACGCTTCCCAACAGGGTCGACAGTATTTACATAAGATACTTTACCACTTTTGGCTAACTTCAAAGTAACTGTCATTTTGAAGCGTGTCTGCTAACCATAAAACAGGAAGTGATTTGTACCACGGCACTGTCTCATTTCTTTCCCTCCCTCTCACCAACTCAAATACGAGGGTGGTTTCATAAGCCTGGTAAAAAAGCAAGAAAAATGTATATTTCGTAAACACCTTACATCTCGACATTCTTTGAGGGATATACCCTCGGTCCAACGATCCAAAAGCTTTTTCATCCCATCGAAAAAACAGGTTCTCTCAAACCCTGCAAAATAGCCGTTTGCTGCAGCTATCACTTCTTTGATGAAAATTTCTTCCCACAAAGCCAAAGTTTCAAGTTAGGAAACAGGGAGGAGTTACTTTGGTTTACGTCTGGTGAACACAGTGAATGAGGAACCATTTAAAAGCCCAGTGCATGCACTTTCGGTATTGTTGTTGTTGTTGAGGTCCTTCAGTCCTGAGACTGGTTTGATGCAGCTCTCCATGCTACTCTATCCTGTGCAAGCTTCTTCATCTCCCAGTACCTACTGCAACCTACATCCTTCTGAATCTGCTTACTGTATTCATCTCTTGGTCTCCCTCTACGATTTTTACCCTCCACGCTGCCCTCCAATGCTAAATTTGTAATCCCCTGATGCCTCAGAACATGTCCTACCAACCGATCCCTTCTTCTAGTCAAGATGTGCCACAAACTCCTCTCCTCCCCAATTCTATTCAATACTTTCTCATTAGTTATGTGATTTACCCATCTAATCTTCAGCATTCTTCTGTAGCACCACATTTCGAAAGCTTCTATTCTAGTCTTGTCTAAACTATTTATCGTCCATGTTTCACTTCCATACATGGCTACACTCCATACAAATACTTTCAGAAACGACTTCCTGACGCATAAATATATACTCAATGTTAACAAATTTCTCTTCTTCAGAAACGCTTTCCTTGCTTTTGCCAGTCTACATTTTATATCCTCTCTACTTCGACCATCATCAGTTATTTTGCTCCCCAAATAGCAAAACCCCTTTACTACTTTAAGTGTCTCATTTCCTAATCTAATTCCCTCAGCATCATACGATTTAATTCTACTACTTTCCATTATCCTCGTTTTGCTTTTGTTGATGTTCATCTTATATCCTCCTTTCAAGACACTGTCTATTCCGTTCAACTGCTCTTCCAAGTCCTTTGCTATCTCTGACAGAATTACAATGTCATCTGTGAACCTCAAAGTTGTTATTTCTTCTCCATGTATTTTAGTACCTATTTCAAATTTTTCTTTTGTTTCCTTTACTGCTTGCACACTATACAGATTGAATAACATCGGGGAGAGGCTACAACCCTGTCTCACTCCCTTACCCACCACTGCTTCCCTTTCATGTCCCTTGACTCTTATAACTGCCATCTGGTTTCTGTACAAATTGTAAATAGCCTTTCGCTCCTTGTATTTTACGCCTGCCACCTTCAGAATTTGAAGGAGAGTATTCCAGTCAACATTGTCAAAAGCTTTCTATAAGTCTACAATTGCTAGAAATGTAGGTTTGCCGTTCCTTAATCTTTCTTCTAAGATAAGTCGTAGGGTCAGTATTGTCTCGTGTGTTCCAGCATTTTTAGAGAATACAAACTGATCTTCCCCGAGGTCAGCTTCTACCAGTTTTTCCATTCGTCTGTAAAGAATTCGTGTTAGTATTTTCCAATCATGACTTATTAAATTGATAGTTCGGTAATTTTAACACCTGTCAACACCTGCTCTCTTTGGGATTGAAATTATTATATTATTCTTGAAGTCTGAGGGTATTTCGCCTGTCGCATACATTTTGCTCGCCAGATGGTAGAGTTTTGTCAGGGCTGGCTCTCCCAAGGCCGTCAGTAGTTCTAATGGAATGTTGTCTACTCCCGGGGTCTTCTTTCGACTTAGGTCTTTCAGTGCTCTGTCAAACTATTCACGCAGTATCTTATCTCCCATTTCATCTTCATCTACATCCTCATCCATTTCCATAATATTGTCCTCAAGTACATCCCCCTTGTATAAACCCTCTATATGCTCCTTCCACCTTTCTGCTTTCCCTTCTTTGCTTAGGACTGGTTTTCCATCTGAGCTCTTGATATTCATGCAAGTGGTTCTCTTTTCTCCAAACGTCTCTTTAATTTTCCTGTAGGCAGTATCTATCTTACCTCTAGTGAGATAAGCCTCTACATCCTTACATTTGTCCTCTAGCCATTCCTGCTTAGCCGTTTTGCTCTTCCTGTCTATCCCATTTTTCAGACGTTTGTATTCCTTTTCGCCTGCTTCATTTACTACATTTTTATATTTTCTCCTTTCATCAGTTAAATTCAACATCTGTTACCCAAGGATTTCCACTAGCCCTCGTCTTTTTACCTACTTCATCCTCTGCTACTTTCACGATTTCATCTCTCAAAGCTACCCATTCTTCTTCTACTGTATTTCTTTCCCCTCTATCTGTCAATCGTTTCCTAAAGCTCTCTCTGAAACTCTCTACAACCTCTGGTTTTTCGGTTTATCCACACCCCATCTCCTTAAATTCTTACCTTTTTGCAGTTTCCTCAGTTTCAGTCTGCAGTTCATAATCAATAGATTGTGGTCAGAGACCACATCTGCCCCTGGAAATGTCTTACAATTTAAAACCTGGTTCCTAAATCTATGTCTTGCCATTATATAATCTATCTGATACATTTTAGTAATTCCGGGATTCTTCCATGTATACTACCTTCTTTCTTGATTCGTGAACCAAGCGTTAGCTATGATTAAGTTATGCTCTGCGCAAAATTCTACCAGGCGGCTTCCCCTTTTATTCCTTATCCCGTCCATATTCACCTACTACTTTTCCTTCTCTTTCTTTCCCTACTATCCCAGTCCCCCATGACTACTAATTTTTCATCTCCTAACGCGTTCACTATGCTGTTCGTATTAGCTGACCCGTAATCCTATTTTTTTATTTGTTATTAAACCTACTCCTGCATTATCCCTGTTTGATTTTTTGTATTTATAACTCTGTATTCACCTGACCATAAGTCTTGTTCCTCCTGCCACCGAACTTGACTAATTCCCACTATAACTAACTTTAACCTATCCATTTCCCTTTTTAAATTTTCTAACCTACCTGCCCGATTAAGGGATCTGACATTCCACGCTCCGACTCGTAGAACGCCAGTTTTCTTTCTCCTGATAACGACGTCCGCTTGAGTATTCCCCGCCCGGAGATCCGAATGGGGGACTATTTTACCTCCGGAATATTTTACCCAAGAGGACGCCATCATCATTTAACCATACAGTAATGCTGCATGCCCTCGGGAAAAATTACGGCCGTAGTTTCCCCTTGCTTTCAACCGTTTGCAGTACCAGCACAGCAAGACCGCTTTGGTTAGTGTTACAAGGCCAGATCAGTCAATCATCCAGACTGTTGCCCCTGCAACTACTGAAAAGGCTGCTGCCCCTCTTCAGGAACCACACGTTTGTCTGGCCTCTCAACAGATACCCCTCCGTTGTGGTTGCACCTACGGTATGGCTATCTGTATCACTGAGGCACGCAAGCCTCCCCATCAACGGCAAGGTCAATGGTTCATGGGTGGCGATAACTCATATGATCGTACTTTCGACAATAACAGTCGGTGATAACGAGTGAAATGCCTTTAGGAAATAAAAGAAATACAGCATCCCCCTGACAGCCCTGAAGCAAAGCCCATAGCATGTCACGTGGTAAAAGGGCGAGTTCGGCTTCGAATGATCGATGCGCTCGAAAGACAATATTGTTAGCATTGTTCTGCCAACGCTTTTTTTTTTTTTTTTTTTTTTTATGAAAAGAAGAGAACTGTATGTTAGATTTTCGTGACACACGCGCCCTAGGGACAGGCGAACAGTCTGCTCTGCAGCCCGCACCTGCCATCTGTCGGTGACAGTCCGCACTACGCCAGTCGGGCTAGTCTCCACTGCAGGCAGCTGCTGCCCTCTCGCGTCACTCCTCTACACTACTTACAGTTGGCGTGCTTGCCTGGATTTCCAACTCTGAACGCAGCGGACAGCATGACGCAGACGAAAGAAAAATTTATTGTCATTTCAATACTGGAGCGAGGGAAGACTAATGCCGAACCAGTTGGTACGAAAGAAGATATATTCATGGCATTCTAACCAGCACTTTTCGTCATAATTCACGGTTCCACTGGGTGAGACGAAATGCGGGATTAATTTTTACGTGAAGCACCCTGCTTTTTGGCTGACGGCATTGTGCTGTTTACATCTAGTCCACATAAACCCGGAGGACAGTCGATGAAAGAACCTAAAGTAGCAAGTTTGAAAGTATGCTTGGAATGTGATACAAAAAACTAAACTAACATACAACGAACAAATCGATAAAAGTTCCAGGTTGGGCCGAGAAGAAAAATAAACAGGAAAATAAAAGTTCAGCTGTTTCACTGTAAACTCGATATAGGCTTTTCAAAACAAAGTTTCCAACTTGTTCGAAAGACGAAGCTTGGAAATACTACCAGTTTTGATTTTTAGTACCGGAATTATCACTGATATGCGATGTCTTTCAGATAATTTGTGGACTTGAATTATATCATCCAAGCCCTTCAAAAATTTTCGGTTAGTTTGTATGGACAATTAGCAATTATATTGTAGGAAGTTACCATATGTAAGGAATACCTTACCAAGAAAGTTTGTGGGTATGAAACTAATTCTTCTCAGATAATTAAAAGACTTGTGCCTTTATTGCTATTTTTTTAGCAAATTAGAAATAAGCAATTGTTGTAGCTGCGGAGATGTTTGTTACTTCCAATATTTTCGTGCTAAACTTTAAGTAAAATAAGCAACGCTTGAATACTTCAATGTTGCTTGGTGGTGCCAACAGATGTCAGCTCGAGACGCTGCCTCAGAAATTATGGCGATCCTTTTAGCCCCGTCTTTTATCCGCGTCTACAGTTAGTGTTTGGCTGAACACGAGTCGCATTGGCGGTGAGAAAGTTAGGTTCGTTTAAGCAGTTGCAGGCGGGCTCATGCGCATGCGCAGAGCCGACGTTTCGTACGAGCAGCGCTTTCTGCCGCTCCCGACTGTTTGCGGTGTGCCTGTCACCTGTGCGAGCAGCGACAGCAAGCAGCCAGATTCGCGCATGCGCAGAGTGGTCTCAGTTGCCGTTAGGGCTGTTTATGTTTCGTGAATTCGTTTTTGACTCGCTACCGCAATAACGCCAAATAAACAACTGCATCATAACGTATGTACAGGGTGATCCATTGATCGTGACCGGGCCAAGTATCTCACGAAATAAGCGACAAACGAAAAAACTACAAAAAACGAAACATGTCAAGCTTCAAGGGGGAAATCAGATGTCGCTATGGTTGGCCCGCTAGACGGTGCTGTCATAGCTCAAACGGATATCAACTGCATTTTTAAAAATAGGAACCCCCTATTTTTTATTACATATCCGTGTAGTACGTAAAGAAATATGAATGTTTCAGTTGGACCACTTTTTTCGCTTTGTGATAGATGGCGCTGTAATAGTCACAAACATATGGCTCACAATTTTAGACGAACAGATGCTAACATGTAGGTTTTTTAAACTACAATACAGAACTTTGGTACGTTTGAACATTTTTTTCGGTTGTTCCAATGTGATACGTGAACCTTTGTGAACTTATCATTTCCGAGAACACATACTGTTACAGTGCGATTACCTGTAAATACCACATTAATGCAATAAATGCTCAAAATGATGTCCGTCAACCTCAATGCATTTAGCAATACGTGTAACGACATTCCTTTCAACAGCGAGTAGTTCGCTTTCCGTAATGTTCGCACATGCACTGACATTGCGCTGACGCATGTTGTCAGGCGTTGTCAGTGGATCACCATAGCAAATATCCTTCAACTTTCCCCACAGAAAGAAATCCGGGAACGTCAGATCCGGTGAACGTGCGGGCCACGGTATGCTGCTTCGACGACCAATCCAACTGTCATGAAATATGCTATTCAATACCCCTACAACCGCACGCGAGCTATGTGCCGTTATCCATCATGTTGGAAGTACATCGCCATTCTGCCATGCAGTGACAGATCTTGTACTATCATCGGTAGAAAATTACGTAGGAAATCAGCATACACTGCACCATTTAGATAAAATGGGGGGCCAATTATCCTTCCTCCCATAATGCCGCACCATACATTAACCCGCCAACGTCGCTGATGTTCCACTTGTCGCGGCCATCGTGGATTTTCCGTTGCCCAGTAGTGCATATTATGCCGGTTTACGTTACCGCTGTTCGTGAATGACGTATCGTCGACTAAATAGAACGCGTGCTAAAAATCTGTCATCGTCCCGTAATTTCTCTTGTGCCCAGTGGCAGAACTGTACACGACGTTCAAAGTCGTCATCATGCAATTCCTGGTGCATAGAAATATGGTACGGTTGCATACGATGTTGATGTAGCATTCTCAACACGGACGTTTTTGAGATTCCCGATTCTCGCGCAATTTGTCTGCTGCTGATGTGCGGATTAGCCGTGACATCGGCTAAAACACCTACTTGGGCATCATCATGTGTTGCAGGTCGTGGTTGACGTTTCACACGTGGCTGAACTTTTTCTGTTTCATTAAATAACGTAACTATCCGGCGAACGGTCCGAACACTTGGATGATGTCGTCCAGGATACCGAGCAGCATACATAGCACACGCCCGTTGGGCATTTTGATCACAATAGCCATACATCAACACGATATCGGCCTTTTCCGCAATTGGTGAACTGTCCATTTTAACACGGGTAATGTATCACGAAGCAAATACCGTCCGCACTGGCGGAATGTTACGTGATACCACGTACTTATACGTTTGTGACTATTACAGTGACATCTATCACAAAGCGAAAAAAGTGGTCCAATTAAAACATCCATATTCCTTTACGTACTACACGAATATGTAATAAAAAAAATGGGGGTTCCTATTTTAAAAAAACGCAGTTGATATCCGTTTGACCTATGGCAGCGCCATCTAACTGGCCAACCATAGCGCCATCTGGTTTCCCCCTTCAACGTAGACGAGTTTCGTTCTTTGTAGTTTTTTCGTTTGATGCTTATTTCGTGAGCTACTTGGCCCGGTCACTATCAATGGAACACCCTGTATAATATAACAGAGCACACGATTTCGATAACGGGGATTATTTTCATAAGCATTTGATGATGACCGATATCGTGAACACAATACGGCAAACAGTTTACAACATAAGTTATAACCGAAACTGTGACTTCTCGCTCTACGTCTTATAATGATGATGATGATGCAATAAATAGCTGAGATTCGTACCTTTTCGCTCACCATTTTACGGCGACGATTACGCAGTTCCATACAGCCCCCCATCATTACTGTGTCGGGCTCAGCACCAAAACCGTCTTCATGGTCGTCATCACGAACACAAATCATGATCCATAACAATACGCACATTTTCTAACAGGACTCTGCGTTCGCCTAGCGCTTTGTAACGGTAATCTGTACTTTTCAGCACACTTTTTAGTTACGTTTTCCCGGCCTTGAAAAGTTCACTCTCTTTTAGCGACACCATTAGCTTTGCTGCTGTAGGATGCTCTTTCCTGCTGTTGTACTTATAAATATGCCTCCGAACGTCACCGTCTTGAAATAATCCATGTCAGGCTGAAGCTGCTGTTTCTTCTTTCCAAGAGTCGCTAAAAATATAGTATCTGATCCAGACAGTTCCGAATTCTCGAAACTCACGTTTACATCTTTCAACTTTTGCAATAACACACTGTCGCTTACTACTGTTCTTGCACTAATTCCAAGAACTTTTGATGTTCGTTCCTCAACTTTATGTATGTGTCATACAATGTGTGATTTTGCAGGTGCATTCAGTCATATATTCTTCTTCTTTCGTTTCACCCTCTTTGGGGTACGCTGGCTCAACCATTTCTTTGTGCGTTGTCCTTTTCTTAGGGCCCAGTATTTCTTCATTCTTTCTGATCATCTTTTCCTCTCTTCTTCCGAGATGAAGGGTTTGCACTTTTGTGCAGATTTGTCTCGGAACCTTATGTTTTCATCTTTAGTAATTAATTTAGCTGTTCGATCAATAAGTGAATTTTCTGAACTCTTTAATTCCACTAGGTCCTTCTCAGTTTCTTTACACCAGGTATCTTTCGTTTTGCGGTTTCGGAAAAAGTCAAAGATTTGTTTAGTTAATCTGCTGGAATTCATTCTGAGAAGATGACCATAAAAATTTATTCTCCTTTTTCGCATAGTATCTGAAAGTTTTTTAATTTTCTTGTAGACTGTTTCATTTTTTATGTATATAATCTTATTGTCTTGAAATTTTGGCCCTATGATTTTTCTTACAATTTTTCTTTCCTTTACCTCAAGTTTCTCCATTTGGCCTTTGAAATTCTTGTTTCTCTTTCTGCTGCATACAGTGCTTCTGGCTTAATCACTGTCTTGTAATGTGTAATTTTGGACCCCCATGAAAGGGATTTTTTGTTGTATGTATTTTTTGTTAGTTGGAAGGCCAATTCCAGTTTTTTTTTTCTGGATTCCATTGCTTTGTTTTCCCCAGCATTCCAACTATGCCATTCTCCGAGATATTTGAATTTTCTTACTATTTCAATATTTTGTTCTTGAACTTTGAGGTATTTACACGAGTGCTTGATGTTTGTCAATATCTTAGTTTTTACAAAGGAGATGTGAAGACCTATTTTAGCTGCTTGTTTCCTTAGTTCAAGGATTTGCTCCCGTGCTTCTGCCATTGTTTCAACAAACAGGGCCATATCATCTGTAAAAGCAGTGCAATTTACTTTAAGGTTCATCTTTTTGCAACCCAGTCTTACACCACTCTTGATATTTCTGTTCCATTCGCTGACTACTTTCTCAAGCGCACAACTCAAAAGCAACGGTGACAGCGCATCCCTCTGTCGCACTCCCGTTTTTATTTCAAAGGGTTCCGATAATTCGCCGTAATTTTAACTTTCGAAAATGGGGGGTCGCTTTTACACTAGTGGCCATTAAAATTGCTACACCAAGAAGAAATGCAGATGATAAACGGGTAGTCATTGGACAAATATATTATACTAGAACTGACATGTGATTACATTTTCAAGCAATTTGGGTGCATAGATCCTGAGAAATCAGTACCCAGAACAACCACCTCTGGCCGTAATAACGGCCTCGATACGCCTGGGCATTGAGTCAAACAGAGCTTGGATGGCGTGTACAAGGTACAGCTGCCCATGCAGCTTCAACACGGTAACACAGTTCATCAAGGGTAGTGACTGCCGTATTGTGACGAGCCAGTTGCTCGACCACCATTGACCAGACGTTTTCACTTGGTGAGAGATCTGGAGAATGTGCTGGCCAGGGCAGCAGTCGAACATTTTCTGTATCCAGAAAGGCCCGTACAGGACCTGCAACACGCGGTCGTGCATTACACTGCTGAAATGAAGAGTTTCGCAGGGATCAAATTAAGAGTAGAGCCACGGGTCGTAACACATCTGAAATGTAACGTCCACTGTTCAAAGTGCCGTCAGTGCGAACAAGAAGTGACCGAGACATAACCAATGGCACCCCATACCATCACGCCGGGTGATGCGCCAGTATGGCGCTGACGAATACACGCTTCCAATGTGTGTTCGACGCGATGTCGCCAAAAACGGATGCGACCATCACCATGCTGTAAGTAGAACCTGGATTCATCCGAAAAAAAAATGACGTTTTGCCATTCGTGCACCCAGATTCGTCGCTGAGTACACCATCGCAGGGCGCTCCTGTCTGCGATGCAGCGTCAAGGGTAACCGCAGCCACGGTGTCCGAGCTGATAGTCCGTGCTGCTGGAAACATCGTCCAACTGTTCGTGCAGATGGTTGTTGTCTTGCAAACGTCCCCATCTGTTGACTCAGGGATCGAGATGTGGCTGCACGATCCGTTACAGTCATGCGGATAAGATGCCTGTCATCTCGATTGCTAGTGATACGAGGACGTTGGGATCCAGCACTGCGTTCCGTATTACCCTCCTGAACCCACCGATTTCATATTCTGCTAATAGTCATTGGATCTCGACCAATGCGAGTAGCAATGTCGCGATACGATAATTCGCAATCGCGATAGGCTACAATCCGACCTTTATCAAAGTTTGAGACGTGATGGTACGCATTTGTCCTCCTTACACGAGGCATCACAACGTTTCACCAGGCGAAGCCGGTGAACTGCTGTTTGTGTATGAGAAATCGGTTGGAAACTTTCCTCATGTCAGCACGTTGTAGGTGTCGCCACCGGCGCCAACCTTGTGTGAATGCTCTGAAAAGCTAAACATTTGCATATCACAGCATCTTCTTCCTGTCGGCTAAATTTCGCGTCGGTAGCACGTCATCTTCGTGGTGTAGCAATTTTAATGGCGAGTAGTTGTTTTCTTATCCAGACCCATTTCTTCCAGGACTAATAGTAGAGATTCTCTATCAATCGAATGATATGTTGTTGTTGTTGTGGTCTTCAGTCCTGAGACTGGTTTGATGCAGCTCTCCATGCTACTCTATCCTGTGCAAGCTTCTTCATCTCCCAGTACCTACTGCAACCTACATCCTTCTGAATCTGCTTGGTGTATTGATCTCTTGGTCTCCCTCTACGATTTTTACCCTCCACGCTGCCCTCCAATGCTAAATTTGTGATCCCTCGATGCCTGAGAACATGTCCTACCAACCGATCCCTTCTTCTAGTCAAGTTGTGCCACAAACTTCTCTTCTCCCCAATCCTATTCAATACCTCCTCATTAGTTACGTGATCTACCCACCTTATCTTCAGCATTCTTCTGTAGCACCACATTTCGAAAGCTTCTATTCTCTTCTTGTCCAAACTAGTTATCGTCCATGTCTCACTTCCATACATGGCTACACTCCATACAAATACTTTCAGAAACGACTTCCTGACACCTAAATCTATATTCGATGTTAAGAAATTTCTCTACTTCGACCATCATCGGTTATTTTACTCCCTAAATAGCAAAACTCCTTTACTACTTTAAGTGTCTCATTTCCTAATCTAATTCCCTCAGCATCACCCGACTTAATTTGACTACATTCCATTATCCTCGTTTTGCTTTTGTTGATGTTCATCTTATATCCTCCATTCAAGATACTGTCCATTCCGTTCAACTGCTCTTCCAAGTCCTTTGCTGTCTCTGACAGAGTTATAATGTCATCGGCGAACCTCAAAGTTTTTACTTCTTCTCCATGAATTTTAATACCTACTCCGAATTTTTCTTTTGTTTCCTTTACTGCTTGCTCAATATACAGATTGAATAACATCGGGGAGAGGCTACAACCCTGTCTCACTCCTTTCCCAACCACTGCTTCCCTTTCATGCCCCTCGACTCTTATAACTGCCATCTGGTTTCTGTACAAATTGTAAATAGCCTTTCGCTCTCTCTATTTTACCCCTGCCACCTTCAGAATTTGAAAGTGAGTATTCCAGTCAACATTGTCAAAAGCTTTCTCTAAGTCTACAAATGCTAGAAACGTAGGTTTGCCTTTTCTTAATCTTTCTTCCAAGATAAGTCGTAAGGTCAGTATTGCCTCACGTGTTCCAACATTTCTACGGAATCCAAACTGATCTTCCCCGAGGTCGGCTTCTACCAGTTTTTCCATTCGTCTGTAATGAATTCGCGTTAGTATTTTGCAGCTGTGACTTATTAAACTGATAGTTCGGTAACTTTCACATCTGTCAACACCTGCTTTCTTTGGGATTGGAATTATTATATTCTTCTTAAAGTCTGGAATCATATATTTTTTTGAAATCAATGAAGGAGATTACGTATGTCTTTCCCCTTGATTTTTCCTAGCCACAATGTTTTTGAGGTTTAGTATTGGTTCCGAACATGACCTACCCTTTCTAAAACCTCCCTGGTATTCCCCGGTTTGATGGGTCCAATTGCGGCTCTGCCCCGTTTATTAAAGGAAAAGAAAAAAATCAAACACCCTCCGAATAGGCCTTGAAGTCCCGAGGGATACCGACCGACCGCCGTGTCATCCTCATATATTGGCGTCAGTGGATGCCGATACGGAGGGTCACGTGGTCAGCACACCGCTCTCGCGGTCGTATGTCAGTTTCCGAGACCGGAGCCGCTACTTCTCAGTCGAGTAGCTCCTCAGTTTGCCTCACAAGGCCAGAGAGCAGAGAGTTCTCGGCGGACCCAGACGGTCACCCATCCAAGTGCCAGCCAAGCCCAACAGCGCTTAACTATGGTGATCTGTCGAGAACCGGTGTTGCCCTGCGGCAAGGCTGTTGGCGGTATGTGCACATAATGTCTGCAAAAGGTAACGCCAATAGAATTAGTTACAAAAAAAGGAAAATGTTTAAACATCGTGTCTGATGTTTTACGGCACGACATTTTAATAAGACGCAACTTACTACATCTACATCTACATCTACATGGATACTCTGCAAATCACATTCAAGTGCCTGGCAGAGTGTTCATCTAACCACCTTCACATTTCTCTATTATTCCAATCTCGTATAGCGCGCGGAAAGAATGAACACCTACATCTTTATGTACGGGCTCTGATTTCCCTTATTTCATCTTGGTTATCGTTCCTCCCTATGTAGGTCGGTGTCAACAAAATATTTTCGCATTCGGCAGAGAAATATGGTGATTGGAATTTCGTAAGAAGATACCGTCGTGACGAAAAACGCCTTTCTTTTAATGATGTCCAGTCCAAATCCTGTATCAATTCTGTGACTGTCTCCCATATTTCGCGATAATAGAAAACGTGCTGCCTTTCTTTGAACTTTTTCGATGTACTCCGTCAGTCCTATCTGGTAAAGGATCCCACATCGCGCAGCAGTATTATAAAAAAGGATAGACAAGCGAAATATAGGCGGTCTCCTTAATAGGTCTGTTACATTTTCTAAGTGTCCTGCCAATAAAACGCTGTCTTTGGTTAGCTTTCCCCACAACATTTTCCACGTGTTCTTCCCAATTTAAGTTGTTCGTAATTGTAATACCTACGTATTTAGTTGAATTTAGATTAGACTGATCTATATTGTAACCGAAGTTTAACGAGTTCCTTTTAGCGCTCATGTGGATGATCTCACACTTTTCGTTGTTTAGGGTCAACTGCCAGTTTTCGCACCATTCAGATATATTTCCTGAATCGCTTTGCAGTTTGTTTTGATCTTCTGATGACTTTATTAGTCGATAAACGACAGCGTCTTCTCCAAACAACCAAAGACGGCTGCTCAGATTGTCTCCAAAATCGTTTGTAAAGATAAGGAACAGCAAAGGGCCCATAACACTACCTTGGGGGACGCCAGAAATCAGTTCTGTTTTACTCGATGACTTTCCGTCAATTTCTACGAACTGTGACCTCTCTGACAGGAAATAACAAATCCAGTCACATAACTGAGACGATATTCCATAAGCACGCAATTTTTCTACGAACCGCTTGTGTGGTACAGTGTCAAAAGCCTTCCGGAAATCCAGAAATACGGAATCGATCTGAAATCCGTTGTAATAGCACTCGACACTTCATGTGAATAAAGATCTAGTTGTGTTTCGTACGAACGATGTTTTCTAAACCCATGTTGACTGTGTGTCAATAGACCGTTTTCTTCTAGGTAATTGATAATGTTCGAACACAATATATGTTCCAAAATCCTGCTGCATAACGACGTTAACGATATGGGCCTGTAATTTAGTGGATTGCTCCTACTACTTTTCCTCAATATTGGTGTGACCTGTGCAACTTTCCAGTCTTTGTGTACGGATCTTTCGTCAGGGCGAACGATTGTATATGATTGTTAAGTATGGAGATAAAGCATCAGCATACTCCGAAAGGAACCTAATTGGTATACAGTCTGGACCAGAGGACTTGCTTTTATTAAGTGATTTAAGTTGCTTCACTGCTCTAAGGATATTTACTTCTTCAGTACTCATATTGGCAGCTGTTCTCGATTCGAATTCTGGAATATTTACTTCGTCTTCTTTTGTGAAGGCATTTCGGAAGGCTGTGTTTAGTAACTCTGCTTTGGCAGCACTGTCTTCGATAGTATCTCCATTGCTATCGCGCAGAGAGGGCATTGATTGTTTCTTGCCGCTAACATACTTCACATACGACCAGAATCTATTTGGATTTTCTGCTAGGTTTCGAGACAAAGTTTCGTTGTGGAAACTACACTCCTGGAAATGGAAAAAAGAACACATTGACACCGGTGTGTCAGACCCACCATACTTGCTCCGGACACTGCGAGAGGGCTGTACAAGCAATGATCACACGCACGGCACAGCGGACACACCAGGAACCGCGGTGTTGGCCGTCGAATGGCGCTAGCTGCGCAGCATTTGTGCACCGCCGCCGTCAGTGTCAGCCAGTTTGCCGTGGCATACGGAGCTCCATCGCAGTCTTTAACAGTGGTAGCATGCCGCGACAGCGTGGACGTGAACCGTATGTGCAGTTGACGGACTTTGAGCGAGGGCGTATAGTGGGCATGCGGGAGGCCGGGTGGACGTACCGCCGAATTGCTCAACACGTGGGGCGTGAGGTCTCCACAGTACATCGATGTTGTCGCCAGTGGTCGGCGGAAGGTGCACGTGCCCGTCGACCTGGGACCGGACCGCAGCGACGCACGGATGCGCGCCAAGACCGTAGGATCCTACGCAGTGCCGTAGGGGACCGCACCGCCACTTCCCAGCAAATTAGGGACACTGTTGCTCCTGGGGTATCGGCGAGGACCATTCGCAACCGTCTCCACGAAGCTGGGCTACGGTCCCGCACACCGTTAGGCCGTCTTCCGCTCACGCCCCAACATCGTGCAGCCCGCCTCCAGTGGTGTCGCGACAGGCGTGAATGGAGGGACGAATGGAGACGTGTCGTCTTCAGCGATGAGAGTCGCTTCTGCCTCGGTGCCAATGATGGTCGTATGCGTGTTTGGCGCCGTGCAGGTGAGCGCCACAATCAGGACTGCATACGACCGAGGCACACAGGGCCAACACCCGGCATCATGGTGTGGGGAGCGATCTCCTACACTGGCCGTACACCACTGGTGATCGTCGAGGGGACACTGAATAGTGCACGGTACATCCAAACCGTCATCGAACCCATCGTTCTACCATTCCTAGACCGGAAAGGGAACTTGCTGTTCCAACAGGACAATGCACGTCCGCATGTATCCCGTGCCACCCAACGTGCTCTAGAAGGTGTAAGTCAACTACCCTGGCCAGCAAGATCTCCGGATCTGTCCCCCATTGAGCATGTTTGGGACTGGATGAAGCGTCGTCTCACGCGGTCTGCACGTCCAGCACGAACGCTGGTCCAACTGAGGCGCCAGGTGGAAATGGCATGGCAAGCCGTTCCACAGGACTACATCCAGCATCTCTACGATCGTCTCCATGGGAGAATAGCAGCCTGCATTGCTGCGAAAGGTGGATATACACTGTACTAGTGCCGACATTGTGCATGCTCTGTTGCCTGTGTCTATGTGCCTGTGGTTCTGTCAGTGTGATCATGTGATGTACCTGACCCCAGGAATGTGTCAATAAAGTTTCCCCTTCCTGGGACAATGAATTCACGGTGTTCTTATTTCAATTTCCAGGAGTGTATTATAGGCGTCTCGCATTGAAGTCCGCGTTAAATTTCGAGCTTCTGTAAAAGACCGACCCGTTTTGTGTGCCAAGGAGGATCAGCTCCGTCGTTTGCTAGTTTATTTGGTATAAACCTGTCAGTTGCTGCCGATCTATTTCTTTGAATTTAAGCCACGTCTGGTCTACACTTGTATTTTTAGCTGGAATGAGTGGAGATTGTCTCTCAGGAAGTCGTCAAGTAAATTTTTATCTGCCTTTTTGAATAGGTACTTTTCACGTATACAGGGTGTTACAAAAAGGTACGGCCAAACTTTCAGGACACATTCCTCACACACAAATAAAGAAAAGATGTTATGTGGACATGTGTCCGGAAACGCTTAATTTCCATGTTAGAGCTCATTTTAGTTTCCTTCTTCCACCTACGCTCAATGGAGCACGTTGTCACGATTTCATACGGGATACTCTACCTGTGCTGCTAGAACATGTGCCTTTACAAGTACGACACAGCACGTGGTTCATGCACGATGGAGCTCCTGCACATTTCAGTCGAAGTGTTCGTATTCTTCTCAGCAACAGATTCGGTGACCGACGGATTAGTAGAGGCGGACCAATTCCGTGGCCTCCACGCACTCCTGACCTCAACCCTCTTGACTTTCATTTATGGGGGCATTTGAAAGCTCTAGTCTACGCAACCCCGGTACCAAATGTAGAGACTCTTCGTGCTAGTATTGTGGACGGCTGTGATACAATACGCCATTCTCCAGGGCTGCATCAGCGCATCAGGGATTCCGTGCGACGGAGGGTGGATGCACGTATCCTCGCTATCGGAGGACATTTTGAACATTTCCTGTAACAAAGTGTTTGAAGTCACGCTGGTACGTTCTGTTGCTGTGTGTTTCCATTCCATGATTAATGTGATTTGAAGAGAAGTAATAAAATGAGCTCTAACATGGAAAGTAAGCGTTTCCGGACACATGTCCACATAACATCTTTTCTTTATTTGTTTGTGAGGAATGTTTCCTGAAAGTTTGGCTGTACCTTTTTGTCACACTCGGTATAAATATTAATGGCGTCGTATCTGATGAGCTGTGTCGTACAAACAACATAATTCTGCGGGTATCTTCACTGATATGTATAATAGCAGCGTGCATTAAGTAATGCAACGTCATTTTCTTTACGATCATGTTCGCTTTCTTCAGGATTTCATTACTCCACATTATTCTTCATTCCTTTGGCTAGAAAAACCTGTTTTTCAACATACTCTCCGTTCAATGCGACGGTCTTGCACCCCTACACATCACCCACGTACTACGAGGTGCATTTAAGTTCTAAGGCCTCCGATTTTTTTCTCCGGACTGGAAAGAGATAGAAACATCCGCATTGTTTTAAAATGAGGCCGCGTTCATTGTCAATACGTCCCAGAGATGGCAGCACCGAACGGCAGATGGAATTTTACCGCCAGCGGCGAGAATGAGAACTGTTTTAAATACTTAAAATGGCGACGTTTTCCTTACTTGAACAGCGTGCAATCATTCGTTTTCTGAATTTGCGTGGTGTGAAACCAATTGAAATTCATCAACAGTTGAAGGAGAAATGTGGTGATGGAGTTACGGATGTGTCGAAAGTGCGTTCATGGGTGCGACAGTTTAATGAAGGCAGAACATTGTGTGACAACAAACCGAAACAACCTCGGGCTCGCACAAGCCGGTCTGACGACACGATCGAGAAAGTGAAGAGAATTGTTTTGGGGGATCGCCGAATGACTGTTGAACAGATCGCCTCCAAAGTTGGCATTTCTGTGGGTCCTGTGCACACAATCCTGCATGACGACCTGAAAATGCGAAAAGTGTCATCCAGGTGGGTGCCACGAATGCTGACGGACGACCACACGGCTGCCCGTGTGGCACGTTGCCGAGCAATGTTGACGCGCAACGACAGCACGAATGGGACTTTCTTTTCGTCGATTGTGACAATAGATGAGACGTGGATGCCAGAATCCAGAAACAAAGCGCCAGTCAGCTCAATGGAAGCACACAGATTCACCGCCACCAAAAAATTTCGGGTAACCGCCAGTGCTGAACAAATGATGGTGTCCACGTTCTGGGACAGTGAGGGCGTAATCCTTACCCATTGCGTTCCAAAGGGCACTACGGGAACAGGTGCATCCTACGAAAATGTTTTGAAGAACAAATTCCTTCCTGCACTGCAACAAATACGTCCGGGAAGGGCTGCGTGTGTGCTGTTTCACCGAGACAACGCACCCGCACATCGAGCTAACGTTACGCAACAGTTTCTTCGTGATAACAACTTTGAAGTGATTCCTCATGTCCCCTACTCAGCTGACCTGGCTCCTAGTGACTTTTGGCTTTTTCCAACAACGAAAGACACTCTCTGTGGCCGCACATTCACCAGCCGTCCTGCTATTGCCTCAGCGATTTTCCAGTGGTCAAAACAGACTCCTAAAGAAGACTTCGCCGCTGCCATGGAATCGTGGCGTCAGCGTTGTGAAAAATGTGTACGTCTGCAGGACGATTACGTCGAGAAGTAACGCCAATTTCATCGATTTCGGGTGACAATTAGAAAAAAAATCGCGGGCCTTAGAACTTGACTGCACCTCGTACTTCTCGCAGAGTGTATCCTTCCAAACAGATGGAAGTCGGAAGGTGCGAGACCCAGGCTGTAGGGTGGCCGAGGAAGAACAGTCCAGTGAAGTTTTGTTATCTCCTCTCGGGTGTGTAGCCTTGTGCGAGGCCTTGCACTGTCATGGAGGGGGAGGAGTCCGTTTGCAATTTTGCGGCGACGATTATCTCGAATGAGAGTGTCCGCACGTTCCGACATTGCAGGAGTCACTGTTGCGTGCAGCCGGTCGCTACGCGGGAGATACGAGAGGTTTGCGCGGCCTCGTTGTGATGATAACAGGCTCCTCGCACAACGACTAACCGTGCTTTTGTTCTTTGCCAGGCCCTGTAGACATTCTGCCAGCGCCTACGAACATCTGTAACGCTCTCGTTTTCCGCCAAAAGAAACGCAATGACAGCTCTCTGCTTGGATCGTACATCTACAACTACATTTATAGCCCGCAAGCCACCCAACGGTGTGTGGCGGAGGGCACTTTACGTGCCACTGTCGTTTCCTCCCTTTCCTGTTCCAGTCGCGTACGGTTCGCGGGAAGAACGACTGCCGGAAAGCATTCGTGCGCGCTCGAATCTCTCCGATTTTACATTCGTGCCCTCCTCGGGAGGTATAAGTAGGGGGAAGCAATATACTCGATACCTCATCCAGAAACGCACCCTCTCGAAACCTGCACTGCGATGCAGAGCGCCTCTCTTGCAGAGTCTGCCACTCGAGTTTGCTAAACATCTCCGTAACGCTATCACGCTTACCAAATAACCCAGTGACGAAACGCGCCGCTCTTCTTTGGATCTTCTCTATCTCCTCCGTCAACCCGATCTGGTACGGATCCCACACTGATGAGCAATACTCGAGTATAGGTCGAACGAGTGTTTTGTAAGCCACCTCCTTTGTCGATGGACTACATTCTCTAAGGCCTCTCCCAATGAATCTCAACCTGGCACCCGCCTTACCAACAATTAATTTTATACGATCATTCCACTTCAAATCGTTCCGCACGCACACTCCCCGATATTTTACAGAAGTAACTGCTACCAGTGTTTGTTCCGCTATCATATAATCATACAATAAAGGATCCTTCTTTCTACGTATTCGCAATACATTACATTTGTCTATATTAAGGGTCAGTTGCCACTCCCTGCACCAAGTGCCTATCCGCTGCAGATCTTCCTGCATTTCGCTACAATTTTCTAATGCTGTAACTTCTCTGTATACTACAGCATCTTCCGCAAAAAGCCGCACGGTACTTCCTACACTATCTACTAGGTCATTTATATATATTGTGAAAAGCAATGGTCCCATAACACTCCCCTGTGGCACGCCAGAGTTTAGTTTAACGTCTGTAGACGTCTCTCCATTCAGGACAACATGCTGTGTTCTGTTTGCTAAAAACTCTTCAATCCAGCCACACAGCTGGTCTGATATTCCGTAGCCTCTTACTTTGTTTATCAGGCGACAGTGTGGAACTGTATCGAATGCCTTCCGGAAGTCAAGGAAAATAGCATCTACCTGGGAGCTTGTATCTAATATTTTCTGGGTCTCATGAACAAATAAGGCGAGTTGGGTCTCACGCGATCGCTGTTTCCGGAATCCATGTTGATTCCTACATAGTAGATGCTCGGTTTCCAAAAACGACATGATACTCGAGCAAAAAACATGTTCTAAAATTCTACAACAGATCGACGTCAGAGATATAGGTCTATAGTTTTGCGCATCTGCTCGGCGACCTTTCTTGAAAACTGGAACTACCTGTGCTCTTTTCCAGTCATTTGGAACCTTCCGTTCCTCTAGAGACTCCGTTAAGGCGACATTTTGAAGGCTAGGTTTAGTGCTGCCACCTTCATGAAACTGTAGGGAGTGAAGTGGGGATACTCCACAATGTCCACAAGTGTCTGCAAAATGACTTGCCAATAGAGTTGGTACTAAAGAAGTAGGAAATTAAAAAGTTAATCGTGAAAAAGTTTTACTGCATCAACAGCGAACGTGTGATAAGTGATAAACTTCTTTTTGTGGGGAGTGGGGGTGTCAATGCGCCTAACTTTCGAAAAGGTTCGCAATTATTTTTAAAATTTGTTGGAGGTGGTAATGTGCTGTCATTCTCAAATACTGTGTGAATATAGTCTGAATGATTTGCTCGCCGCCGACTGCTGTGGCCGAGCGGTTCCAGGCGCTTCAGTCTGGAACCGCGCTGCTGAAACGGTCGCAGGTTCGAATCCTGCCTCAGGCATGGAAGTGTGTGATGTCCTTAGGTTAGTTAGGTTTAAGTAGCTCTAAGTCTAGGGGACTGATGACCTCAGATGTTAAGGCCCATAGTGCTCAGAGCCATTTGAATTTGCTTGCCATGGCCTGTGCTGCCCTAGAACATTCATGCAGTTTCAAACTGTAGTACGAGACTTGTTGTGCTGAAACGTTTAACAGAAGATTAAACCTCTTAAGCCTACGAATACCGGGGGGGGGGGGGGGGGGAGAGGTGCTTTACCCTCACCTTTTGAAAATATTGTAATCTAGCCAGTTATTTTACATTTGAAATTTTTGAAAAAATATTAATTCTTTTTAATGAATTGTTCTGCCAGATTCCATATATATTTAAAATTTTTTCATTTAAACGTAATATAAAAATTTAAGTCTCAGTAGCAGATGTCACTTGCCCAGCGAATGTCATATTCAGTACTATCAGGTTCACGCCCTTACTTGCACATCAGTATTTCTTTAAAAAGTGCGCTGAGAGTTGAAATCAACAGCAACGAAGGAAATTTGCATTTTTTTTTTTGTGGTGGTCATAAAGTCCGTAGCAGACGTTATTGAAACAGCGTTGATATTGATGAGAGTGTCTTAAAAAGTCATTTTCAGGTGCTACTCACGCATCAGTAGCTTTTCAAAAAGTATGTTGTTAAAATAATTCACGTACAACTAACGAATTTTGTTTTTTTTTATTTTTGTGTGGTGGGCGCAAAGTAACCCCTCCCTTCAGTAATGCGCGTTGTGGAAAACGCTGTGGTACTGATAGAATTACTGAGTAGATTATGACAGACTGCAGAATTTTTTAAATTACGTTCATAATATTATGTTGTTGTTGTGGTCTTCAGTCCTGAGACTGGTTTGATGCAGCTCTCCATGCTACTCTATCCTGTGCAAGCTTCTTCATCTCCCAGTACCTACTGCAGCCTACATCCTTCTGAATCTGCTTAAGGTATTCATCTCTTGGTCTCCCCCTACGATTTTTACCCACCACGCTGCCTTCCAATACTAAATTGGTGATCCCTTGATGCCTCAGAACATGTCCTACCAACCGATCCCTTCTTCTGGTCAAGTTGTGCCACAAAATTCTCTTCTCCCCGATCCTATTCAATACTTCCTCATTAGTTATGTGATCTACCCATCTAATCTTCAGCATTCTTCTGTAGCACCACATTTCGAAAGCTTCTATTCTCTTCTTGTCCAAACTATTTGTCGTCCATGTTTCACTTCCATACATGGCTACACTCCATACAAATACTTTCAGAAATGACTTCCTGACACTTAAATCTATACTCGATGTTAACAAATTCCTCTTCTTCAGAAACGCTTTCCTTGCCATTGCCAGTCTACATTTTATATCCTCTCTACTGCGACCATCATCAGTTATTTTGCTCCCCAAATAGCAAAACTCCTTTACTACTTTAAGTGTCTCATTTCCTAATCTAATTCCCTAAGCATCACCCGACTTAATTCGACCACATTCCATTATCCTCGTTTTGCTTTTGTTGATGTTCATCTTATATCCTCCTATCAAGACACTGTCCATTCCGTTCATCTGCTCTTCCAAGTCCTTTGCTGTCTCTGACAGAACTATAATGTCATCGGCAAAACTCAAAGTTTTTATTTCTTCTTCATGGATTTTAATAGCTACTCCGAACTTTTCTTTTGACTCCTTTACTGCTTGTTCAATATACAGATTGAATAACATCGGGGATAGGCTACAACCCTGTTCTTACTCCCTTCCCAACCACTGCTTCCCTTACATGTCCCTCGACTCTTATAACTGCCACCTGGTTTCTGTACAGATTGTAAATAGCCTTTCGCTCCCTGTATTTGACCCCTGCCACCTTCAGAATTTGAAAGAGAGTATTCCAGTCGACATTGTCAAAAGCTTTCTCTAAGTCTACAAATGCTAGAAATGTAGGTTTTATGAGATACTGAAATCCAGAATTTTGTTGCTGCTGGCAACGTTTAGATTGGCAGCCTTCAAATGGGATCACGCCCTGTTTTAGTTCAGTAACACAGATTTCTTCATTCACAGGGAGACTACCCCTTGGCATCATCTTGGTACCGCAATTTGTGTGTGTAGTTATGTTTGTATGTATGTGTGTCCATGTATGTGTCAGGGAGGGGGGGGGGGGAGGGAGAGAGACGCCAACCTTGGAGTCCTGAGATTGCGAAGACGCTGGCGCCAGCAGAGTTAGATTCCGCGAATTTGGAAGCGAACCGAAACGCACTCACAGCGAGACATGGCGGATTTCGCGACGCGGCGGAACAGATAAATCTGTAGACAAACAAAGAAGACGGGAAAACACAGGCGGTTGTGGCGCCGCCGTGTTGCGTCACTCCCGATGAAACGGAAGCCGAAAATTTGTAGGAGCGAGGGCGAATAGGCGGTAAAATGGGGCAGTCAGCTAGCGGGATCATTTGACTCTCGGCCTGCCTCTGGGCGTAGCATCTCTGGTAGGGATTATTGGCTGCCGCGAACCGCTCGGTCATTATCTCTGTTCGCGTTGCTTAGTTGATTGTTGTCGTTGCTCTGTCGCTTTATTCGTTGTGCGAAGGGACTGTTACAGATCTGTTGTCGTGGCGATTTCATTTGTACACTTTTCGAGAAATACGTGCACGCATAGTAGAGAGACTCGGTGATACGGGTGCAGGACAGTTAGAACAGAAGAAATTATGTGTTTGTGTGGAATCGTCGCCGCTTACTTTCAGGAGAAAAGGTACGTTGAAGACAAACAGCATCCTTTTGTAGAATTTGTACCAGATAATTTTTATTTGCACACTAGTTCCCATCAACTGTGATCGTGAAAGCTTGACACGGTGGCAAGTGGAACTAAATCTGTGGGAAATGATTTACTATTGCTATTTTTTATAGCTATAAAGAGCTTCTCTTGGCCTGTATTTTCATTTTTGTTTTCTGACAACATTTCAAACCATTCGAGAAACTCAAGAACATCGTGAAAATAAACAGACTAAACTTGCATTTAACACACATTTCACTACCTTAAACAAATCACTTTCACTTTAAGGGGGGTAGGGCGTCAGACAGGCCGACTTGGAGCAGGAGAGGCACCACCGGACATTTTAATTTCCACTGTCTATACTTTTACAAATAAATTCATAAACCTTTGAAAGCATGACCAGGAAGGATTCAGGATTCATATTCATAGCAATGGAAACTCAAAAACGTAACAAAATACATTTTTTTACAAGTGAAATTTCATCATTTTTTCACTTACTACTGGCTGCATTTGTTGCTATAGGTACACTTTTCTTCCTGAGTAATAGAGACTGTTCAATGAATTTTGCACAGCATACAAACTATAGTTACATGTGTATGAAACTCTAGAGTTTATTTAATTTATGAAAAAAAATGAATGAACTGTTACATTTGAAACTTCTTGTTTAGAAAAAACAAAAATTTTATAGTTAATTATCTCAATTTTTACCACAGTTTTTAATAGATTTGGAAAATTCTACAGTTTCATACACCTGTAAGTACTGCTTGTATGCTGTGCAAAATTCATCGAAGAATCTCTCTTACTTAGGAAGAAAAGTGTACCTACAGAATCAAATGCAGCCAGTAGTAAGTGAAAAAGTGATGAAATTTCACATGTAAAAAAAAAGGTATTTTGCTACGTTTTTGAACTTCCACTGCTATGAGTCTGAGTCCTCAATCTTTCTTGGTCGTGCTGACAAAGTTTTATGAATTTATTTGTAATAGTATAGACAGCAGAAATTAAAATGCCCTGCGGTGACTCTCCTGCTCCAAGTCGGCCCGTTTGACATCCTACCCCCCTTAATTTATTTTATTTTCTATAACATTAACCGCCGGCCGCGGTGGTCTAGCGGTTCTGGCGCTGTAGTCCGGAACCGCGGGACTGCTACGGTCGCAGGTTCGAATCCTGCCTCGGGCACGGGTGTGTGTGATGTCCTTAGGTTAGTTAGGTTTAAGTAGTTCTAAGTTCTAGGGGACTAATGACCTAAGATGTTGAGTCCCATAGTGCTCAGAGCCATTTGAACCATTTTTTAAAACATTAACCTTTCCTTGATGCTATCTAACTGATTTCGAATAGTATACCGACACATGCATCGGTAATTTGCAAGAATGATTGCCTATCGAAGTCGCGCAGTCCAAACGATACATATCGAACGTGCGATCCTAAATCGATCTTGCGACTGGTGGCGGGCGTTATGAGTATGTTTACGGTGGTCACTACAGCAGCGACAAAAGAAGAGCGTTACAAACATACTTGTAATTACAAAGGAGATGACTTACCTTACTCCTCGTCGGTGTTGTCGTCATGTGAAAGTCCGTGTGATGTGTACGCTGCGGGAATAATTCCTTGTATGGCATAGCGTGGGTAAACTCTGCCAATATCATGCAAACACAAGTTGTGGAAATACAGGTACTGAAACAAGTGTAGTCCGTCTCTCTCTCCTGGACGACCTTCTCTATTAAACAAACAATTAAAATCGCTCAAAAGAGGAAAGGCCGCTGGACCTGATGGGATAGCAGTTCGATTTTACACAGAGTACGCGAAGGAAAAATGGTTCAAATGGCTCTGAGCACTATGGGACTCAACATCTTAGGTCATAAGTCCCCTAGAACTTAGAACTACTTAAACCTAACTAACCTAAGGACATCAGACACACCCATGCCCGAGGCAGGAATCGAGCCTGCGACCGTAGCAGTCCCGCGGTTCCGGACTACAGCGCCAGAACCGCTAGACCACCGCGACCGGCGCGCGAAGGAACTTGCCCCCCCCTTCTTGTAGCGGTGTACCGTAGGTCTCTAGAAGAGCGTAGCGTTCCAAAGGATTGGAAAAGGGCACAGGTCATCCCCGTTTTCAAGAAGGGACGTCGAACAGATGTGTAGAACTATAGACCTATATCTCTAACGTCGATCAGTTGTAGAATTTTGGAACACGTACTATGTTCGAGTATAATGACTTTTCTGGAAACTAGAAATCTACTCTGTAGGAATCAACACGGGTTTCGAAAAAGACGGTCGCGTGAAACCCAGCACGCGCTATTCGTCTACGAGACTCAGAGGGCCATAGACACGGGTTCCCAGGTAGATGCCGTGTTTCTTGACTTCCGCAAGGCGTTCGATACAGTTCCCCACAGTCGTTTAATGAACAAAGTAAGAGCATATGGACTATCAGACCAATTGTGTGATTGGATTGAAAAATTCCTAGATAACAGAACGCAGCATGTCATTCTCAATGGAGAGAAGTCTTCCGAATTAAGAGTGATTTCAGGTGTGCCGCAGGGGAGTGTCGTAGGACCGTTGCTATTCACAATATACATAAATGACCTTGTGGATGACATCGGAAGTTCAGTGAGGCTTTCTGCGGATCATGCCGTAGTATATCGAGAGGTTGTGACAATGGAAAATTGTACTGAAATGCAGGAGGATCTGCAGCGAATTGACGCATGGTGCAGGGAATGGCAATTGAATCTCAATGTAGACAAGTGTAATGTGCTGCGAATACATAGAAAGGTAGATCCCTTATCATTTAGCTACAAAATAGCAGGTCGGCAACTGGAAGCAGTTAATTCCATAAATTATCTGGGAGTACGCATTAGGAGTGATTTAAAATGGAATGACCATATAAAGTTGATCGTCGGTAAAGCATATGCCAGACTGAGATTCATTGGAAGAATCCTAAGGAAATGCAGTCCGAAAATAAAGGAAGTAGGTTACAGTACACTTGTTCGCCCACTGCTTGAATACTGCTCAGCGGTGTGGGATCCGTACCAGATTGGGTTGATAGAAGAGATAGAGAAGATCCAACGGAGAGCAGCGCGCTTCGTTACAGGATCATTTAGTAATCGCGAAAGCGTTACGGAGATGATAGATAAACTCCAGTGGAAGACTCTGCAGGAGAGACGGTCAGTAGCTCGGTACGGGCTTTTGTCAAAGTTTCGAGAACATACCTTCACCGAGGAGTCAAGCAGTATATTGCTTCCTCCTACGTATATCTCGCGAAGAGACCATGAGGATAAAATCAGAGAGATTAGAGCCCACACAGAGGCTTACCGACAATCTTTCCTTCCACGAACGAGACTGGAATAGAAGGGAGAACCGATAGAGGTACTCAGGGTACCCTCCGCCACACACCGTCAGGTGGCTTGCGGAGTATCGATGTAGATGTAGATATAATGGAAGACTTCACAGATTCCCACAGCCGCCCGATATTCTGCGTGTGCACACTGGGGCCATCCAAAGACACGAAGTCTACAGAGAGGTTGACGAGCTCGTGGTCGAATCCTTCTGCTTTGAGTGTCATGTTGGATTGAAACCCGTCGGTAATGACTTTACTACGAGGTGGTATGGAGTCCTTTAGCAGACGCACTAAAGTGACCTTGTCCGTGGACGATATTGTGGCAACGAAACACTTCCGGGACTCTCTTTCTATTCCACCAAATAGCCTAATATGTTCGAATTCACTCTTTGAAGGTCGTTCTCTATGGTTCTTCCTTCTTGCTATGTGAGATTCGTCCACTTCAACAACTTTACTCGGACCACCAATAGCTCCACTGTCGTTCGTGACTACCACTTAACACACTTCTCTGCAAAAGCGGTAATAGTCGCACACGGTAGCAGCAGGGAAGTCAGTTTCCGATGCTGTTGCTTGCGAGGTGTAATCTCGAATCCAGCAAGATAGAAGAATTACGTCGGTCCGGATGGATAATTTGGAAGAGTCGAACCATGTATTCTTCCTGGTACTCAAATGGTTCAAATGGCTCTGAGCACTATGCGACTTAACTTCTGTGGTCACCAGTCCCCTAGAACTTAGAACTAATTAAACCTATCTGACCTAAGGATATCACACACATCCATGTCCGAGGCAGGATTCGAACCTGCGACCGTAGCAGTCGCTCGGCTCCAGACTGTAGCGCCTAGCCGGCCGAGGTGGCCGAGCGGTTCTAGACGCTACAGTCTGGAACCGCGCGACCGCTACGGTCGAAGGTTCGAATCCTGCCTCGGACATGGATGTATGTGATGTCCTTAGGTTAGTTAGGTTTAAGTAGTTCTAAGTTCTAGGGGACTGATGACCTCAGAAGTTAAGTCCCATAGTGCCCAGAGCCATTTTTTTTGTAGCGCCTAGAACCGCACGGTCACTCCGGCCGGCCCTGGTACTCAGTTTTCCGCACTGTCTGCAATGAAATTTTCACGGTATTTCAGCATCGAAACACTTCTTAATGAAGTTTTACACACACGAAGTTTTACACACTTCGCACCACTCCTTTCCTCGTCCAGTAAAAAATAGTTCAAATGGCTCTGAGCACTATGGGACTCAACTGCTGTGGTCATCAGTCCCCTAGAACTTAGAACTACGTAAACCTAACCAACCTAAGGACATCACACACATCCAT
This sequence comes from Schistocerca cancellata, assembly GCF_023864275.1. Classification (NCBI taxonomy): domain Eukaryota; kingdom Metazoa; phylum Arthropoda; class Insecta; order Orthoptera; family Acrididae; genus Schistocerca; species Schistocerca cancellata. The sequence continues at coordinate 33,463,406 of NC_064636.1, forward strand.
GCCCGAGGCAGGATTCGAACCTGCGACCGTAGCAGTCACGCGGTTCCGGACTGAGCGCCTAGAACCGCTAGACCACCGTGGCCGGCCCTCGTCCAGTAGTACTCTATATTTCCGACAAAAAGTGAAACGATTTTCTACGCTAGATACACATGGAATTAGATTTTTCCATGTGAGAGAATCTGCCGTAGAAACGTCAAGAACACCAGACATCGCACTCACTACCGACATAAATCGTCTGGTTTTCCATAGCGACTCACAAATAATCCGCGGAAGTACGTAACGTAGAGCAACTAAGGGAACGACGCAAAACAGATAAAAATGACGATCATAACGCCCGCCACTAGAGAGGCATGACCGATTTACAATCGGAGAAGAATTGGCGCGATTAGTGGGAGTGACACAGCAAGCCATTTCAAAACGTCTCAAGGCTACGGGCACTATTCAGAAAGAAGGAACTTGGGTCCCGTGTGAGCTGAAACCGAGAGAAGTTGAACGGCATTTGTGAGTTTGTGAACAGTTGCTTCAGAGGCGAAAACGGAAGGGATTTCTGCATCGCATTGTGACCGGGGACGAAAAATGGGTTCATTACGTTAACCCTAAACGCAAAAAATCACGGGGATATCCCGGCCACGTCTCCACGTCGACGGCCAAACCAAATATTCACGGCTCCAAGATCGTGCTCTGCATCTGGTGGGACCAGCTCGGCATCGTGTACTGTGAGGTGTTAAAACCGAGTGAAACAATCACAGATGCTCATTATTGAACGCAATTAATGCGTTTGAGCAGAGAATTAAAAGAAAAATGGCCACAATACAGCGAGAGGCACGATAAAGTGACTTTTCAGCACGACAACGCTCGACCCCACGTTGCAAAAGAGGTCAAAAGGGAAACGTTAAGATGGGAAGGTCTACCCCACCCGCCGTATTCTCCACACATTGCTCGCTCTGACCATCACCTGTTTAGATCAAGGGGGTATGGCCTGGCTGACCAACACTTCCGATCTCATGAAGAAGTCACAAATTGGATCGATTGAAAAAATGGTGCAAATGGCTCTGAGCACTATGGGACTGAACATCTGAGGTCATCAGTCCCCTAGAACTTAGAACTACTTACACCTAACTAACCTATGGACAACACACACATTCATGCCCAAGGCAGACTATAGCGCCTAGAACCGCTCGGCCACTCCAGCCGGCCGATCGATTCGAGAATCGCTTCCAAAGATGAACAATTTTTTCGACGCGGGATCGAACACTGCCTGAAAGACGGGACAAAGTAGTGGCCAGCGATGTAAAATACTTTGAATGATACATGTGTAACCAATTTGTTTCATTAAAGCCTCAAATGTTGGGCAAAAACGGCGGAAGCAAAGTTGTACACCTTGTAGGAATAAAATTTTACAATTTTAAAAATATGTCGTTGCGGCAGATATATTGGAAAACGAAGACTTATCTGAGTAAAAAAAATTGCATTTTGTGTATGTGAAGTACCTTAATTGTGAGATTTTATTAAAACTTCATTGCACATTTTTCAAACTAACATGTCTCTTACCATCGTTAACAGCCGTAGTTGATTGTTGTTGTTGTGGTCTTCAGTTCTGGGACTGGTTTGATGCAGCTCTCCATGCTACTCTATCCTGTGCAAGCTTCTTCTTCTCCCAGTACCTACTGCAACCTACATCCTTCCGAATCTGCTTAGTGTATTCATCTCTTGGTCTCCCTCTACAATTTTTACCCTCCACGCTGCCCTCCAATACTAAATTGGTGATCCCTTGATTCCTCAGAACGTGTCCTACCAACCGATCCCTTCTTCTGGTCAAGTTGTGCCACAAACTCCTCTTCTCCCCAATTCTATACAATACCTCCTCATTAGTTACTTGATCTACCCATCTAATCTTGAGCATTCTTCTGTAGCACCACATTTCGAAAGCTTCTATTCTCTTCTTGTCTAAAACTATTTATCGTCCATGTTTCACTTCCATACATGGCTACACTCCAAACGAACACTTTCAGAAATGACTTCCTGACACTTAAATCAGTTGGTTATTCATTGCATAAATACACTCCTGGAAATGGAAAAAAGAACACATTGACACCGGTGTGTCAGACCCACCATACTTGCTCCGGACACTGCGAGAGGGCTGTACAAGCAATGATCACACGCACGGCACAGCGGACACACCAGGAACCGCGGTGTTGGCCGTCGAATGGCGCTAGCTGCGCAGCATTTGTGCACCGCTGCCGTCAGTGTCAGCCAGTTTGCCGTGGCATACGGAGCTCCATCGCAGTCTTTAACACTGGTAGCATGCCGCGACAGCGTGGACGTCAACCGTATGTGCAGTTGACGGACTTTGAGCGAGGGCGTATAGTGGGCATGCGGGAGGCCAGGTGGACGTACCGCCGAATTGCTCAACACGTGGGGCGTGAGGTCTCCACAGTACATCGATGTTGTCGCCAGTGGTCGGCGGAAGGTGCACGTGCCCGTCGACCTGGGACCGGACCGCAGCGACGCACGGATGCACGCCAAGACCGTAGGATCCTACGCAGTGCCGTAGGGGACCGCACCGCCACTTCCCAGCAAATTAGGGACACTGTTGCTCCTGGGGTATCGGCGAGGACCATTCGCAACCGTCTCCATGAAGCTGGGCTACGGTCCCGCACACCGTTAGGCCGTCTTCCGCTCACGCCCCAACATCGTGCAGCCCGCCTCCAGTGGTGTCGCGACAGGCGTGAATGGAGGGACGAATGGAGACGTGTCGTCTTCAGCGATGAGAGTCGCTTCTGCCTCGGTGCCAATGATGGTCGTATGCGTGTTTGGCGCCGTGCAGGTGAGCGCCACAATCAGGACTGCATACGACCGAGGCACACAGGGCCAACACCCGGCATCACGGTGTGGGGAGCGATCTCCTACACTGGCCGTACACCACTGGTGATCGTCGAGGGGACACTGAATAGTGCACGGTACATCCAAACCGTCATCGAACCCATCGTTCTACCATTCCTAGACCGGCAAGGGAACTTGGTGTTGCAACAGGACAATGCACGTCCGCATGTATCCCGTGCCACCCAACGTGCTCTAGAAGGTGTAAGTCAACTACCCTGGCCAGCAAGATCTCCGGATCTGTCCCCCATTGAGCATGTTTGGGACTGGATGAAACGTCGTCTCACGCGGTCTGCACGTCCAGCACGAACGCTGGTCCAACTGAGGCGCCAGGTGGAAATGGCATGGCAAGCCGTTCCACAGGACTACATCCAGCATCTCTACGATCGTCTCCATGGGAGAATAGCAGCCTGCATTGCTGCGAAAGGTGGATATACACTGTACTAGTGCCGACATTGTGCAGGCTCTGTTGCCTGTGTCTATGTGCCTGTGGTTCTGTCAGTGTGATCATGTGATGTATCTGACCCCAGGAATGTGTCAATAAAGTTTCCCCTTCCTGGGACAATGAATTCACAGTGTTCTTATTTCAATTTCCAGGAGTGTATTTATCGTCCACGTTTCACTTCCATACATGGCTACACTCCATACGAACACTTTCAGAAATGACTTCCTGACACTTAAATCAGCTGATTATGCGTTGCATAAATAACTAAGAACGTAGCGTATTACAGAATCATAATTTTAAAGCGTGTTCTTGGAGATCTCCTACAGTCACTACGATCCTTCTAATTGGACGTGGAGACGGGAGATAATTTTTTTTTATTTGACAAAAGGTCCTTCGGGGCTAATAATATCAGTTTCCAGATAGGGCGACTCTAAGGTCTTATTACGCTGAGGCCAAAATAGTGATTAAAGTGCAGAAATAACAGCGACTGCGGACATCTCGTGTCGAGGTCGCAACCTTTACATTGAGCGTGTCGGCATGAATGGAGTGTGGCTATTGCATCAGCTGGAGTTGTTTGTAAACAAAACGGCATTGCGTGCCAGCTGCAACGGTTCGCTAATAATTGCCAGTGACCCTTGTAAAAGGCGAGCTGTCACTGCGACACACACACACACACACACACACACACGTCACTCGCTAGGGAGCGCCTCAAGGGCAGCTACACCCTGTTTCGCAAGTCTTGTGCAGCTTCGGCGTGAAACACAAATATTCGTCGTCAAACCAATTCGGTCGACTTGCGTTGATATTTTTGGGTTCTATACCTCACTCGGCAAGAAAGAAAACCCGTATAGGATCACATTGTTAATTGTCTGTCTGTCTGACCGACTGTTAAAAGTCCTTTTTCTCAGGAGTGGGTGGACATGTAGTTTTGAAATTTATGTGACATACTAACTTCTACTGTCCCTTGGCGGTGAAAAAAACCGAAGCTTCTAATTCAATCGAGTAAAAACATACGGCCATTTATGTCACATATTTTGATACTCACAGACTCACTCATCAAAACCTACTGTGTACATCCCGTTGACCTAGAATCATGATATTTGACAAGAAGCAAGGTTTCACTGTAAAACCACAGGCAAATCCGACAATTGTTAATTTGTAATTTTATTACACGAAAATTTTTTTTTCCTCATTTGTCAACTGACTGTCTATTTGTCCATCCATCTGTTAAGGGGACCACACCGTGGTTCGGGTCGAAAAAAATCGATTTTCGGTTTTCACCATATTTCGATAGATTAAGATTTCATTTAAGTACTCTGAAAAGAATTTTGATGAAAAAAATTTTTTTCGAGCATTTTCCCACCACGTGTGTTTATGTGCCACACCCACTTTTCTGTCACCCACTGCCAACTCTAAGCCATATGGAGATGCCATTATTAACAAAACAGAATGTGTAGGCCATGTTCAAAAACATCTGGGAACAAGGCTGAGAAAACTAACTGTTGATATGAGAGGAAAAAAATTAGAACATGGAAAATTGTTGACCGGACAGGGTCGGTTAACTAAAACTGAAATAGAAAACTTGCAGGTATACTATGGGTAGGCAATTAAGAGAAATAAAGAAAATCTGGAGGCAATGAAGAGAGATGTTTGGGCCATATTTTTCCACAAGTCCTCTACTGATGTCATGGATTGTGTCCATCAGGAGAAAATTCGTGGTGCAAATACAATAGGGCTCAGGCAACTGGAGAATCTTATTCTTAGCAGCATTCTCTTCCTGCTGCTGTTATTACAGCAATTAAACCTATTTTCAGAGACTTGGCTCGTCCTGCCCTTCTAAGGAAATGTCTGCATGCGCAGACACAGACCCCAAAATGAATGTTTCAACAGCATAATTGGAACTGCCTTCCTAAAACTGCATTTGTAGGGACGCATACAATGAACCTAGGAGTCCATTATGTTGTTATTACATTCATTTGTGGTAATATTGGAAAGTGTTGGGTACTGAAAAAGTTGGAAATTAATCCTGGTGAAAATACGATCACTGGGTGCAACATTGCGATAAAATGAGGATAGTCGATGTAGACAGGTCTACATCTAATATGGCCAAGAAAGCAAGACAGACATCCAGGAAGGTGAAAAAGAAGCTGGAAGACCTGCTAGAAGCCAAAGAAGGGCCATCATATGCACCAGAACAGTTTTAATTAATTGTAAGATTTAAATTACAAAAATTTTTTCTTTAAAGTCAATTTCCGACCAACTAAAATGTTCAGTACATATGCCCCATTATATATCAGAAACTATCATAGATAAATGAATGAAATTATCAGAGACTCTGCATAACATAAAAAGCCACCTCTGGTACTACATCCATTAATATTCCCCCATTAGGAAGTTTACAAAAAAATATTTTCTGCAGAAAAAAGTTAATATTTTTGTTAATAAATTTAAAAAAGGATTTCTTAAAAACTATAACATGGATAAAGTAGATTTTCGTACAGTTGACTCAATTAGCATCATGTAATATACAGTAAAAATATTAAGGTCCTGCATCAAACAGTTTTTTTCAGAAATGGGTCAAATACTTGCCTAAATTAACATGGGTTACATGGGCAGGGTGTGGTCCCCTTAACACTCCATTTTCTCAGGATTGGGAGGACGTATTATGTTGAAATTTATGTCTCATACTATGTCTATGGTCTCTGCTGAGACAATGTAATCAAAATATACGCGCATTTGTGTCAATTTTGATACTCCCAAACCCACTCAGCAAAAGCTATAGGGTTCTTCCGGCTGATCTAGCATCATGAAATGTGGCTCGAAGCAAGGTTTCACAATACAAACAAAGGAGAAACCGAAAATTGTGAATTTGACATCACATCACACGAAAAAAAATGTCATTTATTAACCGATTAAACTGTCTGTCCATCCATGTGTTAAGACTCCTTTTTGGCAAGAATGGGTTGACGTATCAACATAATAGGGTCTATAGTCCCGTGGTGGTGCAAGCTCCTTAGCTAATGCAATCAAAAGATAAGGCCGTTTGTGTCACATACTTTGATATTCGCAAACTCAGTCATTAAAATCTATAAGGTACTTCCCGTTCACCTAGAGTCATGAAATGTGGAAGGAAGCAGCGTTTTACGGTACAACCGAAGGAAAAAGTCCGAAAATTGTGAATTTGTAATTGTTGTTGTTGTGGTCTTCAGTCCTGAGACTGGTTTGATGTAGCTCTCCATGCTACTCTATCCTTTGCAAGCTTCTTCATCTCCCAGTGCCTACTGCAACCTACATCCTTCTGAATCTGTTTAGTGTATTCATCTCTTGGTCTCCCTCTACGATTTTTACCCTCCACACTGCCCTCCAATACTAAATTCGTGATCCCTTGATGCCTCAGAACATGTCCTACCAACCGATCCCTTCTTCTAGTCAAGTTGTGCCACAAACTCCTCTTCTCCCCAATTCTATTCAATACTTCCTCTTTAGTTATGTGATCTACCCATGTAATCTTCAGTATTCTTCTGTAGCACCACATTTCGAAAGCTTCTATTCTCTTCTTGTCCGAACTATTTATCGTCCACATTTCACTTCCATACATAGCTACACTCCATACAAATACTTTCAGAAAAGACTTCTTTACACTTAAATCTATACTCGATATTAACAAGTTTCTCTTCTTCAGAAACGCTTTCCTTGCTATCGCCAGTTTACATTTTATATCCTCTCTACTTCGACCATCATCAGTTATTTTACTCCCCAAATAGCAAAACTCCTTTACTACTTTAAGTGTCTCATTTCCTAATCTAATTCCCTCATCATCACCCGACTTAATTGGACTACATTCCATTATCCTCGTTTTGCTTTTGTTGATGTTCATCTTATATCCTCCTTTCAAGACACTGTCCATTCCATTCAGTTGCTCTTCCAGGTCCTTTGCTGTCTCTAGCAGAATTACAATGTCATCGGCAAACCTCAAAGATTTTATTTCTTCTCCATGGATTTTAATACCTGCTCTGAATTTTTCTTTTGTTTCCGTTACTGCTTGCTCAATATACAGATTGAATAACATCGGGGATGGGCTACAACCCTGTCTCACTGCCTTCCCAACCACTGCTTCCCTTTCGTACCCCTCGACTCTTATAACTGCCATCTGGTTTCTGTTCAAATTGTAAATAGCCTTTCGCTCCCTGTATTTTACCCCTGCCACCTTCATAATTTGAAAGAGAGTATTCCAGTCAACACTGTCAAAAGCTTTCTGTAAGTCTACACCTTTGAAATTAAAATTAATTGTGGTCACTAAAAGAATCAGAAGCGTACATTCGCAGCGGGAGAGAAATTACATAACATTGATAATAATCGAAACATGTTAGATATTAAATTTCTATTGAGACATATTACGGTATATTGATAATTTTTACTTGTGGACCGTAATATTACGCGCAACTGAGGAATACAGGACTAGAAAAGTTGAAGATGTCCTGTTGAGACATTTTACTGTGTATAAAAATGCCTGTTGTGCACTGTGCACAACCACAATGTGGAAGAAAGAATCTGCTTTAGCATTTCTTAAATAGAGCGCCGTGCTAATTGCAGTTTATGCCTAAAGCCGGTTTCACACACGCAACGGAAGTATCGCCAGAAGTCAAGTCATTCTGGAGTGGCGCTGTGAGCTAACGTTCACACAGGACGCCACAAATTCTTCGTCATTGCGCAGTTTGCAGCTGTCTCAGCTGATTAAACGGCTGTACATGTTACTAAATAAGAAGTTTTGGAATCATAATAAATGTAAAATATTACTTACCAAACTGTTTTTCGTCTCTCTTGTCTCGACTACATGTTTTAAGAACCGGTGTGCAGCTTCAAACCAAGCAAGGCTTGGTTTATAAATACCGTCTGTTGACGCACCACTCTTAAGTGATTTCAGTACTTTTTTTATGTTCATTCATGTAAGCATTTCGAATGCTTCGAATTTTTTAATTTTGTTGTAGCTACATCAATTCCAGGTACATATTCACGCATACTGTTTACTATTTCAATTAATGCAGCGTCTCTGAAATTTCTGTCTTTGTATGATTCGCGTTTGTGGTTCCAAAGGCATTCTCGTTCTTGATACACCTCCAAGATTCTCATAATTGTCGCTATTGATCACTTTTTCGACATATTAATAGCAAAAGCACAAACAAAAGCACTATCTGCGAACGAATACGCACTAGATAGGTTTGAATACAGCCGCGAGGTAGCAATCGAATGACGTTATTCGATTGTGGAGAAGGCAAAATGGGGCAACAAAGTAGAGCCAAGTTCAACTTTTTGTGACGTGACAAAAGTTGCGCTTCTTAAATGGCGCCACCGAAAACTATGAGTTCACACATGCAACTACAAAGCAACTGCAGTTCGACATTAGCAGTGGCGATACTTTTGTTGCCTGTGTTGAAACCGGCTTAACAGAAGGCGCAGCCTTAAGGCAGGTCAAGCAGTTTTCCTCTGTTCAAGTAGTTTTCCTCTGTTTCACAGTACTCAGAACGTGTCACGTGAACGGTATTTATCCACGCCGTCGTAGTTGCAGTGGCAGCTCAATAGATGGCAGAGCTACGTCGAAAGTCACTGCAGCACTGGCGTAGTCGCCCGGCCTTTTTAGTTTGAGCGGTAAGCCACCAGGTGGCAGACCACGAAACATGAACAGCATCCGCCACCGTAGTTGCTGCGCGTGGCCCATAGATGGCAGAGCCACATCGAGAGGTGAGTCGTGCTGTTCCTCTGCCGCTAGATGGTACTGGCGTCGGTCTCTCTGCACACGATTGGTGTTTTTGTTTTCTTTATTGCGTTCGGCTGCAGCGAGTTCACGTGTACTCAACAGCGCAGCAGGACAATAAAAGAAAAAGGAAGGCGAAGAAACCATTTGTGTTCCTCCGTGAGGAGGCAATTCAAGTAGTCGGCGGCGCATATTAATGTCGGTAATTGAGGCAACGAGCTCGATGCACGCGGACGGGTTTGTTGACGTGCTGCGGCCCTGTGAGCAAGAGGAGGGTCGGAGGAGCGCCAGCTCTAGTGGAGAGGCTCAGAGAACCCTCCTGTCACCTCCAGCCCCACTCGGCCGGCTCTGCCACTCGCTGCAACGCAGTTCTGCCACGTGCCGCGTGTGCAGCCAACAGTGTCTTTTTCTTCCCTCATTATGCAAATGTAGACGAGATATGGCTCAAATTCAAAGATATAGTAGCAACAGCAATTGAGAGAATCATACCTTATACACTGGTAAGAGATAGAACTGATCCCCCATGGTACACAAAACAGGTCCGAACGCTGTTGCAGAGGCAACGGAAAAAGCATGAGGCAACGGAAAAAGCATGCGAAGTTCAGAAGAACGCGAAATCCCGAAGACTGGCTAAAATTTACAGACGCGCGAAATTTGGCACGGACTTCAATGCGAGATGCCTTTAATAGGTTCCACAACGAAACATAGTCTCGAAATTTGGTAGAAAATCCGAAGAAATTATGATCGTATGTTAAGTACACAAGCGGCAAGACGCAGTCAAATACCTTCGCTGCGCAGTGCCGATGGTACTGTTACCGACGACTGTGCCGCTAAAGCGGAGTTATTGAAACGCAGTTTTCTGAAATTCCATCATCACCAGGGAAGACGAATGGAATCTTCCAGAATTTGAAACACGATCGGCTGCTAGCACAAGTTTCTTAGAAGTACATACCTTAGGGGTTGTGAAGCAACTCAAATCGCTTGATATGGGCAAGTCTTCAGGTCCAGATTGTATACCGATTAGGTTACTTTCAGATTACGCTGATACAATAGCTCCCTACTTAGCAATCATATACAACCGCTCGCTCACCGATAGATCTGTATCTACAGATTGGAAAATTGCGCAGGTCGCACCAGTGTTTAAGTAGGGTAGTATGAGTAATCCATCGAACTACAGACCTATATCACTGACGTCGGTTTGCAGTAGGGCTTTGGAGCATATACTGTATTCAGACATTATGAATCACCTCGAAGGGAACGATCTATTGATACGTAATCAGCACGGTTACAGAAAACATCGTTCTTTTGCAACGCAGCTAGCTCTTTATTCGCACGAAGCAATGGCCGCTATCGACAGGGGATCTCAAGTTGATTCCGTATTTCTAGATTTCCGGAAAGCTTTTGACACCGTTCCTCACAAGCGACTTCTAATCGAGCTGCGGGCCTACGGGGTATCGTCTCAGTTGTGCGACTGGATTCGTGATTTCCTGTCAGGAAGGTCGCAGTTCGTAGTAATAGACGGCAAATCGTCGAGTAAAACTGAAGTGATATCAGGTGTTCCCCAGGGAAGCGTCCTGGGACCTCTGCTGTTCCTGATCTATATAAATGACCTGGGTGACAATCTGAGCAGCTCTCTTAGGTTGTTCGCAGATGATGCTGTAATTTACCGTCTAGTAAGGTCATCCGAAGACCAGTATCAGTTGCAAAGCGATTTAGAAAAGATTGTTGTACGGTGTGGCAGGTGGCAGTTGACGCTAAATAACGAAAAGTGTGAGGTGATCCACACGAGTTCCAAAAGAAATCCGTTGGAATTCGATTACTCGATAAATAGTACAATTCTCAAGGCTGTCAATTCAACTAAGTACCTGGGTGTTAAAATTACGAACAAATTCAGTTGGAAAGACCACATAGACAATATTGTGGGGAAGGCGAGCCAAAGGTTGCATTTCATTGGCAGGACACTTGGAAGATGCAACAAGTCCACTAAAGGGACAGCTTACACTACACTCGTTCGTCCTCTGTTAGAATATTGCTGCGCGGTGTGGGATTGTCGGAGGACATCGAAAGGGTGCAAAAAAGGGCAGCTCGTTTAGTATTATCACGTAATAGGGGAGACAGTATGGCAGATACGATACGCGTGTTGGGATGAAAGTCGTTAAAGAAAAGACGTTTTTCGTCGCGGCGAGATCTATTTACGAAATTTCAGTCAGCAACTTTGTCTTCCGAATGCGAAAATATTTTGTTGAGCCCAACCTACATAGGTAGGGATGATCATCAAAATAAAATAAATGAAATCGGAGCTTGAACAGAAAGGCTTAGGTGTTCGTTTTTCCCGCGCGCTGTTCGGGAGTGGAATGGTAGGGAGATAATATAATTGTGGTTCGATGAAACCTCTGCGAAGCTCTTAAATGTGAATTGCAGAGTAATCATGTAGAGGTGGATGTAGACAGTAGTGGTGCCTGCATAGAGTTGTTAGTGCTAACAGACAAGCGAAACTGCGCGAAATAACCACAGAAATCAATGTGGGACATATGACAGACATTTCCGTTGGGACAGTACGACGAAATCTGCCTTAAAAAATCGGCTATGGCAGCAGACGAGAGATGCGGTGCCTTCGCTCAAAAAACGGTTCAAAAGGCTCTGAGCACTATGGGATTTAACATCTGAGGTCATCACTCCCCTACAAATTAGAACTACTTAAACTTAACTAACGTAAGGACATCACACACATCCATACCCGAGGCAGGATTCGAACCTGCGACCGTAGCAGCAGCGTGGTTCCGGACTTAAGCGCCCAGAACCGCTCGGCCACAGCGGCCGGGCGTGCCATTGCTGACAGCACGACTTCGCCTGCAGCGCCTCTTCTGGACCCTAGATGTCTCGAAAACCGTAGCCTGCTCAGATGAGTCCCGATTTCAGTTGGTGAGAGCTGATGATGGTGTTCGCAGATCCCCCGAATCCATGGTCCCAAGTCTCTGCATGTCCATCTTTTCACAGTTGACAGTGGGACGTCCACTATTCAGTACAGAATGTCAGATCAAACACGTTTCAATCTCTACGTTTTCAGGCGAAATACCCTCAGATTTCAAGAAGAATGTAATAATTGGAATTCCAAAGAAAACAGGTGCGAAAACTACCAAACTATCAGTTCGATAACTCACGGCTGCAAAATATGTACTAACACGAATTTTTTACAGACGAATGGAAAAACTGGTCGAAACCGACTAGGGGGAAGATGAGTTTGGATTCCGTAGAAATGTAGGAACACGTGAAGCAATACTGACTCTACGACTTATCTTAGAAAATAGATTAAGGAAACGCTAACATACATTTCTAGGATTTGTAGACTTAGAGAAAACTTTTGACAATGTTGACTGGAATACTCTCTTTCAAATTCTGAATGTGGCAGGGGTAAAATACAGGGAGCGAAAGGCTATTTACAATTATTACAGAAAGCAGATGGCAGTTATAAAGAGTCGAGGGACATGAAAGGGAAGCAGTGGTTGGGAAGGGAGTGAGACAGTGTTGTAGCCTCTCCCAGATTCTATTCAATCTGTACATTGAGCAAGTAGTAAAGGAAACAAAAGAAAAGTTTGGAGTAGGAGTTAAAATCCATGGAGAAGATATAAAAGCTTTGAGGTTCGCCGATGACATTGTAATTCTGTCAGAGACAGCAAAGGACTTGGAAGAGCAGTTGAACGGAAGGGACAGTGTCTTGAAAGGAGGATATAAGATGAACATCAACGAAAGCAAAACGAAGCCGGCCGTTGTGGCCGAGCGGTCGCAGGATCGAATCCTGCCTGGAGCGTGGATGAGTGTAATGTTCTTGCATAATACACCCCTGTTAATCCACGTTTCAGATCAGATGATGGCACCTTCAGAGTGCTGAAACCGGTCATCTAGTAAACGATATTGAAGCGATCCTGGATTTTCAATTAGAGGGCTATTACAAATGATTGAAGCGATTTCATAAATTCACTGTAGCTCCATTCATTGACATATGGTCACGACACACTACAGATACGTAGAAAAACTCATAAAGTTTTGTTCGTCTGAAGCCGCACTTCAGGTTTCTGCCGCCAGAGCGCTCGAGAGCGCAGTGAGACAAAATGGCGACAGGAGCCGAGAAAGCGTATGTCGTGCTTGAAATGCACTCACATCAGTCAGTCATAACAGCGCAACGACACTTCAGAACGAAGTTCAACAAAGATTCACCAACTGCTAACTCCATTCGGCGATGGTATGCGCAGTTTAAAGCTTCTGGATGCCTCAGGGGAAATCAACGGGTCGGCCTGCAGTGAGCGAAGAAACGGTTGAACGCGTGCGGGCAAGTTTCACGCGTGGCCCGCGGAAGTCGACAAATAAAGCAAGCAGGGAGCTAAACGTACCAGAGCCGACGGTTTGGAAAATCTTACGGAAAAGGCTAAAGCAGAAGCCTTACCGTTTACAATTGCTACAAGCCCTGACACCCGATGACAAAGTCAAACGCTTTGAATTTTCGGCGCGGTTGCAACAGCTCGTGGAAGACATTGCGTTCAGTGCGAAACTTGTTTTCAGTGGTGAAGCAACATTTTTTCTTAATGGTGAAGTGAACAGACACAATGTGCGAATCTGGGCGGTAGAGAATCCTCACGCATTCGTGCAGCAAATTCGCAATTCACCAAAAGTTAACGTGTTTTGTGCAATCTCACGTTTTAAAGTTTACGGCCCCTTTTTCTTCTGCGAAAAAAACCTTACAGGACACGTGTATCTGGACATGCTGGAAAATTGGCTCGTGCCACAACTGGAGACCGACAGCGCCGACTTCATCTTTCAACAGGATGGTGCTCCACCACACTTCCATCGTGATGTTCGGCATTTCTTAAACAGGAGATTGCAAAACCGACGGATCGGTCGTGGTGGAGATCACGATCAGCAATTCGTGTCCCGGCCTCCACGCTCTCCCGACTTAACCCCATGCGATTTCTTTCTGTGGGGATATGTGAAAGATTCAGTGTTTAAACCTCCTCTACCGAGAAACGTGCCAGAACTGCGAGCTCGCATCAACGATGCTTTCGAACTCATCGATAGGGACATGCTGCGCCGAGTGTGGGATGAACTCGATTATCGGCTTGATGTCTGCCGAATCACTAAAGGGGCACATATTGAACATTTGTGAATGCCTAAAAAAACTTTTTGGGTTTTTGTATGTGTGTGGAAAGCGTTGTGAAAATATCTCAAATAATAAAGTTATTGTAGAGCTGTGAAATCGCTTCAATCATTTGTAATAACCCTGTATTTTAAAAACATATTAAAAGTTTGGCGGCAGCAGTTACCGCGAGAGAATTCTGTGTCGTAGTTGGGTACAAACGCGCACCTATCCGTGCGGCGACGAACGGCCACGTTTGCAAAAATCTGAATGAGGACTCCGGGGTTGGCTGTGGACTGGAGCAGCTGCTTGGAGAGCGCAGAGAGAAGTAGCTTGAGTCCAGTGGTTACTCTCCAAGTCTGAACAGTGTAGAGCACACGACTCCACACACGTAGCATTATCTGTTCCTCTGAGGAGAGAAACAGGTTTGTGCTAACTTGTGGTGTTCATATGCAATGTGAAGTGAACCTTTGCTGCCACGCACTTGAATCGACCACCTACTCTTGGCATATGTGTAAGTAGCTCGGGTATCGACTCGTGACGGACTCCGCAATTGAACAGTTACGTACAGGAGTTTACGGGCGCAAACCACGTCCACGTTGCAGATTAAAGCCAAGCTCGCTCACGGGAAAGACGGCATCACGACGTTGGCTGGACCGACCGTCGTAATCATCACGAAGAATTACGGTGATATTAGAAATGATCAGCCAAAGTAGGGCACTGTAATTCTAAATGAGTTCGTATTCCGCTAGCTCCTTGACTGGCGCTCTCAGGCAGAACTTCAATACAGTCACTTGCGGGATCAGTGTTGACTTAAGTAGTTGAGAAAAGAGGATACATTGTGCCAATGATAGGCTAGTTAGGTTAGCGAGTGTACAGGATTGTCATGTTAGACTAGAAATATTTCTCATCCTGTTTTCTGAATAAATCTTCATTTGGTATCACATGCTAATCACCGCATTATTGATTTCCTCGCTAGCAATCACAATATTTTTGTTTAATAATTACAGTGTAATGATAATTTCGATGCAAATGATACTGGGGGCATAACCGCGCGTTTAAACAGGGCCAACTTATGTCAGCAACTCAAGGTCGACTAAGACTACCAGTAGATGTTGTTGTTGTTGTGGTCTTCAGTCCTGAGAGTGTTTTGATGCAGCTCTCCATGCTACTCTATCCTGTGCAAGCTTCTTCATCTCCCAGTACCTATTGCAGCCTACATCCTTCTGAATCTGCTTAGTGTATTCATCTCTTGGCCTCCCTCTACGATTTTTACCCTCCACGCTGCCCTCCAATTCTACGAGGTGCATTAAAGTTCTAAGGCCTCCGATTTTTTTTCTAATTAACTACTCACCCGAAATCGATGAAACTGGCGTTACTTCTCGAAGTAATCGCCCTGCAGACGTACACATTTTTCACAACGCTGACGCCATGATTCCATGGAAGCGGCGAAGGGCTTGTTAGGAGTCTGTTTTGACCACTGGAAAATCGCTGAGGCAGTAGCAGCACGGCTGGTGAATGTGCGGCCACGGAGAGTGTCTTTCATTGTTGGAAAAATCCAAAAGTCACTAGGAGCCAGGTCAGGTGAGTTGGGAGCACGAGGAATCACTTCAAAGTTGTTATCAGAAAGAAACTGTTGCGTAACGTTAGCTCGATGTGCGGATGCGTTGTCTCGGTGAAACAGCACACGCGCAGCCCTTCCCGGACGTTATTGTTGCAGTGCAGGAAGGAATTTGTTCTTCAAAACATTTTCGTAGGATGCACCTGTTACCGTAGTGCCCTTTGGAACGCAATGGGTAAGGATTACGCCCTCGCTGTCCCAGAACGTGGACACCATCATTTTTTCACCACTGGCGGTTACCCGAAATTTTTTTGGTGGCAGTGAATCTGTGTGCTTCCATTGAGCTGACTGGCGCTTTGTTTCTGGATTGAAAAATGGCATCCACATCTCATCCATTGTCACAACCGACGAAAAGAAAGTCCCATTCGTGCTGTCGTTGCGCGTCAACATTGCTCGGCAACGTGCCACACGGGCAGCCGTGTGGTCGTCCGTCAGCATTCGTGGCACCCACCTGGATGGCACTTTTTGCATTTTCAGGTCGTCATGCAGGACTGTGTGCACAGAACCCACAGAAATACCAACTCTGGAGGCGATCTGTTCGACAGTCATTCGGCGATCCCCCAAAACAATTCTCTCCACTTTCTCGATCGTGTCGTCAGACCGGCTTGTGCGAGCCCGAGGTTGTTTCGGTTTGTTGTCACACGATGTTCTGCCTTCATTAAACTGTCGCACCCACGAACGCACTTTCGACACATCCGTAACTCCGTCACCACATGTCTCCTTCAACTGTCGATGAATTTCAATTGCTTTCACACCACGCTAAGTCAGAAAACGAATGATTGCACGCTGTTTGAGTAAGGAAAACGGCGCCATTTTAAGTATTTAAAACAGTTCTCATTCTCGCCGCTGGCGGTAAAATTCCATCTGCCGTACGGTGCTGCCATCTCTGGGACGTATTGACAATCAACGTGGCCTCATTTTAAAACAATACGCATGTTTCTATCTCTTTCCAGTCTGGAGAAAAAAAATCGGAGGCCTTAGAACTTGAATGCACCTCGTACATTGGTGATCCCTTGATGCCTCAGAACGTGTCCTACCAACCGATCCCTTCTTCTAGTCAAGTTGTGCCTAAACTCCTCTTCTCCACAATTCTATTCAATACCTCCTCATTGGTTATGTGATCTACCCATCTAATCTTTAGGTATTTCACAATATATAGATAATTGTACAATAAACATTATACTGCAAAAAGTTGCATGAATTGGTTAACCAGTCACTAGAACAACATTGCCGAACTATCAGAGTTGGGTAAAAGATGGCGGACGATTCGTTCTATTTTAAAGGAGCGCTACTCTGTGGCATGACGTCACTCACTGTAACTCCGAGAGGCCGAGGTGCGTTCGTGACACTACAGGTCTTACGAGTGCCGGCAGCCGTCTCTGGCAGGGACTGAATAACTGTTTCAGATGAATTGAATAACTTTTGACTGCGTATTTAAATCCTTAGCAATACTCGATAGCACACGATAAAAACTACGACCTTTACTGGGCAGCTTCTCAGATAAATGCTGATTTCCCGTGGACCCAGCACGCTTAGCCGAGCTTTCAAGAATTGTGTCAGACAAGCTGAAAAGCGTGACGTCACAAGTTGGTTGCACGGGGCCTACGAGAAAGACAGGCTGCGGCGCGTACGTCACGAAGGTGGTAGTCCCGCGCTCGCTCGCTCAAATCCGCGGACAAACTACTTTTCTGCACCTGTTCTCGTAACTAGGAGCGTTCGTGCAAACGAAAACTCAATCTTCTACTGGAATCCGCTATTATGGAATCTTACTGTTATTAGTCCTATGCCGGCCGGAGTGGCCGTGCGGTTCTAGGCGCTACAGACTGGAGCCGAGCGACTGCTACGGTCGCAGGTTCGAATCCCGCCTCGGGCATGGATGTGGGTGATCTCCTTAGGTTAGTTACGTTTAATTAGTTCTAAGTTCTAGGCGACTGATGACCTCAGAAGTTGCATAGTGCTCAGAGCCATTTGAACCATTTTATTTAGTCCTATAATGATGGGAAGTCGATGGGCGTACTTATAATTTGTTACGGCTGTACTGGCGTACAATAAAATAAAATCGTGCTAAAATGATTATCAGTTACATAAGGCACCACTTCCAGCACGTAATGAGTACTGTTAAACAGAAGAGACTAAATGCTATAAACACGCCGTTATACCATTTATATGGAGTATTGATCTTCAATTAAATTTTGCTGTAGTGCTGTTAATCAGTAAGACTTCATAATAGCAGATTCCAGTGGAAGAAGCAATTCTCGTTAGTACTTACACGCCCAGCTGCGAGTTAACAGGTTTAGAAACGCATTTTGCGTGCTGAGCTGTTCGAGCGAGTTCAGGAATACCTTCGTGACGTACGCGCTGCGGCGTGTCTTTCTCGTGCGCCTCGAGCCAACACCGACTCAGAGGAAGG
This sequence comes from Schistocerca cancellata, assembly GCF_023864275.1. Lineage (NCBI taxonomy): Eukaryota > Metazoa > Arthropoda > Insecta > Orthoptera > Acrididae > Schistocerca > Schistocerca cancellata. The sequence goes on from NC_064636.1 coordinate 33,481,642, forward strand.
CCTCGGCGCTTGTTGGTGACGTCACGTCAGCTAGGCACGGCGAACGCCAGGTCTGTTGCAGGCAGAAACGCGTCGGCGTGCTTTTCATTATAAATCTATTTTTTTTTTTTTTGGACAAAATGTTTGGTATTGTTTTGGATTCTGCAGTTTTATTTAGATGAAAGATTTTCGTACTGTCGTAAAGCTACAAGTGAAGATCATAGTTCTGTATTACTGAATCCTGTCGGAACAAACGTAGATCAATATGAGAAGATGTTTTGCGCCATTCCAAGCTTCGGAAGTTTTACATTCGAGTAACTATATTTACTTGATCCATTTTGTTATCGAAACTTACCCCAACCCCCTTACAATTAACTCGTTTCTTTTATTTATTTATTTATTTTCGTGTGACAGCGTCACTGGAAATGTGAACTAATTTACATGTGTAAATGTCCAACTGTTGCCAGTCATTAGATTACAGTAGTTTTCAACGAAAGGAATTCTAAACAGGAAACAAAATAGCTTTATACATCGAAAATACTGCTGATCTTAAACTATTTTAAACATGCACATTATAAAAGATAAATATTCCCCTCTTGCAACTGAAAGGAGAAACTTTATAAGATAAAAAAATCTTACTTGATAAAACAAGTATCTCTCTTTTGCCTCTTCTTCTGTCCCCCACCCCCTCACCCAACGTGTACAATCGCAAGATATTTCATTAACATTCCGTGCTCCTCAGCCCATAGTCAACCAAGATACCTAAAGAAGAGCACCAATATGTTCACAGTTTCTTGTAAAAGCAACCCAGTACAAACGTAACTTACTCAGATTTACAAATAAGGTAAAGAAGCACGAATTCTGTTGCTGCTGGACCATGAAGTTGTTTTTGTATGTCAATCCTTAAAACAGGTGGAAATTTGAGTTCAGGAGTACACTATTTGTTAAGAAGTGTAATGAATTGCACAATTAATTGATTGCAGAAATCTCTCAGAACAATGTGTGTTGGTCAAGTACCGCCAATAGTTTCACATTTTCCTGTTTCAGGGAGACACCACCATTATGAGTACAATAAAAATAGTCCCAGGTGCTAACACTCCATACACATTTAAATTTTTGACATACATCTGTTTCACTAATAAGAAAGCCTAGTTATGAAACCCGCAATGCATGTAACACATTTTCAGATCCCTCAGTGATAAAACGACTGTAGAATATACACTGACTGTGCAACAAGCTAAAAATTAACTGACATTCAAGTACAGCAGTATATGCTTTGCTAAGAATTGTGATGAATTATGGATTTCACTGGTTGCACAAGTCACTCAATACAAATAAAAACTGCAGAATCCAAAACAATATCAAACATTTTGTCCAAAAATAAGAGGCACGCCGAGGCGTTTCTGCCTGCAACAGACCTGGCGTTCGCCGTGCCTAGCTGACGTGACGTCACCAACAAGCGCCGAGGCCTTCCTGTGAGTCGGTGTTGCTCGAGCTGACTAGTGGGACGTCACAACTTGGTTGCAGGGCCCTTATACAGTGAAGCGCCCAAGAAAGTGGTACAGGCATGCGTATTCAAATACAGAGGTATGTAAAGAGCAGAAGACGGCACTGCGGTCAGCAACACCCACATAAGACAACAAGGGTCTGGTGCAGTTGTTAGATCGGTCACTGCTGCTCCAAAATTTAAGTAAGTTTTGAACCTGGTATTACGGTCGGCGCACGAGCGATGGCCCACAGCACCTCCGAGGTAGCGATGTAGTGGCGATTTTTCTTTACGATCGTTTCATGACTGTACCGTGAATATTAGAAACCCGGTAAAACACCAAATCGCCGACACCACTGCGGCTGGAAGAAGATCCTGCAAGAATGGGACCGACGACGACTGAAGAGAACCGTTCAAAGTGAGAGAAGTGCAACCTTTCCTCAGATTGCTGCAGATTTCAATGCTGGACCATCAACAAATGTCATGCCAACCATTCAACGAAACCACCTGAGCTACCGAAGCACGAGTCACGCCCGGTACTCACAGCTTTACTTCTGCCAGTATCTCGTCTCCTACCTTCCGAACTTTACAGAAGCTCTTCTGCGAACCTTGCAGAACCCGAGTTCGAGTCTCGGTCGGGCACACAGTTTTAATCTGCCAGGAAGTTTCATATCAGCGCACACTCCGCTGCAGAGTGAAAATCTCATTCTGTAAACATCCCCCAGGCTGTGGCTAAGCCATATCTCCGCTATATCCTTTCTTTCAGGAGCGCTAGTTGTGCAAGGTTCGCAGGAGAGCTTCTGTAAAGTTTGGAAGGTAGGAGACGAGGTACTGGCAGAAGTAAAGCTGTGAGTACCGGGCGTGAGTCGTGCTTGGGTAGCTCAGATGGTAGAGCACTTGCCCACGAAAGGCAAAGGTCCCGAGTTCGAGTCTCGGTGGGGCACACAGTTTTAATCTGCCAGGAAGTTTCATATCAGCGCACACTCCGCTGCAGAGTGAAAATCTCATTCTGGATTCAACGAAACATCATCGATGTGGTCTTTCGGAGACGAAGGTCCACTTGTGTACTCTTGATGACTCCACACCACCAGGTTTTACGCCTCGCCTGGGCCCGTCAACACAGACATTGGACTGTTGATGATTGGATATCTGATGCATGGTCAGACGAGTCCAGTTTCAAATTGTGTCGAGGGCATAGATGTACACAGGTATGGACACAGCCTCATGAATCCGTGGACCCTACATGTCACCAGGGGACTGTTCGAGCTGTTGGAGGCTTTGTAATGGCGCGGGGCGTGTCAAGTTGGAGCGATGTGCGACCCATGATTCGTCTAGACACGACTGTGACAGGTGACACGTAAGCAGGCATCCTGTCTGATCACCCGCATCCCAAGTGCATTCCGACGGGCTTGGGCAATTCCAGCAGGACAATGCGACACCCCACACGTCCAGAATTGCTGCAGAGTGGCTCCAGGAACACTCATCTGAGTTAAAACACTTCCGCTGGCCACCAAACTTCCGAGACACGAATATTATTGAGCATATCTGGGATGCCTTGCGACGTGCTGTTCAGAAGAGATTTCCACCCTCTCGTACTCTTACGGATTTACGGACAGCTCTGCATTAAGAGCCTACGGAATATCAGACCAGCTGTGTGGCTGGATTGAAGAGTTTTTAGCAAACAGAACACAGCATGTTGTTCTCAATGGACAGACGTCTACAGACGTTAAAGTAACCTCTGGCGTGCCACAGGGGAGTGTTATGGGACCATCGCTTTTCACAATATATATAAATGACCTAGTAGATAGTGTCGGAAGTTCCCTGCGGCTTTTCGCGGTTGATGCTGCACTATACAGAGAAGTTGCAGCATTAGAAAATTGCAGCGAAATGCAGGAAGATCTGCAGCGGATAGGCACTTGGTGCAGGAAGTGGCAACTGACCCTTAACATAGACAAACGTAATGTACTGCGAACACATAGAAAGAAGGATCACTTATTGTATGATTATATGATAGCGGAACAAACACTGGTAGCAGTTACTTCTGTAAATTACCTGGGAGTATGTGTATGGAATGATTTGAAGTGGAATGATTATATAAAACTAATTGTTGGTAAGGCGGGTGCCAGGTTGAGATTCATTGGGAGAATCCTCAGAAAATGTAGTTCATCAAGAAAGGAGGTGGCTTACAAAACACTCGTTCGACCTATACTTGAGTATTGCTCATCAGTGTGGGATCCGTACCAGATCGGGTTGACGGAAGAGATAGAGAAGATCCAAACAAGAGCGGCGCGTTTCGTCACAGGGTTATTTGGTAAGCGTGATAGCGTTACGGAGATGTTTAGCAAACTCGAGTGGCAGACTCTGCAAGAGAGGCGCTCTGCATCGCGGTGTAGCTTGCTGTCCAGGTTTCGAGAGGGTGCGTTTCTGGATGAGGTATCGAATATATTGCTTCCCGCTACTTATAGCTCCCGAGGAGATCACGAATGTAAAATTAGAGAGATTCGAGCGCGCACGGAGGCTTTCCGGCAGTCGTTCTTCCCGCGACCCATACGCGACTGGAACAGGAAAGGGAGGTAATGATAGTGGCACGTAAAGCGCGCTCCGCGACACACCGTCGGGTGGCTTGCGGAGTATAAATGTAGATGTAGATGTAGGATCCATGGTGTCACTACGTCAGACTTAAGTCGATCCCTTGCCACGTCCTGTTGCGGCACTTCTGTGTGCTACACGGTATTAGGCAGGAGTACCAGTTACTTTGGCCCTTCAGTGTCTCTCGTTGGCCCCATCGTAACTTGGGGCTCAGACGTACTCGCTGCAGCCTGTCTTTCTCTTGTGGCTCGCCGTAGCTGCAGCGAGACGGGCTTCGCTTAAAACACAACACCGCCCGCCGTTATGGCTGAACAATGGGGCGTGACGGAATGCCGTCAGCTTTTGTGGCGCATCGCTTCACAATGGCGCAGCCGAATAGACTACCCGCGTCTGGAGCCAAATGCCAGTCATAACTGCCCATCGCGCTGTGTGCGGCCGCAGCAGAGTGCATGGCGGAGGGCTCTTTGTACACAAACAGAAGCCATTCCCCGTCCCGCTCCGTTCGAGTTTTCTTACAGCACACTAAAACCCATCCACCACTGTTACTTTAACATTCTTAGTACAAGTGAGTCATACAGGGGATGCGTAAAACACATTACCAAGCCTAACACGGTATAGGAAAGCAGTTGGCGTTCACATACATGATGTTTTCACTCTGCAGCGGAGTGTGCGCTGATATGAAACTTCTTGGAAGACCGAGACTCGAACTCGGGACCTTTGCCTTTCGCGGGCAAGTGCTCTACCAACTGAGCTACCCAAGCACGACTCACGCCCCCTCCTCACAGCTTTACTTCTGGCAGTATCTCGTCTCCTACCTTCCAAACCTTACAGAAGCTCTCCTGCGATCTTTGCAGAACTAGCAGTCCTGAAAGAAAGGATGTAGCGGAGACATGGCTTAGTCACAGCCTTGGGGAATGTTTCCAGAATGAAATTTTCACTCTGCAGCGGAGTCTGCGCTGATATGAAACTTCCTGGCAGATTAAAACAGTGTCCCGGACCGAGACTCAAACTCGCGACCTTTGCCTTTCGCGGGCAAGTACTGTATCGACTCCCGAGTTCGAGTCTCGGTTCAACACACAGTTTTAATCTGCCAGGAAGTTTCAAATTAGCGCAGACTCCGCTGCAGAGTGAAAATCTCATTCTGCAAACATTCCCCAAGGCTGTGACTAAGCCATGTCTCCATAATATCATTTCTTCCAGGAGTGCTAGTTCTGCAAGGTTCGCAGGAGAGCTTCTCTAAAGTCTGGAAGGTAGGAGACGAGGTACTGGCGGAAGTGAAGCTGTGAGGACGGGTCGTAAGTAGTGCTTGGGTAGCTCAGATGGTAGAGCACTTGTCCGCGAATGGCAAAGGTCCCGAGTTCGGGTCTCGGTCCAACACACAGTTTTAATCTGCCAGGAAGTTTCAGGGTGACCAACATTTGATCATGATTTTAAGGGAGATGGTCAACAGTTGACCATGATTTAAACATAAAATGCCGTGCGGCTAGGGCCTCCCGTCGGGTAGATCGTTCGCCTGGTGCAAGTCTTTCAATTTGACGCCACTTCGGCGACCTGCGCGTCGATGGGGATGAAATGATGATGATTAGGACAACACAACTCCCAGTCCCTGAGCGTAGAAAATCTCCGACCCAGCCGGGAATCGAGCCCGGGCTCTTAGGATTGACATTTTGTCGCGCTGACCACTCAGCTACCGGGGGCGGACACTATTATTTTAAGGGAGGTTTAAGGGAGGTCTGGTAGCAATAAATTTCAGGAACACAACTACGCCACATTCTCTTGGAATGGGAGAAATGGAGAATTCCTTGAAAAATTCAGCTAATTCCTGTCTTGCATTGTTGATTGCGTCTATATAAATTTATACCTTGTCATCTCTTTAAGATTCATAAACATTTCATTTTATCTATCATTTCTCTTCTGTTATAATTTCATGTTCTGACACGTCCTATGACCGTTTTCTTGTTTGAACTGCACAGTAGAGCTGATAGTGATGTCTTTTAAATGTCCTTTTCAAATTTATAAACAGCGATGGATGTTACTTAAATCACTGCAAGAAGACAGCGATTTCATATGGATAAACTGAATGATCATTAAAAAATTTATATGTGAACAGTAGACTAACAAACAAACTAAATATTCTTTAATATTACGTTAACCATCACATCCTCCACAGTACATGTGAATACTATAAAGAACATCCTTAATATCTGTACGTACTTTGGTTAAATGTTATTTCCATTACGACCTGAAGATGACATTTCTGCCTGGAAACATGTTGTGTTATTAAATAATTTAAGTAAATCAACAGAAGTGTGTGAGTGGCAGCGTTATCTGCACTTCTTATTTTTGGAACAGTCACGCACAATTTTCACTGAATATGACTTTAAATGATATTACAGGACTGGAACACATCTCAGACTTTCGCCTGTAGCCAGCCCTATAGTAGAAGTTTAATACCTACACTTATTCCAGTTTAAAGTGATTGCATTCACTTTGTGTCTGCTACAGTCTTTTACGAAATTACGAAAATTACACTAGAAATGTAAGGTTTTCCAAATATGAAAAAATGTTCCAAGGTACGAGATTCAAATTTAAAAGTGCTGACATCGAGAAAAATCTTGTCAAGACTGTATTTAATATTCTTGGTGTTACATCATTACCCCTTCTACACACCAGTAATCAGCAAATGAAATCAAGTTAAGAAGAAGTATTATCAAAAACCAGCTATAAGTTAAGAACATTTTATATAGAAGTTATTGTCATCTGACACAGATTTGCATTTTGAAGACAAGGAAAATTGTTAAGTCTTTAAAGAAGCTCAGTTCACTTGCACATATCACGTGTTCTGTGGTAGAAGGCCTCGTTGCCTTTCAAGGTACAAGATGGCGGATGAACAACAAAGTATCGCTCAACCTTCCACACGTTATGTAACTAATGTTAAAAATGTACAGAATTTTACCCCCAGCATAAGACACTGTAACTGAATAATTGAGAATATCCTCGAAATAGCTTTAATACATTACACAGCACTTACATGGAGGGGTCCCTATCAGTGGAACTGCCATTTTGAAGCTGTCGTGTATGGTGATGTAGGTTAAGGTTCCAGATATGACACACCGCAGCCATTCAACCTGGTGGACCCTCATTTGCAAGCAATCGACAAAAAAATAATTCCGAAATTTCGCGTGATGCTCTACCGCTTTAAAAAAGAAACATTTTTGGAAGGTGACTAGCAACAGCCATTAAGTAATGTATGAAATACATATTTGAACCATCAACTATTATTATTTTAAACCCAGATTTCGGTTTCGGTCATGGATCATCTTCACAGATGAAGGGTTAAAATGTTTTAAGCCGCCATTGTTTAAAATGTGTAGTGCATGCCATGAATATAAATATATGATATAAGACTTTAAAAGCAAACATCCGAATTAGTATTCAGATGTTTGCTTTTAAAGTCCTGTGTCATACATTTACATTTATGACATGCTCTACACATTTTAAGTAATGACTAATGCTATATGGTTGCTAAACCATTTTAACGCTTCATCCATCAAGATGGTCCAAGACCAAAAGTGGTAGAATCTGGGCTTAAAATAAAAACAGCTGATGGTTCAAATATGCACTTTATACATTAAAAAAGAAAGATTACACAAGCTGCTTCTGTAGCGTAATATTTCAAATGGCTCTGAGCACTATGGAACTTAACATCTGAGGTCGTCAGTCCTCTAGACTTACAGCTACTTAAACATAACTAACCTAAGGAAATCACACACGTCCATGCAGCAGCAGCAGCAGCGCGGTTCCGGACTGAAGCGCCTAGAACCGCTCGGCCACAACGGCTGGCTTAGCGTAATGGATATATTACAAGTCTGCTATGCAAGAGGTTGTTGTATTGGATCGCGTGAGATACTTTGCAGTTCTTTATATTTAAATCGTTATGAAAATGTCTTTGATCATTGTGTTAATTCAATTAATGAGTTTAAATGTATTTTTTTTATTTCTGTTCCTTTGTCACATCATTTTTAATTATTATATTAAATTTTTCAATTGCTCTCTTTTTTTCCTTCCCATCATTCTTTTTCTAGTTTGAAACTTCATGGATGTGAATTTCATTATGTAATTATTTTTATTTCTGTATCACAATATTTAAACATTTGGAAATGGCGGCCTAACAGTTAAATAAAAACGAAATAATGTATTTATATGTGCGATGGTGTAAAAAATGTGATTTTCGTTACAAATTGTACATTTTCTTGGATTGTGATCGTCATATAAACATGTAAAACATAAATTCTTATTGCACTAAGGACAAAAGAATACAGATGAAGGTTTAAGCAAAAGAAGAGGTTATATGTAAAATGAAATACAAACAAAATGAGGAATAGAAGTGATGGATAATGAATGTAGTAAAAAAATACAGGGTGATGAAATGGAACTAATTAAATCGATATTAATGCATGGAAATAATTAAAATCGTATGCACAAAATTTTGAACTGGAAAAAGAGTTAGGGGAGAAAAAATTAGAGAAACTGAAGAAGTTTATGCAGTGATTAAAAAATTCGTGACAAAGAAATAAATAAAATACATTTGAACCCTTTAGTTGAAATAAAATAATGATTACAGTAATTTTGATAAAGATTTAAAAATTCAAATTTTCAAAGCACCCATGGAACCCAAAATCTCTTGCATAGGAGAGTTATAATATATCTGTGATGCGATAAACCATCCTGTAAATTGTTACCATTTTTAAGTCTATAGAGCATCACGTGGAATTCCGAAACTACACTACTGGCCATTAAAATTGCTACACCACGAAGATGACGTGCTACAGACGCGAAATTTAATCGACAGGAAGAAGATCCTGTGATATGCAAATGATTAGCTTTTCAGAGCATTCACACAAGGTTGGCGCCGGTGGCGACACCTACAACGTGCTGACACGAGGAAAGTTTCCATCCGATTTCTCATACACAAACAGCAGTTGACCGGCGTTACCTGGTGAAACGTTGTTGCGATGTCTCGTGTAAGGAGAAGAAATGTGTACCATCACGATTCCGACTTTGATAAAGGTCGGATTGTAGCCAATCGCGATTGCGGTTTATCGTATCGGGACATTGCTGCTCGCGTTGGTCGAGATACAATGACTGGTAGCAGAACATGGAACCGGTGGGTTCAGGAGGGTAATACGGAACGCCGTGCTGGATCCCAACGGCCTCGTATCACTAGCAGTCGAGATGACAGGCATCTTATCTGGATGGCTGTAACGGATCGTGCAGCCACGTCTCGATCCCTGAGTCAACAGATGGGGCCGTTGGCAAGACAACAACCATCTGCACGAACAGTCCGGCGACGTTTGAATCAGCATGGACTATCAGCTCGGAGACCACGGCTGCGGTTACCCTTGAGGCTGCATCACAGACAGGAGCGCTTGTGATGGTGTACTCGACGACGAACCTGGGTTCACGAATGGCAAACCGTCATTTTTTCGGATGAATCCAGGTTCTGTTTACAGCATCATGATGGTCGCATCCGTGTTTAGCGACATCGCGATGAACGCACATTGGAAGCGTGTACTCATCATCGCCATACTGACGTATCACCCGACGTGATGTTATTGGGTGCCATTGGTTACACGTCTCGGTCACCTCTTGTCCGCATTGACGGGACTTTGAACAGTGGACGTTACATATCAGATGTGTTACGACCCGTGTCTCTGCCCTTCATTCGATTCCTGCGAAACTCTACATTTCAGCAGGATAATGCACGACCGCATGTTGCAGGTCCCGTACGGGCCTTTCTGGATACAGAACATGTTCGACTGCTGCCCTGGCCAGCACATTCTCCAGATCTCTCACCAATTGAAAACGTCTGGTCAATGGTGGCCGATCAACTGGCTCGTCACAATAAACCAGTCACTACTCTTGATGAACTGTGGTATCGTGTTGAAGCTGCATGGGCAGCTGTACCTGTACACGCCATCCGAGCTCTGTTTGACTCGATGCCCATGCGTATCGAGGCCATTATTACGGCCAGAGGTGGTTGTTCTGGGTACTGATTTCTCAGTATCTATGCACCCAGATTGCTTGAAAATGTAATCACATGTCAGTTCTAGTATAATATATTTGTCCAATAAATACCCATTTATCATCTGCATTTCTTCTTGGTGTAGCAATTTTAATGGCCAGTAGTGTATTTTTCCGTAGATTACTTGCAAATGACGGCTCATCAGGATGAATTGCTCCAGGAGACCTTAACATACCTCACCGTATAGATAGCTTCAAAATGTCGATCCCACTGCTGGGGGCGTCTGCTCGTTAAACATGTAGAACTCATAATATTTACAAATGCTGCAGGAATCACAGCCTTATGTCTAGAACAAAATAAAAATGCTGAAAGCGGTATATGGGTGTTTCTAGTCCACATTCCTTCATATCTAACAGCAACGAAAACAATATAAAATGCTGCAACGTATTTATAGGGTTTATAATGCACATTTCTTCGTGTGGCTCTAAAAGTGGCCGCTAGATTGAAACAGCAACATGGAAGCATCATGGCTTGTGCTCCTAGGTGTACTATGCTCCAGGTACGACACACTCTCTCCCACCGTAGGTTCACTGCAGCCGACGACGATGACAGACAAGCGTTTACACCATAGAGTAAATATCTCGGGAGTGAGCATTGCGTTCTGCGCATGTTGTCAACATTAAACCAGGATTGTCACGTGTTTGCGGGACTTCGCTGTGCGTGTGTGCTTTCCGCAGAGTTTGAAGTTTATAATATCAAGAGTTTTTGTTGTGTTTCACCGTTTGTTTATAGTGTAATAGCGATGGTGAATTACTGTTGTTGCTACGGATGCAAAGAAAAATATGTGAAAGGAGGGATAGTAACTTTTCATGGGTATTATGTTTAAAAATTTCGAGACGCTTTATAATTAAGGCTTGATTCTGTAGACCTACTTTTCTACGATTTTATGACTTTATAAAAGAATTATGGCTCGTGCAAAAGCTTACAAACAATCGCTTCCTCTCGTAAATTTGCTAGTGGAACAGGAAAGGGAATTGTTAGTTGTTTCAGCAAATACTATCCTCCATGCATTCATCAATGACTTTTCGATTATGTATATAGATTTGAAAGACGGGAGACAGATAAATTCAATAGAGTGGGAGTTTGTAGTTGTCTTCGTATAATATGTGTGCCCAAACCTTTTGTTTACTATAAAGTTACAGTAGGAGACCATGTTAAGTGTGTCTAGGACACGGAGAATGATGATGTGTGATTTATATTTTAGTTTCCCGAAGGATGAACAACGAGTAAAGATGTGGCTCCCGAAAATAAGGAGGAGTAATTTTGTCCCCACAAAATATTCCATAGTATGTTCAAAACACTTTGAAGAGGAATGTTTAAGACAGAAAAATTTGGAGGTGTGTGGCTGAAGGCAGATGCTATACCAACTATTTTTAATTTTCCATAGCAGCTACTGCCAATTTCTGCATTCAGCGTAAATACATTTTCTGCACAAATCAAATAAAGAACACAATAGTGTAGCTAATCAAAGTACACATTCATCTTCTTTGGTGTATTTTGCCTTCAGTTTATTTTCTTCACCATTTGGTTAAGAAGCGTAAAATGTTAGTGGACATGTCCCCAAATTCTTTGATTTGTGTCACTTTCCACTTCCCTTAATGGTGTTATATGGGTTGACTGTTACATGACCAACTGTATTTGCTTTACAGTATATTTATTCTCCGATCGCCTTTTTTCCCCCTTCTTACTCAGTTTACTATTTATTTAATAAACTGGGAGCAAGAACGTAAAATGCGTCAAATAAACACTTCAAAGTGTCACCAGTAAGAAAAATTGTCCTTTAGGTCGCAAAAACGAGAAAATAAATAGGCAAAAATAGCAAAAAAAAGGACGAATTAGCACGGATATAATCGCTAATGTGTGGCAAATTCGGTGTTTTTCGGACACTTGCAAAAGTACTGGCGTGCTGTCAAGTCGTTTTGCAAGACTGTCACTGCCGAAATGTACGTCAGGCTCTGTAATACTATACAGTGCCGTATCATGCCGAAAACTACCAAAAATCGAGTGCATCTGAACTGTGACACCTATCGCAAAGAAGCAGAATGCAATATCACTTGCCCTTAAAAGTTACGTAGCTGGTTTATTCCCGGTATCAAATGGATTCTGTTAAAATGTCTGCGCAATGTACAGGGTGTTTCAAAAATGACCGGTATATTTGAAACGGCAATAAAAACTAAACGAGCAGCGATAGAAATACACCGTTTGTTGCAATATGCTTGGGACAACAGTACATTTTCAGGCAGACAAACTTTCGAAATTACAGTAGTTACAATTTTCAACAACAGATGGCGCTGCGGTCTGCGAAACTCTATAGTACGATATTTTCCACATATCCACCATGCGTAGCAATAATATGGCGTAGTCTCTGAATGAAATTACCCGAAACCTTTGACAACGTGTCTGGCGGAATAGCTTCACATGCAGATGAGATGTACTGCTTCAGCTGTTCAATTGTTTCTGGATTCTGGCGGTACACCTGGTCTTTCAAGTGTCCCCACAGAAAGAAGTCACAGGGGTTCATGTCTGGCGAATAGGGAGGCCAATCCACGCCGCCTCCTGTATCTTTCGGATAGCCCAAAGCAATCACACGATCATCGAAATATTCATTCAGGAAATTAAAGACGTCGGCCGTGCGATGTGGCCGGGCACCATCTTGCATAAACCACGAGGTGTTCGCAGTGTCGTCTAAGGCAGTTTGTACCGCCACAAATTCACGAAGAATGTCCAGATAGCGTGATGCAGTAATCGTTTCGGATTTGAAAAATGGGCCAATGATTCCTTTGGAAGAAGTGGCGGCCCAGACCAGTACTTTTTGAGGATGCAGGGACGATGGGACTGCAAGATGGGGCTTTTCGGTTCCCCATATGCGCCAGTTCTGTTTATTGACGAAGCCGTCCAGGTAAAAATAAGCTTCGTCAGTAAACCAAATGCTGCCCACATGCATATCGCCGTCATCAATCCTGTGCACTATATCGTTAGCGAATGTCTCTCGTGCAGCAATGGTAGCGGCGCTGAGGGGTTGCCGCGTTTGAATTTTGTACGGATAGAGGTGTAAACTCTGGCGCACGAGACGATACGTGGACGTTGGCGTCATTTGGACCACAGCTGCAACACAGCGAACGGAAACCCGAGGCCGCTGTCGGATCACCTGCTGCACTAGCTGCGCCTTGCCCTCTGTGGTTGCCGTACGCGGTCGCCCTACCTTTCCAGCACGTTCGTCCGTCACGTTCCCAGTCCGTTGAAATTTTTCAAACAGATCCTTTATTGTATCGCTTTTCGGTCCTTTGGTTACATTAAACCTCCGTTGAAAACTTCGTCGTGTTGCAACAACACTGTGTTCTAGGCGGTGGAATTCCAACACCAGAAAAATCCTCTGTTCTAAGGAATAAACCATGTTGTCTACAGCACACTTGCACGTTGTGAACAGCACACGCTTACAGCAGAAATACGACGTACAGAATGGCGCACCCACAGACTGCGTTGTCTTCTATATCGTTCACATCACTTGCAGCGCCATCTGTTGTTGAAAATTGTAACTACTGTAATTTCGAAAGTTTGTCCGCCTGAAAATGTACTGTTGTCCCAAGCATATTGCAACATACGGTGTATTTCTATCGCTGCTCGTTTAGTTTTTATTGCCGTTTCAAATATACCGGTCATTTTTGAAACACCCTGTAAATAAGTAATCCACGACACGCACCAAAAGAATCCGTCTGTACTGGGGATGTAGTGCCATTCTAAATATACAGGGCGCTATACGGACAAACACACGACGTCCCGAGAACACGTGACCAGGCCGGCAATGTATGTTGGCAACACAAAATCTGTACTCCGCATGTGAACGCTCACTCCAGAGATATTTACTCTATGGTTTACACGTCAGTCCAACACTGAAGCGTGAAGAAGAGAGCACGGAGACAGCGGATGTGTTGACATGTGATGGAGGTGCTGGATCTTTTTGCAGAACCGTGCCCGACGTTCGCCGCCGGAGAACTGGAGCTGTCATTGGGCCCGACGCGCCAATCATATTCCAGCACGACTCGGGCGGTTTCCTCGGTCACGTGATGGGCCGCTGCAGGTAAACATCCCCGCCGTTCCCCAGCTGGTGCGGTCGGCATGGCTTACCACCACCCAGCACGGCTTGGTTCCGGGCAGCGACGCCCGTTGCTTGCGCACCACACACTGCTTCCGCTATGGAACCCGACAACTGTTGACACCATTTTCTTAATTTTAGGCCATCGCTCACCAGGCTACTCACTGGTCTGATGTGGCCTGCCAAGGCTTCTTCTCCTGTGCCAGTCTCATCTTCTCAGAGCAGTGTTGCCACACAACCAGCTCAATTACACTCCTGGAAATTGAAATAAGAACACCGTGAATTCATTGTCCCAGGAAGGGGAAACTTTATTGACACATTCCTGGGGTCAGATACATCACATGATCACACTGACAGAACCACAGGCACATAGACACAGGCAACAGAGCATGCACAATGTCGGCACTAGTACAGTGTATATCCACCTTTCGCAGCAATGCAGGCTGCTATTCTCCCATGGAGACGATCGTAGAGATGCTGGATGTAGTCCTGTGGAACGGCTTGCCATGCCATTTCCACCTGGCGCCTCAGTTGGACCAGCGTTCGTGCTGGACGTGCAGACCGCGTGAGACGACGCTTCATCCAGTCCCAAACATGCTCAATGGGGGACAGATCCGGAGATCTTGCTGGCCAGGGTAGTTGACTTACACCTTCTAGAGCACGTTGGGTGGCACGGGATACATGCGGACGTGCATTGTCCTGTTGGAACAGCAAGTTCCCTTGCCGGTCTAGGAATGGTAGAACGATGGGTTCGATGACGGTTTGGATGTACCGTGCACTATTCAGTGTCCCCTCGACGATCACCAGTGGTGTACGGCCAGTGTAGGAGATCGCTCCCCACACCATGATGCCGGGTGTTGGCCCTGTGTGCCTCGGTCGTATGCAGTCCTGATTGTGGCGCTCACCTGCACGGCGCCAAACACGCATACGACCATCATTGGCACCGAGGCAGAAGCGACTCTCATCGCTGAAGACGACACGTCTCCATTCGTCCCTCCATTCACGCCTGTCGCGACACCACTGGAGGCGGGCTGCACGATGTTGGGGCGTGAGCGGAAGGCGGCCTAACGGTGTGCGGGACCGTAGCCCAGCTTCATGGAGACGGTTGCGAATGGTCCTCGCCGATACCCCAGGAGCAACAGTGTCCCTAATTTGCTGGGAAGTGGCGGTGCGGTCCCCTACGGCACTGCGTAGGATCCTACGGTCTTGGCGTGCATCCGTGCGTCGCTGCGGTCCGGTCCCAGGTCGACGGGCACGTGCACCTTCCGCCGACCACTGGCGACAACATCGATGTACTGTGGAGACCTCACGCCCCACGTGTTGAGCAATTCGGCGGTACGTCCACCCGGCCTCCCGCATGCCCACTATACGCCCTCGCTCAAAGTCCGTCAACTGCACATACGGTTCACGTCCACGCTGTCGCGGCATGCTACCAGTGTTAAAGACTGCGATGGAGCTCCGTATGCCACGGCAAACTGGCTGACACTGACGACGGCGGTGCACAAATGCTGCGCAGCTAGCGCCATTCGACGGCCAACACCGCGGTTCCTGGTGTGTCCGCTGTGCCGTGCGTGTGATCATTGCTTGTACAGCCCTCTCGCAGTGTCCGGAGCAAGTATGGTGGGTCTGACACACCGGTGTCAATGTGTTCTTTATTCCATTTCCAGGAGTGTATTTCTGAATACAAGGCAACTTGATTATAATGTCTCTCAGATTTCTACATCCTTCTGTAGCACCACATCTCAAACGCTATGGTTCTCTTCTTTCCGAGTTTCCCCACTGTTCCTTCGGGTCATCAGTCTTCTGACTGGCTTTATACACCCTCCAAGAATTCCTCTCCTGCATTAACCCCTTTATCTCAGATTCTCGTGCAACCTCTGTTTTCAATTATTTTCTGGATAGGCTCTGTCTTTGTGTACAGTTTTTACCCTCTAGTACCACATACGTTGTTCCCTGATCGCTTCACAGATGTCCTATGCTTGTGTCCCTTCTTCTTGTCAGCGTTTTCCACATATTCTTTTCCTCACCAATTCTGTGGAGAACCTCATCATTTCTTACCTCATCAGTCCATCTAATTTTCAACATTCTTTGATAGCACCACATCTCAAATGCTCTGATTCTCTTCTGTCCCAGTTTTCCCACTGTCGACGTTTCATTACTATACATTGCTGTGCTCCAAATCTGCATGGTCAGAAGTGTCTTCCTCAAAATAAGACCGAACTCTGATACTAGCAGACTTCTTTTTTCCAGGAATTTCCTTTTTGCCTTTGTTATTCGATCTTTTATATCTTCCTTTCTTCACTTGTTACGTGTTAATTTGCTTCTGAGGTAGCACGATTTCTTTATTTCGCCTCTTTCATGGTCCCAAATTTTGATCTTAAGCTTTCTTGTAATCTCATTTCTACCACCCCTCATTTCTTTCACCTTTCTTTGATTGGCTCTCAGTCCACAACCAGTGATCATCAGAATGTTCATTCCATTCACCACGTCCTGCAGTTCTCCTTCACTTTCACTGAGCAATTCGTCAGTGATTCTTATTACTGATATCCTTTCACCCTGGATTTTAATCCTAATCCTGAACCATTCTGTTGTTTCCTCTGATCGATGCTCGATATGCAGGTTGTACAACACATGTGAAAGACTGCATAGTTCCCTTATGCCCTTTCTAATCAGCGCCCTCCATGCTTGGTCTTCCATTCTTACTGTTCTCTCTTGATTCTCGTACATATTTACATTCCCCCCTATCCTATTTTTCTAATTATTTCAAAGATTCTTACTGTTCTCTGTTGAGTCTCGTGCAGATTTACATTACCCTCCATCCTTTCCTATTTTTCTGATTATTTCAATCATCTTGCACGACTTGTGTTTTCAGATGCCCTTTCAATGTCGACAAATCAGTATAAAGTTGCAGAAAATTGTGTCATATGAAGATCTCAGCACATTCACCCAATGAACTGAGTAGACTACTTGCATCCATAAATGATTCTGCCTGCTAAACTTGCATGCATATTTTGGGCTCAATACTTTTTTCGCATTCTGTCTGATTAATCGGAGGAACCACAAAGCTTGTATTTTTGCACTTTCTGGGTTTTGTCACTTTTGCACGTAAGAATCCATTTGCACACGTGGTGGAGTCGATAGTAGCATATGGAACATACACCAATGCATGACTTTATTTTTAAGGACACAGTCTCTTCTGTAAAACATAGTAAGCAACCTGAGGAAAGCGGCACAAAGTTTGTAGATTAGCAACTAATTTAATAATCAGAGTTATTAAATACTATGTCAATAATCTGTTTTCCTCCAATTCCTAATTTTTACAATCAAACAAAAAAATAATTTGCGTTTTATGAGCAACTTCTCTGATTTGTCAACAAACTAAAGAATTCTTGCAACAAAAGGAGGATTCAATGAATTTTTGAAGCAGCTTGGTGTAGGGTGTGTGGTTTCAAGAAACTGATTAAGGCAAATAAACCCTGCTGCATTGTGAATGATTCCAGGTGATAAAATAAGGAACTTCTGAAAGGCAAATAACAACGGAAATTCTTAAATTAATCTGCATCGACGTGGATACTCTGGAAATCGCATTTCATGTGTATCCTGGCGAACAATATACTCGGGCTTCGACTCTCTATGGCATTTTTCATTTACTTGATCACATGGATGTTCCAACAAATCATTTTAAACATAGTAACAACGCATGTTGTTCTCTACACCTTCAGATATGTAGTAGTTATATATGTACACACAGTGAATATATATACAGGGTGGTCCATTGATCTTGACTGCACCAAATATCTCACGAATTAAACGTCAAACGAAAAAACTACAAAGAATGGAACTTATCTAGCTTGAAGGTGCAAACCAGATGGCGCTATGGTTGGCCCGCTAGATGGCGCTGCCACACGTCAAACGGATATCAACTGCGTTTTTTAAAATATGAACCCCCATTTTTTACTACATATTCGTGTTGTACGTAAAGAAATATGAATGTGTTAGTTGGACCACTTTTTCCGCTTTGTGATAGATGGCGCTGAATAGTCACAAACACATGGCCCACAATTTTAGACGAACAGTTGCTAACAGGTAGGTTTTTTAAATTAAAATACAGAATACGTACGTTTGAACATTTTATTTCGGTTGTTTCCATGTGATACGTGTACCTTTGTGAACTTATCATTTCTGAGAACGCATGCTGTTACAGCGTGATTACCATTAATGCTATAAATGCTCAAAATGATGTCTGTCAACCTCAATGGATTTGGCAATACGTGTAACGACATTCCTCTCAACAGCGAGTAGTTCGCCTTTCGTAATGTTCGCACATGCATTGACAATGAGCTGACGCATGTTGTCAAATGTTGTCGGTGGATCACGGTAGCAAATATCCTCCAACTTTCCCCACAGAAAGAAATCCGGGGACGTCAGATACGGTGAACGTGCGGGCCAGGGTATGGTGCTTCGACGACCAATTCACCTGTCATGAAATATGCTATTCAGTACCGCTTCAACCGAACGCGACCTATGTGCCGGACATCCATCATGTTGGAAGTACATCGCCATTCTGTCATGCAGTGAAACATCTTTTAGTAACATCGGTAGAACATTACGGCTCTGAGCACTATGGGACTTAACATCTGTGGTCATCAGTCCCCTAGAAATTAGAACTACTTAAACCTAACTACCCTAAAGACATCACACACATCCATGCCCGAGGCAGGATTCGAACCTGCGACCGTAGTAGTCGTGCGGTTCCGGACTGACAAGGGGAGGCCGCCAATTGTGAAATTCAGATTCGACTCATACTGCGCGTAATAAAAGCTCATGGCCAGAGGTGTAATGTGGCAAAGCACCAAGATGCACTTCTCAGCCGTTGTCGAGAAAATCGACAGTTAAAAGAAACCGTTACGGTGAAATACTCTCTACGATTAACGGTTTTCTACAGCGTTGTGGCGCAGCGGTAAGCACTCGAGTTCGTAATCCGAAGGTCGCCGGATCGAATCTCGCGCCATGTAATTTTTTTATTATTATTTTTTTGTAATTATTATTATTAATTATTATTGTATGTATATATATATATATATTTATTTATTTATTTATTTATTAATATAAAAACTATTAATGAATTGCTTATGCATGTTGGTGGTGAAGGCGGATCGCTCTCCAATTGTACCGCCTCCATTTTTCCGTTTGTTTAACAGGGTGTACCAAAGGTCTCCCGTCCGCACCGATTTTCGACGATGTTACAAGTTTCGCTAGGGACCGCACCTACCTTCTTTCGAAGTTAGCACGCAACTACGCTGTTATGCGGCGACTCGTTTCGGCCCATTCAACATCTGTCCTTCAAGTGTAACGAGCGAGTAACGGAGTTTATATTTCGTACCTGCCACGGCAAATTTGCGTTCGTGGGGTCTCTTTTCTAATTCGAACGTTTGACTTACGCTATACGTATTCGTTTCGCAATATCGTTTCTACGTCTTCCGTTAACTATACGTGGTTAACATTATGAAGACAATAACATTTGTGAAATACAACTTTGTTTGCGGAAAACATAATGATGTTCGAAGTCGCCAGTTTTTCCACGACAAACGACTTTCAACAACTTATTATATGCATAATTGATGCAACTGATTGCCGGGTATATATATATATAAAAAATTACAAAACACAAATACTAAAAAAAAGGTTGCATGGCGCAAGATTCGATCCAGCGACCTTCGGATTACGAACCCGAGCGCTTACCGCTGCGCCACGACGCTGTAGAACATTATTAATCGTAGAGAGTATTTCACCGGAACGGTTTCTTTTAACCGTCGATTTTCTCGACAACGGCTGAGAAGTGCATCTTGGTGCTTTGCCACATTACACCTCTGGCCGTGAGCTTTTATTACGCGCAGTATGAATCGAATCTGAATTTCACAATTGGCGGCCTCCCCTTGTGAGCGCCTGAACCGCTAGACCACCGCGGCCGGCCCGGTAGAACATTACGCAGGAAATCAGCACACATTGCACCATTTAGATTGCCATCAATAAAATGGGGGCCAATTGTCCTTCCTCCCATAATGCCGCACCATACATTAACCCGCTAGTCACTGATGTTCCACTTGTCGCAGCCATCGTGGATTTTCCGTTGCCCAGTAGTGCTTATTATACCGGTTTACGTTACCGCTGTTGGTGAATGATGCTTCGTCACTAAATGAAACGCGTGCAAAAATCTGTCATCGTCCCGTAATTTCTCTTGTGCCCAGTGACAGAACTGTACACGACGTTCAAAGTCGTCGCCATGCAATTCCTGGCGCATAGAAATATGGTACGGGTGCAATCGATGTTGATGTAGCATTCTCAACACCGACGTTTTTGAGATTCCCGATTCTCGCGCAGTTTGTCTGCTGCTGATGTGCGGATTAGCCGCGACAGCAGCTAAAACACCTACTTGGGCATCATCATTTGTTGCAGGTCGTGGTTGACGTTTCACACGTGGCTGAACACTTCCTGTTTCCTTAAATAACGCAACTATCCGGCGAACGGTCCGGACACTTGGATGATGTCGTCCAGGATACCGAGCAGCATACATAGCACACGCCCGTTGTGCATTTTGATCACAATAGCCATACATCAACACGATATCGTCCTTTTCCGCAATTGGTAAACGGCCCATTTTAACACGGGTAATGTATCAGGTAGCAAATAGCGTCCGCACTGGTTGAATGTTTCGTGATACCACGTACTTATACGTTTGTGACTATTACAGCGCCGTCTATCACAAAGCGAAAAAAGTGGTCCAACTAAAACATTCATATTTTTTAATGTGCTACACGAATATGTAATAAAAAAGAGGGTTCCTATTTGAAACAACGCATTTGATATCCGCTTGACCTATGCCAGCGTCATCTAGCGGGCCAACGATAGCGCCATCTGGTTTCCCCCTTCAACCTAGACGTGTTTCTTTCTTTGTAGTTTTATCGTTTGACGCTTATTTCGTGAGATATTTGGCCCGGTCACTAACAATGGCCCACCCTATATCTATATACACTACTGGCCATTAAAATTGCTACACCACGAAGATGACGTGCTACAGACGCGAAATTTAATCGACAGGAAGAAGATCCTGTGATATGCAAATGATTAGCTTTTCAGAGCATTAACACAAGGTTGGCGCCGGTGCCGACACCTACAACGTGCTGACATGAGGAAAGTTCCCAACCAATTTCTCATACACAAATAGCAGTTGACCGGCGTTGCCTGGTGAAACGTTGTTGTGATGCCTCGTGTAAGGAGGAGAAATGCGTACCATCACGTTTCCGACTTTGATAAAGTTCAGATTGTAGCCTATCGCGATTGCGGTTTATCGTATCGCGACATTGCTGCTCGCATTGGTCAACATCCAATGACTGTTAGCAGAATATGGAATCGGTGGGTTCAGGAGGGTAATACGGAACGCCGTGCTGGATCCCAACGGCCTCCTATCACTAGCAGTCGAGATGACAGGCGTCTTATCCGCACGGCTGTAACGGATCGTGCAGCCACGTCTCGATCCCTGAGTCAACAGGTGGGGACGTTTGCAAGACGACAACCATCTGCACGAACAGTTCGACGACGTTTGCAGCAGCACGGACTATCAGCTCGGAGACAGTGGCTGCGGTTATCCTTGACGCTGCATCACAGGCAGGAGCGCCTGCGATGGTGTACTCGACGACGAACCTGGGTGCACGAATGGCAAAACGTCATTTTTTCGGATGAATCCAGGTTCTGTTTACAGCATCACGAGGGTCGCATCCGTGTTTGGCGACATCGCGGTGAACGCACATTGGAAGCGTGTATTCGTCAACGCCATACTGGCATATCACCCGACGTGATGGTATGGGGTACCATTGGTTACACGTCTCGATCATCTGTTGTTCGCATGGACGGCACTTTCAAGAGTGGACGTTATACATTTCAGATGTGTTACGACGCATAGCTCTAACCTTCATTCGATCGCTGCGAAAGCCTACATTTCAACAGGATAATGCACGACCGCATGTTGGAGGTTCTGTACGGGCCTTTCTGGATACAAAAAATGTTCGACTGCTGCCCTGGCCAGCACATTCTCCAGATCTCTCACCAGTTGAAAACGTGTGGTCAATGGTGGCCGAGCAACTGGCTCGTCACAATACGCAGTGTCTCTAGTCTTGGTATCGTGTCGAAGCTGCACGGGCAGCTGTACCTGTACACGCCATCCAAGCTCTGTTTGACTCAATGCCCAGGCGTATCGATGACGTTATTACGGCCAGAGTTGGTTGTTCTGTGTACTGATTTCTCAGGATCTGTACACCGAAATTGCGTGAAAATGTAATCACACGTCAGTTCTAGTAGAATATATTTGTCCAATGAATACCCGTTTATCATCTGCATTTCTTGTTGGTGTAGCAATTTTAATGGCCAGCAGTGTATATAGTGTTCAGAAACAGTCTGAGAATCTTGCAAGGGTGTTGCAAGGAAGGCAGTGCTGAGAAATAATTGTTTGGGAAAAATACGATACGTTGCGCCGTTTCAGAGTTATTTAGCATTGAAGTTAGCCAGTCAGGTCGCTGCACGCGCAAATTCAAGCAACTTACCGGAGCCGGCGTCGCCAGTCGTGTTCTTCGTTTGGTTTCTTCAAATCAAACATAGTTACACTCAACTAATTTGAATTTATTACTTCCGGAAAACGCACATTTAAACTGGTAATGAGCATTTCATAAAGTGACAACTCATCACAGACCCACAGATGTCTGTGGGTTACTGCATTTTAGTGCGTGCAAGTGCTTGAATTGATGCACGTAATCATCTCATTGGCCAACTGCAATGCTAAATAACACGGAAACGGCGCAACGTATCTAAATTTTTTTCTGAGCTATTATTTCTCAGCACAACCTGCCGTGCAACATCCTTATACGCTTTACAGACTATTTCTGGCCACCTTATATATAGTGCATATTTGATTTGTAGAAATAGAGGTTCTGGTACTGTAACCTTTCAGATGGTGTTTTTGAAATTTAGCCTTGATAAAACGTTATTTTAACACTTTTCTGAGCATTTTAAAAGCTTCAGCACAATATTTGTTTTACACTGCTTCAACTGCATTCTCAGAATCTGCAGTTCTGATTTTTTTCGCCAGAGGTACTAGCGCCTACTGTTACAAATCTAGCAATATATATTCTTTAGAGGTCCTAGCTGACTTTATTATGAATTTTTATTTACAACTGACGTGGATAGGACAACTGAAATTCTTTTTCTTACACAACTAGCTGAAAAGTACCCACTTCACTTGGTCTTTATGACATTTGTTTTCTGAGCTGGAATAAAATGCAATTACTAGAGCTGTACACGTACTACTTACGTTATATATATATATATATATATATATATATATATATATATATATATAGGGCTTAAGTCAGGGGAGTGCAGTAGGTGGTATATATATATATATATATATATATACGATGAAGCTTATTTGGCTAATTACTTTGATCGTAGCATGTCTGATTAGAAAATTGCGTGCACTTAGACCAAAAGATGATCATTGCTGAGCTAAGTTAATAAGATAATACAAAAAATGAAAAATATTGCGACACGTAGCTGGAATGAATATATACGAGCGTTGGAACTTTTAATAGTGGCAACTATTTATTTACGGCTCGTACGAAAAGATACGTGTTTCAAAGTTTTACTGACCTTCAAAGTAGTCACCAGCATTGTGTATAACATTTGCGAGCGATGTGAAAGTCGTAGGATACTCTTAGCAGTGCCAGTTGTGTTGACAGTTGCTCGACGAATTTGCAGCAGTTCTGAAGCGAATGCCGTGAAGTGTTTCCTTCAGTTTACAAATCGAGTTTAACTTACGAGGGCTTAAGTCAGGGGAGTGCAGTAGGTGGTACAGCACTTGGCACCCCCGTCAGTCAAACAGATCAGTAACAGCTTGCACTGTACGTGCTTGAGCATTGTCCTGCTAAATGATGGTCAGGTCCTGCAGAAAGTGTCATCACTTCTGTCTCTAAGCTGTTCATTTTTGGAACACAGCCTACGGCTACTACAGATATTCGGATTTAATTTATGACACGTTCGATATGCCTGCCATCATTGGCGATGATGTGGCACACGCGAATAGCGAAATTCTGCATGACCCGCTGAAGTGCCGGAACATCGATGCTGTCGATGACCTCGTGAACGGCTGTTTTCAGCTCAGCAATGGTTTTGGGTTTACTGCTGTACTCCTTATCTTTAACAGAGCCCCACAAAAAGGAGTCGCACGTCTTCAGATCCGGAGAATATGGCGGCCAATCGAGGCCCAAGCCAGTGACATCTGCCTACCCCAGAACAAGAATGCGGTCCCCAAAGTGCTCCTCCAGGATATCAAACACTCTCCTGCTTTGATGGGGCCGAGCTCCGTCTTGCATCAACCACATCTTGTCGAAATCAGGGTCACTTTGGATAATGGAGACGAAATCATTTTACAAAACTTTCACATAGCTTTCGGTAGCACCGTGCCGTCAAGGAATACCGCACCGATTATTCCGTGACTGGACATTGCCCTCCACACAGTCACCCGTTGAGGTTAAAGAGACTTCTCGATCCCGAAATGCGGGTTCTCAGTCCCCCAAATCCGCTAATTTTACTTATTGACGAACTCATCCAGATGAAAGTGGGCTTTGTTGCTAAACCAAAGCATATTCAAATCAAAAGTTCCCATCATGCCTCGCGACCAACAGTACAGTTTGAGCGTCCTAACGCAAAATATTCAGAAGTTATGACGATTTTATTACATATTGTTCAATAATTGTCACTCTATATTTTACTTTACATACCGCGTTCCTAGGAGGAAGTTATTGTCTGTTCTACAAGATTATGGAATAGGAGGCAAACTTTTGCAAGCAATTAAAGGTCTTTACATGGATAGTCAGGCAGCAGTTAGAGTTGACGGTAAATTGAGTTCATGGTTCAGAGTAGTTTCAGGGGTAAGACAAGGCTGCAACCTGTCTCCACTGTTGTTCATATTATTTATGGATCATATGTTGAAAACAATAGACTCGCTGGGTGAGATTAAGATATGTGAACACAAAATAAGCAGTCTCGCATATGCGGATGACTTAGTTGTGATGGCAGATTCGATTGAAAGTTTGCAAAGTAATATTTCAGAGCTAGATCAGAAATGTAAGGACTATGGTATGAAGATTAGCATCTCCAAAACGAAAGTAATGTCAGTGGGAAAGAAAAATAAACGGATTGAGTGCAAAATAGGAGGAACAAAGTTAGAACAGGTGGACGGTTTCAAGTACTTAGGATGCATATTCTCACAGGATGGCAACATAGTGAAAGAACTAGAAGCGAGGTGTAGCAAAGCTAATGCAGTGAGTGCTCAGCTACGATCTACTCTCTTCTGCAAGAAGGATGTCAGTACCGAGACTAAGTTATCTGTGCACCGTTCAATCTTTCGACCAACTTTGTTGTATGGGAGCGAAAGCTGGGTGGATTCAGGTTGCCTTATCAACAAGGTTGAGGTTACGGATATGAAAGTAGCTAGGATGATTGCAGGTACTAGTAGATGGGAACAATGGCAGGAGGGTGTCCACAATGAGGAAAGCAAAGAAAAACTGGGAATGAACTCTATAGATGTAGCAGTCAGGGCGAACAGGCTTAGATGGTGGGGTCATGTTACACGCATGGGAGAAGCGAGGTTACCCAAGAGACTCACGGGTTCAGCAGTAGAGGGTAGGAGGAGTCGGGGCAGACCAAGGAGAAGGTACCTGGATTCGGTTAAGAATGATTTACACTCCTGGAAATTGAAATAAGAACACCGTGAATTCATTGTCCCAGGAAGGGGAAACTTTATTCACACATTCCTGTGGTCAGATACATCACATGATCACACTGACAGAACCACAGGCACATAGACACAGGCAACAGAGCATGCACAATGTCGGCACTAGTACAGTGTATATCCACCTTTCGCAGCAATGCAGGCTGCTATTCTCCCATGGAGACGATCGTAGAGATGCTGGATGTAGCCCTGTGGAACGGCTTGCCATGCCATTTCCACCTGGCGCCTCAGTTGGACCAGCGTTCGTGCTGGACGTGCAGACCGCGTGAGACGACGCTTCATCCAGTCCCAAACATGCTCAATGGGGGACAGATCCGGAGATCTTGCTGGCCAGGGTAGTTGACTTACACCTTCTAGAGCACGTTGGGTGGCACGGGATACATGCGGACGTGCATTGTCCTGTTGGAACAGCAAGTTCCCTTGCCGGTCTAGGAATGGTAGAACGATGGGTTCGATGACGGTTTGGATGTACCGTGCACTATTCAGTGTCCCCTCGACGATCACCAGTGGTGTACGGCCAGTGTAGGAGATCGCTCCCCACACCATGATGCCGGGTGTTGGCCCTGTGTGCCTCGGTCGTATGCAGGCCTGATTGTGGCGCTCACCTGCACGGCGCCAAACACGCATACGACCATCATTGGCACCAAGGCAGAAGCGACTCTCATCGCTGAAGACGACACGTCTCCATTCGTCCCTCCATTCACGCCTGTCGCGACACCACTGGAGGCGGGCTGCACGATGTTGGGGCGTGAGCGGAAGACGGCCTAACGGTGTGCGGGACCGTAGCCCAGCTTCATGGAGACGGTTGCGAATGGTCCTCGCCGATACCCCAGGAGCAACAGTGTCCCTAATTTGCTGGGAAGTGGCGGTGCGGTCCCCTACGGCACTGCGTAGGATCCTACGGTCTAGGCGTGCATCCGTGCGGCGCTGCGGTCCGGTCCCAGGTCGACGGGCACGTGCACCTTCCGCCGACCACTGGCGACAACATCGATGTACTGTGGAGACCTCACGCCCCACGTTTTGAGCAATTCGGCGGTACGTCCACCCGGCCTCCCGCATGCCCACTATACGCCCTCGCTCAAAGTCCGTCAACTGCACATACGGTTCACGTCCACGCTGTCGCGGCATGCTACCAGTGTTAAAGACTGCGATGGAGCTCCGTATGCCACGGCAAACTGGCTGACACTGACGGCGGCGGTGCACAAATGCTGCGCAGCTAGCGCCATTCGACGGCCAACACCGCGGTTCCTGGTGTGTCCGCTGTGCCGTGCGTGTGATCATTGCTTGTACAGCCCTTTCGCAGTGTCCGGAGCACTTATGGTGGGTCTGACACACCGGTGTCAATGTGTTCTTTTTTCCATTTCCAGGAGTGTAGAAGTAATAGGTTTAACATCAGAAGAGCACCAAAGTTAGCAATGAATAGGGGATCATGGAGGAACTGTATAAGGGGGGCTATGCTCCAGACTGAACGTTGAAGGGCATAATCAGTCTTAAATGATGACGATGATGCTGATGATGACTAAACACTGTACTTTCACGTTGAAACTGTTCTGGAACTTTCCACTTTCTATATTACGTTATAGAAATTCATAAACTGTTTCTAGCGTCCAACTACAGTGTCTAGCATGTAAAGCAAAGTAGTATACACATAAATACCCATACATTTCAGGTGCTTGATGATGTCCTTCAAAAAATAAAGCCTAAACGCAAATGGTACAATAAAACTGCTTCCACCAAAAATTTATCAACATAATGTTTCATGTGTGTCTGCAAAAGCTACCTCTTCAATAAGAAGCAAAACTGAAAGAATGAGTTTATGCTGCACCTGACAAAATCACAATGGAACTAAGCTATACGTAAAATTTGTTTTGTAGGACATACGCAAACGAGAAGCATGATTAATAGAATGACATCAGCTTTAGTTGCGATAAGATTTATTCAATCGCACGACCGGTTTTTGGATTCTAAAATCCCACCTTCAGGTGTATAAAAAGCTTGAAACCGGTCGTGGATCGAAGAAATCAATATTACAACTGAAGCGAATGTCACACTATTAAAAACTATACGTGACAGAAAAAAAATTAGGTCAGATATGGATTCACTGGGCAAAAAATCATAAGGTTATTCTATATCTAACAAAATAAAACAAAAAAATATTTTTCCACTCGCCTATGTAAGCGTTGATAGATCGCAAGTTGTAGTACAATCCTTAAAGGATGTAGAAGCCTTGCGAGGTGCCGGGGTGGAGATGAGTTTGTTCCTCTTTAATTCAGACGAATTTTGTATGAAAACGAGACATGCACTCTACCCCCTCCTTACCTATCACCTGATTAATGATGTGCACAACGGTAACGAAGGGAAATGATGGTGGACCCTGCTAGTTGGTAAAATAAGGAGTGCACACTCAAAATAATTTAATAAATATCGTAATCTACTCACAAGGGAACCTCCCCATCGCACCCCCCTCAAATTTAGTTATAAGTTGGCACAGTGGATACGCCTTGAAAAACTGGACACAGATCAATCGAGAAAAAGAGGAAGAAGTTGTGTGGAACTATGAAAAAAATAGGCAAAATATACAAACTGAGTAGTCCATGCGTAAGATTTGCAACATCAAGGATAATTTCAGCTCAGGAGCGCCGTCGTCCCGTGATAGCGTGAGCAGCTGCGGAGTGAGTTGTCCTTGGTTCAAGTCTTCCCTCGACTAAAAATTTTACTTTCTTTATTTTCGCAAAGTTATGATCCGTCCGTTCGTTCATTGACGTCTCTGTTCACTGTAATAAGTTTAGTGTCTGTGTTTTGCGACCGCATCGCAAAACCGTGCGATTAGTAGATGAAAGGACGTGTCTCTCCAATGGGAACCGCAAACATTTGATCGCAAGGTCATAGGTCAACCGATTCCTCCACAGGAAAACACGTCTGATATATTCTATACGACACTGGTGACGGCATGTGCGTCACATGACAGGAATATGTTGTCGACCCACCTAACTTGTACACTTAGCGAATGGGTAAAAAGATTCTTTTACCTTGCCCGATTTAGGTTTTCTTGTGGATGTGATAATCACTCCCAAAAAAGTGAAGAAAACGTAAGAGTTTGTCACATATACTGAAAATAAAAAATTAAACTTTTCACTCGAGGGAAGACTTGAACCTGGGAACTCCCGTTCCGTATCTGCTCCCGCTAACCACGGGACCACGGCGCTCCTAGAGTTCCATTGTCCTTGATGTCGCCTATCTTCGCGTGGACTACTCAGTTTGTATATTTTACTAATTTTTTTTATAGTTCCACACAACTTCTTCCTCTTTTCTCGATTGATCTGTGTTCAGTTTTTCAAGGCCTATCCACTGTGCCAACGTATAACTAAATCTGAGGGGGGTGCGATGGGGAGGTTCCCTTGCCAGAGAGAGAAAAAGAGAACTTTATCATAATAAACAACAGGAAATGGGATTCTGCATATATCAACGAAATGATATGCGGCTTAAATATTACAATACTATTTATTATACATCAGTACATAAAGGCACATGATTATCGACACAAACAGTAGGTTAAGGATAGGGTATTCTGAACTATTATGCGAATAAGAGTTGACTCGAGAACAAGGGGCTCCTACTCCCTGTGATGCAATAGAGTGACGATAATGGCTGGAGGTCCTAATGAATCAAATATTAATCTCCCGATTATACACGGTGAGTCACCTAACGTTACCGCTGGATATATTTCGTAAACCACATCAAATACTGACGAATCGATTCCACAGACCGAACGTGAGGAGAGGGGCTAGTGTAATTGGTTAATACAAACCATACAAAAATGCACGGAAGTATGTTTTCTAACACAAACCTACGTTTATTTAAACGGAACCCCGTTAGTTTTATTAGCACATCTGAACATATAAACAAATACGTAATCAGTGCCATTTGTTGCATTGTAAAATCTTAATTACATCCGGAGATATTGTAACTTAAAGTTGACGCTTGAGTACCACTCCTCCGCTGTTCGATCGTGTGTATCGGAGAGCACCGAATTACGTAGGGATCCAAAGGGAACGGTGATGGACCTTAGGTACAGAAGAGACTGGAGCAGCACATTACGTCCACATGCTAACACTTTTTTATTGGTTTTTTTCAGTGACTCACATGTACATTACCATGAGGGGTGAGGTACACGTACACACGTGGTTCCCGTTTTCAATTACGGAGTGGAATAGAGGGTGTCGCGACATGTCAGGCCAATAGATGTTCAATGTGGTGGCCATCATGTACCGTGTGTACCGTGATGTGCCTACAACCCCAGAGGATATGAAACAACGTATTGTGGCAGCCTGCGGCGATATTACACCAGATGTATTGCGGCGTGTACGACATTCATTACGCCAGAGATTGCAATTGTGTGCAGCAAATGATGGCCACCACATTGAACATCTATTGGCCTGACATGTCGGGACACACTCTATTCCACTACGTAATTGAAAACGGAAACCACGTGTGTACGTGTACCTCACCCCTCATGGTAATGTACATGTGCGTCAGTGAAAAAGACCAATAAAAAGGTGTTAGCATGTGGACGTAATGTGCTGCTCCAGTCTTTTCTGTACCTAAGGTCCATCACCGTTCCCTTTGGATCCCTACGTAATTCGGTGCTCTCCGATACACACGATCGAACAGCGGAGGAGTGGTACTCAAGCGTCAACTTTAGGTTACAATATCTCCGGATGTAGTTAACATTTTACAATGCAACAAACGGCACTGATTACGTATTTGTTTATATGTTCAGATGTGCTTACAAAACTAACGGGGTTCCATTTAAATAAACGTAGGTTTGTGTTAAAAAACATACTTCCGTGCATTTTTTTATGGTTTGTATTAACCAATTACACTAGCCCCTCTCCTCACGTTCGGTCTGTGGAATCCGTTCGTCAGTATTTGATGTGGTTTACGAAATATATCCAGCGGTAATGTTAGGTGACTCACCCTGTATAGCAGAATCGCAATTAGTAGTGAGAGCTCAAATGGGATCACATGGAGAAACAAGCGAGGTGGACTTGTAGCAAAGCGAGCGCGCGTGCTGTTGAGGACTTGAGTATAAAATTGATAGGTCCTACAATGCCGCAAAATATCACACCAGACCTGAAATCTGCAGCAACTCTGTGTCAACCCCTGGCCTCGAAGGCTGTCCGAGAATTCTAAGTTCTGTCGAAAAACTGCGACTAAGTCGCAAGACCGTCCAACTCCGACGAAGATCAGAACCCGAATAGCTACTGCCCGCGCAATGCAAGAGCGGAGCCAACATTGCTCAACTCCCTACTCTCCTCGAAAACCGCGAATCAGCATTCAGTTCTGACTCCAAAATTCCCCCCACACTGTCTCAGAACGTCATTCGCGCCAATACCGACCGTTCCCTCCAATTCTGAGCAGGGCTTTATGACGTCAACTAGCCTCAGTTTATAAGTTGACCAGTCATGCATCTCCTATTCAGCTGAGGGCACGGAACTTGCCGTTTGACCAGCTAAAAGAAAAAAAAAGTAAGTTCAAATGCTCTGAGCACTATGGGATTTAACATCTGTCATCATCAGTCCCCTAGAACTTAGAACTACAGGGTTATTACAAATGATTGAAGCGATTTCACAGCTCTACAATAACTTTATTATTTGAGATATTTTCACAATGCTATGCACACACATACAAAAACTCAAAAAGTTTTTTTAGGCATTCACAAATGTTCGATATGTGCCCCTTTAGTGATTCGGCAGACATCAAGCCGATAATCAAGTTCCTCCCACACTCGGCGCAGCATGTACACATCAATGAGTTCGAAAGCATCGTTGATGCGAGCTCGCAGTTCTGGCACGTTTCTCGGTAGAGGAGGTTTAAACACTGAATGTTTCACATAACCCCACAGAAAGAAATCGCACGGGGTTAAGTCGGGAGAGCGTGGAGGCCATGACATGAATTGCTGATCGTGACCTCCACCACGACCGATCCACCGGTTTTCCAATCTCCTGTTTAAGAAATGCCAAACATCACGATGGAAGTGCGGTGGAGCACCATCCTGTTGAGAGATGAAGTCGGCGCTGTCGGTCTCCAGTTGTGGCATGAGCCAATTTTCCAGCATGTCCAGATACACGTGTCCTGTAACGTTTTTTCCGCACAAGAAAAAGGGGCCGTAAACTTTAAACCGTGAGATTGCACAAAACACGTTAACTTCTGGTGAATTGCGAATTTCTGCACGAATGCGTGAGGATTCTCTACCGCTCAGATTCGCACATTGTGTCTGTTCACTTCACCATTAAGAAAAAATGTTGCTTCATCACTGAAAACAAGTTTCACACTGAACGCATCCTCTTCCACGAGCTGTTGCAACCGCGCCGAAAATTCAAAGCGTTTGAATTTGTCATCGGGTGTCAGGGCTTGTAGCAATTGTAAACGGTAAGGCTTCTGCTTTAGCCTTTTCCGTAAGATTTTCCAAACCGTCGGCTGAGGTACGTTTAGCTCCCTGCTCGCTTTATTCGTCGACTTCCGCGGGCTACGCGTGAAACTTGCCCGCACGCGTTCAACCGTTTCTTCGCTCACTGCAGGCCGACCCGTCGATTTCCCCTTACAGAGGCATCCAGAAGCTTTAAACTGCGCATACCGTCGCCGAATGGAGTTAGCAGTTGGTGGATCTTTGTTGAAGTTCGTCCTGAAGTGTCGTTGCACTGTTATGACTGACTGATGTGAGTGCATTTCAAGCACGACATTCGCTTTCTCGGCCCCTGTCGCCATTTTGTCTCACTGCGCTCTCGAGTGCTCTGGCGGTAGAAACCTGAAGTGCGGCTTCAGCCGAACAAAACTTTATGAGTTTTTCTACGTATCTGTAGTGTGTCGTGACCATATGTCAGTGAATGGAGCTACAGTGAATTTATGAAATCGCTTCAATCATTTGTAATAACCCTGTACTTAAACCTAACTAAGGACATCAAACACATCCATGCCCGAGGCAGGGTTCGAACCTGCGACCGTAGCGGTCGCGCGGTTCCAGACTGAAGCGCCTAGAACCGCACGACCCCGGCTACAAAAACAACCTGCCTAGACCACCGGCCATCTGGTGCCAGACAGTCGCACCTAGCAGAGCACAGTCCACAAGTACTCTCAGAATCAAGAGGTCAATGCAGTCAGTCGGCGTAAGGAATCTTCGTTCTGATCGCGCCAGAACGGTAAAAACATAAACTGCTCGACACTCACACGCCTCGCAGGCCGTTGCCCCCTGCATACAATTAGGCGAAACTCGACCGATGTCAGGCGTTCCGCCAGGCGCTTAAGCTAGGGTGTCCATTCGTCCCGTTTTTCCCGGGACAGTCCCGTTTTTCCCAGGCCCCCACAACCGCACGAGTGGTCGACTGTGAAGAGCGGACAAATTGAACAGCTGGCCGGCGGCCATTAGAGTGGTAAACTGACGCGCGGAGTTCGAATGTTTATACGCCGCTTTTGGTTATAAAATGCCTTCCCTTGAGTTAGGTCACAAACATAATGCCTCATTTAAATACGTTACTACAATACACTTTTTAATTTATGAACAAACAGCAACTAGCCACTGTTAATGAATTTATCTTACGTACTACATGGAATCTGCCGTAGCTAAAAGCTACGTACTCGACCCCTAGCATTTTTCGTAGCTCATTTACGATAGATGTGCGCAAAATGCATCAAAATACTCGAAGATTTGCCCACTATATTAATAGATATTTTCTGCTTTAGATTTTATGACGAGAAGTGCGTTACATATGGCATAGTGCTTTGGCAACTCACGACCAAATCATCAAGTTTCAACCTAAGCTAGACCATGGAAACACTACAGATCAGCCAACTTTCTTCAAAATGATCAGAACATATAAAATCGTATTCTGTCGGTCGCAAATGTTGCCTCCTGACAGCGTGTAACCATTTTTGTAACAGCTGTGGTTTTGAGAAAGGAAACCTGCAAATAGATGCACAGACATTATGCTAATACCGTGTTACAGAAACATTTATTAAGCAAGTGCACTGACATACAAAACAACTTAAAATATTCACTTACCTGTGAAATGTAATATTCGTTCCTTTCTCGAATTTATTTGTACAATTAATCGCTGTACGACTCTTCACCAGTGTACTTCTTTTGATTGGAACGTACAGACAGTAGAATTACGAGCAACAAATACTGTATGTACGCCCCAACAAATATACAACGTTGAATCAGGGTCTTCATAAACAACAGTACTACACAACACATCAGACTACAACCACTATAATGGCGTCCAGCCGAAGGTTCAAATTATCCCGCGACTGCAGCGCCATCAGTGAGTCTAGTCTTTGGTTTTTTACCAAAATGTCCCGCTGTCCCGAAAGTTTTTGGGGGGGACGCTCAAATGTCCCGTTTTTTTTATGATTCCGCTTGGTTAGAGTATTTTAAGTTACTGGTTGTTTGACTTGCTATTAACTGCGCAATTATTTACGCTAGGAAGCGTGTGATGACTTTCAGCTAACCCCAAACATGTACCGAACTGTCAAAAATCGCAAGTAATTTTAAATATTAAAGAATGGTGTTCACCATTTCTCACACCTTTTAAAGCATTTGACTGGGTTAATACTGAAAAGGAGCAGCTACAGTGGAATGATATTCAGGACTGTTGTGTTTTTGTTAAAATTATTGTACCAAATTTTCCTGTTGATGAAGACGAACTGTTCGATGGATTTTCATGTGCACAGAAATTCATAAAAAGTGAAGGAGACAAAGAGCGTGTTAGTGCAACGTGGTGTAAAATATTTGCTTATTTCAAAAGTAAAAACATTAACATGAAAAACATGATTCATTTGGTGGAGTTTTGTCTGGCAATTCCTGGGTCAAATGCTGCTGTGGAACGTTTGTTTTCGTTAGTGAACTCTTTGTGGTCAGATGAAAAAAAAAAAAAAAACAGAATGAAAATTGAAAAGTGAGGGCCTTGCTCATTCTCAAAACACACTTTAATGGTGTATCGTGTACTGACTTTTATGATACAATTTAAAACGAAAATGCACTTCTTGATAAAGTACATAAAAGTGAAAAGTACGGTGATAGTGTGGCAGAATAATTGTAAAAAGTGATTTGGGATAATCTGAGAGCACGTTATAAAGGTAAACTTGTATCTGTATTAAATTTAGTCAGTACAATATTTATGTCCCGTTTTTTTCTTCATTGTCCCAGGTATTTCACGAATTTATTTTAAATGTCTCCTTTTTCAATGAAAATGAAATGGACACCCTAGCTTAAGCCCATTGTACGAACCCCTCAGAATTCAGGGAAATGCAGCCCGAAATGCAGTGTGCCGCGTCCTCCAATGCTTGCCTCGTACGGGCCACCCGGGGAAGTAACCCAACATGCATAGGAATCAAGCGAAAAGTATTTTTGAGCTCTCAGTACAAATACTCTCATTACAATAACATTATTCGGTCTGTTACTACCGTGCAATGACACAGAACATTAATAAAATTGATGAAAATGAGAGGCGACATGGGAAAGAGGCCATGGAACCTCTCAGCCTATTAGCTGAGGTAGAGCACTTTTCCCGAGCAGGAATCTTTTTTGGAACTGCAGACACATCGCTAGCGTTTGCAACAAAGAAAAACTGGGTACATTTGGTATGTACTTCAGTGTACTATAGAGCAGCTGATTCGACGCTGTGTCGACAAAAGTTTATTCTCCGAGAAAAAAGTGGAAGGTCCTACCTGGTGCATGAAAGTCGGCCCTGAAGCCATTCTACAGTCGGTGTTGACTTGCGACGTCGCTCAACACAAGTAACATCCCCGGCGCTGTCGCTGGTCCCTTATATAGCGCTCTCCCGTGCCTGTTAATCTCCCCCTCGCTGATACCACAATTTTGTTTTGCGAAATTCCATCTCCAAACAGATAAACGCCTCCATACCTTCTCCTACTTCCTAACCCTACCCCTTCTTCCTGCTCCTCCCTCCCCCTCCACCTCTCAACACAGAAACAAAAAATTCGCGCCCTCGGGCGCCCATAGTTACAAGAATATCACAGACAGAAAAGTAATTAAAGATTAGTCTGTTTCGTAGTATATTTCCACGAAGCCGGAATGAGCCGCCGCCATTTTGTCCCCGTCAGGGAGATTAAAACACTAGAATGTGTGTGGGAGGAGTCGAGGAGGAAGGGGGGAGAAAAAAAAACACCCAACGGTCGCGGAGACATTTGACGATCGTGTTCCGGTCTGGGCGCATTTGTTTTTAACCGCCGGTGCGCCAGCCACTCAGAGATAATTAAATGTTAGCAGTCGAGCGGCGCGGCTTGCCCCATTTGACAGATGACAGTCGTGGCGACGAGGCTCCACCATTATTGAGCCAACCGGGATGAATCACGGTGGTGCCGGCGTGCGATATTACAATTCTCTCGCGTAGGATTTGCCCGTCTGTGCCGTTCGACACGCTGCGATCCGAGTTATCGCCAATCAGGGCTGCGCTTAGCCAGGGATTTCGCCTCCGATTAGTTCGTCCTATTGCCGAGGTGTCAGTCTTGCGGCTGCGAAATCGCGGCGATGTGACACGCAGGAATTAATCAAACAGCGTGAGTCACCCTTAATGAAATGTGTCGCATTTGTCCTGGGTTCTGCCTCAGGTAAAACACCCACACACAAATACATGTACAAATCTGTATCGCTAAATGGCTAAAACCGTTCTTCAAAACCCACGTTCCAGGTTGTCTGTCTAACGGTTTCCAAAGACAACGAAAATTTTCGGTACTTCATATAATTATTGATTGAATTTAAAATTTTAAAATGCTGTCATAATCTAGTCATTAAGAGGTACTAGTATTGCCCGCCGTCGAAATTCGACCAGTTACGTCAGTGAACCTGATCTGTGATAGCAAATGTCACGTATCATAGAATTGTCTGAAATTTTTGCCGCGGAATTGATCCGTGACAAATGCTGCATTGTCGGTGCGTATATTTGTAAAATAATTCTTTGATTTTTCTTTAATTAGCCCGCATCTCGTGGTCGTGCGGTAGCGTTCTCGCTTCCCACGCCCGGGTTCCCGGGTTCGATTCCCGGCGGGGTCAGGGATTTTCTCTGCCTCGTGATGGCTGAGTGTTGTGTGCTGTCCTTAGGTTAGTTAGGTTTAAGTAGTTCTAAGTTCTAGGGGACTGATGACCATAGATGTTAAGTCCCATAGTGCTCAGAGCCATTTGAACCATTTTTTTTCTTTAATTGCTCGATCATTTGAAGGGAGTTTTTGATACACTGCTTTGAAAAATAAATTTTGTGGTAATATTGTCAAGCTAACTTTTCCCTTATGACAACACAATGTGAACGCGGTTGTATCGCGTAAATTCTCCTCAGACGCGAAATGATATACATTACAAAATCTGCACTGTAAATTCATCAAACTGCAATTGTTGTTGTTGTTGTTGTGGTCTTCAGTCCTGAGACTGGTTTGATGCAGCTCTCCATGCTAATCTATCATGTGCAAGCTTCTTCATCTCCTGGTACCTACTGCAGCCTACATCCTTCTGAATCTGCTTAGTATATTCATCTCTTGACCTCCCTCTACGATTTTTACCCTCCACGCTGCCCTCCAATGCTAAATTTTTGATCCCTTGATGCCTCAGGACATGTCCAACCAACCGATCCCTTCTTCTAGTGAAGTTGTGCCACAAACTTCTCTTCTCCCCAATCCTATTCAATACCTCCTCATTAGTTATGTGATCTACCCATCTAATCTTCAGCATTCTTCCGTAGCACCACATTTCGAAAGCTTCTATTCTCTTCTTGTCTAAACCATTTATCGTCCATGTTTCACTTCCATACATGGCTACACTCCATAAAAATACTTTCCTGACACTTAAATCTATACTCGATGTTAACAAATTTCTCTTCTTCAGAAACGCTTTCCTCGCCATTGCCAGTCTACATTTTATATCCCCTCTACTTCGACCATCATCAATTATTTTGCTCCCCAAATAGTTAAACTCCTTTACTACTTTAAGTGTTTCATTTCCTAATCTAATTCCCACAGCATCACCCGACTTAATTCGACTACATTCCATTATCCTCGTTTTGCTTTTGTTGATGTTCATCTTATATCCTCCTTTCAAGACACTGTCCATTCCGTTCAACTGCTCTTCCATGTCCTTTGCTGTCTCTGACAGAATTACAATGTCATCGGCAAACCTCAAAGTTTTTATTTCTTCTCGATGGATTTTTATGCCTACTCCGAACTTTTCTTTTGTTTCCTTTACTGCTTGCTCAATATAGAGATTGAATAACATCGGGGAGAGGCTACAACCCTGTCTCACTCCCTTCCCAACCACTGCTTCCCTTTCATGCCCCTCGACTCTTATAACTGCCATCTGGTTTCTGTACAAATTGTAAATAGCCTTTCGCTCCCAACTGCAATTACAGTTCTCAAAATTGTTTGGAATTATGTTCAGCGCAAATTTAAATGTGTCAGAACGACAACAGAATGATCTATATCAACATCTGTATTATTCCTATCACTTTCTCTGTACAAAAATTGTATCTCTCTAGCTCTTCGTCTTTCAGTCCAACCCGTTAATGTTCTTCTTTGAGGCATAGCTTAAAACAAATATACGAGGATCATTCAGTAATTAAAGAGACAAATTGGTCTGGAGAAAAAAGCGTTTATTTTTACAATACTTTTTCTACTTTTCAATATAATCCTCTTGAACATTTTTGCACTTGATCCAACGGGCTACAAGCTTTTTTATTCCGGTTGCAAAGAACTGTTTATCTTGATGTTTGAACCAATTTCCCACAAACTTTAGGTTTTCCGTGATTTCCCTAAATCACTCCAGGCAAATGCCGGGATGGTTCCTCTGAAAGGGCACGGCCGACTTCCTTCCCCATCCTTCCCTAACCCGATGAGACCGATGACTTCGCTGTCTGGTCTCCTTCCCCAAAACAACACAACGCAACCCACAAACTTTTTCAAATCCTCGTTGTCCTGGAACCCCATATAATGCCTCCTTTAGTGCGCCAAACAAATGGAAATCAGTAGGCGCTAAACCAGGACTGTAAGGGGGATGAGCAGTGCTTCCCAGCCCATTTTGTCGATGGTTTCACAAGTTAGTTTAGCGATATGAGGACATGCGTTATCTTGCTGGAGACTCACACCTCTCCTCTGAGATCCACGACGTCTCTTCACAAGGCTGGCTTCACCTTCTTTAAAAGCATACCCGAGTAGTATTGGCTGCCACTGCACGCTGTTCTTGGAGATAATCACAAAAAACTGGACCTTCAGCATCCCAAAACAGTGTCAACATGACTTTTCCTGCTGATCCTTGGGTTTCGAATTTTTTCTTGACAGATGGGTTGGTGTGCTTCCACTCCGTGCTTTGTCTTTTTGATTCTGGCTCGCAATAGTGAACCAAAGTTTCATCACAAGTTAAAATTTTGTTGAGAAAGTGCTCACCTTCTCTTTCGTAACATTCCTTTAGCTCTGTGCACACTCTCTACCTTGTTTCCTTGTGTAGCCGCGTCAACCTCTTTGGGACTCATCTTGCACATGTTTCGCGGTACTTCAGCTTGTTACAGATAAAGTTATGAACTGTACCATTACGAACTTGAACCTTATCAACTATCATTCCCACAGTCACACGGCGGCCGGCACGAATAATGTCATCAATTCGATTTTCAAGTGAGGGAGTTGAAACTGCAACTGGTCGGCCAGAACGGTGTTCGTCAAGTCACTGAGCCGCGACCATTTTTGAGCTGCTGCACCCAATTGTAAAAATTTGCACGATTCATACAACCTTCACCATAAACTTCAGACATACTACAGTATATACAGTATTCACTTGCTTCTCGCCTTCAGCAAGTAAAAAACGAACAACAGAACGTTTCCAGGAAGAGATTTTCACTCTGCAGCGGAGTGTGCGCTTATATGAAACTTCCTGGCAGATTAAATCTGTGTGCCGGACCGAGACTCGAAATCGGGACTTTTGCCTTTCTTTTTACTTTTTTTTCGCTAACCACTTTTTATTACACAGTAAATTAATTGACAAATAACGACAACATTGTTTCAACATGAATTGGAATAAACATTCGTAGATAATTCAGAGAGTGACGGGGAGACAAAAAAGGGACAACCGGTTTTTTTATTGTTTTTTTTTACAAAGAAAACAAAAATCTCTGGTGTTCTAAAATAAATGATGGCGTTTTGCATAAAATAAAATAAAAATATTTCTTGAAAATGCAAATATACCTTTTTGATATCAAGTTTTTTGCTTTCAGATAGTTAACTGAGCTACCCACGCACGACTCACGACCCGTCCTCACAGCTTTACTGTTTAAAACTCAAAACAGTAGTTTTACTGACAACATGACTCGTGCATGTGATGTGATTTATATGTAGAATGAGATTTTCACTCTGCAGCGGAGTGTGCGCTGATATGAAACTTCCTGGCAGATTAAAACTGTGTGCCCGACCGAGACTCGAACTCGGGACCTTTGCCTTTCGCGGGCAAGTGCTCTACCATCTGAGCTACCGAAGCACGACTCACGCCCGGTACTCACAGCTTTACTTCTGCCGGTATCTCGTCTCCTACCTTCCAAACTTTACAGAAGCTCTCCTGCGAATCTTGCAGAACTAGCGCTCCTGAAAGGAAGGATATAGCGGAGACATGGCTTAGCCACAGCCTGGGGGATGTTTCCAGAATGAGATTTTCACTCTGCAGCGGAGTGTGCGCTGATATGAAGGTTCCTGGCAGATTAAAACTGTGTGCCCGACCGAGACTCGAACTCGGGACCTTTGCCTTTCGCGGGCAAGTGCTCTACCATCTGAGCTACCGAAGCACGACTCACGCCCGGTGCTCACAGCTTTACTTCTGCCAGTATCTCGTCTCCTACCTTCCAAACTTTATAGAAGCTTTACAGAGTCTCGGTCGGGCACACAGTTTTAATCTGCCAGGAAGTTTGATTTATATGTATTTGACGATGCTGGTGCTGATTCCGCATTTAACAGTTGACTATGCCACTTGGCTGCAGTGCATTAGGACTTTGATTTTATGAGACAGATCTGATGATGGTCATAAAGACCGAAACCGGTAATCTGTTAAACAGAAGAGATTGTGACCATAGACGTAAATTGAAGGAAACTTATTAAATATACGGGTCACTGTGTTTTTTCGCGACGATGTTTGAGTTACCTTCCCAGAGCGAAGAGCGACCCTTGGAATACTTGCTGAGAACCACTTGTGCTGATTGCTTAGATTGTGATGTTTGTTTTAAGGGTGTTTGTAATTTTCTAATTATTGTTGGTGTGGCATTCAGCCGAGCAATACTTTCACTTCTTTCATAATAAGGCCTTCGACCGTGTTACAGTAAGTTTTTTTTTAAAGCAAACTTATTTTAAAAGCAACGTATTTGTTGAGACGTGTGCTATTTGGAGTTGTTTTCCTGACTTCTTATTCAGGCCTTCAGCCGTTTTGAAATTGTCTGTGGCCTTCAGCCGAGTAATAATTTCACTTCTTTTATAATAAGGCCTTCAGCCTTGTTACAGTCTGTTTTAAAACGAAGTATTTATCGTAATGTGTGCTATTTGGAATTGTTTTTCTGACTTCTAATTCAGGCCTTTAGCTGTTTGTTGTTTCACGTTGTTGTTGGTGGCCTTCGGCCCCAACATTGTCGAATTTTTTCCTGTGATAAGCCGTCATACAGTCAATTGTGTTGTTTTTTAAAGAGATTGTTTTAAATTTTTAATTTCTTTAAATAAAGTTTACGTATTTGTTGTGCAACCGACAGTAATTGATGACGGCCCCATCCACAATCATAACCCTATCCTGCCCCATCCTGAGAAACCAGCTCTCAATTACACTATCAAATTTATTTGTCAAAATTGATATGTCAAATATTTATGTCAAAGAAATTTGACGGTGTAGTAGGGAATTTTGTCAAATGTCGCCTGTCGTCAAATAAATACGATCTAATCTAGGGTCTCGCCGTAGTTTTGATCAGAAACGTCGTTCGTCTTCTGTTCACTGCAGCGATGTTTGATAGTGTGGCTTAAAAGTTGTTGTGTTCCTCCGACTTTTTTTTTTTTTATATTTTTAATAAACTTGCCTCGCCAAGGTTGGGGGTGAGCAAGGGGCACAGTGCATGCTTGATGGGCAGGTGGGATATGCT
Organism: Schistocerca cancellata; assembly: GCF_023864275.1. Taxonomy (NCBI): domain Eukaryota; kingdom Metazoa; phylum Arthropoda; class Insecta; order Orthoptera; family Acrididae; genus Schistocerca; species Schistocerca cancellata. The sequence goes on from NC_064636.1 coordinate 33,523,870, forward strand.
GCAGGCGACTTCATGTCGACAATCACAGCTACAGCCATCCACCTCTACATCTGGAAATATCCAGGCAGCTTTTCAACAAGCCGGAATAGGGAAAAGAAAATAAAAAAATTCTTTCTTAGCTTTCCTTTCTACTTTGTTTATCGTTGAACTCTAGATACCACAACTTAAAAAGCGCTTCATCTGTTTCGTACTTTATATTAATTTTTGTCGTTGTTGGAACACTACTTCCATTATTCAAAAATAAAAATAATTCTTATTGTCCATATACAAGGTCGTCCAATTGATCGTGACGGGGCCAAATATCTCACGAAATAAGCGTCAAACGAAAAAACTACATAGAATGAAACCTGTCTAGCTTCAAGGGGAAACCATATGGCGCTATCTATGGTTGGCCTGCTAGATGGCACTGCCATAGGTCAAACGGATATCAACTGCGTTTTTTTAAAATAGGAACCCCCATTTTTTATTACATATTCGTGTAGTGCGTAAAGAAATATGAATATTTTAGTTGGACCACTTTTTCCGCTTTGTGATAGATAGTCACAAACGTATAAGTACGTGGTATCACGAAACATTCCGCCAGTGCGGATGGTATTTGCTTCGTGGTACATCACCCGTGTTAAAATGGACCGTTTACCAATTGCGGCAAAGGTCGATATCGTGTTGATGTATGGCTATTGTGATCAAAATGCCCAACGGGCGTGTGGTATGTATGCTGCTCGGTATCCTGGACGACATCATCCAAGTGTTCGGACCGTTCGCCGGGTAGTTACGTTATTTAATGAAACAGAAAAAGTTCAGCCACGTGTGAAACGTCAACCACGACCTGCAACACATGATGATGCCCAAGTAGGTGTTTTAGCTGATGTCGCGGCTAATCCGCACATCAGCAGCAGACAAATTGCGCGAGAATCGGGAATCTCAAAAACGTCGGTGTTGAGAATGCTACATCAACATCGATTGCACCCGTACCGTATTTCTATCCACCAGGAATTGCATGGCGACGACTTTGAACGTCGTGTACAGTTCTGCCACTGGGAACAAGAGAAACTACGGGACGATGACAGATTTTTTGCACGTGTTCTATTTAGCGACGAAACGTCGTTCACCAACAGCGGTAACGTAAACCGGCATAATATGCACTACTGGGCAACGGAAAATCCACGATGGCTGCGACAAGTGGAACATCAGCGACCTTGGCGGGTTAATGTATTGTGCGGCATTATGGGAAGAAGGATAATTGGCCGCCATTTCATCGATGGCAATCTAAATGGTGCAATGTATGCTGATTCCCTACGTAATGTTCTACCGATGTTACTAAAAGATGTTTCACTGCATGACAGAATGGCGATGTACTTCCGACATGATGGAAGTCCGGCACATATCTCGCGTTCGGTTGAAGCGGTATTGAATAGCATATTTCGTGACAGGTGGATTGGTCGTCGAAGCACCATACCGTGGCCCGCACGTTCACCGGATCTGACGTCCCCGGATTTCTTTCTGTGGGGAAAGTTGAAGGATATTTGCTATCGTGATCCGCCGACAACGCCTGCCAACGTGCGTCAGCGCATTGTCAATGCATGTGCGAACATTACGGAAGGCGAACTACTCGCTGTTGAGAGGAATGTCGTTACACGTATTGCCAAATGCACTGAGGTTGACGAACATCATTTTGAGTATTTATTGCATTAATGTGGTATTTACAGGTAACCACGCTGTAACACCATGCGTTCTCAGGAATGATAAGTTCACAAAGGTACATGCAACACATTGGAACAACCGAAATAAAATGTTGAAACGTACCTACGCTTTGTATTTTAATTTAAAAAACATACTTGTTACCAACTGCTCGTCTAAAATTGTGAGCCATATGTTTGTGACTATTACAGTGCCATCTATCACAAAGTGAAAAAAAGGTGGTCCAACTAAAACATTTGAAACGTCCCCTTAGAAAAATTATAGAAGACTGTGCTTAAACTGACACACAATATTTTTAGCGCAACGCAATCTGACTTTCAGAAATCCCTACAAAAGAGTGGCCCTGACTAAATTAACCTATATGTTTCACAAATCGCTTACCTCACAAAAATCTTGGTTACTCGAACTACTGCAATACAGCGAGCGCCACTACTGCCAGCTAAATAAAAGATTCAAACTACGGAAGGCACTAACTACTGATAGGCATAGTTAGCAAATGAAAGATTTTTGTAGAGAACAAACCATGTATTTATCTTAATAGTCATAATACTTACTTACTTACTTATCGCGAATGGACCCAGAAGGATCACGCAAAGCTTTCTGACGTCGTTTCTTCCACACTTCTTTCATTCGTTCTCCATGTTTTCTTTTTCTTTCTTCTGTCCATTTTGTTCCTGGTCTCTTTAGTGCTTCCTTCTCCGACAATACAATCCACTTTTCCACCTTATTTCTAAAAGTTTTTCTATCTTTGACATCTTTAAGTTCAATATTTGCTTTTTGTAAATCTAATTTTACTTGGCTAATCCATGGTGTTGTTGATTTGACTTTTTCTATGTTAGTGAGAATTCTGTTGGTGAGTCGTGTGGGGGGAAGTCTAGTGACATGTCCATAAAATTTTAATCTTCGCCTTCTTATGTCTGCTGCCAGGTTTGATATAGTTTCTGTGGTTCTTCTTGATTGTATCCGGTATCCTTCTTCTGTTAATTTTGGACCTAAAATCTTTCTCATAATTTTGCGTTCTTCTTTTAGTATTTTTTCTAAGTCACATTTTCTGTGGAGTGTGAGCGTTTCACTAGCATATAGTGCTGCTGGCTTAATTACTGCGCAGTAGTGTCTGATTTTTGTGTTCGAGGAGATGCATTTTTTATTGTATATTTCATGTGTCATACCATATGCTCTCTTCATTTTCTGTTGTCTGATCTTCTGTGCAACTTTCTCTCCTCCGGTTGGCTCCAAAATTTCACCTAGGTATTTACAATGTTTTACTCTATTTATTTTTCCATATTTTGTGTTCAAACTGTGTATATGGAATTTCGTACAGAAAAATTCTGTCTTTTGAAACGAAATTTGTAAACCTACTTTATCCGCGCATTCCTTAAGGATCTCTATTTGTTTGGTGGCGATTTCTTCATCATCTGCAAGTATGGCCAAGTCGTCCGCGAATGCTAAACAAGATATCTCCACGTTGTCTTTGGTTCTACCAAGATGGATTGGTTTCCAGTAGGATTGATTTTTTAATTCTTTTTCCCATTCCTTAATGACTTTATCCAGGACTATATTAAACAGAAGTGGAGATAGCCCGTCACCTTGACGTACTCCAGTTTTTATGAGAAAAGGTTCAGAGATTTCTCCCCTGAATTTAACTTTAGATACAGTGTCTGTCAGTGATTCTTTGATAAGCCTTAGTGTTTTGGAGTCAAGTCCAAGTTCCTCTAAAATGTTAAACAAAGATTGCCGGTCAATTGAGTCATAGGCTTTCTTAAAATCTACAAATGTACAAATTATGGGGGCATTTCTAATTGCTTTGTGTTTTAATATTGTCTTTAAATTAAATATTTGTTCTATGCATGAGCGACCGGGGCGGAAGCCTGCTTGATAATCACCAGTTTGGCGTTCCAGCTGCTCTTGTGTTCTTTTCAGCAGGCATGTTGAGAGAATTTTGTAGGTGACTTGTAAAAGTGAGATTCCCCTGTAGTTATTGACATTTGTTCTGTCTCCTTTTTTATGTAACGGGTGAATAAGGGCACATTTCCAATCCTCTGGTAATTTTTCTGTTTCCCATATTTTTGTTATTATTTTTGTGAGCTCTTGCAACGTCTTTGGTCCTAGGTTTTTTAATAGCTCTGCAACACTGCCATCTTCGCCAGATGTTCTATTATATTTTAAGTTTTGAATGTGACATCTGATTTCTTCCTGTGTTGGTGGTAATGAATCCGGTTGAGCGTTGGCACTGATTCCTTTGGGAAACCTTAAACTAGGTTCTGGGCAATTTAGTAGGTTAGAAAAATATTGAGCCAATACTTGACAGTTTTCCTGGTTTGTTAGGGCTAATTTACCATCTGGTTTTCTGAAACATAAATTTTGAGGGATATATCCTCGTATTTTATCTGCGAAAGTTCTGTAGAAGTCTCTTGTATTATAGTTTTGGAAATTTTCTTCTATGGCATCCAGTTGTGCCTTTGTGTACTTCCTTTTTGCTTGCCTAATAGATTTTGAAACCTGTTTTCTAACCTCGTTAAATAAATGTAGACTTTCTTGTGATTTTTTACTGTTATATTCTTGAAATGCCTTTTTTCTCCTTTCCAATGCATTTTCACAGTCTGAATCCCACCAAGGGTGTTTGAATATCTTTTTCAAGGGAATAGTTTCCTTAGCTATTCGCGTGATTTTAGAATGAAATTCTTCCCATGTGTTTGCCTTTTCCTTCTCCCATTCTTCTTTTACTTTAGATTCTTTAATCTTCTTGGTGTCATATTTCTGTATTTCTGTTTTCTTCTGATGACTTCTTCGTGCTGTAAACTTGATTTTAATTCTAGTTAGGTAATGGTCTGAATCAATGTTTGCTCCTCTGCGTACTTGGACGTCGTAAATTTCTTTTCGTACTGGGTATGAAATCGCCACATGATCTATTTGAAACTCGCCAATTTGTTGTATAGGAGATCTCCATGTCTTTTGTTTTCTTGGACATTTTCTTAGAGATATTGACATTATCTTCAGGTTATTCTGCTTACATAGTTCGACGAGCCTTGTACCATTTTTATTGGTAAATTTATGTGCAGGATATTTGCCTACGGTTTTTTGGTGGATTTTCTCTCTACCAATTTGGGCATTAAAATCGCCGAGTAGAACTTTTGTATCATCTTTTGTAATCTGGGCCATTATATTCTCCAAATTTTCCCAGAACTTTTCTGTTTCTATGGGGTTTTTCTTGTTGTCTCCGTTTGTGGGAGCATGAACATTAACCATTGTGTATGTTTTGTTGGCACATTGTAAGCGCATCGTCATTATCCTATTATTTACGGGAGTAACTTCCTTGATGGAGCTGAGCACGCTCTTGTGTATGATAAACGCCATCCCGAGATGGGGGGCTCCTCTTCCGATTCGTTTATCCGTCTTGCTCTTAAAGATGCGATAGTTGCCATAATCTGATGTTTCTTCATCTGTAAAACGTGTCTCCTGTAAAGCTAGTATTACTATCTTTTGCTTTTCAAGTTCTGTTGTAAGATTTAGAAGTTTTCCTGGTTGGATTAATGTATTTATGTTAAAGGTTCCAATGTATGTAGGTGTTTTAAGTGGAAGTTTGCCAGAGAGCTCCGACTTTCTCTGATGTAATCGTGTAAGTCCAGGTTCCCCAGAATCCGAATTCCTGGTTGCCATCTGTTGATGAGTGGATTGGTTACCACCAGGGGTAATGTTGTTATTACTTGCACGAGTCATACTTGCTTGTAATCAAGTTGGTCCAGTGTTTCCACTGGGTGTTTAGAACCAGGGATTGTTAGTTCCTGGCGCATTATGACCAGCCGCACATTGTGTGAACAGACGCTGACCAGGATGCCGATGGTTCCCACTTCAGACGCGTCCTGGATTTGGGTGTTCACAGTGCTTATTGTAATGGCGGCACTTACTCGCCATGACACAGCAACGTCTTCGGGTTCTGTGGTTTTTGAATGAGTGTGACCCTTGCCAAAAGTCACCCTCCCTCACCCTCGTGATGCTGCCGCCTCGGTCCGGGTCTGCTTATTTGGGTTTCCCCTTATTCGCAGCTGTCCACCATATCTGATGGATCGTTCGCTATCCGCCACCTGCGACCCGCCCTGTACCTGAGGCTCGGCTAGGGAATAGTCATAATATACACTCCCGGAAATGGAAAAAAGAACACATTGACACCGGTGTGTCAGACCCACCATACTTGCTCCGGACACTGCGAGAGGGCTGTACAAGCAATGATCACACGCACGGCACAGCGGACACACCAGGAACCGCGGTGTTGGCCGTCGAATGGCGCTAGCTGCGCAGCATTTGTGCACCGCCGCCGTCAGTGTCAGCCAGTTTGCCGTGGCATACGGAGCTCCATCGCAGTCTTTAACACTGGTAGCATGCCGCGACAGCGTGGACGTGAACCGTATGTGCATTTGACGGACTTTGAGTGAGGGCGTATAGTGGGCATGCGGGAGGCCGGGTGGACGTACCGCCGAATTGCTCAACACGTGGGGCGTGAGGTCTCCACAGTACATCGATGTTGTCGCCAGTGGTCGGCGGAAGGTGCACGTGCCCGTCGACCTGGGACCGGACCGCAGCGACGCACGGATGCACACCAAGACCGTAGGATCCTACGCAGTGCCGTAGGGGACCGCACCGCCACTTCCCAGCAAATTAGGGACACTGTTGCTCCTGGGGTATCGGCGAGGACCATTCGCAACCGTCTCCATGAAGCTGGGCTACGGTCCCGCACACCGTTAGGCCGTCTTCCGTTCACGCCCCAACATCGTGCAGCCCGCCTCCAGTGGTGTCGCGACAGGCGTGAATGGAGGGACGAATGGAGACGTGTCGTCTTCAGCGATGAGAGTCGCTTCTGCCTCGGTGCCAATGATGGTCGTATGCGTGTTTGGCGCCGTGCACGTGAGCGCCACAATCAGGACTGCATACGACCGAGGCACACAGGGCCAACACCCGGCATCATGGTGTGGGGAGCGATCTCCTACACTGGCCGTACACCACTGGTGATCGTCGAGGGGACACTGAATAGTGCACGGTACATCCAAACCGTCATCGAACCCATCGTTCTACCATTCCTAGACCGGCAAGGGAACTTGCTGTTCCAACAGGACGATGCACGTCCGCATGTATCCCGTGCCACCCAACGTGCTCTAGAAGGTGTATGTCAACTACCCTGGCCAGCAAGATCTCCGGATCTGTCCCCCATTGAGCATGTTTGGGACTGGATGAAGCGTCGTCTCACGCGGTCTGCACGTCCAGCACGAACGCTGGTCCAACTGAGGCGCCAGGTGGAAATGGCATGGCAAGCCGTTCCACAGGACTGCATCCAGCATCTCTACGATCGTCTCCATGGGAGAATAGCAGCCTGCATTGCTGCGAAAGGTGGATATACACTGTACTAGTGCCGACATTGTGCATGCTCTGTTGCCTGTGTCTATGTGCCTGTGGTTCTGTCAGTGTGATCATGTGATGTATCTGACCTCAGGAATGTGTCAATAAAGTTTCCCCTTCCTGGGACAATGAATTCACGGTGTTCTTATTTCAATTTCCAGGAGTGTATATATCTGTTCATGACGTCCAGTCTAACAAATTTCAAAACTCCGCCATCTCTCTCCCCACATCCACCACTGCTGGTGGCTCACCTCCAACTGCGCAACGCTACGCACTGTTAACATCCAGCTGCCTAACACTACAATGGCAGACAACAATGCAAACTAGCCACAGACTGCACACAGCACAGCCAGTGATTTTCATACAGAGAGCGCTACGTGGCGGCGGCGTTACCAATATAAGAACCTAAACAGCCTACTTACATAATCTTTGTTATTGTAATTATGAAAAATTTTATCAAATCATTAATGGCCACTGCCCAAAACAATTTGTAAAATTTTTTGTGGGGAGCACGGGGGCTATGTAAGTAGGCTGTTTAGGTTCTTATATTGGTAACGCCGCCGCCACGTAGCGCTCTCTGTATGAAAATCACTGGCTGTGCTGTGTGCAGTCTGTGGCTAGTTTGCATTGTTGTCTGCCATTGTAGTGTTGGGCAGCTGGATGTGGACAGCGCGTAGCGTTGCGCAGTTGGAGGTGAGCCGCCAGCAGTGGTGGATGTGGGGAGAGAGATGGCGGAGTTTTGAAATTTGTTAGACTGGATGTCATGAACTGATATATATATTATGACTATTAAGGTAAATACATGGTTTGTTCTCTACAAAAATCTTTCATTTGCTAACTATGCCTATCAGTAGTTAGTGCCTTCCGTAGTTTGAATCTTTTATTTAGCTGGCAGTAGTGGCGCTCGCTGTATTGCAGTAGTTCGAGTAACCAAGATTTTTGTGAGGTAAGCGATTTGTGAAACATATAGGTTAATTTCGTCAGGGCCATTCTTTTGTAGGGATTTCTGAAAGTCAGATTGCGTTGCGCTAAATAATATTGTGTGTCAGTTTAAGCTCAGTCTTCTATAATTTTTCTAAGGAGACGTTTCACATTCATATTTCTTTACGTACTACACGAATATGTAATAAAAAATGGGGCTTGTCATTTAAAATAACGCAGTTGATATCCGTTTGACGTATGGCAGCGCCATCTAGCGGGCCAACCATAGCTCCATCTGGTTTCCCCCTTCAAGCTAGACGAGTTTTTTTCGTTTGACGCTTATTTCGTGAGATATTTGGCCCGGTCGCTATCTATGGACCACCCTGTAGTGTACTAAACATTTATTTTCATTCACACTTGCCACTTAAGTGCTTTATAAATCACTTCACACCTTTCTGGAATTATTTTGGTTAATGTGCAATGTGATATTCGAGTGCTGTGTTGTAAACTAGAGTAGCTCTCTCCTGTGTCAAGAAATCTCAGTGTCACAGTTTGCCTGTCTTCTGCACGTAAAGCATCGTTTTTGTAATATGAGCAGCCACTTTACTGAGCAAATACTGAAATACACTCTCACCCATTCGTAAGTAATTTACGTCCTCCATTGGCAGCTCTCGTAACACATTTTGCTGAATGTTTTTACGGTCACGACATAATACCTGTGGCTTCATCCAAGTATGTTTTCTTTTTTTCCGCCGCTTTTCTTCCAAATACACACACAATGCAATAGTGGTACTAGCAACTGCAGCGCATAGTAAGAAGTCGTTGTCTGCCATCTTTAAATTTGATGAAAAATATGATGACATTTTTGTAATATCCCTTTCTAGCGCGACGTCAAATGTCTTTGTCAAACAGCTTTGACGAATATTTGATCATATCTTTGATCAAATCTTTGCCACAGAAATATTGAAAGGGTCCTGTAGCCACCTTTCATTGGCAACTCTCGTAGTGGTCAAGTAGGCAAAGAGGTTTCCGCTACTTGTGAGAAATCCACCTGCGTTAGGTTGGTGGCGGAAATGGCATTCTGGGGTTTTCCGGTCCACGCGGAGCGTGGAAGAGGCTGGAGAAGCGGGAGGCAGTCTGCCGCCGGTACAGGAAGCGTACGCAGCTGTGCTCCAGTCGAAGAAGGGTGAGTTGGACTGACCGCGTGGCGCGTTGTCACATAGAGAGGGGAGCTTTTAGCTTTTGGTCTCGAATTTCGTCTTATAAAGATTTACTTGCTGGGTTGCACCAGGGAATGTAAGGCTTTTGTAGACTTTCAGTTTGATTCCCAATGCAGTCTTGACTTTGATCCGTGAGAGGAACGCGGCACAAGGGAGTTGCATATGTTGAAGTGCCCTCGGTTCAGTGTGAATGTTTATGTGCCTACAACTGTGTGTGTATGCTTCTAATCTTTTCCGGATCTTGGTAATTTTTGTGTATTTGTGAATTTTCTTTGTCTCATGTGATTAAAATTTGGCCACGGTCCATAGAAATTGTCTCCGCGGACCGAGTGGGCACGCGAGTCTGTTACGAAACGTGTAGTATTTCACAAGCAATTGTACGCAGTTAGCATGCAACAGCAGTCTATAGATGCACTACATCAATGTTTTAAGGAATAAATAATTTTGCCTTCAATCTTATCTTGTGTACCGATGTTACGTCGCCGTTACCTTCGCCATTTACCTTGTAGTTTTCCTTGTTGGCCCACCTATAGCGTTTCCATGTGCACAGGTGTAGTGATTAGTGTCCCTTTTTTTATCTGAAACAAATGCTCTGGAATAGATCCTGTTTTCACGAATCTTGCTGCAGGCTGCACTTACGCATGGAGTTCACGCCCTCTTTACTTTACTCAATATTTGATTCACGGGAAGAATGCCTGGATCATATTAGTAACTACATCCCATTCTTTATCAATGACTTTACAATGAATGTTCTTTTGTGAGTTTTTCTTATTAATAAATTAAGTAATTTTCCGACTCTGTGCTACCTCTTCTTTGTCGTGTGGCTAGAGTTGGTGGCGACCCTATCTTTTATATTGATTTCAGTGTCAAGTAGCATTTTTTTATTCAAAGTGCGCGTGGCTCTTTTAGCTATCAGGATACATTCGAAGGGCGCTTCATGCTTCTTGCACATAGCGTCCTTTTATTCACGCCACTTACAATATGATAGCGTAATACCGGCCTAACCGATGTCGTGGGACAAAAGTTGGAATGTACCCTACGTGAAGAGGTGGCGGCCTGCGACTCTTGCACACGGCACTACACACGTGCCGTCTAATGGGCCACGCCACACGGCACCAGTTACGTCACTGCCTCTGCAGTGCTGTACCGCCTCCTATGTCACGTCTTTCTTGTTCCTAACTGTCGTCGTTGCTATTAAAATAACGCAGATCGTTTTTCGCAGTATTTCAAAACAATTGAAATTTACGATTAAACATTACTCGTCCTTTTAAAAAAATACCATTTAAGAACGAAAAATTTTAGCGGTGCTGCCTGTGGCAAATTGGTATGTCAATTTTCTGTAGCCAGATATTAGTAGAAAATGAAAAACGCCTGTTATAACCGAGACCAAACAAATACCGAAAAACACCAATTACTCAGAACTATCGGTATTGGCTCAAATGGCTCTGAGCACTATGGGACTTAACATCTGAGGTCATCAGTCCCCTAGAACTTAGAACTACTTAAACCTAACTAACCTAAGGACATCACACACATCCATGCCCGAGGCAAGATTCGAACCTGCGACCGTAACGGTCTCGCGGTTCCAGACTATCGGTATTAACCGTTTTTTTTTTTTTTTTTTTTTCTAATCCTACTGCACAAACTGACGACAATTTCGTATCTGTCGTTCGTCATAGGTTCTATAGGATTCCAAAAGACAGCGCTATTTTTGTAGAGGCATCAGTCAATGACTCATACTCTTTTAAATGTAGAGAAGCAACAGTCGTGACTAATGCAACTTCGAAAATAAAAATGGGTGGAGCACTCTGTGTATGTAACGTAAAAGTAAATATCCTCGGAGTTGTGAAGCAACTTAAATCACAGTCTGGTCCAGACTGTATACCAATTAGGTTCGGCTCTGAGCACTATGGGACTTAACATCTGAGTCCCCTAGAACTTAGAACTACTTAAACCTAACTAACCTAAGGACATCACACACATCCATGCCCGAGGCAGGATTCGAACCTGCGACCATAGCAGTCGCGCGGCTCCGGACTGAAGCGCCTAGAACCGCTCGGCCACCGCGGCCGGCCCAATTAGGTTCCTTTAGGACAGGGGCGGGCAGGAATCCTGCACGTGTGCGGTGCACTTGCACGTGTGCAGTAAACAGGTGTTCTGCGTGCACACAGGGGCAAGCTGGCCACCCGCTTCTCTCCCCTCCCCACCATACCTTCTGTCCGCTCCTTCCTCTGCAATATGTTTTGTTTCCTAGCTTGCTTTATTGAAAGAAGGAATAAGATTAGTAGTAGTAGTGCTTGAAAGATATCGTGGTTTGAAAGAGTACCTATTACCTACGATACGTTTTATTTAATCATCATAGGTGGAGCGGAACAAAATTTCTACATACAGACAAACGCAAACAGTTACTTAAATTTTCATCACTGGTGTTTGCTCTTAACCGAGACTTACTAATTCAGCAAATGGTTTTCCAGCTCTCGCTATATTAAGCGCAATCTTATAACTTGCACGTACCGCTGGTTATTATTGTTGTCGTCCTGAAAAATTGAAAACAGTGCTCCATAAAATGTTAAATCAGTTAGACGGGAGGCATGACGAAAGAAAGTTGCAGATCTCTCGTGACCACAGCAACTACGACAGATTCATTTAGTATCGTCAGATTGCTCTTCTTAAGCTCAGTCAATTTCCCCATCCGCCCAGAATCCGACAATAAATAAATTGTACTCGTCCTTGTGAAATTTGTTGTAATGGCCTTCAATACTAAACTTCCGCTGACCAGTGAGAATACTGCCACATATTAAACATTTCGATTTTTCACGATTTTGCACAAAGGAAAAATGATTCTCCCATTACTTTTTAAAAGACAGCAAATCTCCACTTCTCCGTTTCCTTGTTTCACTCTGCATTTTCCGGTTCTTGAAATACAACGTTCACTACGTAGTGGTCGCTTCGCATCGACGTCCGCGGCTTAGCCTGGCACTACACTGCCGCAACCTGCCGGCTGTCGCCACAGCCCCATTCGACGATTGCACGCGAGCAGCACACGTGCAGCGCTGTGCGCTCACGAGCCGCGTGCAACGTCTGCCCGCCCCTGCTTTAGGAGTATGCTGATGCATTAGCTCCATACTTAACAATCATTTACAACCGTTCGCTGGACGAAAGATCCGTACCCAAAGACTGTAAAGTTGCCCAGGTTACACCAATATTCAAGAAAGGTAGTAGGAGTAATCCACCAAATATCCTTAACGTCGATATGTAGCAGGATTTTAGAACATATATTGTGTTCTAACATTATGAATTACCTCGAAGGAAACGGTCTATTGACACACAGTCAACATGGGTTTAGAAAACATCGTTCTTGTGAAACACAACTAGCTCTTTATTCACATGAACTGTTGAGTCCTATTGACAAGGGATTTCACATCGATTGCGTATTTCTGGATTTCCAGAAGGCTGTACCACACAAGCGAAGAGTACTGAAATTGCGTTCTTATGGAATATCGTCTCAGTTATGTGATTGGATTAGCGATTTCCTGTCAGAGAGGTCACAGTTCGTAGTAACTGACGGAAAGTCATCGAGTAAAACAGAAGTGATTTCTGGCGTTCCCCAAGGTAGTGCTATAGGCCCTTTGCTGCTCCATATCTATATAAACGATTTGCGAGACAATCTGAGCAGCCGTCTTTGGTTGTTTCCAGAAGACGCTGTCGTTTATCGACTAATAAAGTAATCAGAAGATCAAAACAAGCTGCAAAACGATTTAGAAGAAATATCGGAATGGTGCGAAGGTGGCAGTTGACCCTAAATAACGAAAAGTGTGAGGTCATCCACATGAGTGCTAAAAGGAACTCGTTAGACTTCGGTTACACGATAAATCAGTCTAATCTAAAAGCCGTAAATTCAACTAAATATTTACGTATTACAATTACGGACAACTTAAATTGGAAGGAACACGAAGAAAATGTTGTGGGAAAGGCTAACCAGAGACTGCGTTTTATTGGCAGGACGCTTAGAAAATGTAACAGACCTACTAAGGAGACTGCATACAGTACGGTTGTCCGTCCTCTTTTAGAATACTGCTGCGCGGTGTGGGATCCTTACCAGATAGGACTGACGGAGTACATCGAAAAAGTTCAAAGAAAGGCAACACGTTTTGTATTATCGCGAAATATGGGAGAGAGTGTCACAGAAATGATACAGGATTTGGGCTGGAAATCGTTAAACGAAAGGCGTTTTTCGTTGCGACGGAATCTTCAAAAAAAATGGTTCAAATGGCTCTGAGCACTATGGGACTTAACATCTGCGGTCATCAGTCCCCTAGAACTTAGAACTACTTAAACCTAACTAACCTAAGGACATCACACACATCCATGCCCGAGGCAGGATTCGAACCTGGGACCGTAGCAGTCGCGCGGCTCCGGACTGACCGCCTAGAACCACTAGGCCACCGCGGCCGGCACGGAATCTTCTCACGAAATTCCAATCACCAACTTTCTCCTCCGAATGTGAAAATATTTTGTTGACATCGACCTACATAGGGAGCAACGATCACCATTATAAAGTAAGGGAAATCAGAGCTCGTACGGAAAGATATAGGTGTTCATTCAATCCGCGCGCTATACAAGATTGGAACAATAGAGAATTGTGAATGTGGTTCATTGAACCCTCTGCCAAGCACTTAAATGTGACTTGCAGAGTGTCCATGTAGATTTAGATGTAGATCATCAGTGAAAGGGTAGAACTGGCGTGGAAAATCAGTATCAATACTTACAGAGAGAGGAGAAGGAGTAAAGAGGGAAGCTAAGACAGGTTCTAAGCTGCATACTCTCTATCCACACCCCGAGGAGATGACACGTGCATTCTCGTGGTGGAAGGAGATTTTTTTTCTTTCGATAGTTGAGCGATGTTATTGCAGTGTTTTGCTTCCCGTAGAACCAGGGGTGGGATGCACTTGTAGCATAACATAGACGGTGCCATTGCTATTTTTTGTTTAAATATAGTTGTTCTAGTTGTTTGGAGTAGGAATTAAAATCCATGGAGACAGAATAAAATCTTTGAGGTTTGCCGACGACATTGTAATTCTGTCAGGGGCAGCAAAGGACCTGGAAGAGCAGCTGAACGGAATGGATATAATAAGATGAACGTACAACAAAACAAGGATAGACCTCGCGGGGTAGCCGTCTTAGGCGTCTTGTCACGGACGGTCATCGCGGCTTCCCCCCCCCCCCCCACCCCCACCCGTCGGGGGTTCGAGTCCTCGCTCGGGAACAAGGGTAGGTGGGTGTGTTGTCAATAGCGTAAGTTAGTTTAAGTTAAAACTAAGTAGTGTGTAAGCTTAGGGACCGATGACCTAAGCAGTTTGGTCCCATAAGATCTTACGACAAATTATAATTAATTAAAACAAGGATAACGGAATTTGGTTGAATGAAATCAGGTGATGATGAGGGAATTAGATTAGGAAATGAGACACTTAATGTAGTTAATGAGTTGTGCTATTTGCGATGCAAAATATCTGATGATGGTCGGATTAGGGAGGATATAAAATGAAGACTGGCTACAGCAAGGAAACCGTTTCTGAAGAAGAGAAATTTGTCACCATCGATTATAGATTTAAGTGTTAGGAAGTCTTTTCTGAAAGTATTTGTATGGAGTGTAGCCATGTATGGAAGTGAGACGTGGACGGTAAATAGTTTGGATAAGAAGAGAATAGAAGCTTTCGAAATGTGGCGCTACAGAAGAATGCTGAAGATTAGATGGGTAGATCACATAACTAATGAGGAGGTATTGAATAGAATTGGGGAGAAGAGGAGTTTGTGGTACAACTTGACTAGAAGAATTGATCGGTTGGTAGGACACGTTCTGAGGCATCAAGGGATCACCAATTTAGCCGGCCGCGGTGGCCGAGCGGTTCTAGGCGCTTCAGTCCGGAACCACCCGACTGCTACGGTCGCAGGTTCGAATCCTGCCGCGGGCATGGATGTGTGTGATGTCCTTAGGTTAGTTAGGTTTCAGTAGTTCTAAGTTCTACGGGACTGATGACCTCAGATGTGCTCAGAGCCATTTGAACCATTTGATCACCAATTCAGTATTGGAGGGCACCGTGGAGGGTAAACATCGTAGAGGGAGACCAAGAGATGAATACACTAAACAGATTCAGAAGGATGTATGTTGCAGTAGGTACTGGGAGATGAAGAAGCTTGCACAGGATAGAGTAGCATGGAGAGCTGCATCAAACCAGACCTTGGACTGAAGACCATAACAACAGTTGTTCTCTGATACGAGGATTATGTCTCTCTCCCCCCTAGACACACTGGTACCAAATGGCTCTGAGCACTATGGGACTTAAGATCTGAGGTCATCAGTCCCCTAGAACTTAGAACTACTTAAACCTAACGACATCACACACACATCCATGCCCGAGGCAGGATTCGAATCTGCGACCGTAGCGGTCGCGCGTTTCCAGACTGAAGCGCCTAGAACCGCTCGGCCACACACACTGGTACCACTCACAAGAAACATGTCTGACCATCCCGGAATATTGATTATCGTGTTTGTTTGGTCCTACCAGCATTATGTTATTGGTGAAGTCTTCTACTCACCATAGTATGTGGAACGTGTTAACTGAATGTATGTTTACCGGCAGTTGGATTGTGTTAAGTGCTCATTTTGTAGTATACTCAACGAAGATTCAATATTCTCGATTTTTATATACACGCTATTTGCACTTTTGCCGCCACAGTATTCGTTTCAAAGGCGTAATTCTACACCCTTTACACGAAGTGAGGTGAAGCCTGTCGGTACAGTATTCGTTGTAGCAAGCATAAGAATCATACCAGGAGAATGCACGGTGCTGATGGTTCAGTCTGTGGGAAGCCCCTAGCTATATCGTCACAGAAACATCTGTAATGGTTACCCGGCGAGTGTGATCCGACTGCAGGAAAAAAAATTACTGACCATGCAAAGGGACACTCATGACCAATGTAATTAATTAGCCAATCAGTTTGATATCGGTGACTGGCGACGCGTGGGTCGAAGCGAGGGCGAGAGAACCACAGATGTGTTTCGCGAGTTGGAGTGGTAATCAGACGTTTTTTCGTTGCGGCGCGGCGAGATCTTTTAATGAAATTTCAGTCTCCCACCTAAAACGGCAGAGACGGTCGTCCTAATAAAATCAGCTATATCATGGAATTTATAACGTGATACGAGGTATAAACCTGATTCTTACAACTCCACTGTGCTGCTAACTTAAGAGAAATTTTAGGTGCAGAGCCATGTGGCTATCTTAGGGGACCACACCGTGCTTCAGGTCGAAAAAAATCGATTTCCGGTTTTCATCATATTTTGATAGATTAAGGTTTTATTTAAGTACTGTGAAAAGGATTTAGCTGAAAAAAAAAATTTTTCGAGCATTTAAAGAGCATTTTCAGTCCCGTGTGTTTTCTGTGCCACGCCCACTTTTCTGTCACCCACTTTTCTGCATATATTTTAGATCTTTACGTCCCCTACATTGCATGTTAGCGATTTTTATTACTCCCGAGTGTGTTGACTATCCTTGGAATGCAACGGTCGGTATTCTTTTGTTTCTGCTTTTTGTGAACAACACGCTTTCAAACACGCCGTCAGTTTTGTTCAAGTGTGATTGTGAGTAGTTGTTATACTTACGTTTCAGTGCTTGTTTGCGTGTGTTTATCGAAGATGACGAAACGTAAAGGCATTTTCAAGAAACGACAATTTAGAGGAAACAAGTTTAGAAAGCTTTCTGTACAAGAGGTTATGCCGCCCGGCAACGATGTTTCTAATTGTAATCCTTCAACAAGTGCATCATCGAAGAAGCTCTCACCATTTGAAGAGTGTTACAACGAATTTACTGTAAGTGACAACGGGTGCAGTAACATTATTATAAATTTGAGAATATATCAGATGTAATTTCTAAATTAGTACAATGTAGACAGTGTGGTGAGTCACAGAGTGTGAAAATTTGCGAGAGTGCCAGTGGGAGAAAAGGTCTAGCAATTGCTCTGGATTTAATTTGCAGTAAATGCTCAGCTGTGATTTCATTTATGAGTTCTTCAAAACCAGATGCAAGTGGCCCTTATGAAATCAATACTAGCCTAGTTTATGCCTTACGATCCATTGGCAAGGGCATGGCTGCAGGGGAGAACATTTTGTTCAGTAATGAACTTACATCAACCACCAAATAAATTTGAAAACTGACTGCAATATTAGAGAAAGCTGTATGTGAGGTCAGTGAGGAAATCATGAAACTGGCTGCTAGGGAAGCAGTGGAAGAAAATGATGGATGTTCGGATATTGCAGTTGCACTTGGTGAAAGTTGGCAGAAAAGAGGACGTACTTCTCTCTGACTGCCACGAGTGCAGACACCGGTAAAGTGTTAGATGTGGAGATTATGTCTAAATATTGCAAATGTTGTAAAGTCAGTGAACATAAAGACCACAACTGTGTGGCTAATTTTAGAGGAACAAGTGGTGGTGTGGAAGTTCATGGAGCACAACAAATATTTCATCGCTTCGTAGAAACAAGAGGCGTACGGTACACCAAATATTTGGGCGATGGTGGCAATAAGGCATACAACAATGTGGTGAACTCTAAGCCATATGGAGATGCCATTATTAGCAAAATAGAATGTGCAGGCCATGTTTAAAAACGTTTGGGAACAAGGCTGAGAAAACTAACTGTTGATACGAGAGGTAAAAAAATTGGAAGATGGAAAATTGTTGACCGGACAGGGTCGGTTAACTAAAACTGAAACAGAAAACTTGCAGGTATACTATGGGCAGGCAATTAGGACAAATAAAGAAAATCTGGAGGCAATGAAGAGAGATGCCTGGGCCATATTCTTCCACAAGTCCTCTACTGATGATAAGTCATGTCATGGATTGCGTCCATCAGGAGTACATTCTTGGTGCAAATAGAATAGGGCTCAGGCAACTGGAGAATCTTATTCTCACGAGCATTCTCTTCCTGCTGCTGTTATTACAGCAATTAAACCTATTTTCAGAGACTTGGCTCATCCTGACCTTCTAAAGAAATGTCTGCATGGGCAGACACAGAACCCAAATGAATGTTTCAACAGCATAATTTGGAACCGCCTTCCTAAAACTGTATTTGTAGGCATGCATACAATGAAACCTGGAGTTCGTGATGCCGTTATTACATTCAGTTGTGGAAATATTGGGAAGTGTTGGTTACTGAAAAAGCTGAGAATTAATCCTGGTGAAAATATGATCACTGGGCAGCAACACTGCGATAAAATGAGGATAGCCGGTGCAGACAGGTCTGCATCTAATACGGCCAAGAAAGCAAGACAGACATCCAGGAAGGTGAAAAAGAAGCTGGAAGCCCTGCTAGAGGCCAAAGAAGGGCCATCATATGCAGCAGGACAGTTTTAATTAACTGTAAATAACAAATTTCAAAAGTTTTTTCTTTAAAGTCAATTTCTTGCAAACTAAAATTTTCAGTACATATCCCCCATTATATCAGAAACTATCATAGATGAATGATATTTTCAGAGACTCTGCATAACATAAAAAGCCATCTCTGGTACAACATGCATTAATATTCCCCCATTAGGAAGTTCACAAAAGATTTTTTCCGCAGAAAAAACTTAATATTTTTTGTTAAGAAATTTAAAAAAGTATTTCTTAAAAACTATAAAATGGATAAAGTAGATTTTAGTACAGTTGACTCTATTAGCATCATCTAACATACAGTACTAATATTAAGGTCCTGCATCAAATATTTTTTTCAGAAATGGGTCAAGTAGTTGCCTAAATTAACGTGGGTTTGATAGGCAGGGTGTAGTCCCCTTGAGAAAGTGCGAAGTTGAGGAGTGTGATAAACCTTTTGCATTTCTTTCATGTTTTCGTCTTCTTTAAAGGCAAAGAGACAAGGTGAAACGGTAGCCCATCACAGAACCTATGCCTACCGTCAGGTACTTTTGATTTTCATTTGTTAAAAAAGAGAGGAGTTTTCTTGTGCCAGTATGGGGAAGGGAGGATTCGCGCTGAGCTAGTGAACGAGTGAGAAGCATGCCATTTTAAGCGAGTAATTGTAGACCGCCATTTTGGGGTCGCTATGAATAAGTGAGGAGGATGTATTTCAAATGTGCACCGTTTAGAAAAATAGAGTATTGTTTTATTAACAGAAAGGTCGTGTGAGTTTTTATTTCAAATAGTACGATAATTACAAGAACTGAAGCCCACCTGTATACTTTGGAAAATTACGAACATCCGAAAAGCTTAATGGGAACACGGTCAAGACTTCAAAGGTGAAAACGGCGACCAAACGTAGCATTATAAAGAATGGTAAGCACAAATCTACAGCGGAGAAAGAAACTACTTCGCCCTGCAAAATAATATGAACCAATACGAACTTATTTCCAGGCATAGCTCAGCTTATTGTGCTTGTCATTCATGCCGAAAAATTAATCTCATTAATTCAATACATTTTAAAAAGCCACGCATTTGAACATTTTATTATATCTATTCCATTATTTATTATATTATAGGAGGCATCCTGTGACAGATATGGAGCACTTCTTCATGAGCTAAAAATGAGTTGAATATGTTACTCCTATGATGTAGAATGTAACAGCTATTAATCTGATAATAACAGATTTTTTTTATCTGATGAGAGAATACTTGGAGGAAATACAGCCAATGCTATACTGTTGTACAGGATTTGTACAATAAGTAACTATATCTTACCGATGTGAAAATGCATGTATGCTCCGGTTTTTTCTGTCTTCGAAAATAACTCGTATAAAAGGGAGTTATTTCAATTTCGCGTGGTAAATTCGAGGTGTATTGATAAGAACATCTACGTTTCAGATTCGATAAAGTGGACTTTCTAAACTGGGCAGAATCTATGATGGTGGTGGAATTGCACTTAGGCCCTAGGTATGGGCTAAACTGCGATTTTCTGATATCAGTGATTTCTGTGTATGCTACTTTTCTGTAACTGCGTTTTGTCGCAGTTAAGAATCGCAGTTTACCGAATTCACAACTTGTTTCCCTCTGCGATTTTTGCTACTCCTTCGATTTACCCGATTTCTGCGGCTTACGCGATTTCTGTGACTTCTGAGATTTCTGCGTTTTACGCGATTTCTGCGATTTATCACCGTAAATGGTACACTGTCATTAGGCGCAAGTAAGAAACGGACTGTGTTGATGCAACCGAGAAATACGTTCTGCCTGTAAAGGCGATTATTTATGAGGGCCTAATGTAACATCCAGTAACCCAGCTGACAAAAGGTTACCTGAAATGGTTTTATTAATATTTCCAACGATTCTTCCTCAGTTATATGATATACGAAAGGTACGCTTGCCCACAGAAAAAATTTCGTCTCAACAAAACAGTCAATATTAAGATTGTTTTACTTATTTCCTTCCTTTGGCTTTAGTTTTATATTAATGGAACAAGTGTGAAAATATTGATAGTGTGATGTTGAGACTCATAACACAAATGCCACATAGTACGACAGGAGTTCTTGTTTAGTGTAAGGGTTCCACCAGTGTTGGTATGTTCACAAGTATCAGTGACAGCAGAACTGGAAAAGTTGCCACAGTGTCTTTACACCGTCTTGGTCAGAAGTAAGGTTAGTTTCTGAAAAATGGTTCAATGGCTGTGAGCACTATGGGACTTAACATCTGAGGTCATCAGCCCCCTAGAACTTAGAACTACTTAAACCTAACTAACCTAAGGACATCACACACATCCATGCCCGAGGCACGATTCGAACCTGCGACCGCAGTAGCAGCGCGGTTCCGGACGGTTAGCTTCTGAGTTTGTGAAGTGTGAAACCTCCCCATACTCAAGCGCTTTCGTTACCAGAAATATTAGCAGTTGTGTAATATGAATTATATCGCTAGTAATTGTGAAATGAAGTCCCATGCTTCTTTACAGAGCGTAGGGGAACGATGCGGGAGACCCGCACCGCCTTACTAGGCAAGGTCCTAATGGAGGTGGTTTGCCGTTGCCTTCCTCCGACCATAATGGGGATGAATGATGATGATGAAGACGACACAACAACACCCAGTCATCTCGAGGCAGGAAAAATCCCTGACCCCGCCGGGAATCGAACCCGGGACCCCGTGCTCGGGAAGCGAGAACGCTACCGCGAGACCACGAGGGGGCGGACATCGCTAGTAATTAACAGCACTCGTAATTAGCAGCAGTATAAAAGCTTAATACTTCTCGTGATTTTCCAGACGCAGTTCCCATTTCGATTACTGGCAGCTCTATGTACCCATCCACATCTAGAACAGACAATCGTAAAGATTCAAAACGACTCATGAAGGATTCCCAGCCCAAAAGAGCCATAATTGATAACGTAAGTGTGGAAAATCAGTGTTGGTACAGTGCGTCATTGAAGTCAGTATGTGATTTGAAGAAGATAATAAGTAAATCTGAAGTTCACTGTGAAAATTCCATTCTCACCTTTCATCCCATACCGCAAAATTTTCTGCCGCGTACTCACAAGGGAACCTCCCCATCGCAACCCCCTCAGATTTATAAGTTGGCACAGTGGATAGGCCTTGAAAAATTGAACACAGATCAATCGAGAAAACAGGAAGAAGTTGTGTGGAACTATGAAAAAAATAAGCAAAATATACAAACTGAGTAGTCCACGCGAACATAGGAAACACCAAGGATAATTTGAAAAAAATGGCTCTGAGCACTATGGGACTCAACATCTTAGGTCATAAGTCCCCTAGAACTTAGAACTACTTAAACCTAACTATCCTAAGGACATCACACACACCCATGCCCGAGGCAGGATTCGAACCTGCGACCGTAGCAGTCCCGCGGTTCCGGACTGCAGCGCCCGAACCGCTAGACCACCGCGGCCGGCAAGGATAATTTGACTTAGGAGCGCCGTGGTCCCGTGGTTAGCGTGAGCAGCTGCCGAACAAGAGGTCCTCCCTTCGAGCGAAAAAATTTTTTTTTTTGTTTTCGCAAAGTTATGATCTGTCCGTTCGTTCATTGACGTCTCTGTTCACTGTAATGAGTTTAGTGTCTGTGTGTTGCGACCGCACCGCAAAACCGTGCGATTAGTAGACGAAAGGGCGTGCCTGTCCAACGGGAACCGAAAACATTTGATCGCAAGGTCATAGGTCAACAGGAAAACACGTCTGATGTATTCTATACGACACTGGTGACGGCATGTGCGTCACATGACAGGAATATGTTGTGGACCCACCTAACTTGTACACTTGGCGAATGGGTAAAAAGATTCTTCTACGTTGCCCGATTTAGGTGTTCTTGTGGGTGTGATAATCACTCCCAAAAAAGTGATGAAAACGTAAGAGATTGTCACATAAACTGCAACAAATGAATCCAAAAGTCTCACAGTCGCACACTTTTCCCTGTGCTCTGTAAAAACATATGTTTTTAACGTTTTCAAATTTTTCCGTGTGTAGACCGTCAAATCCTGCATATGTCCAAGCAAATCTGAACATGACCTGTTATTTTGGAGAGCGAAGTTGATTATGTGTGAGTGCCTGAAGTTTCATAATTGTCTGAAAATAAAAAATTAAACTGTTCTCGCGAAGGAAGACTTGAACCAAGGACCTCTCGTTCCGCAGCTGCTCACGCTAACCACGGGACCACGGCGCTGCTGAGCTCACACTACCCTTGATGTTGCCTATCCTGCGCATGGACTACTCAGTTTGTATATTTTGCTTATTTTTTTCATAGTTCCACACAACTTCTTCCTGTTTTCTCGATTGATCTGTGTTCAGTTTTTCAAGGCCTATCCACTGTGGCAACTTATAACTAAATATGAGGGGGCTGCGATGGGGAGGTCGCCTTGTCAGTAATAAAGACTTGCTAGAGTGTGATACAGACCCGTCCATCCCTCGCGCCTTGAATGGTAGTTCTGATAACAAGACTGACCTGCAGCGTAGCCCAGGGTCTGGGTTAGGATGGAAGGCTGCGTGTTACAGGGTTGATGGTGTGCAAGCGAAAACAGTGGAAAGTACCGATCTCACAGGTAAAAGTTGACAGTGGCAATATTATTAATGTAACATTTGAAAATCAGGCAAAAGTTTAACTGCGTATTGTACTGTCGGAAAAAATATCCGTCTTGTGAATACAGTAGCTAAACACTTGGTAAAACTTACGTTAGTAGACACCCGATTGCATTTTTAGTACTTTATGTGCTATACAGGGTGTTACAAAATGGCATGGCCAAACTTTCAGGAAACATTGCTCACACACAAATAAAGAAAAGATGTTATGTGGACATGTGTCCGGAAACGCTTAATTTCCATGTTAGAGCTCATTTTAGTTTCCTTCTTCCACCTACGCCCAATGGAGGACGTTATCATGATTTCATACGGGATACTGTACCTGTGCTGCCTTTACAAGTACGACACAACATGTGGTTCGTGCACGATGGAGCTCCTGCACATTTCAGTCGAAGTGTTCGTACGCTTCTCAACAACAGATTCGGTGACCGATGGGTTGGTAGAGGCGGACCAATTCCGTGGCCTCCACGCTCTCCTGACCTCAACCCTCTCGACTTTCATTTATGGGGGCATTTGAAAGCTCTCGTCTACGCAACCCCGGTACCAAATGTAGAGACTCTTCGTGCTCGTATTGTGGACGGCTGTGATACAATACGCCATTCTCCAGGGCTGCATCAGCGCGTCAGGGATTCCGTGCGACGGAGGGTGGATGCACGTATCCTCGCTGACGGAGGACATTTTGAACATTTCCTGTAACAAAGTGTTTTAAGTCACGCTGGTACGTTCTGTTGCTGTGTGTTTCCATTCCACGATCAATGTGATTTGAAGAGAAGTAATAAAATGAGCTCTAACCTGGAAAGTAAGCGTTTCCGGACACATGTCCACATAACATATTTTCTTTCTTTGTGTGTGAGGAATGTTTCCTGAAAGTTTGGCCGTACCTTTTTGTAACATCCTGTATATGTGTGTAATTTGCATCAAAATTCTCAGCGGGACCTTATCCACTATATTTTTCTTGAAATTACCCTGCTGTTTTAGGTTTTATGACCAGTGTGCTCAAATATGTCACGAAAATTTCAGCCTACGCTATAGGTCGACTATTTAGCACGACTTATATTCCGCCTTCGCATTCCTCGACTGCACCAGTTCTCAACCGAGTATAAAGTTTTTTTTCAAAATAAATTGGCATAGATCGCATGGGGCATTTTATGTTACCTGCGGTTTGTAGTTGTTACTTGCGACTTCTAGTTGTGACTTGTCATAGAAATCGCAGCTAGACTCGATAACGTGTCACAAGGAAAAACAGTAGTTCGCACTTAGGCCGTCAGATTGCACTCGGCGTTCATTGTTAAGTGCGCTTTTTAGTTGAGACTTGTCACTGAATTAACAGATAGACAAGAGGTTAACAGGAAGAAGTACGAAATTCTGCCAACAGATGGCACACAACGTTGAATGTCAACTGCGCACTTTAGTTGCTACTTGTGACTTGTCACTGAAATCGCAGCTCAGACAAAAGGTTCAAAGGAAGAAGTACGAAACGCTGCCAACAGATGGCACAGAGCGCTGAATGTTAACTGCACATTTTAGTTGCTACTTGTGACTTGTCACTGAAATCGCAACTAGGCAAAGGGTTCAAAGGAAGAAGTACGAAATTCGGCCAACAGATGGCAAACGGCGTTGCATGTTAAATGCTACTTGCTAAACCTACGCGTGACTGAAATCGCAGCCAGAATCTGTAAAGTTGTTATTGTGACATCTGTGACTTCTCAATCACTGTGATTTGTAATGGATACGCTATTTCTCGATCACGCCTATGTGCGCGAAATGCCGAGCCGCTACACGCGCAGTCGGCTGGGGAAGCGTGGGGAGAGTGGGTCGCTCACAGCACTTGTAGGGGAAAAACTGCCGCTGTGAACTAAAGCCTACGCTCACATTCTTTGTAAATATTAAGTGCGGCCCCTCCACGCCCACCATGGTGACCATTCAAAAAGATCTACTGTCACCTCTGCTTTCATTAGCATTTAGAAAGAATTCCTCCGAAAATGCAGCGATTTATTTTCGCCTGGCCCGTTAACCATTTGTAACTTTGAGAGAAGCGCCATGAGTGGCGAATATTGAGTAAGACCTACACATTTATCTAGTTGCTAAGTCAACACTTGCTTCAAAACTTCGCCAAAACACAGTACTGTTTACACTGTCTCACCAACTAATATTTTGTGTAGTCGCTAGTGCGAGAGAATTCTGAAACAGAGGTTTATTGAGTTTATTAAGTGAGGGACGGAGGAAAAAGTCAGTAGCATACGAAAAAGTACATCATCGGCACAGACAAAACGTGTAATGTCTTCACTTACGTTGTTCCAAAACCCATAGCAATTCTCGTTTCACCAGCCTTAAAAATAACGTTCTTTCACCGAAAAAATCTGTAGTTATTGGAATACAACGGTAGATAACAAAGTTTTACACAATAACGATATGGCAAAATACTCTCATATTTGCGTGCTATTATATTTGCGTGCTATTATTTGCCAAAATCTGGTTTCGATATCTGAAACCGTTTATGAAATATGAGCAATGTTGCCGATATTTCACCTGGCTTCATCGCTGGCGCGGCGCGATCGCAGATGAGTGTGGTACGTCAGATCAATTTTCTCGAGATTGTTGACAGATAGAGACCTCTACCCAAGTCTAAAGAAAAATTCAACATGTTAGCTAAATTTCTTACGCAACATTATGTAATATGCAGCAAACGCACTTTTCCGAATTTCATGTAGTGTCTTACGAAATGACGGGCACATCATCCCAAACCTGACATATAAAGCTGTAAGTAAAGCAAAAACGAATTTTCTTTTTTACCGAATATTTTCTGTGAAAGTAGGTAAAAAGACGAGGGCCAGTAGAAATCCTTGCGTGGCGGAAGAAATATTGAATTTAATTGATGAAAGGAGAAAATATAAAAGTGCAGTAAATGAAGCAGGCAACAGGGGATACAAACGCCTCAAAAATGAGATCGACAGGAAGTGCAAAATGGCTAAGCAGGGATGGCTAGAGGACAAATGTAAGGATGTAGAGGCTTATCTCACTAGGGGTAAGATAGATACTGCCTACAGGAAAATTAAAGAGACCTTTGGAGAAAAGAGAACCACTTGTATGAATATCAAGAGCTCAGATGGGAACCCAGTTCTAAGCAAAGAAGGGAAAGCAGAACGGTGGAAGGAGTATATAGAGGGTCCATACAAGGGCGAGGTACTTGAGGGCAATATTATGGAAATGGAAGACGATGTAGATGAAGACGAAATGGGAGATACGATACTGCGCGAAGAGTTTGACAGAGTACTGAAAGACCGAAGTCGAAACAAGGCCCCGGGAGTAGACAACATTCCATTAGATCTACTGACGGCCTTGGGAGAGCCAGTCATGACAAAACTCTACCATCTGGTGAGCAAGATGTATAAGACAGGCGACATACCCTCAGACTTCAAGAAGAACGTAATAATTCTAATCCCAAAGAAAGCAGGCGTTGACAGATGCGAAAATTACAGACGAATGGAAAAACTGGTAGAAGCCGACCTCGGGGAAGATCAGTTTGGATTCCGTAGAAATATTGGAACACGTGACGCAATACTGACCCTACGACTTATCTTAGAAGCTACGCGTGAAGGCAAGAAGGCAAACCTACGTTTCTAGCATCTGTAGACTTAGAGAAAGCTTTTGACAATGTTGACTGGAATACTCTCTTTCAAATTATGAAGGTGACAGGGGTAAAATACAGGGAGCGAAAGGCTATTTACAATTTGTACAGAAACCAGATGGCAGTTATAAAAGTCGAGGGACATGAAAGGGAAGCAGTGGTTGAGAAGGGAGTGAGACAGGGTTGTAGCCTCTCCCCGATGCTATCCAATCTGCATATTGAGCAAGCATTAAAGGAAACAAAAGAAAAATTCGGAATAGGTATTAAACTCCATGGAGAAGAAATAGAAACTTTGATGTTCGCCGATTACATTGTAATCCTGTCAGAGACAGCAAAGGACTTGGAAAAGCAGTTGAACGGAAAGGACAGTGTCTTGAAAGGAGGATATAAGATGAACATCTACAAAACCAAGACGAGGATAATGGAATGTAGTCGAATTAAATCGGGTGATGCTGAAGGAATTAGATTAGGAAATGAGACACTTAAAGTAGTAAATGAGTTTCGCTATTTGGGGAGCAAAATAACTGATGACGGTCGAAGTAGAGAGGATATAAAATGTAGACTAGGAATGGCATGGAATCCGTTTCTGAAGAAGACAAATTTGTTAACATCGAGTATAGATTTAAGTGTCAGGAAGTCGTTTCTGAAAGTATTTGTATGGAGTGCAGCCATGTATGGAAGTGAAACGTGGACGATAAATAGTTTAGACAAGAAGAGAATAGAAGCTTTCGAAATGTGGTGCTACAGAAGAATGCTGAAGATTAGATGGGTAGATCTCTTAACTAATGAGGAGGTATTGAATAGAATTGGGGAGAAGAGAAATTTGTGGCACAACTTGACTACAAGAAGGGATCGGTTGGTAGGACAAGTTCTGAGGCATCAAGAGATCATCAGTTTAGTATTGGACGGCAGCGTGGTGGGTAAAAATCGTAGAGGGAGACCAAGAGATGAATACACTAAGCAGATTCAGAAGGATGTAGGATGCAGCAGGTACTGGGAGATGAAGAAGCTTGCACAGGATAGAGTAGCATGGAGAGCTACATCAAACCAGTCTCAGAACTGAAGACCACAACAACAACAACAGTTTCTGTAAAATCGTTTGGGGAAGATTGCAGGGTGTGCGCCACGATTCTGCCCTCGTTGACCAGCTGAAAGATGGAAAACACTCATCGGCCTCCCCTTATGAGGAAACGAATGAACTCGCCCAGTGGCTTTGGCTATGGATCGGTCACCTTATCCCGTGCGAGCTATAACTGTGGGTTGAAATGGCTCTGAGCACTATGCGTCTTAACAGCTGAGGTCGTCATTCCCATAGAACTTGGAACTACTTAAACCTAACTAACCTAAGGACATCACACACATCCATGCCCGAGGCAGGATTCGAACCTGCGACTGCAGCAGACTGAAGCGGCTATAACCGCTCGGCCACAGCGTTCGGTTATAACCGTGGGGACAAGCCCCCGTATATAGCGACCGTTGCGGTGCGCTTTGGATGGCTGAATAAGGAACCAGCCAGAATACTGACTGAGCTGCGACGGAAGCGGACGCGCGTGTTGTGTGAGAAGAATCAATGTGGCGAGTGTTTGCGCTGGATGATTATTCCCCCCATGTAAATTGATCGGCTGACTGCTTCGTAGTCGCGGTGACAGCCTTTCCAGACCCTAAGCTTCTGGTACGGCTCTCTGACTTGATGGAGCTGCATTTAAAGAGAAAATTGCATTTTAGTGGCGGCGCGTTTTGACAAAGAAAATGCAATTCCCCTAACTCACTGGCGTTCAAAAAAGTACGAGGTCTGAAGAATTCAGTGGGGCCTTACAAGAATTATAACCATTGTGTTATAAAGGTTTTGAGAACACTGTCGATCTTACATCTATTTTCGACAGTGTTTGCCATTTCGGTTGAAAGCGACCTGTGCATGTGCAGACATAACTGATTGACCTGTAAAGTAATTCCAATTGTAATTACAAATCTTTTTCCGTTAAAACCACGTCGTCTACATTGCTTTTCTCAGGTCCCCATAACATGGAAATTAAGCGTTTCCGGACACATGTCCACATAACATCTTTTCTTTATTTGTGTGTGAGGAATGTTTCCTGAAAGTTTGGCCGTACCTTTTTGTAACACCCTGTATAAATGTGCTATAGAACATACAAAATTTATTGAAAAAGTAATTATTTTTACAAACACATTGACTTCTCGCATTTGTGTATGAAAATTTATATCCTCCATATGAACACCCGAGGCCTTGCGACAACGAGCTATGCGTTCACAGAAGTTGTCGACGACGCGTTCACAAACATCTGGTGGGATGCCGTCAATAACCCTTTTAGTTTCATCCTGCAATTGATGGATTGTTTTCATTTGTTCACGTACACTTTTGATTTCACAAATCCCCACAAAAAAGGAGTAAGATCACACGATATGGCAGGCCATTCTTGATTGCCACGCAACGAGGAAACTTTTTGTTCGGCAGAGCATTCGTTTCACGGGATTGTGTGACATGTCGCACGATCTTGTTGAAACCATTGAAACCAAAAATCGCCCCTTTCATCGATAAGAGGGAAAAACCAAACAGAAAGCACGTTTCCGTAACAGTTCCCATTCACAGTGACGGGAACTCCCTCATCATTTTCAAAAAAGTATGGGCCGATCTCTCCCCCTGTTCAGAACCCATACCACATAGTCGTGCGTTCTGGATGCATCTCACCTTCCTCAGTCACTCCCGGATTTTCGTTATCCCAAATTCTGCAGTTCTGCTTATTGACGCACCCACTGAGGTGGAAGTGCGCCTCATCTGAGAAAAATTATTCTTTTTTTTTGTGAGGGTCTCGTTCTCCGATTGTCGAGCCAAAACCCACTGAGCAAATCGATGTCTCTTTCCATGATCTGTAGCCTTCTACAAGTTGAATCTCGTACGCATGAATTTTCAGATCTTTTGAAAGGATTTCATGCAGCGAATTTGGTGATAAATTCAAAGACGGCCGTCGTGGTCGAGCAGTTCTAGGCGCTTCAGTGTGGAACCGCGCGACCGCTACCGTCGCAGGTTCGAATCCTGCCTCGGGCATCCATGTGTGTGATGTCCTTACATTAGTTGTAGGGGATTGATGACCTCAGATGTTGTCCCATAGTGCTCAGAGCCATTTGAACCATTTGATAAATTCAATTGTTGAGCTCGTCGGCGAACCGATTTTCCGGCCCTTACGGCCAGATTGTCACGCACAACAGCAGTGTTTTCTTGTGTTCGAACAGAACGCCGTCGTCCTGGTTTCTTAACATTCGAAACAGAACCCGTGGCCTCAAACTTCCGGATCAACTTCGGAACTGATGATTCGGTTGGAGCAGGCGGGACTTTCACTGCATATGTTGTAACTTTTTATCACTCGGATACTTTGCTCAGTTGTTATCTACTCCATGACGATGATGAACATCAAACAACAATGCTCGCCACACAAAAGATATCAGGCTACTAATGGGAAGGATCGCAGATAACATACGGCAAGTTGATAAAGGGAGAGTGAGAGGGAGACACTGAGAAGGCGATAAGGCGTCTTCAAAAAGTCTCTCTGCAGTGCCGCGTGATTGCTCGCCTGTCTGGGCTACTTCCCTTCAAGTGGACTCTCCCAACATTCCTCTGTTTCGTTTATCTCAGCCAGCGCCAGTAGTATCGTTGGTGTGTGTCGAACGTGTTGACGTGAACGTTTAAGTTTAGTTCCTTTGTTCGTTTGTTTCGTTTTTGTCACTGTTAAAATGCTAACCATCGAAAAACGTGTGTTCATAGTCGAACAAGTGTTCAAAGCTGGCGGTAAATACACAGTTTCATTCCGTCAAACATTTAATTCAGTTTTTCCGTAGAAACACTCCCACATCGCGATACTGTGCGAGATTGGATTAACAAATTTCGAAGTACGGGTTCAGTGACAGATGCACCGAGAAGTGGTCGTCCTAGCGTTTTGTCTGAGGATAAACTACTAGATATATCCGATAAAATTTCCACGAGTCCGAACAAGTCCGTAAGAAAACCCGCCCAGGAAATCGATGTTGGTGTCGGAACGGCCCACAAAGCTGTAAGGAAAAAACTGGAACTTTTCCCATACAAAGTGACAGTCGTGCAAGAAGTGAAAGATACTGATCATGGCAAAAGACTGCATTGTTGCCAAAGGTTCAAAAATTTCGTTCAACAAAATGGAAAGGATATTCTTAATGAAACGTTTTTCACTGATGAGGCATGGTTTCATTTATCCGGGTACATGAACTCGCACAATTCTCGTATGTGGAGTACTGCAAATCCATTGTGTATTCATGAGGAACCACTTCATTCTATGAAAATAGGAGTTTGGATTGCAATTTCTCGACGTCGGATTGGGGTCCCGTTTTTTTCAACGAAACAATAAACGCACAACGATACTGCAGTGACATTCTGTACCCATTCAGAGGATAAGTGGTGTTAAGTGAAATACTGAACAGTTACTTTCAAGCCGGCCGCGGTGGCCGAGCGGTTCTAGGCGCTTCAGTCCGAAACCGCGCGACTGCTACGGTCGCAGGTTCGAATCCTGCCTCGGGCATGCATGTGTGTGATGTCCTTAGGTTAGTTAGGTTTAAGTAGTTCTAAGTTCTAGGGGACTGATGACCTCAGATGTTAAGTCCCATAGTGCTCGGAGCCATTTGAACCATTTTTGAAGTTATTTTCAACAAGATGGTGCAACCGCGCATACAGCTCGCTTTTCAATGTCACTGCTTGCTGATGTTTTTGGTGATCGCATAATTTCACAGGGACTTTGGCCTCCACGATCGCCTGACCTAACACCACCTGACTTTTTCTTCTGGGGTGCGGCGAAAGCAACTGTCTATAAAAACCGCCCAAAATCCATCGACGAAGTGAAAACTGCAGTATCCACTTTCACTGCTTCTGTTACAGAAGAAATGTTACAACTTGTGATTGGAAACATGATTAGACGAATTGAATTGTGTATTCAACAACAGGGGGGACACTTTCAACATTTAATGTGAAAATTTGTAAGTAAAATCAATATTGAATAAATTAATAACTTGTATTTCACTGAGTTTCATTTCGGTATACTCACTGCGGCATACGGCACGCGCGGCTAACAAGCATACGGCACTGCGGAGAGACGTTTTGAATACCCCATTTATGCGTGCGTATGAAAACCCCTTCTCTCAAAAAATAAAAATAAAAAAAAACCTCTCCTTCATACCTCCTCTGTGTTACCACAGATGAGGTGTCACTGATCTCATTTGTACACAGATTGCAGCACAAGCAAGGTGGCTCTGTGCTTCCACCGTCCTCAGGCGACGCTACAGTTCTAATAAATGTTCACCGACCTGCAATCTTCTCTATTTGCTGTCCCCTGCGCAGAAAACATCACGTACGTCGTGAATCCGTTATGTTGGGTTGCACGAAATTCTTGGCGAGAAACTGTTATTTTGGAAATAATGAAATTTCCAATCACTTTGTTTATATGGGATGCCACTCCCATTATATTACACTACTGGCCATTAAAATTGCTACACCACGAAGATGATGTGCTACAGACGCGAAATTTAACCGACGGGAAGAAGATGCTGTGATATGCAAGTGATTAGCTTTTCAGAGCACTAACACAAGGTTATCGCCGGTGGCGACACCTACAACGTGCTGACGTGAGGAAAGTTTCCGACCGATTTCTCATACACAAACAGCAGTTGACCAGCGTTGCCTGGTGAAACGTTGTTATGATGCCTCGTGTAAGGAGGAGAAATGCGTGCCATCACTTTTACGACTTTGATAAACTCGGATTGTAGCCTATAGCGATTGCAGTTTATCGTATCGCGACATTGCTGCTCGCGTTGTTCGAGATTCAGTGACTGTTAGCGGAATATGGACTCGATGGGTTTAGGGGGGTAATACGAAACGCCGTGCTGGATCTCAACGGCCTCGCATCGCTAGCAGTCGTGATGACAGGCATCTTATCCGCACGGCTGTAACGGATCGTGCAGCCACGTCTCGATCCCTGAGTCAACAGATGGGGACGTTTGCAAGACGACAACCATCTGCACGAACAGTTCGACGACGTTTGCAGCAGCACGGACTATCAGCTCGGAGACCACGGCTCCGGTTACCCTTGGCGCTGCATCACAGACAGGGACGCCTGCGATGGTGTACTCGATGACGAACCTGGGTGCACGAATGGCAAAACGTCATTTTTTCGGATGAATCCGGGTACTGTTTACAGCATCATGACGGTGGCATGCGTGTTTAGCGACATCGCGATGAACATACATTGGAAGCGTGTATTCGTCACCGCCATACTGGCGTATAACCCGGCGTGATGGTATGGGGTGCCATTGGTTACACGTCTCGGTCACCTCTTGTTCGCATTGACGGCACTTTGAACAGTGGACGTTACATTTCAGATGTGTTACGACCCGTGGCTCTACCCTTCATTCGATCCCTGCGAAATCCTACATTTGAGCAGGATAATGCACGACCGCATGTTGCAGGTCCTGTACGGGCCTTTCTGGATACAGGAAATGTTCGACTGCTGCCCTGGCCAGCACATTCTCCAGATCTCTCACCAAGTGAAAACGTCTGGTCAATGGTGGTCGAGCAACTGGCTCGTCACAATACGGCAGTCACTACCCTTGATGAACTGTGGTATCGTGTTGAAGCTGCATGGGCAGCTGTACCTTGTACACGCCATCCAAGCTCTGTTTGACTCAATGTCGAGGCGTATCAAGGCCGTTCTGGGTACTGATTTCTCAGGATCTATGCACCCAAACTGCGTGAAATCACATGTCAGTTCTAGTATAATATATTTGTCCAGTGAATACCCGTTTATCATCTGGATTTCTTCATGGTGTAGCAATTTTAATGGCCAGTAGTGTACATATACACCCAATTCGTGAAGACTCGCTTCGTGTCTACTTCCTGTGTGCTTGTCGGGGTGTGTACGTTTGCACATTTCCCGCGTTATGATGACCGTCCAAGTGCCAAATCGTGAAGATAAGTTAAAGCTGTGAACGAAGGAGAGCGGAAGCACACGGTGTGTCGACGCCGCTGGTTTCACGACTTCCTGGAAGGTCCTGCAGGGCAGATAAGGACAGCGGCCGGGGTTTCCAGGAAGAAGTCTTTTCCCGGCGCTCCGTGGCTACCTGCAGGCTGTAATTAAGCAGCCGTGATGGAGACAGCTTCTGCTGCGACAGCGCTGCCGAGGTGCGGCCGGCAGACTCCACGGATAAGCCGGCGCCGCCCTCGGCTCCCCGGCGTGGGCGGCCATTACTGCTGATTGCGACGGCCCAGGCGCCAAGTCTGCCGCGCAGCGCACGAATACACTGCAGAGCCGAAGAAACTGCC
Source organism: Schistocerca cancellata (assembly GCF_023864275.1). NCBI lineage: Eukaryota > Metazoa > Arthropoda > Insecta > Orthoptera > Acrididae > Schistocerca > Schistocerca cancellata. The sequence continues at coordinate 33,558,125 of NC_064636.1, forward strand.
ATCACAATCTACGTGATTACGCTGCTATTCACAATAAAGTGCCTGGCAGAGGGTGGAATGAACCAGCCGCCTGCCTCCCTGGTTGCTGCAGAGGCCCAGCGTCCTTTTAGACTTGTCAGAGTACCGGAGGAGCTGCACTCCTGCGTTTGTTTGTACCTCCTTATTTTACGATATTTTAAACCAGCATCCCGGCCGTGTAGCAGTATTTACGGATGGCTCTAAACAGGCGGACCGAGCGAGGTGGCGCACTGGACTCGCATTCGGGAGGACTACGGTTCAATCCCTCGTCCAGCCAACCTGATTTAGGTTTTCCGTGATTTCCCTAAATCGTTTCAGGCAAATGCCGGGATGGTTCCTTTGAAAGGGCACGGCCGATTCCCTTCCCCATCCTTCCCTCAGCCGAGCTTGCGCTCCGTCTCTAATGACCTCGTTGTCTACATCTACATCTACGTCTACACTCCGCAAGCCACCCAACGTTGTGTGGCGGAGGGCACTTTACGTGCCACTGTCACTACGTCCCTTTTCTGTTCCAGTCGCGTACGGTTCGCAGGAAGAACGACTGTCTGAAGGCCTCCGTGCGCGCTCTAATCTCTCTAATTTTACATTCGTGATCTCCTCGGGAGGTATAAGTAGGGGGAAGCAATATATTCGATACCTCATCCAGAAACGCACCCTCTCGAAACCTGGCGAGCAAGCTACACCCCATGCAGAGCGCCTCTGTTGCAGAGTTTGCTAAACATCTCCGTAACGCTATCACGGTTACCAAATAACCCTGTGACGAAACGCGCCGCTCTTCTTTGGATCTTCTCTATCTCCTCCGTCAACCCGATCTGGTACGGATCCCACACTGATGAGCAATACTCAAGTACAGGTCGAACGAGTGTTTTGTAAGCCACCTCCTTTGTTGATGGACTACATTTTCTAAGGACTCTCCCAATGAATCTCAACCTGGTACCCGCCTTACCAACAATTAATTTTATATGATCATTCCACTTCAAATCGTTCCGCACGCACACTCCCAGATATTTTACAGAAGTAACTGCTACCAGTGTTTGTTCCGCTATCATATAATCATACAATAAAGGATCCTTCTTTCTATGTATTCGCAATACATTACATTTGTCTATGTTAAGGGTCAGTTGCCACTCCCTGCACCAAGTGCCTATCCGCTGCAGATCTTCCTGCATTTCGCTACAATTTTCTAATGCTGCAACTTCTCTCTATACTACAGCATATTCCGCGAAAAGTCGCACGGAACTTCCGACACTATCTACTAGGTCATTTACATATATTGTGAAAAGCAACAGTCCCATAACACTCCCCTGTGGCACGCCAGAGGTTACTTTAACGTCTGTAGGCGTCTCTCCATTCTGCACAACATGCTGTGCTCTGTTTGCTAAAAACTCTTCAATCCAGCCACACAGCTGGTCTGATATTCCGTAGGCTCTTACTTTGTTTATCAGGCGACAGTGCGGAACTGTATCGAACGTCTTCCGGAAGTCAAGGAAAATGGCATCTACCTGGGAGCCTGTATCTAATATTTTCTAGGTCTCACGAACAAATAAAGCGAGTTGGGTCTCACACGATCGCTGTTTCCGGAATCCATGTTGATTCCTACAGAGTACATTCTGGGTTTCCAAAAACGACGTGATACACGAGCAAAAAACATGTTCTAAAATTGTACAACAGATCGACGTCAGAGATATAGGTCTATAGTTTTGCGCATCTGCTCGACGGGACGTTAAACACTAATCTCCTCCTCCTGCTAAACAGGGGGACTCCGTCGGTTGTGCTGTTGTTTTCCCTGATCGAGTCGTCAACTTACGGCTTCGTGCGGCGTTTACCGTCTTTGATGCCGAATTGTTTGCGATATTGCGGGCATTGGAGCAGATGAGATGTGTTCCCAGTCTTAAGCGGAGCCGGAGGTGCCTGTGCTGCCCATGTTAAAATCACTAAGTTTGAGGAACATTTATGAATAAACTACCAAATAGAAAAATTTGAATTTTTTTTACGTATAGAGTGGTTTAGTATTGCAGTTATGACAGAGGGATTTTAGAGTATCTTTTCTAGTTTCCTTCCAATTATTTTTTTTATTAATGACCCAATTTTTTTTTACAAATAATTGCTTTATAATTAATCTGAAATGAAACTACTGAACATATTGCCAAATGGCTGTGTTGCAATGTACGTTTGACCACTAGGAGTGCTGTATAAAAATTTCATCTCTCTAGCTTGAGTGGATTTTGAGAAAATGTTCCTTATGTTCGAAAAATTCTAATTTACGGGAAATGGCTATCAAAGTTTCTCAATACATTCCTGCACTATAGGATGGATTATTCTTCTTCATCCTCCAAAAGCTTCCTCTTCTGTCTTCTTTTCTGGCCTGTTGTTCCGTCATATTTCATATTCTCTTTTTTGTGCTCCTCTTATCCTTTCTCTGTCAATATTTCTTAGTGCTCGTACAGTGTTCACCCCAACTGTAAATCCTAATGCCTTCAGAACTTCACGCTTCACACTGTTCCCTTGGTTATAGGTTGCTATTGCATCATAAATGCCAACGTGCAGTGTTTTTATGCTTACAAACACCCTTTTAGGAATCACTTTCCAAATCAAATTGTTTACGCTCTCATTAGGATTCTGCGTCTTTCCGTGTAGACATTCGTGTAACAATTCTGGCTGTGCTAAGTCATGAAAAATTGGTTTTATTGTTCCCTCCTGATTCTTGTACATACTGCATATTACCCGCTTTACACAAGAAGTGTAATACTACCAACAACAGGCGCAACACTGAACTAATTTCAAACGGTAAACAGCAAAGAGACGATGTTCCGCGCTCTTATTCATTGTAGTATCGCAACTTAGTACTAGTGTTAATTTTCTTTTCCCTACGTTATTCCTCTTCTTATACACACGGTTACTAAAACGTGGCATCGTAACCAGAACAAAAGTGTACGACAATATTAAATGGAGCAAGATGTTCGAAATTCTGAGGGAAATACGAGTAAGCTGTAAGGAAATACGGGTAATATTTGTCACAGAAAACAATGTAGCCAACCCTTGCACACTCGCTGTATGCGTAACATAAGGCGCTGTATGCGTAACAGGCCGAGAAAATCCCAAGCAGTTCGCCAGGAAGTCACGAGAGGGTGTTGAATGCATTCAGCGGCCGCCCATTTCCTCTGCAGGCGTGGCGGAAAATGGTAATAACTCCACTTCTAGGACGAGAAGAACAATAATTCAAAGTTTACATTAAAAAGGAATGTTCCAATTAATTTTCGGTAGCAAAAAAAAAAAGTCGTAATTTTTTGGATTTGACCACCTCCGGCTCCCCTGAAGTTTCTCATCTGTTCTGACTCCTTGAGTGCCCTTCAGACCGTGCAACACTTGTACCCAGCGGATACGGTCGTCCAGAACATCCATGATGCCCTACTCCACCTGCAACGGCAGGAGAAGGAGGTTTCCTTCTGCTGGGTGCCGGGGCACGTGGGTATTAGGGGAAACGAACTGGCGGATGTGGCTGCCAAAGATGCGTGTTCCCTCCCTCACGTTGTTGAATGTGCCGTCCCCCTCCATGCTGTTACCTCGCTCCTGCGTTTTCGTGTTATGCGTCAATGGGAAGAGGAGTGGCTGGCAGTCGGTGAAAATGACCTGCGTCTGGTCAAGGCAAAGACCTTGTAAAAAATAACTAGACTCACTGATGGCGCTGCAGTCGCGGGATAATTTGAACCTTCGGCTGGACGCCATTACAGTGGTTGTAGTCTGATGGGTTGCGTAGTATTGTTGTTTATGAAGACCCTGATTCAACGTTGTATATTTGTTGGGGCGTACATACAGTATTTGTTGCTCGTAATTCTACTGTCTGTACGTTCCAAACAAAAGAAGTACAATGGTGAAGAGTTGTGCAGCGATTAATTGTACAAATAAATTCGAGAAAGCAACGAATGTTACATTTCACAGGTATGTGGATATTTTAAGTTGTTTTGTATGTCTGTGCACTTGCTTAATAAATGTTTTTGTAACACGGTATTAGCATATTGTCTGTGCATCTATTTGCAGGTTTCCTTTCTCAAAACCACAGCTGTTACAAAAATTGTTACACGCTATCAGGAGGCAAGATTTCCGACCGACAGAATACCATTTTATATATTCCGATCATTTTGAAGAAAGTTGTTTCCTTGCAAATTACGTAAATCGTACTTGTGCAAATGTTTGTTTATTTCACATGTTTCATTCTGTGGGGCTATGAAGTTGTTCAGAAACTGATGAAAAAACCACACATATAAACTGAGGTGTACATCCTCGAAAGTATATCTTGTGACTAGTGTGATACTGGATGCCTGCCTGAAGCTGTGTTTGTTGTAGCTGGCTGATCGGCAGTGTTTCCATGGTCTAGGTTAGGTTGAAACTTGATAATATGGTCGTGAGTTGACAAAGCACTACGCCATATATAACGCACTTCTCGTCATAAAATCTAAAGCAAGGTAGAGTCAGAAAATATCTATTAACATAGTAGGCAAATCTTCGAGTATTTTGATGCATTTCCCATCCACCCTCCGTCGCATGCAATCCCTGACGCGCTGATGCAGCCCTGGAGAATGTCGTATTGTATCACAGCCGTCCACAATACGAGCACGAAGAGTCTCTACATTTGGTACCGGGGTTGCGTAGACAAGAGCTTTCATATGCCCCCATAAATGAAAGTCAAGAGGGTTGAGGTCCGGAGATCGTGGAGACCACGGAATTGGTCCGCCTCTACCAATCCGTCGGTCACCGAATCTGTTGTTGAGAAGCGTACGAACACTTCGACTGAAATGTGCAGGAGGTACATCGTGCATGAACCACATCTTGTGTCGTGCTTGTAAAGGCACATGTTCTAGCACCACAGGTAGTGTATCCCGTATGAAATCATGATAACGTGTTCCATTGAGCGTTGCTGGAAGAACATGGGGCCCAATCGAGACATCACCAACAATGCTTGCCCAAACGTTCACAGAAAATCTGTGTCGATGACGTGATTGCACAATTGCGTGCGGATTCTCGTCAGCCCACACATGTCGATTGTGAAAATTTACAATTTGATGACGTCGGAATGAAACCTCATCCGTAAAGAGAACATTTGCACTGAAATGAGGATTGACACATTGTCGGATGAACCATTCGCAGAAGTGTACCCGTGGAGGCCAATCAGCTGCTGATAGTGCCTGCACACGCTGTACACGGTACGGAAACAACTGGTTCTCCCGTAGCACTCTCCGTACAGTGACGTGGTCAACGTTACCTTGTACAGCAGCAACTTCTCTGACGCTGACATTAGGGTTATCGTCAACTGCAGGAAGAATTGCCTCGTCCATTGCAGGTGTCCTCGTCGTTCTAGGTCCTCCCCAGTCGCGAGTCGTAGGCTGGAATGTACCGTGCTCCATAAGACGCCGATCGATTGCTTCGAACGTCTTCCTGTCGGGACACCTCCGTTCTGGAAATCTGTCTCGATACAAACGTACCGCGCCACGGCTATTGCCCCGTGCTAATCCATACATCAAATGGGCATCTGCCAACTCCGCATTTGTAAACACTGCACTGACTGCAAAACCACGTTCGTGGTGAACACTAACCTGTTGATGCTACGTACTGATGTGCTCGATGCTAGTACTGTAGAGCAATGAGTCGCATGTCAACACAAGCACCGAAGTCAACATTACCTTCCTTGAATTGGGCCAGCTGGCGGTGAATCGAGGAAGTACAGTACATACTGACGAAACTAAAATGAGCTCTAACATGTAAATTAAGCGTTTCCGGACGCATGTCCACATAACATCTTTTCTTTATTTATGTGTGAGGAATGTTTCCTGAAAGTTTGGCCGTACCTTTTTGTAACACCCTGTATAGAAGAATAAAAATTAAAAAAAAAAAAAAGATACTCCAGAATAGGGCGGACAAGCGTAGTGTAAGCAGTGTCTTCAGTAGACCTGTTTCACCTTCTAAGTGTTCTGCCAGTGGATCGCAGTCTTTGGTTTGCTCTACCCACAATATTATCTGTTTGATCCTTCCAATTTAGGTTATTTGTAATTGTAATCCATAACTATTTAGTTCAATTTACAGCCCTCAAATTTGTGTGACTTACCACGTAATCGAAATTTACATGATTTCTTTTACTACTCATGTGAATAACTTTACCCTTTTCTTTATTCAGGGTCAATTGCCACTTTTCGCACCATACAGATATCTTATCCAAATGATTTTGCAAGTCGTTTAGATCATCTGCTGACTTTACAAGACGGTAAATGACAGCATCACCAGCGAACAATCTAAGACGGCTACTCAGATCGACTCCTATGTCGTCACTATAGATCAGAAACAATAGATGGCCAATAACACTTCCTTGGGGAACGGTGGATATTACTTCTCTTTTACTCGATGACTTTCCATTACTCGCACATCACGATATTATAGAACTAGTATTTATGAACAGATTGGAACCACTGGCAATGGATTAATTCATTAATGAAAATTAAGCTATTGTCATTTAAATGTTCCTGGTAAATGCCATTTCGTGTAGTATCTAAATAGTTCATTTGATTTTTTTCCGCACCTACATCTACATGAATACTTTGAGGTTCGCCGATGACATTGTAATTCTGTCAGAGACAGCAAAGGACCTGGAATAGCAGTTGAACGGAATGGACAGTGTCTTGAAAGGAGGATATAAGATGAACATCAACAAAAGCAAACCGAGGATAATGGAATGTAGTCGAATTAAGTCGGGTGATGCTGAGGGAATTAGATTAGGAAATGAGACACTTAAAGTAGTAAAGGAGTTTTTCTATTTGGGGAGCAAAATAACTGATGATGGTCAAAGTAGAGAAATTTAAAATGTAGGCTGGCAATGGCAGTTTCTGAAGAAGAGAAATTTGTTTACATCGAGTATTGATTTAAGTGTCAGGAAGCCGTTTCTGAAAGTATTTGTATGGAGTGTAGCCATGTATGGAAGTGAAACATGGACGACAAGTAGTTTGGACAAGAAGAGAATAGAAGCTTTCGAAATGTGGTGCTACAGAAGATTAGGTGGGCAGATCACATAACTAATGAGGAGGTATTGAATAGAAGTGGGGAGATGAGGAGTTTGTGGCATAACTTGACTAGAAGAAGGGATCGGTTTGTAGGACATGTTCTGAGGCATCAAGGGATCACAAATTTAGCATTGGAGGGCAGCGTGTATGGTAAAAATCGTAGGGGGAGACCAAGAGATGAATACACTATGCAGATTCAGAAGGGTGTAGGCTGCAGTAGGTACTGGGAGATGAAGAAGCTTGCACAGGATAGAGTAGCATGGAGGGCTGCATCAAACCAGTCCCAAGACTGAAGACCACGACAACAATAATAACAAGTTGTCCCTTTCGTTACCATACTGATCCAAATGTTTTTCGCAGCTGTCCAAGCGTGTTTGTTTACGCAACTGTATGAGTTGTTTTGGGACCCATCTTGCACAAACTTCATGAAACCCAAGTCTGCTGTGGATGATTTCGGGGGCAAAACCGTGACTAATTTCGAAACGATGTGCCACTTCGTCAATAGTTAATCGTCTGTCTGACATAATCATTTCACGTGAACGCTCAATGGTTTCTTCATTTGTAGCGGTAAACGGTCTTCCGGCTCCTTCACCGTGCGTAACCATTTCGGAATTTTTCAACCCATTCGTAGACACTCCATTCTGGCAAAACACTGTACCGAAAGTCTTCGATGAACTTCGGTCCTGATACGCCTTCCGACCACAGGAAAGGGATCACTGAACGTTGCTATTCTTAGGTGCAAATAGACAGCGGAGCAGCCATGATTAATGCTGACTTCCGCAAGGCGTTTGATTCAGTTCCCCATAGCCGTTGAATAAACAATGTAAGAGCATATGGACTATCAGACCAATTGTGTGATTGGATTGAAGAGTTCCTGGATAACAGAACGCAGCATGTCATTCTCAATGGAGAGAAGTCTTTCGAAGTAAGAGTGATTTCAGGTGTGCCGCAGGGGAGTGTCGTAGGACCGTTGCTATTCACAATATACATAAATGACCTTGTGGATAACATCGGCAGTTCACTGAGGCTTTTTGCGGATGATGCTGTAGTATATCGAGACGTTGTAACAATAACAATGGAAATTTGTATTGAAATGCAGGAGGATCTGCAACGAATTGACGCATGGTGCAGGGAATGGCAATTGAATCTCATTGTAGACAAGTGTAATGTGCTGCGGATAGACAGTAAGACAGATCCTTTCTCATTTAGCTACAATATTGGAGGTCAGCAACTGGAAGCAGATAATTCCATAAATTATCTGGGAGTAGGCATTAGGAGTGATTTAAAATGGAATGACCATATAAAATGAATCGTAGCTAAAGCAGATGCCAGACTGAGATTCATTGGAAGAATCCTAAGGAAATGCAATCTGAAAACAAAGGAAGTAGGTTACAGTACGCTTGTTCACCCACTGCTTGAATACTGCTCAGCGGTGTGGGATCCGTACCAGATAGGGTTGATAGAAATAGAGAAGATCCAACGGAGAGCAGCGCGCTTCGTTACAGGATGATTTAGTAATCGCGAAAGCGTTACGGAGATGATAGATAAACTCCAGTGGAAGACTCTGCAGGAGAGACGCCCAGTAGCTCGGTAAGGGCTTTTGTTGAAGTTTCGAGAACATACCTTCACCGAGGAGTCAAGCAGTATATTGCTCCCTCCTACGTATATCTCGCGAAAAGACCGTGAGGATAAAATCAGAGAGATTAGAGCCCACACAGAGGCATACCGACAATCTTTCTTTCCACGAACAGTACGAGACTGGAATAGAAGGGAGAACCGATAGAGGTACTCAAGGTACACTCCGCCACACACCATTAGGTGGCTTGCGGAGTATGGATGTAGATGTAGATGTAGACGTAGAAATCAAATGAGGATGGCGGAAAGGTGCCGCCGAAAGTAGCCGTGTGGTAGAATAAAGACATTCTCAAGATACGGCTGTGATGGTACTTTCTGTCATTAAAAAAAAAAGAGAGAGAAAGAATTATTATTTTCGTTAAACAGATCTGATTTTCCCTCAGTTGGAACGAATGTGATTAAAATTTTTATCAATTTGTTATTTGTGCATAGCATAGGCTATCCTTTGTCCACGTGTTGTGAAAAGTAAAGCCGCGCAAGATTAGCCGAGCGGTTTGGTCCGTCTCTAAGGCAACGCCATCTCGTAGTGCGGAGACGGACGAGCGCTGCGCCTGCGCTGTTGTGCTTAGCGGGGCGCGCTCTAGTGGGAAAGTTGTGTACGCGCTGACTACGCGGAACTATGTACACAACACTATACCTTTCTTGAATAACTTACGTTACAAAAATCTTTGTTACTCGAACTACTGCAATACAGCGAGCGCCAATACTGCCAGCTAAATAAAAGATTCTAACTACTGATGTCGCAAGATGAAGATGAACAGATAGAGAAAGTGTATGAGGAAATTGAAAGGGTAATGCAGTATCTAAAGGGGGCGAAAATGTAATAGTCATGGGCGACTGGAATGCAGTTGTAGGGGAAGGAGTAGGAGAAATGGTTACAGGAGAATATGGGCTCGGGACCAGGAATGAAAGAGGAGAAAGACTAATTGAGTTCTGTAACAAGTTTCGGCTAGTAATAGCGAATACCCTGTTCAAGAATCACAAGAGGAGGAGGTATACTTGGAAAAGGCCGGGAGATACGGGAAGATTTCCATTAGATTACATGATGGTCAGACAGAGATTCCGAAATCAGATACTGGATTGTAAGGCGTACCCAGGAGCAGATATAGACTCAGATCACAATATAGTAGTGATGAAGAGTAGGCTGAAGTTCAAGACATTAGTCAGGAAGAATCAATACGCAAAGAAGTGGGATATGGAAGTACTAAGGAATGACGAGATACAAAGTTCTCTAACGCTACAGATACAGCAATAAGGAATAGCGCAGTAGGCAGTACAGTTGAAGAGGAATGGACATCTCTAAACAGGACCATCACAGAAGTTGGGAAGGAAAACATAGGTACAAAGAAGGTAGCTGCGAAGAAACCATGGGTAACAGAAGAAATACTTCAGTTGATTAATGAAAGGAGGAAGCACAAACATGTTCCGGGAAAATCAGGAATACAGAAATACAAGTCGCTGAGGAATGAAATAAATACGAAGTGCAGGGAAGCTAAGACGAAATGGCTGCAGTAAAAATGTGAAGACATCGAAAAAGATATGATTGTCGGAAGTACAGACTCAGCATACAGGAAAGTCAAAACAACCTTTGGTGACATTAAAAGCAATGGTGGTAACATTAAGAGTGCAACGGGAATTCCACTGTTAAATGCAGAGGAGAGAGCAGATAGGTGGAAAGAATATATTGAAAGCCTCTATGAGGGTGAAGATTTGTCTGGTGTGATAGAAGAAGAAACAGGAGTCGATTTAGAAGAGATAGGGGATCCAGTATTAGAATCGGAATTTAAAAGAGCTTTGGAGGACTTACGGTCAAATAAGGCAGAAGGGATGGATAACATTCCATCATAATTTCTAAAATCATTGGGGGAAGTGGCAACAAAACGACTATTCACGTTGGTGTGTAGAATATATGAGTCTGGCGATATACCATCTGACTTTCAGAAAAGCATCATCCACACAATTCCGAAGACGGCAAGGGCTGACAAGTGCGAGAATTATCGCACAATCGGCTTAACAGCTCATGCATCGAAGCTGCTTACAAGAATAATATACAGAAGAATGGAAAAGAAAATTGAGAATGCGCTAGGTGACGATCAGTTTGGCTTAAGGAAAAGTAAAGGGACGAGAGAGGCAATTCTGACGTTATGGCTAATAATGGAAGCAAGGCTAAAGAAAAATCAAGACACTTTCATAGGATTTGTCGACCTGGAAAAAGCGTTCGACAATATAAAATGGTGCAAGCTGTTCGAGATTCTGAAAAAAGTAGGGGTAAGCTATAGGGAGAGACGGGTCATATACAATATGTACAACAACCAAGAGGGAATAATAAGAGCGGACGATCAAGAACGAAGTGCTCGTATTAAGAAGGGTGTAAGACAAGGCTGTAGCCTTTCGCACCTACTCTTCAATCTGTACATGGAGGAAGCAATGATGGAAATAAAAGAAAGGTTCAGGAGTGGAATTAAAATACAAGGTGAAAGGATATCAATGATACGATTCGCTGATGACATTGCTATCCTGAGTGAAAGTGAAGAGGAATTAAATGATCTGCTGAACGGAATGAACAGTCTAATGAGTACACAGTACGGTTTGAGAGTAAATCGGAGAAAGACGAAGGTAATGAGAAGTAGTAGAAATGAGAACAGCGAGAAACTTAACATCAGGATTGATGGTCACGAAGTAGAGGAAGCTAAGGAATTCTGCTACCTAGGCAGTAAAATAACCAATGACGGACGGAGCAAGGAGGACATCAAAAGCAGACAAAGGCATTTCTGGCCAAGAGAAGTGTACTAATATCAAATACCGGCCTTAATTTGAGGAAGAAATTTCTGAGGATGTACGTCTGGAGTACAACATTGTATGATAGTGAAACATGGACTGTGGGAAAAGCGGAATAGAAGAGAATCGAAGCATTTGAGATGTGGTGCTATAGACGAATGTTGAAAATTAGGACTGATAAGGTAAGGAATGAGGAGGTTCTACGTAGAATCGGAGAGGAAAGGAATATGTGGAAAACACTGATAAGGAGAAGGGACTGGATGATAGGACATCTGCTAAGACATGAGGGAATGACTTGCATGGTACTAGAGGGAGCTGTAGAGGGCAAAAACTGTAGAGGAAGACAGAGATTGGAATACGTCAAGCAAATAATTGAGGACGTAGGTTGCAAGTGCTACTCTGGGATGAAGAGGTTAGCACAGGAAAGGAATTCGTGGCGGGCCGCATCAAACTAGTGACAAAAAAAAAAAAAAAAAAAAAAAAAAAAAACACACGTATGGATTAGTCTGGGATTGGGATGTTGTCGGATGTCGGCGTGCTCTTGGCTTCCTGCGGCCCAACTTGCCGACGACGTTGTACTGCTGGTCTCACGCCGCTATTTATAGCCGCCTTCGATTCCCGACGCCCACTACGCCATTTGATGCTCTTTTGTTTTTCACAGCTCGCGTTGATATCGAGTGAAACGAAAATTCCCTCTCGGCGTTTTGCCAGCTCCTGTGGGTGTGACGGCCGGCGGGATTTTAATAAATCAAGTGCCGGACCCAAAGCAGTATTTAAATGGACACCTCCATGCCTGTCTTCCAGGTTATCTGACGTCTGTATTTCGTCAGACAACTTAATTACCCTGTCCCACAAACTTCGTTCGCACGGCTATACTTGTCTCCTCGTGTTTCATTTCGTGATTACATTCGAGGCAGGTTTCGGCGGCAGCTGATTTCCGACATTGTTTTAGAGTGTGTTATCATAAGAATAAACCTGATGTAGACATTGCACCATGTATTCTTCTGCGTTTGCTTGAATCTCATTAGACTTCGTTCCACGCGGAGCGGAAACCAAGCTGTCTCGAGTACAGTCAAGCACAATAGGGATAGGCTATACAGGGTGAGTCACCTAACATTACCGCTGGATATATTTCGTAAACCACATCAAATACTGACCAATCGATTCCACAGACCGAACGTGAGGAGAGGGGCTAGTATAATTGGTTAATACAAACCATAAAAAAATGCACGGAAGTATGTATTTTAACACAAACATACGTTTTTTTAAATGGAACCCCGTTAGTTTTGTTCGCACATCTGAACACATAAACAAATACGTAATCAGTGCCGTTTGTTGCATTGTAAAATGTTAATTACATCCGGAGATATTGTAACCTAAAGTTGACGCTTGAGTACCACTCCTCCGCTGTTCGATCGTATGTATCGGAGAGCACTGCAACATGCAGCTCTCCATGCTACTCTATCCTGTGCAAGCTTCTTCATCTCCCAGTATCTACTGCAACCTACATCCTTCTGAATCTGCTTAGTGTATTCATCTCTTGGTCTCCCTCTACGATTTTTACCCTCCACGCTGCCCTCCAATGCTAAATTTGTGATCCCTTGATGCCTCAGAACATGTCCTACCAACCGGTCCCTTCTTCTTGTCAAGTTGTGCCACAAACTCCTCCCCAATTGTATTCAATACCTCCTCATTACTGATGTGATCTACCCATCTAATCTTCAGCATTCTTCTGTAGCACCACATTTCGAAAGCTTCTATTCTCTTCTTGTCTAAGCTATTTAGCATCCATGTTTCACTTCCATACATTGCTACACTCCATACAAATACTCCCAGAAACGACTTCCTGACACTTACATCTATACTCGATGTTAACAAATTTCTCTTCTTCAGAAATGCTTTCCTTGCCATTGCCAGTCTACATTTTATATCCTCTCTACTTCGACCATCGTCAGTTATTTTGCTCCCCAAATAGCTAAACTCCTTTACTACTTTAAGTGTCTCATTTCCTAATCTAATTCCCTCAGCATCACCCGACTTATTTCGACTACATTCCATTATCCTCGTTTTGCTTTTGTTGATGTTCATCTTATACCCTCCTTTCAAGACACTGTCCATTCCGTTCAACTGCTCTTCCGAGTCCTTTGCTGTCTCTGACAGAATTATAATGTCATCGGCGAACCTCAAAGTTTTTATTTCTTCTCCATGGATTTTAATACCTACTCCGTACTTTTCTTTTGTTTCCTTTATTGCTTGCTCAATATACAGATTGAATAAAATCGGGGAGAGGCTACAACCCTGTCTTACTCCCTTCCCAACCACTGCTTCCCTTTCATGTCCCTCGACTCCTACAACTGCCATCTGGTTTCTGTACAAATTGTAAATAGCCTTTCGCTCCCTGTATTTTACCCCTGCCACCTTCAGAATTCGAAAGAGAGTATTCCAGTCAACATTGTCAAAAGCTTTCTCTAAGTCTACAGATGCTAGAAACGTAGGTTTGCCTTTCCTTAATCTTTCTTCTAAGATAAGTCGTAAGGTCAGTATTGCCTCACGTGTTCCAACATTTCTACGGAATCCAAACTGATCTTCCCCGAGGTCGGCTTCTATCAGTTTTTCCATTCGTCTGTATAGAATTCGCGTTAGTATTTTGCAGCTGTGACTTATTAAACTGATAGTTCGGTAATTTTCACATCTGTCAACAACTGCTTTCTTTGGGATTGGAGTTATTATATTCCGCGCATTTAACTACGGAGCAAAAAGGCAACCAGCTGGTCCGAGTGACCTGCATGGTCTGGGCAGTTGCAGTTCACACATAAAAAGAGAGGATGCGAGAAACAATATAGTTTCGAATGTCATTTAATTTTTTAAAGAGAGTGAAATAATATTCGGAAAAACTCCTACACTACCTCACGCTTCTTATGTGACCAGACGGAAACCGTAAAATTCTGTAGTCCTCACCTAACATAGTACTATAATTACAAACAAGAGTGGTGCAAATTCCTAACTTAAACAGAGGGTAATTTATCTGAGGGAGCTATGTCTGACTCAGAAGCGTATTTCAGGGATTTCACCGTATTCTTGAATACTGACGCCACTGAAGGTATTAATTACAGTCAGTCGTCTGGTAATCTCTTAGGTCCTTCCTTATCTGAATCCTACAAATACGTTTCAGTTCTGGAACTACTACGTCTACTACGTTGACAAGGAGTCGGTAAACAACAGAGTCCACGACGCCGTCCCATTTTCCCCGCTTCTTTTGTCACATGCCGTTCTGTGACCCGCCAGCGATCGGCAGTGACGTGTGAGAAAGCTGCGTGCGTTGGTTCCGGTACGTCTGCAGCTTAACAGTCACGTTATTTCTCGCGACAAATTCCGGAACGTGGCTCTAGATCAATTCTGTTGGATTTATATATAATCGTACACTGACAAACGTAAAAATGCAGCATTTGTATGGTGTGCTCAATACTGTGAAAATAATTGTTTGTCATGTTTCAAAAATGATTCAAATGGCTCTGAGCACTATGGGACTTAACATCTATGGTCACCAGTCCCCTAGAACGTAGAACTACTTAAACCTAACTAACCTAAGGACATCACACACATCCATACCCGAGGCAGGATTCGAACCTGCGACCGTAGCAGTCGCGCGGCTCCGGACTGAGCGCCGAGAACCGCTAGACCACCGCGTCCGGCGTTTGTCATGTCTATGCGACACTTTATCACTCTGCTTCGTGTGAGTCTACATCTGTGTTATGAAACAATGGACAAAGCCAAAATTTTTTTAATTTTTGTCCTAAAAAATTAAACTGTTATGTTTTCTTAATTTGTTGTTGTTGTTGTTGTGGTCTTCAGTCCTGAAACTGGTTTGATGCAGCTCTCCATGCTACTCTATCCTGTGCAAGCTTGTTCATCTCCCAGTACCTACTGCAACCTACATCCTTCTGAATCTGCTTAGTGTATTCGTCTCTTGGTCTCCCTCTACGATTTTTACCCTCCATTCTGCCCTCCAATGCTAAATTGGTGATCCCTTGATGCCTCAGAACATGTCCTACCAATCGATCCCTTCTTCTAGTCTAGTTGTGCCACAAACTCCTCTTCTCCCCAATTCTATTCAATACCTCCTCATTAGTTACGAGATCTACCCATTCTTCAGCATTCTTCTGTAGCACCACATTTCGAAAGCTTCTGTTCTCTTCTTGTCCAAAGTATTTATCGTCCATGTTTCACTTCCATCTTAGAGGAAGCTTTTGACAATGTTGCCTGGAATACTCTCTTTCAAATTCTGAAGGTGGCAGGGGTCAAATACAGGGAGCGAAAGGCTATTTACAATTTGTACAGAAACCAGATGGCAGTTATAAGAGGCAAGGGACATGAAAGGGAAGCAGTGGTTGGGAAGGGAGTGAGCCTCCCTGTTATTCAGTCTATATATTGAGCAAGCAGTAAAGGAAATAAAAGGAAAATTCGGAGTAGGTATTAAAATCCATGGAGAAGAAATAACAACTTTGAGTTTTTCCGATGACATTATAATTCTGTCAGAGACAGCAAAGGAATTGGAATAGCATTTTAATAGAATGGACAGTGTCTTGATAGGAGGATATAAGATGAACATCAACAAAAGCAAAATGAGGATAATGGAATGTAGTCGAATGAAGTCGGGTGATGCTGAGGGAATTAGATTAGGAAATGAGACACTTAAAGTAGTAAATGAGTTTTGCTATTTGGGGAGCAAAATAACTGATGCTGGTCGAAGTAGAGAGGATATAAAATGTAGACTGGCAATGGCAAGGAAAGCGTTTCTGAAGAAGAGAAATTTGTTAACATCGAGTATAGATTTAAGTGTCAGGAAGACGTTTCTGAAAGTATTTGTATGGAGTTTAGCCATGTATGAAAGTGAAACATGGACGGTAAATGCTGCAGAAGAATGCTGAAGATTAGATGGGTAGATCACATAACTAATGAGGAGGTATTGAATAGAATTGGGGAGAAGAGGAGTTTGTGGCACAACTTGGCTAGAAGAAAGGATCGGTTGGTAGGATATGTTCTGAGGCATCAAGCGATCACCAGTTTAATTGTGAAATCTTATGGGACTTCACCAATTTAGTATTGGAGGGTAGCGTGGAGGGTAAAAATCGTAGAGGAAGACCAAGAGATGAATACACTAAGCAGATTCAGAAGGATGTAGGCTGCAGTAGGTACTGGGAGATGATGAAGCTTGCACAGGATAGAGTAGCATGGAGAGCTGCATCAAACCAGTCTCTGGACTGAAAACCACAACAACAACAACAGATTCAAGATACATGGAATCAAAATATTGAATAAAAGAAAACTTGGTCCGTCCACTGTTCGCTGCTCTTCTCGAAGAGTGAGAAGTGGTTGAAAATATTACAAAAGTTGTATACTACGTTAAATCACCGGCGTTCTCCTATTGATTCTAGTTTTTTGAAACTCTGCACGAAAATCATGTTGTAATGGGGGATGATACCGCTATTTGACCATTACGAACAATCAGTGCGAAGATTTGAAATCTGACGTTGAAGAACTCTGTTTTTTGTGTTAATTTGTCCGTTTTTAAGGGCTATAAGCAGACAAAAGTATGTTAGGTAGACAGAGACAGCATGTCAGCTACTTTCTACTTTTATTGCATGCTGTGAATGAACACGTGTTCAATTATTTTAGTTTATTACTGTTAGCACCATCTCCTTCCTCTTTTATTATTTCATAGAAACGGCAGGCAAATCTTTAATTTCTTGAAACAAACCAAGAAGTATAATTGTGTAGGCCTCCGCGGCCAGAGGCAGTCGACATAAAAGTTTACTGGGGGGGGGGGGGGGTTGGGTTGGGTTGTTTGGGGAGACCAGACAGCGAGGTCATCGTCTCATCGAATAAGGGAAGGGGAAGGAAGTCGGCCGTACCCTTTGAAAGGAACCATCCCGGAATTCGCCTGGAGCGATTTAGGGAAATCACGGGAAACCTAAATCAGGATGGCCGGACGCGGGATTGAACCGTCGTCCTCCCGAATGCGTGTCCAGTGTCTAAGTTTTCTGGATATGGTACCGCGTCATAATGTATAAAACTATAGACCCAGAAGAAGGCCGCCGCAACCGTGGCCGAAACGTTTTTTATTTCTCCAGCAGCAGTAGTTTTATACATTATGACGCGATACCGTACCCAGAAAACTTTTATGTCGAAATCAAGAAGTGTATTTCACTGCTACGCCATTTCTTAAAAATATTTCCAGACTAGGTTTGGTGCCATTCTGCAGTACAATGTCCGGCAAACTCAGCGAGAAACCCACGTACAGAACAGATGGCGGTAAGTCTCGTGTTATCGTACGTCACGCCCGTAGAGTAAATATCTCTGGAGTGAGCATTCACATGCGCAGAACAGATTTTGTGTTTTCAACATACATTGGTCACGTGTTCTCGGGACGTCGTGTGTTTGTCCGTATAGCGCCCTGTATATTTAGAATGGCACTACATCCCCAGTACAGACGGATTCTTTTGGTGCGTGTCGTGGATTATTTATTTACATTGCGCAGATATTTTAACAGAATCCATTTGATACCGGGAATAAACCAGCTACGTAACTTTTAAGGGCAAGTGATATTACATCCTGCTTCTTTGCGATAGGTGTCACCATTCAGATGCACTCGATTTTTGGTAGTTTTCGGTATCATACGGCACTTTATAGTATTACAGAGCCTTTTGCAGTTATAGTCTTGAAATACGACTTGACAGTACGCTAGTACATTTGCAAGTGTCCGAAAAACACCAAATTTGCCACACATTAGCGATTATATCCCTGCTAATTCGCCCTTTTTTCTGCTATTTCTGCGTATTTATTTTCTCGTTTTTGCGACCTAAAGCACAATTTTTCCTACTGGTGACACTTTGAAGTATTTATTTAACGCATTTTACGTACTTTGACCCAGTTTATTAAATAAATACTAGACTGAGTAAGAAGGGGGGTAAAAGGCGATAGGAGAATAAATGTACTGTAAAGCAAACACAGTTGGTCATGTAACAGTCAACTCATATAACATCATTAACGGAAGTGGAAAGTGACACAAATGAAAGAGTTTGGGGACATGTTTACTAATATTTTACGCTTCTTAATCAAATGGTGAGGAAAATAAATTGAAGGTAAAATACACCATAGAAGATGAATGTGTACTTTGATTAGCTACCTTCAGCCACACACGTCCCAAATTTTCTCTGTCTAAACATTCCTCTTCAAAGTGTTTTGAACATACTGAAAGGTCTCTGTTGGATTCCTTTCATGTTAATTTCTTAAATCTGTTGTCATTTACGGCATAAATTCCTCTTCTAAATTTACTGTGGCGTTTCTGACTATCTGGGAGGAGACTGAGCAGTGAAACGTGTTACTTTTACACATAAACAAGAACGATCTGTCACACTACTACACTTTAAAACACAGTTTATATGTAATTCATGTCACACAGTCTCATACGGAACCTACATCCGCTTTCTTTTATATACTTTATATGATAAGACACTGTCATCCCGCTTCCCTTCTGTGTGAGAGGATGAACGAGCAAATGTATTTCTAGTTGCATGCTTGAGGGTAGCAGACAAGCCTGTCTGCTAGAGAACAGTAGGTCCAACGTCGGAACAGGTAGCTACGCTTTCTAAAAGCAGAGAGGTTTCTATCCTTAGTATGGTCCTGTCCGTCCTTTGTCATGTTGGTATAGGAAGCTGCCCCTCTGGCCACTTCCGTTTGTATTTGTGAGCCACCCCTCAGGAAGGGACCACGGCAGTCTGTCCGTGGCGAGCGTCTGAAGTGGTAAGATCTCCGGCTAAGCGCGTGTCTAAGTCCGTAGGACAATGGATTTCTTAAGTTCAGCCTAACTGAAAATTTAATCACCTTTATTTCAGGTTTAGCTCTAAAATATCTAATGTTATCTTAAATTGCAACGCAGTGTATTTCGAGTGTGAAGTTCAGAATATCTTCCAGTAGTTACTTTGTCACTACTTTGTGAGTAAAGTGGAACCACGTGTTGATCAGTAACTCTAACTAAGATCATCAATCTTAAATGCGAGTGTGCGTGAGATTATAACATCTCGTCTTGACAATATTTTTCAATATAGCAACTTTTCTTTATATTCAACCCACGTGGGGTGTACTTTGTGAGACCAGTACCACGTGTTTATATAATTGTTTGACCCATCAGGTTAATAGTAAGACGTTAGTAACCAGTTCGAGGTTTTTCTTTTGTAAATTGCTTTTCGATCTAATTTATTTTAATTATCAAAATTATTGTGGAGTTACACGCTTTGTGTAAACCAAGTTGACCACGTGAAGCACGTGGTGTAATCATCAAAGTAGCCCTCAGCTATTCTTTTTGGGAAGATTTCACAGAGAGTTAGTATGAATTTAGTATACCAGTGTGTGGTAATTACATGACAGACAGGATTGTACTACGAACGTAACTTCTTTGGGTGAAAATTGAATCGGTTGGTTGTGGTTAATTTCCTCTTGCATATGTTTCAACGTTCTTTGTGTGGTATTTTATGAATGCAGTGTTGTATGCAGTCTCCCAATCTTGGCTCCATATTTGATGTGTTCCGTAAGATTACAAACTCACATTTTCCACAATCCTAAATAAGGCACCAGTTTAGTTATGAATCAAATTTAATATGCTGGAATTTCAATGATCAATGTTAAAATAAATTTCCAAATATAAACTCATTTATTTCTTTTTATTTAAATTCTCTTATATATATATATATATATATATATATATATATATATATATATATATATCACCGGTTGTCGTATGACTATTAAAAGATTATAATTAATGTTAGTCTGGTTCGGAATTTGGTAAGCTAGACTGGATACCTGGTGAAACAGTTGCGCAGTAATGCAAGGTTAACTTCCCCAGACAGCTCACAGCTTTAACCCGCTTTTATTGTCTATCAGTTCCGCTTACACCACAAAATAAAGCAACAACGTTATAATACCTTGGAATATTTTGTGGGGACAAAATTACTCCTCCTTATTTTCGGGAGCCACATCTTTACTCGTTGTTCATCCTTCGGGAAACTAAAATATAAATCACACATAATCATTCTCCGTGTCCTAGACACACTTAACATGGTTTACTTATAGTAAACAAAAAGGTTTGGGCACACATATTATACGAAGGCAATTACAAACTCCCACTCTATTGAATTTACCTGTCTCCCGTCTTTCAAATCTATATACATAATCGACAAGTCACTGATAAATGCATGTATTTGCTGAAACAACTAACCATTCCCTTTCCTGTTCCACTAGCAAATTTACGAGAGGAAGCAATTTTTTGTAAGCTTTAGTACGAGCCGTAATATCTATTATATAGTTACAAAATCGTAGAAAAATAGGTCTACAGAATCGTCTTACTTATAATACGTCTCGAAATTTTTAAACATATACAGTCTCTCTTACTAATATGATAACTATAATTAGAGCTACATGGTATGTACCCATAAAAGTTACTACCCCTCCTTTCACATACTTGTCTTTGCACCCTTAGCAACGACAGTAATTCACCATCGCTATTACACTATCAACAAACGGTGTAAACACAACAAAAACCCTTGACATTATAAACCTCAAACTCTGCGGAAAGCACACACGCACAGCAAAGTCCCGAAAACACGTGACAATCCTGGTTTAATGTTGACAACACGCGCATTACGAAATGCTCACTCGAGAGATATGTACTCTATGGTCATGCCACATGATGACAGGGACATTATTGTGGCAGCATGCCATCTGTTGCTCCTTTCTGTCAGCATTGTTATTAAAATAGCACAGATCTCTTTTCCCATTTTCTATAATACCGCAATATTTCGAACCAATGCATATTGTAAGAAAAATTTTAGAAATGCTGTTATGGCTAAATGATATTTTTTTGTACTCTGCTATTAGTAAAGTACAAAACCAGCTGTTGTAATCGAGACCAAACAGATACCAATAAATATCGGTTATTCAGAACTAAAATGCCGGTATTGGCTTTAATCGGTGCGTTCTTCCCATCCTTATATTGTACAAGATTGTATGTGCGAATATCCACAGAGGAGCATTGCCGCATCAGCTCGCGAAAGTTCCGACAGCGTGCCTTCGTCATTATTAATGACGAATAACCGCTGACTGAGAAAATTCCACCCTTGCCGCGCTGCCCCACAAACATACCTGTGCACGAGTGAGTCAAAGATTCCGCATTTGTGGCAGCCGGTTGTTATACACTGACGAATATCAATGGTTATCGTCTTATCACTAGTCATATTATATTTTTATACGTAACTGAGAGCACTGCAGGTAGCGCATCCTCGGTAGTATAGTGGTCAGTATCCCCGCCTGTCACGCGGGAGACCGGGGTTCGATTCCCCGCCGGGGAGATGCGATTTTTATACCGCAAGACTTCCCTGATATTACGGGAATGACACGGTTGCTGCACAATCTTAAGTGGATGCGGCTTTTTTTCCACTTAAATTGTTATTTGTTTAACATTTTATTGGTCTGGCAAGTTTCGGATTTTAAGTCATCGTCCAATGTTTTTAGCTCTAAGCAAAGGCATACCACATTACAGCTGTTACCATAACACGAGAAGAACTGCGAAATTATAGTAATATATGAAACTAAAGAGCCAAAACTTTTTTAAACAAAAAATCTGTATCGGATTTTTCACTCAAGACCATGTATTAAATCTATTGTAATAACTATACAAGGGTGAGACAGTAGGAAAGCTACAGGCTTTGATAGGTGATAGTATTAGTCATTCTGAGCAAAAAAACTTCATATGGACGTATGACCTATTCCGAATGGTTTCCGCGATAGAACACATTTTATATCACTTTTATACGTTTTTCTTGAATAACTCGACAACCGCAACCACCAGCGAAAACGTGTCGCTGTACAAAATTAAACTATATTAAATTTCCTGCAAAAAAGGTCCTATTCATTTTTTTTCTCTAGAACCAATGGGGTGTGCGAAGAGAGAGCGAGAATCTTGAAAAACTCGCTCGACGCGCATGCGCTGTACCTCACGTAGTTTTCGTAGGACAATTTGAGGTAGCGTATCGAGGTACCAAGTTGAACAGTTTGATACGGGACACTTGTGGTCTATCAAGTCGGGAAACTACCTCAGATTGGCCTGTTCTAGTGATTTTTGTTCATTTCGAGCTATTTTTCAGCTTATTAGGCCATCTTCAGCAAACAATTAGAGATAGCCTAATAATCCGATAACTAGTTCGAAACAAACAAAAATCAGTAGAACGAAAACTGTGTACCTGCTACTTAACTGTAAATATTAAACTGTTCTACCAAGAAGTAACTGTAGAATCCATAAATAACATTCTAATGCATTAACAGTGATCAACGTTTTTCTTAATCATACTTTAGCTATCTAACTTTTATTTCAAAAATCATGTACAGTCGTAGTCTCTGTAATCACTACTTTTGCATCTTCCGAAAGACGAAAACCGAATTTCATAAACCGTTTTTAGTTGTCGTTCTTACATGATAAGGTCTGAAGCTGATTTTTGTAACCCAGTTAAATATTGCGCCTGGGAAACACGTGTTCCAGTTTCTGATACAGTCAGCACATTTGCTGTATCTCTTCACTTACATATTAAAGCAGACAGTTTCATTCTCAATGTAATATTTGTGCATCTCCTTCGTTGCACAGTAAGGTCACTCCGTCCATATTCGACGAATATTTTGAAAACAAGACATAATTTGATTCCCAAACACGTTCCAGAAACGGTTGTGTGTTCACTTCGTATCGAAGAGCTATTGCAGAAGTAGAAAACTGGCAACCATATGCGGAATTTCAGAATCGATTTTGGAGTGTTTAGATGACAACCAGAAGCGGTATTGGTAAATCGGTTTACGAAATCCGGTTTTGAGAGCGCATGTAAACATAGTGACTGTTGTGCTCTGATTGTCACGCTGTTGATTTATTAGTGTGAAAATGGCTTCCGCTGCTCCCTGGAACGCTGTTAAAAAGTGGCAACAAATAGATTGTAATTCGGAAGTCTACAGAAAAAATTCGGTTTTGAAGTAATCCAAGTACATTATTTACGAAATCTAAGGCGAATTTGTAAATGGGGGGGCGTAGTTGAATTGGGGCGTTGTAGAACTTCGATTTTCTGTTTTTCGTTCAATTTGAAATACCTACATATTTTAAATATTAAAGTCATCAAATATATGTTAATTAACACGTATTTAATGATCTTTTTTATGAAAAATGCATGTATTCTTTTTTCTAATGACATATTACATAAAAAGTTCCAGTTTTCATCGCAAAAATAAATTCTTAACTATCCAAGATCGTATAAATTAAGAAGACTTCATCATCATCATCATCATCATCATTTAAGACTGATTATGCCTTTCAGCGTTCAGTCTGGAGCATAGCCCCCCTTATACAGTTCCTCAATGATCCCCTATTCAGTGCTAACATTGGTGCCTCATCTGATGTTAAACCTATTACTTCAAAATCATTCTTAACCGAATCCTGGTACCTTCTCCTCGGTCTGCCCCGACTCCTCCTACCCTCTACTGCTGAACCCAGGAGTCTCTTGGGTAACCTTGCTTCTCCCATGCGTGTAACATGACCCCCACCATCTAAGCCTGTTCGCCCTGACTGCTACATCTATAGAGTTCATTCCCAGTTTTTCTTTGATTTCCTCATTGTGGACACCCTCCTGCCATTGTTCCCATCTACTAGTACCTGCAATCATCCTAGCTACTTTCATATCCGTAACCTCAACCTTGTTGATAAGGTAACCTGAATCCACCCAGCTTTCGCTCCCATACAACAAAGTTGGTCGAAAGATTGAACGGTGCACAGATAACTTAGTCTCGGTACTGACTTCCTTCTTGCAGAAGAGAGTAGATCGTAGCTGAGCGCTCACTGCATTAGCTTTGCTACACCTCGCTTCCAGTTCTTTCACTATGTTGCCATCCTGTGAGAATATGCATCCTAAGTACTTGACACCATCCACCTGTTCTTTGTTCCTCCTATTTGGCACTCAATCCGTTTATATTTCTTTCCCACTGACATTACTTTCGTTTTGGAGATGCTAATCTTCATACCATAGTCCTTACATTTCTGATCTAGCTCTGAAATATTACTTTGCAAACTTTCAATCGAATCTGCCATCACAACTAAGTCATCCGCATATGCAAGACTGCTTATTTTGTGTTCACATATCTTAATCTCACCCAGCCAGTCTATTGTTTTCAACATATGATCCATAAATAATATGAACAACAGTGGAGACAGGTTGCAGCCTTGTCTTACCCCTGAAACTACTCTGAACCATGAACTCAATTTACCGCAACTCTAACTGCTGCCTGACTATCCATGTCAAGACCTTTAATTGCTTGCAATAGTTTGCTTCCTATTCCATAATCTTGTAGAACAGACAATAACTTCCTCCTAGGAACCCGGTCATATGCCTTTTCTAGATCTATAAAGCATAGATACAATTCCCTGTTCCACTCATAACACTTCTCCATTCTTTGCCGTAAGCTAAAGATCTGGTCCTGACAACCTCTAAGAGGCCTAAACCCACACTGATTTTCATCCAATTGGTCCTCAACTAATACTCGCACTTTCCTTTCAACAATACCTGAGAAGATTTTACCCACAACGCTGGTTAAAGAGATACCTCTGTAGTTGTTACAATCTTTTCTGTTTCCATGTTTAAAGATTGGTGTGATTACTGCTTTTGTCCAGTCTGATGGAACCTGTCCCGGCCTCCCAGGCCATTTCAATTATCCTGTGTAGCCATTTAAGACCTGACATTCCACTGTATTTGATGAGTTCTGACTTAATTCATGTGGTTCATGGTGTGGGTTCCTGTGGTCATGTCCTAGTTTGTGAACCACGGGCAACGTATGAGTGGCCAAGTAAGTGGTCCCGACAGTCGGGATACCAGCTACTTTGGAATAAGGCTGGGCATCTCGGACATTTTCTGAGTCGTGGTCACCTTTGTGCTCATACGGCAAAGACTACCAAATCCACCGGTTAGTCCCTCAGCCGTTAGGGGTAAAACCCAATGGGACTCGGGGCAAGTAAGGCTAGCAACCTGCTTCCCTGGTACTTTAAATATGATGCTGGCAACAATTAAGAAGACTTAGCAAATTAAATTATAGGACAAAAATGAAATGTATCAAACACTCTTAACTTGGATTATGGTCGTTGTTTTATATCACAGACGTGGTTATCACATGAGCCAGAGTGATAACCGTCGTGGAAACATGGAGCACACTAATTTTCACAGCATCGAGCACACGGTACAAATGCTGTATATTTACATTTGCCACCGCACCACTGCAATATGACCCGAACAGAGCTGATGTGGAGCCAAGTTAAGGGACTTGTCGCGATAAATAACGAGGCATTTAACCCACCAGACGTACTGAAACTAAAGAACGCAGCTTCGTCACACGTTTGTGCCAAAACCTGGTGGGATACGGAACGGCAGGTCGTAAAAGAAGAGGAGAAAATGTGGCGCTTCGCTAGTTCCCCGGATTCTGTAGCTGGTCGACTCTTCATCAACGTAGCAGATGGCAGTTCCAGTACTGAACTGTATTTCTCGGATTCGTCAACCTTCAGAGGCTTCAGTATTTAACTATACGGTCAAATCCCGTCAAAAACGCCTTGAGTCACACATAGCTCGAGCTGAAAAATTCCGAGATTAAGTCGGAAATTTTCAACACTCTTGTTTTTAATTTCAAAACTATGGTATCTGAGAACGAGAGAATGTTACACTCTCCTTCTGGTTGCAGGAATTTTCCCGACCATTACTTCATTCTGTTCAAAAGTTAAATGACATTCGATGCTCTATTGTTTCTCTGCTCGCCTCTTTTCACGTCTTACCTGCAGCTACAAACATTAGTGCAGGTTAAACTGTATGAAACGTCCCTTTAGAAAAATTTATGAATGACTGTGCTGATAAACCTCTTACATTACTTGATTTTCAAACAGCTGAGCAGAACTGAACGTACTCAGACATTTCGCTATTTACCTATTCTGATCAACACGAAACTGACACACAATATTATTAGCGCAACGCAATCTGACTTTCAATAATCCCTACAAAAGAATGGACCTGAGTGACAATAACCTATACCTTTCATGAATCACTTACCTCACAAAAATCTTCGTTACTCGAACTACTGCAATACAGCGAGCGCCACTACTGCCAGCTAAATAAATTCAAACTACGGAAGGCACTAACTACTGATAGGCATAGTCAGCAAATTAAAGATTTTGATAGAGAACAAACAATGTATTTACCTTAAAAGTGCTCAAAAGTCATAATATATATATCAGTTCATGACATCCAGTCTTACAAATTTACTGTCTCTGATGGACACACGTCCAGATCATCCGCTCTGAAAACTCCGTCATCTCTCTCACCACATCCACCACTGCTGGCGGCTCACCTCCAACTGCGCAACGCTACGCGCTGTTAACAGCCAGCTGCCCAACACAACAATGCCAACCAGCCACAGACTGCACACAGCACAGCCAGTGATTTTCATACAGAGCGCTACGTAGTGTTACCAATAAGAAAACCTAAACAGCCTATTTACAACTGGACCAGCTGGTTCATTTTTTTGCTTCAAAGTTAAATGGGCCGGTGAAGCTGTTGCCCCGTATTACCGCTCAGACGGTGTGCGCATCACGCACAGCATAAGCGTATCCGTATTATCGTGCTGTACCTGTACACACCATCCAAGCTCTGTTTGACTCAGTGCCCAAGCGTATCCAGGCCGTTATTACGGCCAGAGGTGGTTGTTCTGGGTACTGAAACTTTCCTCATGTCAGCACGTTGTAGGTGTAACCACACGCAGGTCTGTAGCACGTCATCTTCGTGGTGCAGCAATTTTAATGGCCAGTAGTGTAACTGGATTTCGTTCCACGCAGAGCGGAAAACCAAGGTGTCTAGAGTACAGTCAAGCACCAACCGATTTCTCATACACAAACAACAGTTGACCGGCGTTGCCTGATGAAACGTTGTTGTGACGCCTCGCATAAGGAGGAGAAATGCGTTTTATTGGAAGGACACTTAGAAAATGTAACAGACCTACTAAAGAGACTGCATACTGTACGCTTCTCCGTCCTCTTTTAGAATACTGCTGTGCAGTGTGGGATCCTTACCATATAGGACTGACGGAGTACATCGAAAAAGTTCAAAGAAAGGCAGCACGTTTTGTATTATCGCGAAATATGGGAGAGAGTGTCACCGAAGTGATACAGGATTTGGGCTGGAAATCATTACAAGAAAGGCGTTTTTCGTTGCGACGTAATCTTCTCACGAAACTCCAATCACCAACTTTCTCCTCAGAATGCGAAACTATGTTGTTGACACCGACCTACATAGGGAGGAACGATAACCAAGATAAAATAAGGGAAATCAGAGCTCGTACGGAAAGATATAGGTGTTGATTTTTTCCGCGCGATATACGAAACTGGAATAATAGAGAATTGTGAAGGTGGTTCGATGAACCCTCTACCAGTCACTTAAATGTGATTTGCAGTGTTCCATGTAGATGTAGATCTAGATGTTGTTCGGGCATGGAGGAGATACAGAGAGACAGGAACTGTCGATGCATGCCTCGCTCAGGCCGCCCAAGGGCTACTACTGCAGTGGATGACCGCTACCTACCGGATTATGGATCAGAGGAACTCTGACAGCAACGCCACGATGTTGAATAATACTTTTCGTGCAGCCAGAGCAGGTCGTGTTACAACTGTGCGCAATAGGCTGCACGATGCGCAACTTCACTCCCGACATCCCTGGCGAGGTCCATCTTTGCAACCACGACACCATGCAGCGCGGTACAGATGGGCCCAACAACCTGCTGAATGGACCATTCTTCACCGACGAGTGTCGCATATGCCTTCAACGGGACAATCATCACGTGTTCGGAGGCAACCTGGTCAGGCTGAACGCCTTAGAGACACTGTCCAGCGAGTGCAGCAAGGTGGTGGTTCAAAAAATGGCTCTGAGCACTATGGGACTTAACATCTGAGGTCATCAGTCCCCTAGAACTTAGAACTACTTAAACCTAACTAACCTAAGGACATCACACACATCCATGCCCAAGGCAGGATTCGAACCTGCGACCGTAGCGGTCTCGCGGTTTCAGACAGGTGGAGGTTCCCTGTTGTTTTGGGGTGGCATTATATGGGGCAGACGTACGCCGCTGGTGGTCACGCAAGGCGCCGTAACGGCTGTACGATACCTGAATGCCATCTTCCGACTGATAGTGCAACCGTATCGGCAGCATATTGGCGAGGCATTCGTCTTTGTGGACGACAATTCGCGCCCCCATCCTACACATCTTTTGAATGACTTCCTTCAGAATAACGACATCGCTCGAGTGGAGTGGCCAGCTGGTTCTCCAGACATGAACCCTATGGGACATGCCTGGGATAGATTGAAAAGGGCTGTTTATGGACGACGTGACCCACCAACCACTCTGAGCGATCTACGCCGAATCGCCGTTGAGGAGTGGGACAATCTGGACCAATATTGACTTGATGAACTCGTGGATAATATGCCACGACGAATACAGGCATACATCAAAGCAAGAGGACGTGCTACTGGGTATTAGAGGTACTGGTGTGTACAGCAATCTCGACCACCACCACTGAAGATCTCTCTGTATGGTGGTACAACATGCAATGTGTGGTTTTTATGAGGAATAAAAGGGCGGAAAAAATGTTTATATTGATCTCTATTCCAATTTCTGTTCAGGTTCCGGAACTTTCGGAACCGAGGTGATACAAAACTTTTTTTGATACGTGTAAATTGTTTTTTAAACCTCGAAGAATTTGCTATCTATTTCCAATGTCGCAAAAATGGAACGTATGTAAAGAGATCTTCCACGAACGCACTTGCCAGTGAAAAAGCCAGAATGAAATATTCACGAATCCCTCGTATCTCACAAGATTTAGGCTAATAATAGCACGCAGAGGGAAGGGTATTTTGCATACGATTTATATACGAAACTTCCATATCTACCGCGATATTCAAGGAACTAAATATTTTTGTAAATGAAATAATGTAATTTTTAAGGACCACCAATAGACTGTGAAACGAGAATTGCTGCAGGTTTTTGCAGTAATATAAGTGAAGAAGCAGCACACTTATTTTTATACTCACAATGAGCTTTCTCATAACTATTGGTAAGTCTCGCCTTTAGTTACCAGTTTAATAATACGCTGTTTTAAGACTCTGCAACAATTTCAATTGCATTAAATTGTTAGTGGCATGTACACCTGTAAACGCTGCTGTCTGTAGGCAAAAGAAGCAGATGTTAACACAGCAGCAAGAAAAGTAACGTATTACTCAAAACTCGACACAGTCCATTGTACGCAGGGAAATATAACCGCTTTCCTCCGCTGCATTGTTGGAGCTTTATCCATCACAGCCGAATGGTATTGCGCATTTTCCATTACTATTGCCGAATTCGGAGGAATGTTTTGCAACGGAACATTATCTTTCCAGCCGGTGAACGTGTTCTTGAACGCCCACTTATATTGCGAATCTCGTGTTCAGATATGCTGCACTGTTATTATTAAAGCAGCGCCAAAGCGAATACCTCACGACTGTAGAAGAATTCAACGCCAGAAAATATCGCTTTACAACGAGAGCTAATGAACGTTGGTGCCTCTAATGCGTGACACGACGTGATTCTGTTCACTAGAGTTGTGGCGATTCACGAATTGAACGGCTGTAAATAAAGAATAGTAAGAATCGAATCGTGATATGGACGAATCGTCGTTCAAAAGAATCGTAAGAACGATTGCGTGTTTCCGAGTCGTGACAATTCCAACGATTCATCGATTCCTAGTACGCTATGCTTCGAAGGCAACTTCCGAATCATGCCGAGTCGTGCCGAATGATTACGACCGCCAGATGGCAGTAAAGTGGAGGATGTGTGTGAACAAAGGAAGCTCGGAACGAACAAACGAAGTTCGTGGGCCGTAATATTACTCTTGAAAACCAAGTTCAAGCTGATACTTGGCGGTGGCTGAAGGGAACAAGCGTAAAGTAATTTCCCATTGTACTATCGCTACCATCAGCCACCGCGCCGACATCAGCTGAGTTTGCGCGAGTAATACACGAACTAGTGATGACAGAAACGATATATAGCGAGTACACAGCTCCCAATACACACGATTAAAATGAAGAAATCCAAGTATGCTGAATAAATACGTACCTCTTACTTTTTGCAGATGCAATGCAAAACACACACACACCTTCTTTACACACGAGCAATAGCACTTAGATTATGTATTATATTTTGCGTATCTCGAAAACGGCCCGAACGATTTGGATGAAATTTTGTATTTAGACTGGTTTTTGCCTTTTGAGTTTACCTACATAGTTCCATTCTTTCGTAAAAAGTCAATTTTTGCAAAATATATATATATATATATATATATATATATATATATATATATATATATATATTACAAATGATTGAAGCAATTTCATAAATTCACTGTAGCTCCATTCATTGACATATGGTCACGACACACTACAGATACGTAGAAAAACTCATAAAGTTTTGTTCGGCTGAAGCCGCACTTCAGGTTTCTGCCGCCAGAGCGCTCGAGAGCGCAGTGAGACAAAATGGCGACAGGAGCTGAGAAAGCGTATGTCGTGCTTGAAATGCACTCACATCAGTCAGTCACAACAGTGCAACGACACTTCAGGATGAAGTTCAACAAAGATCCACCAACTGCTAACTCCATTCGGCGACGGTATGCGCAGTTTAAAGCTTCTGGATGCCTCTGTAAGGAGAAATCAACAATTCGGCCTGCAGTGAGCGAAGAAACGATTGAATGCGTGCGGGCAAGTTTCACGCGTAGCCCGCGGAAGTCGACGAATAAAGCAAGCAGGGAGCTAAACGTACCACAGCCGACGGTTTGGAAAATCTTACGGAAAAGGCTAAACCAGAAGCCTTACCGTTTACAATTGCTACAAGCCCTGACACCCGATGACAAAGTCAAACGCTTTGAATTTTCGGCGCGGTTGCAACAGCTCATGGAAGAGGATGCGTTCAGTGCGAAACTTGTTTTCGGTGATGAAGCAACATTTTTTTCTTAATGGTGAAGTGAACAGACACAATGTGCGAATCTGGGCGGTAGAGAATCTTCACACATTCGTGCAGCAAATTCGCAATTCACCAAAAGTTAACGTGTTTTGTGCAATCTAACGGTTTAAAGTTTACGGCCCCGTTTTCTTCTGCGAAAAAAACGTTACAGGACACGTGTATGTGGACATGCTGGAAAATTGGCTCGTGCCACAACTGGAGACCGACAGCGCCGACTTCATCTTTCAACAGGATGGTGCTCCACCACACTTCCATCGTGATGTTCGGCATTTCTTAAACAGGAGATTGGAAAACCGACGGTTCGGTCGTGGTGGAGATCATGATCAGCAATTCATGTCATGGCCTCCACGCTCTCCCGACTTAGCCCCATGCGATTTCTTTCTGTGGGGTTATGTGAAAGATTCAGTGTTTAAACCTCCTCTACCAAGAAACGTGCCAGAACTGCGAGCTCGCATCAACGATGCTTTCGAACTCATTGATGGGTACATGCTGCGCTGAGTGTGGGAGGAACTTGATTATCGGCCCGATGTCTGCCGAATCACTAAAGGGGCACATATCGAACATTTGTGAATGCCTAAAAAAACTTTTTGAGTTTTTGTATGTGTGTGCAAAGCATTGTGAAAATATCTCAAATAATAAAGTTATTATAGAGCTGTGAAATCGCTTCAATCATTTGTAATAACCCTGTACATCACTTTTGGTTATAAAATGTCTTCCCTTGAGTTAGGTCATAAACATAATGCCTCATTTAAATACGTTACTACAATATACTTTTTAATTAAAACAGATGTCTGTAGTTAGACACATTCAAGCCACACAACCAAACTGCCATACCACGTAATTTTGCACCACCTGTCGCACAAATCGACTCCTCTTTCCTGGTATACTTAAAATAAAACAATAGATGCCATCAAATCAAACGTGACCTTTCATCAATTAAAGCATTACATATATAAATCGACAATCACACTTGTGACGTCATGTGCATGTTTACTAATAAATAAACTATTTCTGGCATATCTTATCATGACACAGTTCGATTCTAACCCCATTGGCAATTTCAGACATGTCCTGCCATCTGTGAGTAAAATGTGGATTTTTTTGCATTCCGTAACAATCGTGCCATCGCAGACTAGAATGAATCGTGAACGAATCATTGGAATCGATTCGCAATGTGAGATTGAATCGTAGGAATCGAATCGGGAAAAAGAATCCCAACTCTGCTGTTCACCCACGGCGTGGCAACAGGGGCGCTTTACCTAGCGAACCGCTGGCGGCGTGGTAGGGAAAGCTGGCTCGCCATTACTGTTACCTGGGCGACGGCGACATGCCACCTGCGCTGAGCCAGACGTCAAAGGTCGCAACTAATTTTAAACGCACTATAGTCGAAGAGAGTTTATTATAAAAACAGGAACAGACCAACTTTTAAGCCATGTTTACAAACGCACTACAGGGACGTCTAACAGCTGTAGCGACGCCAGCGCTCGAAGCAGTTACGTTTCATATTGCGGTGAACAGAAGACGAACGCCGTCTGTGATCGAATATAGGGCGAGATTTGACAAAGTTCCCTATTACAACATCAAATTTCTTTGACATAAATATTTGACATATCAACTTTGACAAAGTAATATGATACTGTAGTACCGGCCTTACACGTGAAACTTGGCATTCTCGGCACGCTATTGACTCTGTGCATCTCGGAATACTGATTTCGCTAACGATTTCGGAAATGAAATGTCCCATGCGTCTAGCTCCAACTACTATTCCGCGTTCAAAGTCTGTTAATTCCCATCGCGCGGCCACAATCATGTCGGAAGCCTTATCCACTGCCCTTTTTACACCTTGTGTTCGCGATGCCACTGCCATCTGTGTGCATATACGTATCCTGTAACTCAGCGCAGATGGCAGAACTGCTTCGCTGGTGCCTTTACATCTACATTGATACTCTGCAAATCGCATTTAAGTGTCTGGCAGAGGGTTCATCGAACCACCTTCACAACTCTCTATTATTCCAATCTCGTATACCGCATGAAAAGAATCAACACCTGTATCTTTCCGTACGAGCTCTGATTTCCCTTATTTTATCTTGGTGATCGTTCCTCCCTATGTAGGTCGGTGTCAACAAAATATTTTCGCATTCGGAGGAGAAAGTTGGTGATTGGAATTTCGTGAGAAGATACCGTCGCGACGAAAAACGCCTCTCGTCGCGACGAAAAACGCCTCTCTTTTAATGATGTCCAGCCCAAATCCTGTATCATTTCTGTGACACTCTCTCCCATATTTCACTATAATACAAAACGTACTGCCTTTCTTTGAACTTTTTCGATGTACTCCGTCAGTCCTATCTGGTAAGAATCCCACACCGCGCAGCAGTATTCTAAAAGAGGACGGACAAGCGTAGAGTAGGCAGTCTCCTTAGTAGGTCTGTTACATTTTCTAAGTGTCCTGCCAACAAAACGCAGTCTTTGGTTAGCCTTCCCCACAACATTTTCTGTGTGTTCCTCCCAATTTAAGTTGTTCGTAATTGTAATACGTAGGTATTTAGTTGAATTTACGGCTTTTAGATTAGACTGATTTATCGTGTAACCGAAGTCTAACGAGTTCCTTTTAGCACTCATATGGATGACCTAACACTTTTCGTTATGTAGGGCCAACTGACACTTTTCGCACCATTCCGATATTTCTTCTAAATCCTTTTGCAGCTTGTTTTGATCTTCTGATTACTTTACTAGTCGATAAACGACAGCGTCTTCTGCAAACAACCAAAGATGACTGCTCAGGTTGTCTCCCAAATCGTTTATATAGATAAGGAACAGCAAAGGGCCTATAGCACTACCTTGAGGAGCGCCAGAAATCACTTCTGTTTTACTCGATGACTTTCCGTCAATTTCTACGAAATGTGACCTCTCTGACACGAAAGCACAAATCCACTCACATAACTGGGAAGATATTCCATAAGCACTCCATTTTACTACGAGCCGCTTGTGTGGTACAGTGTCAAAAGCCTTCTGGAAATCCATAAATACGGAATCGATCTGAAATTCGTTGTAATAGCAATCAACACTTCATGTGAATAAAGACCTAGTTGTGTTTCACAGGAACGATGTTTTCTAAACTCATGTTCACTGTGTGTCAATAGACCGTTTTCTTCGACGTAATTCATAATGTTCGAACACAATATATGTTCTAAAATCCTGCTACACATGGACGTTAACGATATGGGCCTGTAATTAACTGGATTACTCCTGCTACCTTTCTTGGATATTGGTGTGACCTGTGCAACTTTGTAGTCTTTGGGTACGCATCTTTCGTTCGAGCGAACGGTTGTAAATGATTGTTAAGTATGGAGCTAAAGCATCAGCATACTCCGAAAGGAACCTAATTGGTATACAGTCTGGACCAGAAGACTTTCTTTTATTAAGTGATTTAAGTTGCTTCACTACTCCGAGCATATTTGCTTCTACATTACTCAGTTCTATATTCGAATTCTGGAATATTTACTTCCTCTTCTTTTCTGAAGGCATTTCGGAAGGCTGTGTTTAGTAACTCTGCTTTGGTAGCACTGTCTTCGATAGTATCTCCATTGCTATCGCGCAGAGAAGGCATTGATTGTTTCTTGCCGCTAACATACTTCACATACGACCAGAATCTCTTTGGATTTTCTGCCAGGTTTCGCGACAAAGTTTCGTTGTGGAAACTGTTATAGGCGTCTCGCATTGAAGTCCGCGCTAAATTTCGAGCTTCTGTAAAAGATTGCCAATCTTGGGGATTTTGCGTCTGTTTAAATTTGGCGTGTTTTTTTCGTTGTTTATGCAACAGTGTTCTAACCCGTTTAGTGTAGCAAGGAGGATCAGCTCCGTCGTTTGTTAATTTATTTGGTATAAATCTCTCAATCGATGCCGTACCATTTGTTTGAATTTAAGCCACATGTGGTCTACACTTATATTATTAATTTGGAATGAGTGGAGATTGTCTCTCAGGACGGCGTCAAGTGAATTTTTATCTGCTTTTTTGAATAGGTACATTTTTCGCTTACTTTTCGAGGATTTGGGGATTACAATATTCAGTCTCGCTACGACAGCCCTGTGTTCACTAATCCCTGAATCGGTTTTGATGCTCGTTATTAACTCAGGATTATTTGTTGCTAAGAGGTCAAGTGTGTTTTCACAACCGTTTACTATTCGCGTGGGCTCATGAACTAACTGCGCGAAATAATTTTCAGAGAATGCGTTTAGCACAATTTCGGATGACATTTTATGCGTACCTACGGAAGTAAACATGTATTTTCGCCAACATGCAGATGATGAAGAAATAGATGAAATGTATGACGAGATAAAAGAAATTATTCAGGTAGTGAAAGGAGACGAAAATTTAATAGTCATGGGTGACTGGAATTCGTCAGTAGGAAAAGGGAGAGAAGGAAACATAGTAGGTGAATATGGATTGGGGGGAAGGAATGAAAGAGGAACCCGCCTTGTAGAATTTTGCACAGAGCATAACTTAATCATAGCCAACACTTGGTTCAAGAATCATAAAAGAAGGTTGTATACGTGGAAGAATCCTGGAGATACTAGTAGGTATCAGATAGATTATATAATGGTAAGACAGAGATTTAGGAACCAGGTTTTAAATTGTAAGACATTTCCTGGGGCAGATGTGGATTCTGACCACAATCTATTGGTTATGAACTGCAGATTGAAACTGAAGAAACTGCAAAAAGGTGGGAATTTAAGGAGATGGGACCTGGATAAACTGAAAGAACCAGAGGTTGTAGAGAGTTTCAGGGAGAGCATAAGGGAACAATTGACAGGAATGGGGGAAAGAAAGACAGTAGAAGAAGAATGGGTAGCTCTGAGAGATGAAGTAGTGAAGGCAGCAGAGGATCAAGTAGGTAAAAAGACGAGGGCTAATAGAAATCCTTGGGTAACAGAAGAAATATTGAATTTAATTGATGAAAGGAGAAAATACAAAAATGCAGTAAATGAAGCAGGCAAAAAGGAATACAGACGTCTCAAAAATGATATCGACAGGAAGTGCAAAATGGCTAAGCAGGGATGGCTAGAGGACAAATGTAAGGATGTAGAGGCTTGTCTCACTAGGGGTAAGATAGATACTGCCTACAGGAAAATTAAAGAGACCTTTGGAGAGAAGAGAACCACTTGTATGAATATCAAGAGCTCAGATGGCAACCCAGTTCTAAGCAAAGAAGGGAAGGCAGAAAGGTGGAAGGAGTATATAGAGGGTTTATACAAGGGCGATGTACTTGAGGACAATATTATGGAAATGGAAGAGGATGTAGATGAAGACGAAATGGGAGATAAGATACTGCGTGAAGAGTTTGACAGAGCACTGAAAGACCAGAGTCGAAACAAGGCCCCGGGAGTAGACAACATTCCATTTGAACTACTGATGGCCTCGGGAGAGCCAGTCATGACAAAACTCTACCATCTGGTGAGCACGATGTATGAGACAGGGGAAATACCCTCAGACTTCAAGAAGAATATAATAATTCCAATCCCAAAGAAAGCAGGTGTTGACAGATGTGAAAATTACCGAACTATCAGTTTAATAAGTCACAGCTGCAAAATACTAACGCGAATTCTTTACAGACGAATGGAAAAACTGGTAGAAGCCGACCTCGGGGAAGATCAGTTTGGATTCCGTAGAAATGTTGGAACACGTGAGGCAATACTGACCTTACGACTTATCTTGGAAGAAAGATTAAGAAAAGGCAAACCTACGTTTCTAGCATTTGTAGACTTAGAGAAAGCTTTTGACAATGTTAACTGGAATACTCTCTTTCAAATTCTGAAGGTGGCAGGGGTAAAATACAGGGAGCGAAAGGCTATTTACAGTTTGTACAGAAACCAGATGGCAGTTATAAGAGTCGAGGGGCATGAAAGGGAAGCAGTGGTTGGGAAAGGAGTAAGACAGGGTTGTAGCCTCTCCCCGATGTTATTCAATCTGTATATTGAGCAAGCAGTAAAGGAAACAAAAGAAAAATTCGGAGTAGGTATTAAAATTCATGGAGAAGAAGTAAAAACTTTGAGGTTCGCCGATGACATTGTAATTCTGTCAGAGACAGCAAAGGACATGGAAGAGCAGTTGAACGGAATGGACAGTGTCTTGAAAGGAGGATATAAGATGAACATCAACAAAAGCAAAACGAGGATAATGGAATGTAGTCAAATTAAGTCGGGTGATGCTGAGGGAATTAGATTAGGAAATGAGACACTTAAAGTAGTAAAGGAGTTTTGCTATTTAGGGAGTAAAATAACCGATGATGGTCGAAGTAGAGAGGATATAAAATGTAGACTGGCAATGGCAAGGAAAGCGTTTCTCAAGAAGAGGAATTTGTTAACATCGAGTATAGATTTAAGTGTCAGGAAGTCGTTTCTGAAAGTATTTGTATGGAGTGTAGCCATGTATGGAAGTGAAACATGGACGATAACTAGTTTGGACAAGAAGAGAATAGAAGCTTTCGAAATGTGGTGCTACAGAAGAATGCTGAAGATAAGGTGGGTAGATCACGTAACTAATGAGGAGGTATTGAATAGGATTGGGGAGAAGAGAAGTTTATGGCACAACTTGACTAGAAGAAGGGATCGGTTGGTAGGACATGTTTTGAGGCATCAAGGGATCACAAATTTAGCATTGGAGGGCAGTGTGGAGGGTAAAAATCGTAGAGGGAGACCAAGAGATGAATACACTAAGCAGATTCAGAAGGATGTAGGTTGCAGTAGATACTGGGAGATGAAGAAGCTTGCACAGGATAGAGTAGCATGGAGAGCTGCATCAAACCAGTCTCAGGACTGAAGACCACAACAACAACAACATCGAGGGTAAATTAAAGTCACCACCAACTATTATCGTATGAGTCGGGTACGTGTTCGACATCAAACTCCAGTTGTCTTTGAACCTTCCAGCAACTGTATCATCTGAATTGGGAGGTTCGGAAAGCCGAACTACCAGATCTTTTCCACACTTTCATGTACAATTCTTGTGTCGTCTTAGCCGTCCTCCGCAATCTGTCCCATCTGTGATGCACGCTTTGTTCTTCAGTCTGGCAATATTTGCGCCAGTCCCGGAGATAGTATGTTGTGTGGGGACCAACACGCAACGTGCCGTTTGCCTAGTGAGCTCACACTGACCTACGGCTACAGCGCAAACTCCACGCGGGGTGTATCTCGTCTTATCTCACGTAGCAGAGCGAGATTTGGGATCCTAACAGAAGACTGGCAAAACAGCATACGCAGGGAGAAAAAAAGGTGGCAAAATTCAAACTTTACGTGGATCTGAGTACATTTACATTCGCAGTCGGTCAATCAGTGTGAAGTGCATGGGGCAGAAAGTACACTGGGGCGGTGGCAAGGAGGGGGGGGGGGGGCTATGGAGGCTTTAGCCCCCCCACTCCCCCGTGGAGTATCATATTACACTGGATAAAATGACTTCAGAAATCAGCGAATATATTACTTCAACAGAGTCAATCTTTTTTTAAATAATTATGTAGCAATATAGGTTTCAGTGTATTTCAAGCACAGTTTAACAAAAGAAGAAGACTGGCAAATACGAGGGTTGCCCAGTAAATAATGCCCCATATTTTTTCTCTCCAGAAGTATTTATTCCACAACAATCAAATTTACATATGTGAAAGACTGATGTTTTGTCTACTTGCTTTATTTTTCCACATAATCTCCTTCAAGTTCGACGGCCTTTTTCCAGCGAGACACAAGAGCGTGTATTCCCTGCCGGTAAAAATCTGTACTCTGCCTACGGAGCCAGGTTGTCACTTCGTGAATCACTTCTTCGTCATCGGCAAAACGTCTTCCACGAATGAAATTCTTCATTGGCCCAAACAAGTGAAAGTCTGAAGGAGCCAAATCGGGGCTGTAGGGTGGATGGGGTAACACTATCCAACCCAGTTTCGCGATGTGTTCACAAGTCCTCAAACTTGTGTGAGGACGAGCGTTATCATGCTGAATCAAAACATCCTGTGGGTTAACATGACGCCCAAGGCGCCGGAAGCGCTGCTTAAGTTTGTCTAATGTTTTGAAATAAGCCTCTGAATTTATGGTACTGCCTTTTGGCATCACATCAATGAGAATTACGCCCTCGCAATCCCAAAACACAGTCATCATGACTTTTCCGGCTGAAGGAACTGTTTTGAATTTTTTCTTCTGTGGAGAATAAGCATGACGCCATTCCATCGATTGTCTTTTTGTTTCGGGCTCAAAATGATGCACCCAAGTTTCATCACCTGTCACAATCCGTGACAAAAAGGCCTCCCCGTCAACGTGAAAGCGTCGCAACAAATCGAAAGAAATGTCATTTCTTTGGGATTTGTGATCGACAGTAAGACACCGAGGAACCCATCTTGCACACACTTTTGAGTATCCAAGCTGATTGATAATCACATCCACACTTCCTTTGCTTACTGACAACTCCAGTGCCAATTGTCGAGTCGTAATGCGTCGATCCCGTCGAATGAGAACATCAGCCCGCTGCAACATGTCAGGCGTGACAGCCGTGGGAGGCCTTCCCGACCGCGGCAAATCTCGAAGCTCCGCAGCACCGCCCTCTGATGCTTTCACCCTCTGTGCCCAGCGACCAACAGTACTCCTATCGACTGCAGATGTTCCGTAGACTTTGCACAAGCGTTTATGAATATTGCCCACGGTTTCTTCCTCTGCTACGAGAAATTCAATCACTGCACGTTGTTTATGACGGATGTCACCTGCAGACGCCATTTTAGAACATTCCTACACCACCGCTCTCTGTCGGAGGAAATTGAAACTTTGCGTACACACGCGGGAAACTTCAAATAACTCGCACCTAAAGTGTCACATTTCTAATATTTTTTATTTCGGAGAAAAAAAATATGGGGCATTATTTACTGGGCAACCCTCGTAGTTTATTTCTAAACCAATTAATATCATTTAACTTAATATAGGCGTCTTATTATTTATTAATACACATTTTTCCCTGAACTTACAACAGTTACCAAAAACTACTTTAGGCAACACCAAATTTGACCAATTTGTCGGTAGAGGACCCCAACTCTCCTTTTGTTAAGCCATATTTCAGTCCCTCAAACCCCCTCCACCCATTAGCCGCCCCCCCCCCCCCCCCCCCCGCTTGACCGATTTCTAGAATCGCGCCTGACTCAGTAGGCAGTACAGTTGAAGAGGAATGCACATCTCTAAAAAGAGCAACCGCTGAAGTTGGAAAGAAAAAGATAAGTACAAAGGTAACTGCGAAAAAACCCTGCCTAACAAAAGAAATACTTCAGTTGACCGATGGAAGCAGGAAGTACAAAAATGTTCAAGGAAATTCAGGAATATAGAAATACAAGTCGCTGAGGAATGAAATAAATACGAAGTGCAAGGAAGCTAAGACGACATGGCTGCATGAAAAATGTGAAGAAATCGAAAAAGAAGTGATTGTCGGTAGGACTGACTGATCGTATGGGAAAGTGCAACGGGAATCCCACTGTTAAATGCAGAGGAGAGACCGGATAGGTGGAAAGAATACATTGAAAGCCTCTATGAGGGGAAAGATTTGTCTGATGTGATAGAAGAAGGCACAAGATAGAGTAGCATGGAGTAGCATGGAGAGCTGCATCAAACCAGTCTCTGGACTGAAGACCACAACAACAACAACAACGATAGAAGAAGAAACAAGAGACGATCTAAAGAAGATAGGGATGCAGTATTGGAGTCGGAGGACTGAAGATCAAATAAGGCAGAAGGGGTAGATAACAGTCCATGAGAATTTCTTTGGGGGAAGTGGCAACAAAACAATCAATCACGTTGGTGTGTAGAATGTATGAGTCTGGCGACATATCATCTGACTTTCGGAAAAGCATCAGCCACACAATTCCAAAGACGGCAAGGGCTGACAAGTACGAGAATTGCCGCACAATCAGCTTAACAGCTCATGCGTCCAAGTTACTTACAGTATATAGAAGAATGGAAAATAAAATTGAGAATGCGCTAGGTGACGATCAGTTTGGCTTTAGAAAAGGTAAAGGCACCCGAGAGGCAATTCTGACATTTCGTTTGATAACGGAAACAAGGCTAAAGAAAAATCAAGACAGTTTCTTAGGATTTGTCGCCCTGGAAAAAGCGTTTGACAATGTAAAATGGTGCAAGATGTTCGAAATTCTGAGAAAAATAGGGGTAAGCTATAGGGAGAGACGGGTCATATACAATATGTACAACAACCAAGAGGGAATAATAAGAGTGGACGATCAAGAACGAAGTGCTCGTATTAAGAAGGGTGTAAGACAAGGCTGTAGCCTTTCGCCCCCACTCTTCAATCTGTACATCGAGGAAGCGATGATGGAAATAAAAGAAAGGTTCAGGAGTGGAATTAAAATACAAGGTGAAAGGTTATCAATGATACGATTCGCTGATGACATTGCTATCCTGAGTGAAAGTGAAGGAGAATTAAATGATCTGCTGAACGGAATGAACAGTCTAATGAGTACACAGTATGGTTTGAGAGTAAATCGGAGAAAGACGAAGGTAATGAGACGTAGTGGAAATGAGAACAGCGAGAAACTTAATATCAGGATCGATGGTCACGAAGCAGAGGAAGCTAAGAAATTCTGCTACCTAGGCAGTAAAATAATCAATGACGGACGGAGCAAGGAGGACATCAAAAGCAGACTAGAAATGGCAAAAAGGGCATTCCTGGCCGAGAAAGTCTACTAATATCAAATATCAGCCTTAATTTGAGGAAGACATTTCTGAGAATGTACGTCTGGGGTGCAGCATTGTATAATAATGAAACAAGGACTGTAGGAAAACCGGAACAGAAGAGAATCGAAGCATTTGAGATGTGGTGCTACAGACGAATGTTGAAAATTAGGATTGATACGGTAAAGAATGAGGAGGTTCTGCGCAGAACCGGAGAGGAAAGGAATATGTGGAAAACACTGACAAAAAGAAGGGACAGGATGATAGGGCATCTGTTAACACATCTGG
The DNA here is from genome assembly GCF_023864275.1 of Schistocerca cancellata. Taxonomy (NCBI): domain Eukaryota; kingdom Metazoa; phylum Arthropoda; class Insecta; order Orthoptera; family Acrididae; genus Schistocerca; species Schistocerca cancellata. Next base: position 33,600,748 of record NC_064636.1, read on the forward strand.
GATTGACTTCCGTGGTACTAGAGGGAGCTGTAGAGGACAAAAACTGTAGAGGAAGACAGAGATTGGAGTACGTCAAGCAAATAATTGAGGGCGTAGGTTGCAAGTGCTACTCTGAGATGAAGAGGTTAGCACAGGAAAGGAATTCGTCGCGGACCGCATCAAGTCAGTCAGAAAAAAAGGACGAATTTAAAAATTTAAAACGCTGTCATAATCTACTCATAAAGAAGTACAATAACGCAATAAGGCAGTTACTACAGTTAGAAACTGTGTATATCTATTGCGGCAGCATACCTCACTGCGCGGAAGTTGCACAGACTGCATTCATTCAGTATCCAAGAATGAGAGCAGTTAGCGACTTCCAACAATCCTTACACGTAATTTGAAATAATTTCGAAACTCTTTCTCGCTGACAACCCCCCAACAAAATAATGAAAGGAACAAATAATTATCGCTTATTACACTACTGACCATTAACATTGCTGCACCAAGAAGAAATTGAACAAATATATTATACTAGAACCTACATGTGATTACATTTTCACGCAATTTGGGTGCATAGATCCTGAGAAATCAGTACCCAGAACAACCACCTCTGGCCGTAATAACGGCCTCGGTACGCCTGGGCATTGAGTCAAACAGAGCTCGGATGGCGTGTACAGGTACAGCTGCCCGTGCAGCTTCAACACGATACCACAGTTCATCAAGAGTAGTGACTGCCGTATTGTGACGAGCCCGTTGCTCGGCCGCCATTGACCAGACGTTTTCAGTTGGTGAGGGATCTGGAGAATGTGCTGACCAGGGCAGCAGTCGAACATTTCCTGTATCCAGAAAGGCCCGTACAGGACGTGCAACATGCGGTCGTGCGTTATCCTGCTGAAATGTAGGGTTTCGCTGGGATCGAACGGAGGGTAGCGACACGGGTCGTAACACATCTGAAATCTAACGTCCACTGTTCAAAGTGCCGTCAATGCGAACAAGAGGTGACCGGGACGTGTAACCAATTGCACCCCATACCATCACGCCGGGTGATACGACAGTACGGCGATGACCAATACACGCTTCCAATGTGCGTTCACCGCGATGTCGCCAAACACGGATGCGACCATCACGATGCTGTAAACAGAAACTGGATTAACCCGAAAAAATGACGTTTTGCCATTCGTGCACCCAGGTTCGTCGTCTACACCATCGCAGGCGCTCCTGTCTGTGATGCAGCGTCAAGGGTAACCACAGCCGTGGTCTGCGAGCTGATAGTCCATGCTGCTGCAAACGTCGTCGAACTGTTCGTGCAGATGTTTGTCATCTTGCAAGCGTCCCCATCTGTTGACTCAGGGATTGAGACGTGGCTGCACGATCCGTTACAGCCGAGCGGATAAGATGCCTGTCATCTTGACTGCTAGTGATACGAGGCCGTCGGGTTCCAGCACGGCGTTCCGTATTACCCTCCTGAACCCGCCGATTCCATATTCTGCTAACAGTCATTGGATCTCGACCAACGCGAGCAGCAATGTCGCGATACGATAAACAACAATCGCGATAGGCTACAATCCGACCTTTATCAAAGTCGAAAACGTGACGGTACGCATTTCTCCTCCTTACACGAGGCATCACAACAACGTTTCACCAGGGAACGCCGGTCAACTGCTGTTTGTGTGTGAGAAATCGGTTGGAAACTTTCGTCATGTCAGCACGTTGTAGGTGTCGCCACCGGCGCCAACCTTGTGTGAATGCTCTGAAAAGCAAATCAGCATCTTCTTCCTGTCGGTTAAATTTCACGTCTGTAGCACGTCATCTTCGTGGCGTAGCAATTTTAATGGCCAGTAGTGTACATTTCCGGTGTTTGTTAAGCGAAACTTCACCATCAGGCATGAGGTTTTAATCTGCTACTTCTTCACTGCAAAGTGTATTCGCAACACATTTTGCAGACGGTATACACGTATTGGTATATAGCTGCAAAATTATTCCGTAGTGTGGGACATAGGAGAAGAGATGTGACGTCATAAACACTGAGATGCCTCAGAAGTTAGCTTGTTTAAAACGGAGCAGTTTTATACACGGGAATCAGGTTCTTTAAGGTATAGGGAGTGGAGACTGGACGTTACTGGTTGAACTCCTAATTTTCCATAAACACAGATTTCTCCAGACGTTCGAATCAGTTGAGCGAAGATCGCGTTCCAATGATTCGTGTTTAAAAACATTGAGCTGCCACATTTCTAAGACAGTTTAGCGGGCAGCTATGTGCTCTTTCCACAATTTTGTGGACTAATGTTCAGGGCAAAGTACACAAAAGGTTCAATCGAATACTGTATTCAGCGTAACAATAAACCTGAAGTAAACATTACAGCTTGTATTCTTTCGCGTTTACTGCAATCTCATTGGATATCGTTTCACGTGGAGTGGAAGCCAAGGTGTCTCGAGTACACTAAAGTACGGTAATAGAGATACGTTTTACGCTATGCTTTCCGCGCACGTCGATTGTGCTATAATACGGGACAACAGCTTTACCGGCGCATTTGACTAGGAAGCAAAAACTCAACCAGCTGGTCCAACTAACCTGCAGTTCCAGTTAAGACGTAAAAAAGAGACAAGCAGAGAAACAATGTAGTGTCGAATGTCATTTAATTTTTGAACAGAACGAAATAATATTCGGCAAAATTCCGGTAATACTGCACGCTTCTTAGGGGACAAGACGGAAAGCCTAACACGCTCTCGTCATGCGTGCCGGCTATGGGGAAGCGCCGGGGTTCCAGCGCCCACATACATATTCTTGTGGATGCGCTGCACCCACAAAATTTTTAGTTCGATAAAAACAAAATAAAATATTTCTCACTTGCCTTTATAAAAAAAAGTAATCAACTATTGAAATGAAATGATCGTATAGCATTGTTGGCCGTATTATCAAGTCCTTTTTACTAGACGCCACTTCGGCGACTTGCGAGTCAATGATGATGAAGAACACAACACCCAGTCATCACGAGACAGAGAAAATCCCTGACCCCGTCGGGAATCGAACCCGGGACCGAGTGCGCTGGAAGCGAGAACGCTACCGCAACAACACCAGCTGCGGACAATCAACTAATAAAAAATGAGATAGAAGTTAAAATTTTTGAGTTCTAACACATATCTGTTTCTTCTCGATGTCTTTGTGCAAAGGCAACCAAGCAATACCCTCACCCCCCCCCCCCCCCACCGTTCTTTGCCTTTCTCTGGCCAAGTCGAAAGCAGTCGCACTGTACTATGAACGGAATCCCGTTTTTTTGCCTGCTTTCATACATGTTTTTTTAGAAGAGATCCGCTACAATGCGGCCACGCCATTCGTCAATAATTGTTTTAATGTATCTGCCTGCAAATACTGAGCAATAATAAAGACTAATTCAAGATACATGAACGCCGATTATTAAAGACGACGTCAACAGCATTTTTTAAACATAACAACGGAGTGGTTTAAGATTTCAGTGAAATTGTTTTCACGTAATCTGGATTATTCTAGTTCTGTTTGTTGAGACAATGGCTTTATGGTTTGCAGGAGCTTATATTGTACACTGAAGGGACAGTCGATGAAAATGCATTTTCTGGCATATTAGCGAAGTTTCGACATGCGGGAAACTTTTTTGTTACTGGACCTAGGTGGGCACATTATGCTGCGAAATCTTGAGAATGAATCATATTTTCATCTACTCCAAACCGGAATCTGTCATGAGTTTTCTATCACGAGATAATTTTCGTTATATGTGACCCATAATGGTCCACTCGCTAGTCAAGTACTTTGAACGGCCCCCCGCGCGGTTTCGTTACGAGAAACAGATCGCTAAGTTTGTAGTAATCAAATAACAGGGGCCAACCTTTCAGGCGAACCGAAAATGAAAATATTTTTGTGCTATACAGCAGACGCAGGTATTCAGTCTGGTGTAGAAGACTTAGGACTTAGGTACACTGCAGGCAACTGTGTTACTGACATTTTTAGATGCTTATCAACATCATTATATTTCCTCATAGCATATATCTTAGATTTTGCTACGTCAGAAATAGGCGGATCGGAAAATATAATACTTTGAATATAGTAAACGAGTGGTGTCTTTGATTAAATCACATTCGATTTTGCAACACACTCCATTGAATTTCTGCTTCTACCCGTTGTAATGAAAGTTGCGTTAGGTAATTATAGGTTATACATTTTATGTTATGGGTCAAGATTTTTGTTTTTTCGGGCATACGTTACGCCTCTGGGTCTGTGGGTTCGTCCAAGTACATTTGAGCCCGACTTTGACCTCATTTCTGTTGCTTTTAAGTCAGCTGTATCACCACCTGAGCTAAGGCAGTCTCAACGTACGCTTATAGTAGCGGCATATTTTTTGGAAAATTGTGGTAAGTTCCTGTGGGACTAAACTGCTGAGGTCGCCGGCCCCTAGGCTTACACACTACTTTAACTTACGCTATGGACAACACTCACACACATCCATGCCCAAGAAAGGGCTCAAACCTCCGACGGAGAGGGGGGGGGGGGACGCGCGAACCTTGGCAAGGCGTCCTAGACCACGCGGCGGTATATTTTATTTTTATCACAGCACTGTTCTTCATGACACAGGCAGTGTTCATGACATATCATGAATTAAAGACAAACATATATATGTTTGCAGGTACATTCGTCGGTGTACGCGGATATTGTCTTCAGAACGTATTGCCAATGGAGTTGTTAGTACAGAAGTGATAAACCAAAACGTCGTGTCTGATGCCGAAGTTTTACCGCGGGAAGAGCGAAAATCTAAGTGGAAAATCAATGGTACTTTATTCCTTTCCTTTTAGAAAGTCAGTTAAGTTTTCCAGATATTGTCTGTGTTTTAGTTCCGTCTGTTCGTGCGAAGATCGTAAGAAATTTTAGATCGGGAAACAGGTAGGAACTTCGCAGTTAGGTTGAAAGGACACACATGAATAGCTTCAAAGAACGAACGCAGAATTGTGAGAGCAATGAAATTACGTTTCATATACACCTACTTTCGAAATGTGGTGCTACAGAAGAATGCTGAAGATTCGGTGGGTAGATCACATAACTAATGAGGAGGTACTGAATAGAATTGGGGAGAAGAGGAGTTTGTGGCACAACTTGACAAGAAGAAGGGACCGGTTGGTAGGACATGTTCTGAGGCATCAAGGGATCACCAATTTAGCATTGGAGGGCAGCGTGGAGCGTAAAAATCGTAGAGGGAGACCAAGAGATGAATACACTAAGCAGATTTAGAAGGATGTAGGGTGCAGTAGGTACTGGGAGATGAAGAAGCTTGCACAGGATAGAGTAGCATGGAGAGCTGCATCAAACCAGTCTCAGGACTGAAGACCACAACAACAACAACATACACTTACGCATCCAAAAACACAAAGCAGAACGAGCAGAAAGTGCAACGAAAATTCCACAAGGTCCACCCAAAGGGCCGACCGCTGTGGCCGAGCGGTTCTAGCCGCTTCAGTCCGGAATCGCGCTGCTGCTAAGGTCGTAGGTTCGAATCCTGCCTCGGGCGTGGATGTGTGTGATCCACTTAGGTTAGTTAAGTTCAAGTAGTTGTAAGTCTAAGTGACTGATGACCTCAGATGTTAAGTCCCATAGTGCTTAGAGTCATTTGAACCATTTGAACGACCCAAAGGAACTCCAAAAGATTTCCTGGAAGATCTTGAATCCTAAATGGTAATTTGGTGAAAATGTTAAGGTTTGATGAAGAATAAAACACGTACATGTCGAATAAATATTTATTGTCAATAGTCGTACTTTTATATTTATTTCACTTTTTTTTAACTTTTAGGCGACAGCTTTCACTCTTTGATGTACCCTTTCGAGTCCCGTTTGCACAATCTCTCGAGTAGTTACGGACTGCTGTGTGACTCTGTATGAATGTTTGAAAAGAGAATATTTGAAGGTTAGTATTCTGATATTTCATAACTCACACAAATAATTCGCTTAAGCAGAAAATTTAGGAAACAGTTACCTTGTGGATGATGAACTTGGGCAGTACCGCTATCAGACATAATAGTTACTTTCTCTGATGGTGTGCAGATGAAACTGCTTTCACCTGTCATCCAAGAATTAGTTATATCTTCATCTCCCTCAGATACTTCGAGTATTGACTTTTGCATTATCCTCCTTAATTTTTTTTTTCGGCTTGACATTTGTGTTAATAACCTTAATTCCGATGCCACATAGTCTCCAAACACCTGATGTTCACCAACATAGCTACAGTAAGACAGATGCCCGAATGGCTGTACAGATGGCCCATGGTCCGCGTTCCGATCACCAAGACCTCTCTCCCCGTCAAACTACGATTTTGCGCGCAGTCTTCCGCGCTGTAACGATACTAAAAGCCATAGAACATTAGGTGTGCTAAGACAGGCCGTGGAGATTATACCAATAAAGTCTTAAGATCTCCGGCCGTTCGAGATACAGGGCAGGACGAGAAGTTTCTCGAGCTGTGACGTAGACAGCTGTCGGCGCGGCGCGACTTGCGGAGCCCCCTGTGCCGTGCCGCCTGGCGCCTCGTCGCGCCGTGACGTCACGCTCGGCATGTGACTCCCGGCATGCAGTGCGTCAGCCGCCGGCGTTCCACAGGTGGCAGTCTGGCTGCTGCAGTGCTGTGAGTTTGTAACAAGCTGACGCGGAGCCACGAAAATACGGCAGGCGTTCGATTGACTCGCGTGGCCTATAATAAATACAGGCCCGTGCGCACGTCCGTGTGACGTCAGTAATGTGTGTTACTACTGGCCGACACTAAGGCCGGTATTACACTATCAAATTTCTTTGTCAGAGATTTGATCAATTTTTCCGTCAAATATATTTGACAAAGATCTTTGACGTAGCGCTAGAAGTGGTATTACAGTCATCAAATTTTTCGTCAAAGTTCAAGATGGCTGACAACAACTTGTTATTAACCGCAGCAGTTGCACGTACCGCAATTGCATTGTGTGCGCATGCGGAAAAGAAGTGGGGGAAAAAAAGGAACCATACATACGAGGTTTACAAATTCCTGGGATTACAACTTGATAATAAATTCAGTTGGGAGGAGCACACCACAGAACTGCAGAAACGCCTTAACAAATCTGTATTTGCAATTCGAGTGTTGGCAGACATAGGCAACATAAAAATGAAAAAGCTTCCATAATGTCATATGGTATAATATTTTGGGGTAAATCTTCTAGTCAAACAAAAGTTTTCAGAGTCCAAAAGCGTGTAATACGTAATATTTGTGGAGTAAATTCACGGACGTCCTGCAGAAACCTCTTCAAAGAACTGGGTATACTAACTACTGCCTCTCAGTATATTTACTCCTTAATGACATTTGTCCTAAATAATATATCTCTTTTTCCAACAAACAACTCAGTTCATACATATAATACCAGGAACAAAAATGATCTGCACAAGGACTTAAAAGCACTTACTTTAGTTCAAAAAGGGGTCCACTACTCAGCAACACTCAGCTTCAATAATTTGCCAGCAAACAAAAAGTTTATTTACAAATATAGATCAGTTTAAAAGGAGCCTGAAAGACTTACTAGTGGCCAACTCCTCCTACTCCATTGACGAAATTTTTAATAGGAACATATGATGGATTGTATTTATTCATACTATTAGTATTGTTATTTCAGCTTTAAAAAAAATTGACATGTTCCACATCCACGAGGATCTCCTCAGCACGGATCTATGGAACGAAAAACTAATCTAATCTGGGTGAAGCCGTGGGTTTTACGACGACACGATAAAAGCATTCAACAAAACTTGTTACGTGAGCTTACAGTGGAAGACGTAAAGTCGTACATCAATTACTTAAGAATGGATGAGCATACATTTCTGTATGTGCTCAGTGAGGTGTATCCTCATATCACAAAGCACAATATTCACTTAAGAACTGCTACATCTGCAGAAGACAGGCTCACTGTAACACTCCGATTCCTTGCTACAGGAGAGGGTTATGTTAGGTTATGTTAGGTTAGGTTAGGTTAGGTCGAACCTGCGGCCGTAGCGGACGCGAGGTTCCAGACTAGCGCCTAGAACCGCTCGGTCATTCTGGCCGGCTCTGCCTTCATATTTGCATACACTATACTCATTTAAAACATACCATTTCTTAATTCAATTCATCATAATCGATGTTTTTGGTACGCCTATAACAGTTATTCATGATTTAAATAATTAATCACTGCATTAGTCACGTCCTTTTCATGCTTCTACATCTACATCTACACCCGTACTCCGCAAGCCACCTAATGGTGTGTGGCGGAGGGTACCTTGAGTACCTCTACCGGTTCTCCCTTCTATTCCAGTCTCGTATTGTTCGCGGAAAGAAGGATTGTCGGTATGCCTCTGTGTGGGCTCTAATCTCTCTGATTTTATCCTCACGGCCTCTTCGCGAGATATACGTCGGAGGGAGCAATATACTGCTTGACTCCTCGGTGAAGGTATGTTCTCGAAACTTCAACAAAACCCAGTACCGAGCTACTGAGCGTCTCTCCTGCAGAGTCTTCCACTGGAGTTTATCTGTCATCTCCGTAACGCTTTCGCGGTTACTAAGTGATCCTGTAACGAAGCGCGCTGCTCTCCGTTGGATCTTCTCTATCTCTTCTATCAACCCTATCTGGTACTGATCCCACACTGCTGAGCAGTATTCGAGCAGTGGGCGAACAAGCGTACTGTAACCTACTTCCTTTGTTTTCGGACTGCATTTCCTTAGGACTCTTCCAATGAATCTCAGTCTGGCACCTGCTTTACCAACGATTAATTTTATATGGTCATTCCATTTTAAATCACTTTTAATGCCTACGCCCACATAATTTATGGAATTAACTGCTTCCAGTTGCTGACCTGCTGTATTGTAGCTAAATGATAAAGGATCTTTCTTTCTATGTATTCGCAGCACATTACATTTGTCTACATTGAGATTCAATTGCCATTCCCTCTACCATGCGTCAATTCGTTGCAGATCCTCCTGCATTTCAGTACAATTTTCCATTGTTACAACCTCTCGATATACTACGGCATGATACGCAGAAAGCCTCAGTGAACTTCCGATGTTATGCACAATACGACATGTTTCGAAAATTTATTCTCGTTATCAGGAGGAAATATTTACACATGTGTTTTATGTGGTGTTTGTATCTGTGTTGTTCTGCGTCCCTTACCCTGCAGTTGTGGTTTTATAGTTTTACTGCAGTCGAACAGATTTCTTTTGTCCGATTTTCCGAAAACATCACATACAACCTGTACGTCAATATTTGTTCCTGATCATGAGAAAAAAATTGTCCCAACGCACCGTACAAATCGTGAAAAAGTACTCATAAATGGTCCATTATTTCATTATTTACACCGTGAATGCTACCGGTACTTCTCCTAAAGATACTTTCGTGGTTAGGTGAAGGCTGTTAGCAACAGGGGGAAGCCACTCCAGCTTGCAATGAGTTCACGGCACACAAATTCCACAGTGTACCAGTTTACGTATTATTTCAGAAGCATGTGAACCGATGAGTACAAATCACCTAGGAGGAATTTATGAAGCTTAAGTTGGGTTATTTAGAGTACAAATAAATATACAATTATTTAATGTATGTACAGTTTGAACAGGTGGACGGTTTCAAGTACTTAGGATGCATATTCTCACAGGATGGCAACATAGTGAAAGAACTGGAAGCGAGGTGTAGCAAAGCTAATGCAGTGAGCGCTCAGCTACGATGTACTCTCTTCTGCAAGAAGGAAGTCAGTACCGAGACTAAGTTATCTGTGCACCGTTCAATCTTTCGACCAACTTTGTTGTATGGGAGCGAAAGCTGGGTGGATTCAGGTTACCTTATCAACAAGGTTGAGGTTACGGATATGAAAGTAGCTAGGATGATTGCAGGTACTAGTAGATGGGAACAATGGCAGGAGGGTGTCCACAATGAGGAAATCAAAGAAAAACTAGGAATGAACTCTACAGATGTAGCAGTCAGGGCGAACAGGCTTAGATGGTGGGGTCATGTTACACGCATGGGAGACGCAAGGTTACCCAAGAGACTCATGGATTCAGCAGTAGAGGGTAGGAGGAGTCGGGGCAGACCGAGGAGAAGGTACCTGGATTCGGTTAAGAATGATTTTGAAGTAATAGGTTTAAACATCAGAAGAGGCACCAATGTTAGCACTGAATAGGGGATCATGGAGGAACTGTATAAGGGGGGCTATGGTCCAGACTGAACGCTGAAAGGCATAATCAGTCTTAAATGATGATGATGATGACAGTTTGAACACGCTGGGCTTCTCACATCTTCATCTACTTCCATATCGTTTGTTTTTGTAACTATGTAAGCTTAACATCATTCACAGAGCGGCCACTTCGAATGCAAATCATTGGTGCAGCTATTCCAACCGCTTATTACGGTTTTTGTAGTCAGCGTGCTTAGTGTTACGAAAAATTTCGTATTTTTCATACTTTCCGATGATTGCTGTGGCGCTAGCCACCAATTATACTTCGTCATTTTATACCTTAAATCAGGGCTTAACAACTGGCCGGTTTTGAGCGCGAGTACTCGCGTCTGCTCAGGCACGTGCTCGCGAGCAGGTGCAATGTCGTGGAGTAGGGAGGGAGGGGAGGGAGGGGAAATGCGCGCGGACGTTTGAATGTGATCTCGCGTTCTTAGCATATTTAACTAGCCATCTGAATGCTTTGAACATTTTACTACAAGGTAAAGATCTGCCAATTACTCATTTCATAGATCCAATACGAGCTTTTAAAATGAAATTGACACTTTGGGTGAGTCAGCTGGAAACAGGAAACCTAGCTCATTTTCCTAAATTATCATCCATGCAAGATGTTCACAAAGACTGTGAACGTTATTCACATAGTTTAGTTGATCAGCGCTTTCAAGATCTGACAGCACTAGACAGTGATTTTGATCTGTTCTCTCCATATTCAGCGAATATTTAAGAGATTCGTCGTGAGCTGCAACTAGAAATTATTGACCTGCAGTGTGACAGAGAATACAGAGACAAATTTCAGAACAAGAAAAACATTTTGGAGTTCTACAGAGACTTCCCTCAGGATAGATTTCCTCGTTTGTACAAACTGGCGGCTACAATAATATCAATGTTCGGTTCCACGTATGTTTGTGAACAACTGTTCTCTGCAATGAAATGTAACAAGAGGCGCCTGAGAAACGCATTGTCTGATCGAAATTTAAAACTGCACGCTGCGCCTACAATGCACAAGAACAATTACTCCGAACATAGACGCAATTGTAAAGGGTAAAAAGTACAAGATAACCGAGAATCCCACACTTCAGTGACACCTTTTATTGTGTTAACAGTTGACAAATTAATACGAATGTAGAGGCATACACTAAGCTAATAAAATTATGTGGCACGTGTACATTCTCAGTTATTTGTTTCATTTGTCACAGTAATAATTCGTGAGTGATACCCCTGCAGGTGGCCGCGGATTTACATTGACTGGCGGCAGCTGTTGAGTGCCCCACGTGACTCTCCCCACTCCCCGCTCTGGTCCGGTAGTGGGGGTAGCGTGCTCGCGCTGCTCCGTGCTCGCGCCTTGCTGCTCACAGCATTCTCCGCGAGCACGTATGTTGTGAAGCCCTGCCTTAAATACACTGAAGCAAGCGAAGCGACATGTACGCAATGGCAAACTTTGTTGTGTTGGTTATGCCCTTGCTTTAACTTTTATCAAAGATCTTGGCTGAAAGCTTCACTTCTACACTGTCAAAGAATTGCCGTAAGGGCTTTGATAAATATTAATCGTTGACTACGAAAACTATATTGCTATTGTCACACAGACGTGCGCTTAGACCAGGGTATAGTGTATGTGCCCAACGATTAATACTAGTCAAAGACCAAAGATATCACTATGTCTGCGTGAAAACCCTTATATCAGTTATTTGACAGTGTAGTAGCGCAGCTTTTAGCAAAGATCGTTGATAAAAGTTACGCGTCGCCTCGCTTGCTTTCGTGAGTTTAAGCTATAAAATGGCAAAGTATAATTTGGTGCTTGGCTGGCACCACAGTGATCGTTGCAAAGTATGAAAACTACGAAATTATTCATACCAAACAGCAGGCTGGTTAGAAAAAACCGTAACAAGAGGTTGGAATAGCTGCAGCAATCAGCTGATTCTGAATTTGCTGCATTGTGGATGATATCAAGCTTACATATCAAAACAAATGATATAGAAGAAGATAGAAGTGCGAAAAGCCAGTTGTGCTCAAAGTATATGTAAGTGAAACAAAAGTGATATCATACACTCGAAATAACGTAATATAACCTTCATAAATTCCTCATTGGGTGATTAATATATTGGTTTACAGGTTTCTGGAATAATATGTAATATGGTACATTCTGGGATTCGTGTACTATATTGAAAGCTGGAATAGCTTTCGCCTGTTACTGTAAACCTTAAATTAGACATGAGACCATCTTTAGCAGATGTAACATTCATGATTTAAACAATGGAACACTCTACCAATTATGTACTTGTTCCAGGATTTGTACAATGCTTTGCGAGAATTTATTCTCATGATCAAGTACAAATATTTACAAAGGTATTTTATGTGATGTTTCGAAGAAACGTCCAAAAAAAAAAAATTGGACGATTGGAGTTGATCATAATAACTGAAGGCGAGAAAGGCAGAACAAAACACATACAAACACTACATAAAATATCTATGTGGATATTACCTTTTGATTACGAGAATAAATGCTCGAAAAGCGTCATATCAAACATGAAAAAATACGTAACTAGTGTAGCGTTTCATAATTTAAATAATGAATGATACCGTTGCACGCTTTCCAAAAACATCGATTGTTATTGTTGTTGTCTTCAGTCCTGAGACTGGTTTGATGCAGCTCTCCATGCTACTCTATCCTGTGCAAGCTTCTTCATCTCCCAGTACCTACTGCAACCCACATCCTTCTGAATCTGCTTAGTGTATTCATCTCTTGGTCTCCCTCTACGATTTTTACCCTCCACACTGCCCTCCAATACTAAATTGGTGATCCCTCGATGCCTTAGAACATGTCCTACCAACCGATCCCTTCTTCTAGTCAAATAGTGCCACAAACTCCTCCCCAATTCTATTCATTACCTCCTCATTAGTTATATGATCTACCCACCTAATCTTCAGCATTCTTCTGTAACACCACATTTCGAAAGCTTTTATTTTCTTCTCGTCCAAACTATTTATCGTCCACGTTTCACTTCCATACATGGCTACATTGCATACAAATACTTTCAGAAACGACTTCCTCACGCTTAAATCTATACGCGATGTTAACAAATTTCTCTTCTTCAGAAACGCTTTCCTTGCCATTGCCAGTTTACATTTTATATCCTCTCTACTTTGACCATCATTAGTTATTTTGCTCCGCATATAGTAAAACCCCTTTACTACTTTAAATGTCTCATTTCCTAATCTAATTCCGGCAGCATCACCCGATTTAATTCGACTACATTCCATTATCCTCGTTTTGCTTTTGTTGATGTTCGTCTTATATCCTCCTTCCAAGACACTGTCCATTCCGTTCAACAGCTCTTTCAACTCGTCTGCTGTCTCTGACAGATTTAGAATGTTTTATGATGATTTAAATTAAGAAATGGCATTCCTTAAATGAGTACCGTATTTGCAAATTTGAGGGGCCACTTTCTTGAGCGTAGACCTAAACGCTTGTTCGCCCGTTCTCAAATAATTTTCGTTGTGTTTTATATCCTGTAGCTCAGTAAGCAATTTCTTGTGAGACCTTTGAGCTTCTACTCTCGCTGTCCACGGTTTCACCCACCATCGTTTCCATTTCTCTCTTTTCCTATAATGCTCTCGCCGCTAACATATACTGTTATTAACTGTTTGGCGCCGGCCGTTGTGGCCGAGCGGTTCTAGGCCCTTCAGTCCGGAACCACGCGGCTGCTACGGTCGCAGGTTCGAATCCTGCTTCGGGCATGGATGTGTGTGATGTCGTTAGGTTAGTCAGGTTTAAGTAGTTCTAAGTTCTAGGGGTCTGATGACGTCAGATTTTAAGTCTCATAGTGCTTAGAGAAATTTGAAATTTGAACTGTTTGGCATCCGTTCCCGAACAACCATGACGAAAAAATTTGACGATCGTGTAAAAGCTCTAGTGAAGTAACCTGATCGAAGAAGCTTCACGAAATCTTCGAGAAAGCACGGGTTTGTGTCGGCCGGCTGTTGACACTACCTTGCTGACGTCACATAGACGTGCGCTTAGGCCTGTATTTATCGTAGCCCACGCTCACTGGGGAGGCGCACGAGAAGGACACGCCGTGGTGCGTACGTCACAGCACGTGACACTGCTCGCGTTACGAGTGCCAGAAACCGTCTCTGGCGGCGAGTGAGCGACTATTTCAGACGAGTTTAACAACTCTTGACGGCGCGTTTAAACGCGTAAAAGCTATTGACGGCATACGAAAAAATTAAGGGCTTGCCGTAGATAGGCTACCTTTTCGGTTACATATCGATATGCCGTGGGGCCTGCAAGGAGCCGAGCGTTCGCGAAGTGTGACGTCACAAGTTCGTTGCGAGGCCCGTATTTCTCGTGGGTCCCGCGTATTCGGAAGGGACGTCAGAATAAATTGTCTGTCGCTGCGACCACCAAAATCGACATGAGTAATGTACTAGTAGATATCCTCGGAGTAGTGAAGCAACTCAAATCACTTAATAAAAGCAAGTCTCATGGTCCAGACTGTATACCAATTACGTTCCTTTCCGGATATGCTGATGCATTAGCTCCATACTTAACAATCATATACAGCCGTTCGCTCGACGGAAGATCCGTACCCAAGGACTGGAAAGTTGCACAGGTCACACCAATATTCAAGAAAGGTAGCAGGAGTAATCCACTACAGGCCCATATCGTTAACGTCGATATGCAGCAGGATTTTGGAACATGTATTGTGTTCCAACATTGTGAATTACCTCGAAGAAAACGGTCTATTGACACACAGTCAATACGTATTTACAAAACATTGTTCTTGTGAAACACAACTGTCTCTTCACTCGCATGAAATGTTGAGTGCAATTGACAAGGGATTTCAGATTCATTATGTATTTCTACATTTCGGGAAGGCTTTGGACACTGCACCACACAAATGGTTTGTAGTGAAATTGCGTGGTTATGGAATATCGTCTCAGATGTGTGACTGGATTTGTGATTTCCTGTGAGTGAGATCACAGTTCGTAGTAATTGACGGAAAGTCATCGAGTAAAACAGAAGTGATTTCTGGCGTTCCCCAAGGTAGTGTTATAGTCCCTTTGCTGTTCCTATATTAACGATTTGGGACACAGTGTGAGCAGCCGTCTTAGCTTGTTTACAGGTGACGCTGTCATTTATCGACTAGTGGTCATCAGAAGAACGGAAGAAACGGCAAAACGATTTAGAAAAGAAATCTGTATCGTGCGAAAAATGGCAATTCTCCATAAATAACGGTCGGCCACTGTGACCGAGCGGTTCTAGGCGCTTCAGTCCGGAACCGCGGGACCGCTACGGTTGTAGGTTCGAATCCTGCCTTGGGGTCCGCACCTCGTGGTCGTGCGGTAGCGTTCTCGCTTCCCACGCCCGGGTTCCCGGGTTCGATTCCCGGCGGGGTCAGGGATTTTCTCTGCCTCGTGATGACTGGGTGTTTTGTGATGTCCTTAGGTTAGTTAGGTTTAAGTAGTTCTAAGTTCTAGGGGACTGATGACCATAGATGTTAAGTCCCATAGTGCTCAGAGCCCTGCCTTGGGCATGCATGTGGTTTAGGTGGTTTAGGTGGTTCTATGGGACTGATGACCTCAGATGTTAAGTCTCATAGTGCTCAGAGCCATTTGAACCATTTGAAGAATGTAAGCGTAGGCTTCCGCGGCCGTTGTCTTCTTCAATAAAATTCTTCAGGGTATCAGACCGCATCGTCATAATTTAAAATGCGCCAACGTTTCGGCCAGCGTTGCAGCTAACCTTCATCAGGGCGTTACTTTAAACAGTTTAACGCAAGGCCCTGATGAAGGCTAGCTGAAACGCTGGCCGAAACGTTGGCGCAATTTAAAATTATGACCATGCGGTCTGATACACTGAAGAATTTTATTGAACATTTGAAGAATGATTGTCGGTAAGCCTCTGTGCAGGTTGCAATTTGTCGAATTTTCTCGTCGTGGTTCCGCGAGTCGTAAGCTGCTCTACCAGAACATTAGGACCACCTTCCTAATAGCCGGAATGTCCACCATTAGCAGGGGTGACAGCAGGGGCGTGTCGTGCCATGGAAGCACTGAGGCATTTACCGGCGTGATGTGTTGCTTATGAGCAGCCGCTCGACCATGAAATGCAAGTTTTCTAACCTCCAGCCTAACTGTCACAGTACTTGCATAGTACCGATGTAATTTGAAATTCCTGTGTGATGGTCTGGATAGATGTCTGCCTATTACACATTATGACCCTCTTCAACTGTTGGCCGTCTCTGTCAGTCAACAGACGAGGTCGGCCTGTACGCTTTTGTGCTGTACGTGTCCCTTCACGTTTCCACTTTCCTATCAGATCGGAAACAGCGGACATAGGGATGTTTAGCAGTGTGGAAATTTCTCGTACAAACGTATCGCACAAGTGACACCCAGTCACCTGACCACGTTTGAAGTCCGTGAGTTCCGCGGAGCGCCCCAGTCTGCTCTCTCACGGTGTCTGATCACTACTGAGGTCGCTGATATGGAGTACCTGGCAGTAGGTGGCAGCACAGTGAACCTAATATGAAATGGTTTTTTGGGGTGTCCGGATACTTTTGATCACATAGTCGTTTAATGAACGAAGTAAGAGCATATGGACTATCAGACCAATTGTGTGATTGGATTGAAGAGTTCCTAGATAACAGAACGCAGCATTTCATTCTCAATGGAGAGAAGTCTTCCGAAGTAAGAGTTATCTCCGGTGTGCCGCAGGGGAGTGTCGTAGGGCCGTTGCTATTCACAATATACGTAAATGACCTTGTGGATGACATCGGAAGTTCACTGAGGCTTTTTGCAGATGATGCTGTGGTGTATCGAGAGGTTGTAACAATGGAAAATTGTACTGAAATGCAGGAGGATCTGCAGCGAATTGACGCATGGTGCAGGGAATGGCAATTGAATCTCAATGTAGACAAGTGTAATGTGCTGCGAATACACAGAAAGATAGATCCTTTATCATTTAGCTACAAAATAGCAGGTCAGCAACTGGAAGCAGTTAATTCCATAAATTATCTGGGAGTACGCATTAGGAGTGATTTAAAATGGAATGATCATATAAAGTTGATCGTCGGTAAGGCAGATGCCAGACTGAGATTCATTGGAAGAATCCTAAGGAAATGCAATCCGAAAACAAAGGAAGTAGGTTACAGTACGCTTGTTCGCCCACTGCTTGAATACTGCTCAGCAGTGTGGGATTCGTACCAGATAGGGTTGATAGAAGAGATACAGAAGATCCAACGGAGAGCAGCGCGCTTCGTTACAGGATCATTTAGTAATCGCGAAAACGTTACGAAGATGATCGATAAACTCCAGTGGAAGACTCTGCAGGAGAGACGCTCAGTAGCTCGGTACGGGCTTTTGTTGAAGTTTCGAGAACATACCTTCACCGAAGAGTCAAGCAGTACATTGCTCCCTCCTACGTATATCTCGCGAAGAGACCGTGAGGATAAAATCAGAGAGATTAGAGCCCACACAGAGGCATACCGACAATCCTTCTTTCCACGAACAATACGGGACTGGAATAGAAGGGAGAACCGGTAGAGGTACTCAAGGTACCCTCCGCCACACACCGTCAGGTGGCTTGCGGAGTATGGATGTAGATGTAGACGTAGATAGTGTACGTATTCTGTCATAGACGATAATCTTTCTGTAAATTGCTCTTGCACTACTGTTCAGACTATATAATCGTAATTTTTGATCACAGGATGCCCTGAAGGTGGTACTGAGTACCCAAACCGGTAGGCGACCGGTAAAATAAGCTGCAACTACAGACTAGAAGATGCACTTTTTCATTATAGTTATTGATAGTATAAACAGTAATGGTAAAGCGAGCTAGCACTATGTAGGATATAATAATGAACACTGCATAATTTGGGTATGAATCTGTGCGACAACTAGTAGAGCCTGCGTGTAAATTATAGGTTCCAAACTAGACGGAAACAATTCGACAGAAAATCGACGTCGCCGAGGGCACACAGCCTGGAACGACCTGTGCCCGTTACCAACTGACGTAGCTCGCTCCATTGATCCAACGTCACACGGCTGTCTGACGCTACCTCTACATCTACATGCCTACTCTGCAATTCACATTTAAGTGCTTGGCAGAGGGTTCATCGAACCACAATCATGCTATCTCTCTACCATTCCACTCCCGAACAGCGCGCGGGAAAAACGAACACCTAAACCTTTCTGTTCGAGCTATGACTTCTCTTATTTTATTTTGATGATCATTCCTACCTATGTAGGTTGAGCTCAACAAAATATTTTCGCATTCGGAAGATAAAGTTGGAGACTGAAACTTCGTAAATAGATTTCGCCGCGACGAAAAACGTCTTTGCTTTAATGACTTCTATCCCAACTCGCGTATCATATCTGCCACACTCTCTCCCGTATTACGTGATAATACAAAACGAGCTGCCCTTTTTTGCACCATTTCGATGTTGTCCGTCAATCCCACCTGGCAAGGATCCCACACCGCGCAGCAATATTCTAACAGACGACGAACCAGTGTAGTGTAAACTGTCTCTTTAGTGGACTTGTGGCATCTTCCAAGTGTCCTGCCAATGAAACGCAACCTTTGGCTCGCCTTCCCCACAATATTATCTATATGGTCTTTCCAACTGAAGTTGTTCGTAATTCTAACACCCAGGTACTTAGTTGAATTGACAGCCTCGAGAATTGTACTATTTTCGAGTAATCCAATTCCAACGGATTTATTTTGGAACTCGTGTGGATCACCTCACACTTTTCCTTATTTAGCGTTAACTGCCACCTGCCACACCAGACAGCAATCTTTTCTAAATCGCTTTGCAACTGATACTGGTCTTCGGATGACCTTACTAGACGGTAAATTACAGCATCATCTGCGAACAACCTAAGAGAACTGCTCAGATTGTCACCCAGGTCATTTATATAGATCAGGAACAGCAGAGGTCCCAGGACGTTTCCCTGGGGAACACCTGATATCACTTCAGTTTTACTCGACGATTTGCCGTCTATTACTACGAACTGCGACCTTCCTGACAGGAAATCACGAATCCAGTCGCACAACTGAGACGATACCCCGTAGGCCCACAGCTCGATTAGAAGTCGCTTGTGACGAACGGTGTTAAAAGCTTTCCGGAAATCTAGAAATACGGAATCAACTCGAGATCCCCTGTCGATAGCGGCCATTACTTCGTGCGAATAAAGAGCTAGCTGCGTTGCAAAAGAACGATGTTTTCTGAAACCGTGCTGATTACGTATCAATAGATCGTTCCCTTCGAGGTGATTCATAATGTCTGAATACAGTATATGCTCCAAAACCCTACTGCAAACCGACGTCAGTGATATAGGTCTGTAGTTCGATGGATTACTCCTACTACCCTTCTCAAACACTGGTGCGACCTGCGCAATTTTCCGATCTGTAGGTACAGATCTATCGGTGAGCGAGCGGTTGTATATGATTGCTAAGTAGGGAGCTATTGTATCAGCGTAATCTGAAAGGAACCTAATCGGTATACAATCTGGAGGGACAGTTGCTCCTCATATTCGGTTTTACAAAACTACCGTCCAGTATCCTCGACATCGATTTGTCACAGGACCTTGGGACATATTCTGAGCTCAAACCTAATGAGGCACGTTGAACAGAATGACCTCCTCCATGCCAACCAGCATGCATTCCGTAAAACATCGATCAGCTGAAACTCAATTCACGATTTTCTCACATGACATACTCAAACCTTTGGACCAAGGCAACCAGATAGATGCAGTGTTTCTTGATTTCCGAAAAGCATTTGACTCAGTACTGAACCTACGCTTATTGTCAAAAGTACGTTCATATGGGGTATCAAGTGAAATCTGTGACTGTTTGGTAGGGAGGACACAGCATGTTATGTCGATTGGAGAGTCATCGCCAGATGTAGAAGTAACTTCAGGTGTGCCCCAGGGAAGTGTGTTGGGACCCTCGCTGTTCATGTTGTATATTAATGGCCTTGCAGACAATGTTAAAAGTAACGTCTGGTTTTTTTTGCCGTTATCTACACACTGCATCTCCTCGGTTCAGAGTTCCTGAACCTGTACATAAAATTGGAATAGAGATCAACATAAACATCATTTCCAACCTTTGTATTGTTCATGAAAACCACACATTGCATGTTGTACCACCACTTTGTATACAGGGCGTTACAAAAAGGTACGACCAAACTTTCAGGAAACATTTCTCACACACAAAGAAAGAAAAGATGTTATTTGGACATGTGTCCGGAAACGCTTACTTTCCATGTCAGAGCTCATTTTATTACTTTTCAAATCACATTAATCATGGAATGGAAACACACACCAACAGAACGTACCAGCGTGACTTCAAACAATTTGTTGCGGGAAATGTTCAGAATGTCCTCCGTTAGCGAGGATACGTGCATCCACCCTCCGTCGCACGGAATCCCTGACGCGCTGATGCAGCCCTGGAGAATGGCGTATTGTATCACAGCCGTCCACAATACGAGCACGAAGAGTCTCTACATCTGGTACCGGGGTTGCGTTGACAAGAGCTTTCAAATGCCCCCATAAATGAAAGTCAAGAGGGTTGAGGTCAGGAGAGCGTGGAGGCCACGGAATTGGTCCGCCTCTACCAATCCGTCGGTCACCGAATCTGTTGTCGAGAAGCGTACGAACACTTGGACTGAAATGTGCAGGAGCTCCATCGTGCATGAACCACATGTTGTGTCGTACTTGTAAAGGCACATGTTCTACCAGCACAGGTAGAGTATCCCGTGTGAAATCATGGCGGTGAATCGAGGAAGTACAGTAGATACTGACGAAAGTAAAATGAGCTCTAACATGGAAATTAAGCGTTTCCGGACACATGTCCACATGACATCTTTATTTGTGTATGAGGAATGTTTCCTGAAAGTTTGGCCGTACCTTTTTGTAACACCCTGTATTAATGACCTTGCTGGCAATATTAACAGTAAAGTCAGTCTTTATCCAGATGATGTAGTTATCTATAATGAAGTACCGACTGAAAGAAGCTGCATAAATACTCAGATCTTGGTAAGATTTCAAAATGGTGCAGAGATTGGCAACTTGCTCTAAATGTTCAGAAATGTAAAGTTGTGCGCTTCAGAAAACGAAAAAAAAAAAAAAAATAATAACGTAGTGTCCCATTACTCACACAAACACATGGGCGTAACACATTGTGGGGATATGGAATGGAATGATCACAAAGGTTGACTCGTTGGTAAAGCAGGTGGGAGACTTTGGTTTAGTGGTAGAACAGTGGGAAATCCGTCTCCAAAGGAGATTGCTTAAAAGATAACTCATGTGACCAGTTCATGAATATTGCTCAAGTGTGTGGGGTCCATACCAGATAGGACTAACAGGGGATATTGAACGTATACAGAGAAGGGCAGTACGAATGGCCACAGGTTTTTTTGATCCGTGGGAGAGTGTCACAGAGATACTGAAGAAAAAAAAATGGTTCAAATGGCCCTGAGCACTATGTGACTTAACATCTGAGGTCATCAGTCCCCTAGAACTTAGAACTACTTAAACCTAACTAACCTAAGGACATCACACACATCCATGCACGAGGCAGGATTCGAACCTGCGACCGCAGCGGTCGCTCGGTTCCAGACTGTACCGCTTAGAACCGCACGACCACTCCGGCCGGCGATACTGAAGAAACTGAACTGCAAGACTATTGCAGGTACATGTAAAGTATCCCGAAAAAGTCTGTAAACAAACTTAAAACATATTATTTACATAAGCTTTTAAAAATGAAAAACGTCTTAGCACAGCGGCTACGTCACAATCAATAAAATAAAATAACTCCAACAGACATTTTATTTTATTGATTGTGACGCTGGGCAAAGACATTTTTCATTTTTAAAAGATTATGTAAGTAATATGTTATCACATACGTAATTTTAGTAGCTTACGTATAGATTGTATTACTAGTCTACATGTTATTTTGATCATTTTTTAGGACTTCTGAAGAAGGCTATATTATTATAGCTGAAACCATGATCAAGATGTTTTTGTTGTTGTGGTCTTCAGTCCTGAGACTGGTTTGATGCAGCTCTCCATGCTACTCTAGCCTGTGCAAGCTTCTTCATCTCCCAGTACCTACTGCAGCCTACATCCTTCTGAATCTGCTTAGTGTATTCATCTCTTGGTCTCCCTCTACGATATTTACCCTCCACGCTGCCCTCCAATACTAAACTGGTGATCCCTTGATGCCTCAGAACATGTCCTAGCAACCGATCCCTTCTTCTGGTCAAGTTGTGCCACAAACTCCTGTTCTCCCCAATTCTATTCAATACCTCCTCATTAGTTATGTGATCTACCCATGTAATCTTCAGCATTCTTCTGTAGCACCACATTTCGAAAGCTTCTATTCTCTTCTTGTCCAAACTATTTATCGTCCATGTTCCAGTTCCATACATGGCTACACTCCATACAAATACTTTCACAAACAACTTCCTGACACTTAAATCTATACTCGATGTAAACAAATTTCTCTTCTTCAGAAACGCTTTCCTTGCCATTGCCAGTCTACATTTTATATCCTCTCTACTTCGACCATCATCAGTTATTTTGCTCCCCAAATAGCAAAACTCATTTACTACTTTAAGTGTCTCATTTCCTAATCTAATACCCTCAACATCACCCGACTTAATTCGACTACATTCCATTATCCTCGTTTTGCTTTTGTTGATGTTCATCTTATATCCTCCCTTCAAGACATCATCCATTCCGTTCAACTGCTCTTCCAAGTCCTTTGCTGTCTCTGACAGAATTACAATGTCATCGGCGAACCTCAAAGATTTTATTTCTTCTCCATGGATTTTAATACCTACTCCGAATTTTTCTTTTGTTTCCTTCACTGCTTGCTCAAAATACAGATTGAATAACATCGGGGAGACACTACAACCCTGTCTCACTCCCTTCCCAACCATTGCTTCCCTTTCATGTCCCTCGACTCTTATAACTGCCATCTCGTTTCTGTACAAATTGTAAATAGCCTTTCGCTCCCTGTATTTTACCCCCGCCACCTTCAGAATTTAAAACAGAGTATTCCAGTCAACATTGTCAAAAGCTTTCTCTAAGTCTACAGATGCTAGAAACGTAGGTTTGCCTTTCCTTAATCTTTCTTCTAAGATAAGTCGTAGGGTCAGTATTGCCTCACGTGTTCCAACATTTCTACGGAATCCAAACTGATCTTCCCCGAGGTCGGCTTCTACTAGTTTTTCCATTCGTCTGTGAAGAATTCGCGTTAGTATTTTGCAGCGGTGATGTAGCCAAGATGTAGTATAAACATAATTAGTGCAACTGTGCGTGTTTTTCGTTCGAAACAGTATGGGTCTGCCTTTCTTAAAAACTTTTTTCCAGTCGTTAGGTACATTTGGCTGCTCAAGCGATATATGATAATTTACTGCTGGAAGGGGTGAAAGTTCTTTCGCGTAATGTTTATAGGATTTTATAGGTATCTCATTTGGTCGTGACGCCTTTCCACTACTAAGCGATTGTAGCTGCTTTTCAATTCCGCGATGAGTTATCTCAGTATCTGCTACGAGGGCTATCCACAAAGTACGTTACGTTTTGGAATTAAAAATAAATAAAGTATTGAAAATTTTTTTATTACATACAGATGAAAGCCACACTTCAATACTACTTTTCTACATAGTTGCCATTAATTTAAGGCACTTATCGTAGCGATGGACGAGCTCGGAAATTCCTTCGTCGTAAAATTCGGCCGCCTGCGCCTTCAACCACGTGGTTACCTCTTCTCGGAGCTGTGCGTCGTCATCAAAACGCCGCATGGCCAACCACTTCTTCATTGCTGGGAATAAGTGGAAGTCGCTCGGTGCCAGGTCGGGACTGTACGGCAGATGAGGAAACAACTCCCACTTAAAAGATTCGAGAACTTCACGAGTGGCATTTGCCGTGTGGGCCCGGGCGTTGTCGTGAATCGGCAAGATCTTTGAGCCCAACTTTCCCCTGCGCTTGTTTTGTATTGCTCTTCTGAGGTTGTGCAGAGTTTGGCAATACCTTTGAGAGTGCCTCTTTCCAGGAAATCCACAAAAATCGTATTTCTACCGGGTTACTGATTAACCACGTGGTTGAAGGCGCAGGCGGCCGAATTTTACGAAGCTCGTCCATCGCTACGATAAGTGCCTTAATTTAAATGGCAACTATGTAGAAAAGTAGTATTTAAGTGTGGCTTTCATCTGTATATAATAAAAAAAATTCCAATACTTTATTTATTTTTAATTCCAAAACGTAATGTACTTTGTGGATAGCCCTCGTATTTCGATGTTCGTACAACGATTGAAAGGAGTGTTACGATCTTCCGCAGTGAAGCAACTTCAGAAGACCGAATTCAGCATTTCGGCCTTCTCTCTGTTATCTTCCGTTTCGGTGGCGGTGTGGTCGCTGAGAGAATGAATAGATGATGGTGACCCACCTACTGATTTTTACATACGACCAAAATGTCTTAAGGTTTTTACTCATGTCGGTTGACAACTTCTTACTTTCAAAATCATTCGACGCTTCTCTGATTGCTGTCCTTATGCTCACTTTCACTTCGTTCAGCTTTTCTGTCTGCCTCTCTCGCACCTACGTGTGAGTCGGCTGTAGAAATTGCGGTCGCTATTTTTTTTTGCAGAAGCAGCTCCGAAAGTATTTCCACATACATTGTGTCATCTTCAGTTTCGGGCCCAACCGGTTTCAGGATTACTTCACGAGTCAGCAGGTGAGGTCACGCTTGCGACTCACTGAACACTTCTCACATACCTCTGCTTGTGCTTCATCACATTGATTTTATTTTTTTTTTTTTTTTCGATTGAACGTATTATGTAGCTCTGAAAATATCGACGTCTGCAGGAAATAGGATGACGATGATGATCTGAGGTGAGGGACGCTCAACGTCGCGGTCATCAGCGCCCTGACGAAAACTACACTCCTGGAAATTGAAATAAGAACACCGTGAATTCATTGTCCCAGGAAGGGGAAACTTTATTGACACATTCCTGGGGTCAGATACATCACATGATCACACTGACAGAACCACAGGCACATAGACACAGGCAACAGAGCATGCATAATGTCGGCACTAGTACAGTGTATATCCACCTTTCGCAGCAATGCAGGCTGCTATTCTCCCATGGAGACGATCGTAGAGATGCTGGATGTAGTCCTGTGGAACGGCTTGCCATGCCATTTCCACCTGGCGCCTCAGTTGGACCAGCGTTCGTGCTGGACGTGCAGACCGCGTGAGACGACGCTTCATCCAGTCCCAAACATGCTCAATGGGGGACTGATCCGGAGATCTTGCTGGCCAGGGTAGTTGACTTACACCTTCTAGAGCACGTTGGGTGGCACGGGATACATGCGGACGTGCATTGTCCTGTTGGAACAGCAAGTTCCCTTGCCGGTCTAGGAATGGTAGAACGATGGGTTCGATGACGGTTTGGATGTACCGTGCACTATTCAGTGTCCCCTCGACGATCACCAGTGGTGTACGGCCAGTGTAGGAGATCGCTCCCCACACCATGATGCCGGGTGTTGGCCCTGTGTGCCTCGGTCGTATGCAGTCCTGATTGTGGCGCTCACCTGCACGGCGCCAAACACGCATACGACCATCATTGGCACCAAGGCAGAAGCGACTCTCATCGCTGAAGACGACACGTCTCCATTCGTCCCTCCATTCACGCCTGTCGCGACACCACTGGAGGCGGGCTGCACGATGTTGGGGCGTGAGCGGAAGACGGCCTAACGGTGTGCGGGACCGTAGCCCAGCTTCATGGAGACGGTTGCGAATGGTCCTCGCCGATACCCCAGGAGCAACAGTGTCCCTACTTTGCTGGGAAGTGGCGGTGCGGTCCCCTACGGCACTGCGTAGGATCCTACGGTCTTGGCGTGCATCCGTGCGTCGCTGCGGTCCGGTCCCAGGTCGACGGGCACGTGCACCTTCCGCCGACCACTGGCGACAACATCGATGTACTGTGGAGACCTCACGCCCCACGTGTTGAGCAATTCGGCGGTACGTCCACCCGGCCTCCCGCATGCCCACTATACGCCCTCGCTCCAAGTCCGTCAACTGCACATACGGTTCACGTCCACGCTGTCGCGGCATGCTACCAGTGTTAAAGACTGCGATGGAGCTCCGTATGCCACGGCAAACTGGCTGACACTGACGGCGGCGGTGCACAAATGCTGCGCAGCTAGCGCCATTCGACGGCCAACACCGCGGTTCCTGGTGTGTCCGCTGTGCCGTGCGTGTGATCATTGCTTGTACAGCCCTCTCGCAGTGTCCGGAGCAAGTATGGTGGGTCTGACACACCGGTGTCAATGTGTTCTTTTTCCCATTTCCAGGAGTGTATTTTCTTTCTTTGTGTGTGAGGAACATTTCCTGAAAGTTTGGCCGTACCTTTTTGTAACACCCTGTATAACAGGTCACACGTTGCCAAAATATGCTGAACTGGAAAGTGGCACAGCACAAACCTCGCAGAGTGGTGGATCCTCGCACTGGAGGAGGTAGCGACGTGTGAAAGGCCTGTGTCCGATGGACAGCCTGGTAAGCAGAATCTTCCCCCATTGGTGAGGCTGATGAAGTCCGCCGTGCCTGTGCGGTCGATTTGACAGACGCGAGCCGCGTCTATAACACTCCCGTATGCTACTGCTGTACCATAACCTTAAAGCTGGATGCAGGTTGTGAAATAAAACTATCTTGTTAAAGCAGTTATGGTATAACGCAGCAGAGCAGTGTTACCCTATCGTCAACTGTTGTGTTGACCGAGTTGTACCTAACGGGGTGGCTTGTTGTTGTTGTTGTGGTCTTCAGTCCTGAGACTGGTTTGGTGCAGCTCTCCGTGCTACTCTATCCTGTGCAAGCTTCTTCATCTCCCAGTACCTACTGCAGCCTACATCCTTCTGAATCTGCTTAGTGTATTCATCTCTTGGTCTCCCTCTACGATTTTTACCCTCCACGCTGCCCTCCAATACTAAATTGGTGATCCCTTGATGCCTCAGAACATGTCCTACCAACTGATCCCTTCTTCTGGTCAAGTTGTGCCACAAACTTCTCTTCTCCCCAATCCTATTCAGTACCTCCTCATTAGTTACGTGATCTACCCATCTAATCTTCACCACTCTTCTGTAGCACCACATTTCGAAAGCTTCTATTCTCTTCTTGTCCAAACTAGTTATCGTCCATGTCTCACTTCCATACATGGCTACACTCCATACAAATACTTTCAGAAACGACTTCCTGACACTTAAATCTATACTCGATGTTAACAAATTTCTCCTCTTCAGAAAGGCTTTCCTTGCCATTGCCAGTCTACATTTTATATCCTCTCTACTTCGACCATCATCAGTCATTTTGCTCCCCAAATAGCAAAACTCCTTTACTACTTTAAGTGTCTCATTTCCTAATCTAATTCCCTCAGCATCACCTGACTTAATTCGACTACATTCCATTATCCTCGTTTTCCTTTTGTTGATGTTCATCTTACACCCTCCTTTGGCTTATCGGAAATGAAAGTCAGAGTTACGTAAATATTTGAACAGTAACATACAAAATTTTTTGCCTCTCTGCACTGTTTAACGGATAAAGAAAACGGTCGCCAGCCTAATTAGGCAAGAGAATGATTAACATTCTTCTTCAAGAAAACAGTTATTAGTAACTTTAACGGATAAACACAACCTATACTTTGTCACACGCGAGTGCAATGAACTCTGACACATACATATGTTTACGGTAAGATTGAAGCTAACAGCTAGAGCAGCACAAACTATTTCCAAAAATGTAACAGATACCGAAACACACTGTTACTTTCAGGGCTTGTTCAAAGTGAATGGTCTTTATAACATTACTATTAACATTCACTGCAGGGTCATAAATTGGACATAGGTCAAGTCTCTCTCAGTTAAATACTTTACTATTTAAAATGAAAGTTAATTGGAATCCACTAAAGGTTGCTTCTCACTATCTTTTGAATAAATAAATTAATTGTGGTTTTCATAAATAGTGGTCTTCCCGTTACTTGTTACCTTATATTTGTGCACACTAAAACACCCAATAAGCTGGTCCTTCACTGTACATTATTATAGTACTCCTTTACAGTGATTGCGCAATGTTGTGGCAATTGCATCTTGGTAGGTGGATTTGCAGACAGAATTGCTGGACTCTGGCCCTTCTTGGTGGCGATGATGAACACCAATTCCAGAATCGTTCCAGCTATTTATCCATCCATCCAAGGCATTGGAAAGCGGCAGAAAAAGCCTCTCTCGGAACCAGCACAATATACAACGTTTATATGGCAGTGCACAGTTTGGTAGCTCGTCCCCGACTGACTCTTGGGTCCACTTTTTCTACCTAGCCCGACCACAATTTGCGCGCGCTACTAAGTTCCGTTCCCGAGGGGAACCACTCTACCTTTTCCATGCAGAATAATTAAGAACCCTAAGTGAGGATCAGCAGCTTATATAGCAGCAACGAAACACATTAAATAAAACAGAACATTTGCACATATTGACATTTCTACCAAAAATTATTCACACAGAAATTACAATCATATACAGTAAGTTTTGTTCCCTCCAAATGGGACAAAGAATTTAAATGATAGATACAATACATAGCATAGAATCAAACAATGACATCAAAGCTTTAACAAAGAAAGGAGTATACAATTTTGTGTTATCGATTCAAACACATTTACAGAAACTTCCTGGCAGATTAAAATTGTGTGCCGGACCGAGACTCGAACTCGGGACCTTTGCCTTTCGCGGGCGAGTGCTCTACCAACTGAGCTATCAAAGCATGACTAGTTGTGCAAGGTTCGCAGAAGAGCCTCTGTTAAGTTTGGAAGGTAGGAGACGAGGTACTGGCAGAAGTAAAGCTGTGAGGACGGGGCGTGAGTCGTGCTTGGGTAGCTCAGATGGTAGAGCACTTGCTCGCGAAAGGCAAAGGTCCCGAGTTCGAGTCTCGGTCCGGCACACAGTTTTAAACTGCCAGGAACTTTCATATCAGCGCACACTCCGCTGCAGAGTGAAAATCTCATTCTGAAAACATTTACAGAAGCTCAACGATGTAACATTAAATAAAACAAAAGGCAAAATAAATCAGTAGAACATTAGAGCTGTGGTGTTACATGCCCTCTCCCAACTATGCGTTTTCGTGAACTTCACCGTCTATCTGTGTTCGGTTTCCCATCCTTGTTGCGGTTACGTCGTGGTTCTTCTTCCTTCTACGTGTGGCAGCAGTGACGTCTATCGATATTTGCGCGGTGTACCATCTTTGGTTTGGTGCATATAGTTTCCGGAAAGGGGGTCTGGGGTGAGTGGGTCTGTTGTTACGGACGAGGGAAGTTATCACCTCGCGGTGCAGTCGGCTGGGGCAACACCGACTCAAAAGGAAGGTCTCGGCGCTTCTTCGTGACGTCACGTCAGCTAGGCACGGCGAACGCCAGGTCTGTTGCAGGCATACTCATAATGGTGGTGTCTCCCTCTCTGACACAGGAAAATGTGAAACTACTAGCGGTAGCTGACCAACACACATTGTTCTGACAGATTTCTGCAATCAATTAATTGTGCAGTTCATTACACTTCTTAACAAATAGTGTACTCCTGAATTTAAATTTCCACCTGTTTTAAGGATTGACATACAAAAACAACTTCATGGTCCAGCACCAACAGAATTCGTGCTTCTGTACCTTATTTGTAAATCTGAGGAAATTGCGTTTGTACTGGGTTGCTTTTACAAGAAACTGTGAACATATTGGGCTCTTCTTTAGGTATCTCAGTTGACTATGGGGTGAGGAGCACTGAATGGTAATGAAATATCTTGCGATTGTACTCGTTGCCGGAGGGGGTGGGGGACAGAAGAAGAGGGAAAAGAGAGATACTTGTTTTATCAAATACAATTTTTTTATCTTAAAAATTTCTCCGTTGAGTTGCAAGAGGGGAATATTTATCATTTCTAATGTGCATGCTTAAAAAAGTTTAAGCTCAGCATTATTTTCGATGTATGAAGCTATTTTGTTTTGAAAACGACTGTAATCTAATGACTGGCAACAGATGGACATTTACACATGTAAATTAGTTCACATTTCCAGTGACGATGTCAAACGAAAATAAATAAATAAATAAAAGAAACGAGTTCATTGTAGGGGGGTTGGGGTAAGTTTCGATAGCAAAATGGATCAAGTAAATATAGTTACTTGAATGTAAAATTTCCGAAGTTTGCAGTGGGGCGAAGCATCTACTCGTATTGACCTACGTTTGTTTCGACAGGATTCGGTAGTGTAGAACTATGATCTTCATTTGTAGCTTTACGATAGTAAGGAAATCTTTCATCTAAATAAACCTGCAGAATCCAAAACAGTACCAAACTTTTGTCCAAAAATAAAGCGATTTACAGTGATAAGCACGCCCGGGCGTTTCTGCCTGCAACAGACCTGGCGTTCGCCGTGCCTAGCTGACGTGACGTCACCAGCAAGCGCCGAGGCCTTCCTCTGAGTCGGTGTTGGCAGGGGCCGCTGGCAGCCCCTGCACAGTCTCGCAGCGTATGCGGAGCTGTCCGATCGCTACGAGCTTCGTGGTTCAACGACGCAGGACCTCAAAGCTGAGTAGTGCTTTAAACTACCCAAGCCACGTCTATTCACGTTGTGGTGCTTCGTTCCGGTGGTTTGCTGGTGGGGAGGTTTTCCTGTGAGCAACACCGAGTGTTTCTACTGCTGAGATTTAGCCGCCATGCGGTCCAATTAACTATTTTGGTCGACTACGATCTGAGTGCACCAGTGGAATTTTCTGTCTTGTGGCCGTTAGTATTCCGGTTACCTGCCCTGGGCACTGACGTAAATTCGGGCAGTGTTCTTTTGAGCGAAGTTAAATATTGCCATGTTTCAAATTTAAGTATACCAGCGGAATTTTCTGCGTAGTGGCAAAAACCGGTTACCTGCCCTGGTTACTAATGTAATTTCCTCATCTGTTGTCGCTGTCCAACATGGTGTGTAATTTTGACAGCTAATACATACGATGTTGTGTACATAGTCCCGCGTAGTCAGCGCGTGCACAACTTTCCCACTAGAGCGCGCCGCGCTAAGCACAACAGCGCAGGTGCAGCGCTCGTCCGTCTCCGCACTACCAGATGGCGCTGCCTTAGAGACGGACCAAATTCTGCTTTCGCCGATCCGCGTATTAATATGTAACGCAGCCAATGAGATCACTGCTAACGTAGAATCTTTCCTCCTCGCAGATCACACTCGCGCCGTGATACCTGAACGCTCGAGGTATTATAACGAGTGTACAGACCTCCGATTAGTCAGTCTGCATTAGTCTGTAGTCAAGTTTCAGTCTGCGCCTCATAAGATTATCATATTCCTGTACATAGCCATGAAGATAAATGAACAGACACTTTGTCAAGTATCAGAGATATGTGAGAATAAGAC
The DNA here is from genome assembly GCF_023864275.1 of Schistocerca cancellata. Lineage (NCBI taxonomy): Eukaryota > Metazoa > Arthropoda > Insecta > Orthoptera > Acrididae > Schistocerca > Schistocerca cancellata. The sequence goes on from NC_064636.1 coordinate 33,632,386, forward strand.
TAACGTACCAAGACGAAACGAATTTCAGATTGTCAGTTGTAAACAGCATCCAGAATCAAGTTAAGTAATTTCTATGCTTTTATTTATTTTAATAAATGTGTGTGAAAATTAATCAACTTTAAAGTTTGCCACCGTCAATCTGCTACTCTAAGCGTGCAAGTGGCATTTCTATCGTCCGACCTAACGGCAGAAGATAAACACGCCACAATAAGACCACGAGACATATTGCTGACACTCGCCTACTTTGTTAGAGCGACAAGTCAAATAATCTGATGGTGTGTGTACCGAAGGTATTACAGTACACACACCACATACTCCATTCTGGATTATCACGTTTGTAACATTGCCGGTTTGAGTTCTTACGAAGTGATTGACGGGAAGCCAGTCGTTGTGTCGGTCAGTCCTTGGCTGTCCCCTGGTTCGGTTCCGAGGGATCGAGTGTAGTTGGACCCACCACCTGTCTCACCTGAGTGGACGAGGGCAGACCGACCTCCGTGGAGGCTTCTGAGTGCCACCAGTGATTAATTATCTGTTTTCAGCTATTTTAAATTTTAGACTTATGGTTATTGTTTGTTTCTTAAAATTTTGCAAATTAGTTTTTGAATTTATCTTTCAAGGTTAAACACTGTGGCCTTCTGCCTTTAAAGAGTATGGTAATATGTTTTAAAATTTTGAAGTTTGATGTGGCCCTCATCCATTGGTACTGCAACTTGCACATGTTGTTTCTTTAAATTATTTTATTGCTATCTTAATTGAATTTTGATTTTTTGAAAAGATTTGTTGTTGACCTTCTGCCTTTAAAGGTCTGTGGTAATATATTCTAAAATTCTGGAAATTAATTGTGGTCCTCAGCCATTTGTATTGCACCTGGCGTATGTCGCTTTCTTGAATTATTTTATTGCTATCTTAAGTGGATTTTTATCTTGTTTAGATATCTTGTTGGAGGCCTTCAGCTGTGAAAGAGTTGCTAAATTACCATAACTGACAATCAGAAGCAGAAACTGACCTCAACCCTTGGCCCTTTCCACAATCCTATCACTTGCTGTGCCCAGCGGGTTTATTTGGCGTATCAGACAGCACTTTGTTTTCTGTCACCCTCATGTCTCAAACTTGTGAAATATTCTGCTGCTTTCCGTACAGCGATCCATGTGGCGTCAAAAGTGTCATTTTGCACCCGTGTCCAGTTAAGAAACAAAACGATACACGTGCTTGTTTTAACAACACATTACCAGAGTACATAATTGGATACTTAACTGTAGAAAGATGCTAAGTGGTAGATGGAGAATATCGAGGAGGATTACATATGAAAAGTGCTATGTCGACCGATAATTCCGAGTGGTTACATTTGCCACCACTAGATGGCAATGCTGCTAATTTGCCTGCTGATTTCATAAGAATGGCGGAGTGTGACATTCAGTAGTGCTTGTTTCACTTTGCAGCATATCGATTGATATGCAGCAAGTTATGTCTGTGCCGACACTAACGCACTCCGAGACGTTTTATCGCCGCCACTTATCTTGTTACAACACGGCAGTATCTGTAGGTGAAATCCTTCAGTCTTACATGTGCATGTGGGATGAGAGAATCGCTATTAGAGGTAGAGAGCCGGCCGCTGTGGCCGAGCGGTTCTAGGCACTTCAGTCAAGAACCGAGCTGCTGCTACGGTTGTAGGTTTGAATCCTGCCTCGGGCATGGCTGTGTGTGATGTCCTTAAGTTGAAACTTCCCCTATGTTTGTAAAGAATGACACTGCTGGAAAAACTGTTACGTTATTTCATTTTCCAACTGCTGAGCAAAACTGAACGTACTCAGACAGTTTTCCCTCTACTTATTCTGATCATCACTAAACTGATACACAGTATTTTTAGCGCAACGCAGTCTGATTTTCAATAATCCCTACAAAGGAATGGCCCTGACAAACAATAACATACATGTGGTGTGCGTACTGTAAGACTTTCGGTACACACACCATCAGATTATTTGACTTGTCACTCTAGCGAAGTAGGCGAGTGTCAGTAATATGTCTCGTCGTCTTATCGTGACGTGTTTATCTTCTGCTGTTAGGCTAGACAGTAGAAATGCCACTTGCACGCTTAGAGTAGCAGACTGACGGTGACCAACTTTAAACAGAACTTGATTAATTTTCACACACATTTATTAAAATAATAACAATCATAAACCTTACTTAACTTGATTCTGTTTACAATTGACAATCTGAAGTACCTTTGGTCTTGGTACATTAATTTTATTCTCACATATCTCTGATACTTGACAAAGTGTCTATTCATTTATCTTCATGGCTATGTAAAGGAATATGATAATCTTATTAGGCGCAGACTGAAACTTGACTATAGACTGGTGCAGACTGACTAATCAGAGGTCTGTACACTCGTTATAATATCTCGCACGTTCAGGCATCACTGCACGAATGTGTGTGAGGAAAAAGGGTTTTACGTTAGCAGCGATCTCATTGGCTGCATTACATGCTAATACGCAGATCGGCGGAAGCAGAATTTGGTCCGTCTCTAAGGCAGCGCCATCTCGTAGTGCGCAGACGGACGAGCGCTGCGCCTGCGCTGTTGTGCTTAGCGGGGCGCGCTCTAGTGGGAAAGTTGTGCACGCGCTGGCTACGCGGAACTATGTACACAACACTATACCTTTGTTGAATCACTTATGTCACAAAAATCTTCGTTACTCGAACTACTGCAATACAACGAGCGCCAATACTGCCAGCTAAATAAAAGATTCTAAGTACTGATGTCGCAAGCTGAAGATGAACAGATAGAGAAAGTGTATGAGGATATTGAAAGGGTAATGCAGTATCTAAAGGGGGACGAAAATCTAATAGTCATGGGCGACTGGATTGCAGTTGTAGGGGAAGGAGTAGGAGAAAAGGTTACAGGAGAATATGGGCTTGGGACCAGGAATGAAAGAGGAGAAAGACTGATTGAGTTCTGTAACAAGTTTCGGCTAGTAATAGCGAATACCCTGTTCAAGAATCACAAGGGGAGGGGGTATACTTGGAAAAGGCCGGGAGATACGGGAAGATTTCCATTAGATTACATCATGGTCAGACAGAGATTCCGAAATCAGATACTGGATTGTAAGGCGTACCCAGGAGCAGATATAGACTCAGATCACAATATAGTAGTGATGAAGAGTAGGCTGAAGTTCAAGACATTAGTCAGGAAGAATCAGTACGCAAAGAAGTGGGATATGGAAGTACTAAGGAATGACGAGTTACGTTTGAAGTTCTCTAACGCTATAGATACAGCAATAAGGAATAGCGCAGTAGGCAGTACAGTTGAAGAGGAATGGACATCTCTAAAAAGGGCCATCACAGAAGCTGGGAAGGAAAACATAGGTACAAAGAAGGTAGCTGCGAAGAAACCATGGGTAACAGAAGAAATACTTCAGTTGTTCCGGGAAAATCAGGAATACAGAAATACAAGTCGCTGAGGAATGAAATAAATAGGAAGTGCAGGGAAGCTAAGACGAAATGGCTGCAGGAAAAATGTGAAGACATCGTAAAAGATATGATTGTCGGAAGTACAGACTCAGATTACAGGAAAGTCAAAACAACCTTTGGTGATATTAAAAGCAACGTTGGTAACATTAAGAGTGCGACGGGAATTCCACTGTTAAATGCAGAGGAGAGAGCAGATAGGTGGAAAGAATACATTGAAAGCCTCTATGAGGGTGAAGATTTGTCTGATGTGATAGAAAAAGAAACAGGAGTCTATTTAGAAGAGAGAGGGGATCCAGTATTAGAATCGGAATTTAAAAGAGCTTTGGAGGACTTCCGGTCAAATAAGGCAAAAGGGATAGATAACATTCCATCATAATTTCTAAAATCATTGGGGGAAGTGGCAACAAAACGACTGTTCACGTTGGTGTGTAGAATATATGAGTCTGGCGATATACCATCTGACTCTCGGAAAAGCATCATCCACACAATTCCGAAGACGTCAAGGGCTGACAAGTGCGAGAATTATCGCACAATCAGCTTAACAGCTCAAGCATCGAAGCTGCTTACAAGAATAATATACAGAAGAATGGAAAAGAAAATTGAGAATGCGCTAGGTGACGATCAGTCTGGCTTTAGGAAAAGTAAAGGGACGAGAGAGGCAATTCTGACGTTACGGCTAATAAGGGAAGCAAGGCTAAAGAAAAATCAAGACACTTTCATAGGATTTGTCGACCTGGAAAAAGCGTTCGACATTATAAAATGGTGCAAGCTGTTCGAGTAGGGGTAAGCTATAGGGAGAGACGGGTCATATACAATATGTACAACAACCAAGAGGGAATAATAAGAGTGGACGATCAAGAACGAAGTGCTCGTATTAAGAAGGGTGTAAGACAAGGCTGTAGCCTTTCGCCCCTATTCTTCAATCTGTACATCGAGGAAGCAATGATGGAAATAAAAGAAAGGTTCAGGAGTGGAATTAAAATACAAGGTGAAAGGATATCAATGATACGATTCGCTGATGACATTGCTATCCTGAGTGAAAGTGAAGAAGAATTAAACGATCTGCTGAACGGGATGAACAGTCTAATGAGTACACAGTACGGTTTGAGAGTAAATCGGAGAAAGACGAAGGTAATGAGAAGTAGTAGAAATGAGAACAGCGAGAAACTTAACATCAGGATTGATGGTCACGAAGTCAATGAAGTTAAGGAATTCCGCTACCTAGGCAGTAAAATAACCAATGACGGACGGAGCAAGGAGAACATCAAAAGCAGACTCGCTATGGCAAAAAAGGCATTTCTGGCCAAGAGAGGTCTACTAATACCAAATACCGGCCTTAATTTGAGGAAGAAATTTCTGAGGATGTATGTCTGGAGTACAGCATTGTATGGTAGTGAAACATGAACTGTGGGAAAACCGGAACAGAAGAGAATCGAAGCATTTGAGATGTGGTGCTATAGACGAATGTTGAAAATTAGATGGACTGATAAGGTAAGGTATGAGGAGGTTCTACGCAGAATCGGAGAGGAAAGGAATATGTGGAAAACACTGATAAGGAGAAGGGACAGGATGATAGGACATCTGCTAAGACATGAGGGAATGACTTCCCTGGTACTAGAGGGAGCTGCAGAGGGCAAAAACTGTAGAGGGAGACAGAGATTGGAATACGTCAAGCAAATAATTGAGGACGTAGGTTGCAAGTGCTACTCTGAGATGAAGAGGTTAGCACAGGAAAGGAATTCCTGGCGGGCCGCATCAAACCAGTCAGTAGACTGATGACCAAAAAAAAAAAAACTACTGAAGGCACTAACTAGTGATAGGCATAGTTAGCAAATGAAAGATTTTGATAGAGAACAAACAATGTATTTACCTTAATATTGTTCAAAAGTCATAATATACATGTCAATTCATGACATCCAGTTTGCCAAATTTCCTTTTTCTGATGGACACACATCCAGATCGTCCGCTCAAAACTCCGCCATCTCTCTCCCCACATCCACGACTGCTGGCGGCTCACCGCCAACTGCACAACACTACGCGCTGTTAACGGCCAAGTGCTCAACAATACAATAGCAAATATTCCAACAATGAGTCCAACCAGCCACAGACTGCTCATTAGAGTTGGGCAACACGATTCTTTTTCCCGATTCGATTCCCACGATTCAATCTGACATTGCGAATCGATTCCTACGATTCGTTCACGATTCATTCTAGTCTGCGATGGTACGATTCCTGCGGAATACAAAAAGTTCTACATCTTACTCACAGATGGCAGGACATGTCTGAAATTGACAATGGGGTTAGAATCGAACTGTGTCATGATAAGATACGACAGAAAAAGTTCATTTATGAGTAAACATGCATATGACGTTACAAGTGTGATTCTCGATTTATACGTGTAATGCCTTAATTGATGAAAGGTCACGTTTGATTTGATCGCATCCATTGTTTTATTTCAGTATGCCAGGAAAGAGGAGTTGATTTGTGCGAAAGGTGGTGCAAAATTACGTGGTATGCCAGTTTTGTTGTGTGACTTGAACGTATCTAACTACAGACGTCTGTTTTATAGTAACAAAATCTAACAGTGAGGCAGACGTGGTTTGGCTCATATCATCCTATGTTTTTCTGTGGTAAGATGTCTTTCCACATCACCCTTGTTATTCATAACGCAGCTGACAGCCCTCCCACAAGGCAAATGTAGCTTAACTTTCATTTCTTCTAAATTCAAAGCATAGGTATTTTGCTTTTAATTTGTCTGAGAACTTGCCGCTGTCACTACTATTTACGTGAGAAGACGACACCGCCAAGTGTCAGCTTGATTTTCACGAGTAATATTACGGCCCACGAACTTCGTTTGCTCGTTCCGAGCTTCATTTGTTCACACGCATCCTCCACTTGACTGCCATCTGGCGGTCGTAATCATTCGGCACGACTCGGCATGATTCGGAAGTTGCCTTGGAAGCATAGTGTACTAAGAATCGATGAATCGTTGGAACTTGGAATCGTCACGGCTCGGAAACAAACAATCGTTCTTACGATTCTTTTGAACGAGGATTCGTCCGTATCACGATTCGATTCTTGCGATTCTTTATTTAGAGTCGTTCAAATGAACGACTCATTCACGAATCGCCCCAACTCTACTGCACGTAGCGGGGTCAGCAAATTCCATACAGCGCGCTACATGGCGTCACCAACATAAAAACCTAAACAGCCTACTTAGAGGGTTAGTTAAGTTTAACTAGTTCTAAGTCTAGGGGACTGATGGCCTCAGATGTTATGTCCCATAGTGCTCAGAGCCATTTGAATCATTTGTAGGGATGGAAATGAAATCGCGTCATGCATTCTGAAACTGTTAAATACTGGGATAACAACGAAGAAAAACCTTATTGTTTGGGGTGACAGCGGTGCTGCACAAAACAAGAATCGAATGATGGTATTATTTTTCTTTTTCTAGTGCAAATGGGTTGTTCACACGAATAGAACAAAGGTTTCTTGTTAGTGGGCACAGCTTCCTCCCCTGTGACTCTGAGTTCGCCTTGATAGAGAGAAGGAAGTCGGTGACGAAGGCATTTGTACCCAGCGACGTATGCAAAATGGTGGAGGAAGCAAAGGTTATTAGACGAGATACTCTCTACAAAAAAGCTGAACATTTCAAAACCTGTCAGCATCACGTATGATTCAACAGATGTAGCACGTGTAGCAATAAGAGAATGTTACACCGACATGGAAAGGATCCGTAAGGCGAATGTGCTCAGTAAAAGGGAAACACGCAAGAAACATTCAATCTGCTACCTTTAAATCTGTTTCCTCAATCCGTTCAATTACAGATGAAAAGAAAGGTTTATGATACCTTACCTGGAAAAGAATGAGCGTAAAGAATATTATACGCAGATCTGTGGAGAGTGACTAAGAAGATAGCACCTTGAATAATTTGATAGGATTTAGCACCTTTCATTAACGTTTCTGTTTGAATTGCCTTCAGCACCAAACAATTCCAACAGTGTCATCAAACCACCACTAATATAAGATACTCTACTTAGTAACCTGGAAAGGTTTGAGGAATAAGTAATTAAAACACTGCACTACAGACAGTTTGATCATAATAACTTCAGTGTATAAATTTGGTACTTTGCATCTTTCTACTGTTAAGTATCCAATTGTAAAGCGACTACTATACTGCCCTACTATCCAGTGAGGTTCAAGTCTCTTTTGCAATACCACAGTACCACGCCTACAGGAAAATATGTAGATGCAGAAAATGATTTTGAGAACGCTGACTGGACAAGTGTTTGAAATCATGAACGTAGCAAAAATGAACTATGCAGAGCGCAAGGTTATTCACAACGTATACAGAAACTAGACTGCAGCGATAACAGTCGAAGGGTATGAAGGTGAAGCGGTGGTTGAGAAGGAAGTGCCACAGGTGTGTTGTGTGTCAGCTATGTTATTCATTCAAAAGCGTCCGAGTAGAACAAAATGTGAAACAAACTATACAGAAATTTGCGAAGGAATTACGGTTCAAGGAGAAGAAATAAAAACTTTGACTTTGGCCGATGACATTGTAATAATGTCAGAGACGCAAAAGATAAAAAAAGGGAGAAAGTGACCATCAACAAATGTAAAACAAGGTAATGGAATGTACACTACTGGCCATTAAAATTGCTACACCACGAAGGTGACGTGCTACAGACGCGAAATTTAACCGACAGGAAGAAGATGCTGTGATATGCAAATGATCAGCTTTTCAGAGCATCCACACAAGGTTGGCGCCGGTGGCGACACCTACAACGTGCTGACATGAGGAAAGTTTCCAGCCGATTTCTCATACACAAACAGCAGTTCACCGGCGTTTCCTGGTGAAACGTTGTTGTGATGCCTCGTGTAAGGAGGAGAAATGCGTACCATCACGTTTGCGACTTTGATAAAGGTCGGATTGTAGCCTGTCGCGGTTTATCGTATCGCGACATTGCTGCTCGCGTTGGTCGGGATCCAATGACTGTTAGCAGAATATGGAATCGGTGGGTTCAGGAGGGTAACACGGAACGCCGTGCTGGATCCCAACGGCCTCGTATCACTGGCAGTCGAGATGACAGGCATCTTATCCCCACGGCTGTAACGGATCGTGCAGCCACGTCTCTATCCCTGAGTCAACAGATGGGGACGTTTGCGAGACAACAACCATCTCCACGAACAGTTCGACGAAGTTTGCAGCAGCATGGACTATCAGCTCGGAGACCGTGGCTGCGGTTACCCTTGACGCTGCATCGCAGACAGGAGCGCTTGTGATGGTGTACTCGACGACGAACCTGGGTGCACGAATGGCAAAACGTCATTTTTTCAGATGAATCCAGGTTCTGTTTACAGCATCACGATGGTCGCATCCGTGTTTGGCGACATCGCGGTGAACGCACATTGGAAGCGTGTATTCGTCATTGCCATACTGGTGTATCACCCAGCGTGATGGTATGGGGTGCCATTTTTTACACGTCTCGGTCACCTCTTGTTCGCATTGACGGCATTTTGAACAGTGGACATTACATTTCAGATGTGTTACGACCCGTCGCTCGTTCGACTGATACCCTGGCCAGCACATTCTCCAGATCTCTCACCAATTGAAAACGTCTGGTCAATGGTGGCCGAGCAACTGTCTCGTCACAATACGCCAGTCACTACTCTTGATGAACTGTGGTATCGTGTTGAAGGTGCATGGACAGCTGTACCTGTACACGCCATCCAAGCTCTGACTCAATGCCCAGGCGTATCAAGGCCGTTATTACTGCCAGAGGTGGTTGTTTTGGGTACTGATTTGTCAGAATCTATGGACCCAAATTGCGTGAAAATGTAATCACATGTCAGTTCTAGTATAATATATATGTCCAATGAATACCCGTTTATCATCCGCATTTCTTCTTGGTGTAGCAATTTTAATGGCCAGTAGTGTAGTTGAATTAAATCATGTGATGGTGAGGGAATTAGACTGGGAAATAAGACACTATACCTAGCAGATGAGATTTGCTATTTGTGCAAGAAAATAACTAGTGATGGCCGAAGTAGAGAGGATATAAAATGCAGACTGGCCAAGGTTAAAAAAGTCGTTTCTGAAGGAGAGGAGTTTGTTATCATCGTATTTAGATTTAAGGGCTTGGATTTTTTTTTTTAAAATATTTGTCTGGAGCGTAGCCATGTATGGAAGTGAAACATTAGCAGTAAACGGTTTAGACTTGAAGAGAATAGAAGCTTTTGAAATATGATGCTACAGAAGCATGCTGAAGATTAGATGGGTAGATCACGACGCAAATGAGGAGGTACTGAACAGAATCGAGCAGACAAGAAATTTGTGGCAGAACTTACAAAAGAAGGAATCGAATCACAGTACATTCTGAGGCATCAACAGTTTAGTATTGGATGGAAGCGTGGGAGTAAAAATCGTTGAGGGAGACCAAGAAATCAATAAAGTAAGCAGGTTCAGAAGGATGTAGTTTTGCAGAGATGAAGAGGTTTCCACAGGAGAGAGTAACATGAAGGGCTGCATCGGACCAGTCTACCAGTTGATGACCACATCAGCATTGTGGAACTTTCGTAGAAAACTTGTAATATTGTTCTAACATGGACTGTGGGAAAACCGAAACAGAAGAGAATCGAAGTATTTGAGATGTGGTGCTGCAGACCAATGTTGAAAATTAGGTGGACTGATAAGGTAAGCAATGAGGAGGTTCTACGCAGAATCGGAGAGGAAAGGAATATGTGGAAAACACTGATAAGGAGAAGGGACAGCATGATAGGACATCTGCTAAGACATGAGGGAATGACTTCCATGGTACTAGAGGGAGCTGTAGAGGGCAAAAACTGTAGAGGAAGACAGAGACTGGGATACATCCAGCCCGCATCTCGTGGTCGTGCGGTAGCGTTATCGCTTCCCACGCCCGGGTTCCCGGGTTCGATTCCCGGCGGGGTCAGGGATTTTCTCTGCCTCGTGATGGCTGGGTGTTGTGTGCTGTCCTTAGGTTAGTTAGGTTTAAGTAGTTCTAAGTTCTAGGGGACTGATGACCATGGATGTTAAGTCCCATAGTGCTCAGAGCCATTTGAACCATTTGATACATCCAGCGAATAATGTTGAGGACGTAGGTTGCAAATGTGAGATGAGGAGGTTGGCACAGGAGAGGAATTCGTGGCGGGCCTCATCAAACCAGTCAGAAGACTGATGACTCACAAGAAAAATTGTCTTAACTTTTCCGCAAAAGGATAAGGCCGAGTAGAGTTGAACGCCATCAACGTCGATGTCATTAGAAATCTGTTTCGGACAAGGGGCAGGCGCCAAGGGAGGGGGGGTGGGGGAGGAAGGAGGATGGGGCGGGGAGGGAGGGAGGATGAGAGATGAAATTGACGATGTCCTTGTAAAGGAATCATCCCAGGATTTCCCTTTCGTGAGCTGGTAGGCTAGACACGCTTTGAACGTGCCAAATACACTCCTGGAAATGGAAAAAAGAACACATTGACACCGGTGTGTCAGACCCACCATACTTGCTCCGGACACTGCGAGAGGGCTGTACAAGCAATGATCACACGCACGGCACAGCGGACACACCAGGAACCGCGGTGTTGGCCGTCGAATGGCGCTAGCTGCGCAGTATTTGTGCACCGCCGCCGTCAGTGTCAGCCAGTTTGCCGTGGCATACGGAGCTCCATCGCACTCTTTAACACTGGTAGCATGCCGCGACAGCGTGGACGTGAACCGTATGTGCAGTTGACGGACTTTGAGCGAGGGCGTATAGTGGGCATGCGGGAGGCCGGGTGGACGTACCGCCGAATTGCTCAACACGTGGGGCGTGAGGTCTCCACAGTACATCGATGTTGTCGCCAGTGGTCGGCGGAAGGTGCACGTGCCCGTCGACGTGGGACCGGACCGCAGCGACGCACGGATGCACGCCAAGACCGTAGGATCCTACGCAGTGCCGTAGGGGACCGCACCGCCACTTCCCAGCAAATTAGGGACACTGTTGCTCCTGGGGTATCGGCGAGGACCATTCGCAACCGTCTCCATGAAGCTGGGCTACGGTCCCGCACACCGTTAGGCCGTCTTCCGCTCACGCCCCAACATCGTGCAGCCCGCCTCCAGTGGTGTCGCGACAGGCGTGAATGGAGGGACGAATGGAGACGTGTCGTCTTCAACGATGAGAGTCGCTTCTGCCTTGGTGCCAATGATGGTCGTATGCGTGTTTGGTGCCGTGCAGGTGAGCGCCACAATCAGGACTGCATATGACCGAGGCACACAGGGCCAACACCCGGCATCATGGTGTGGGGAGCGATCTCCTACACTGGCCGTACACCACTGGTGATCGTCGAGGGGACACTGAATAGTGCACGGTACATCCAAACCGTCATCGAACCCATCGTTCTACCATTCCTAGACCGGCAAGGGAACTTGCTGTTCCAACAGGACAATGCACGTCCGCATGTATCCCGTGCCACCCAACGTGCTCTAGAAGGTGTAAGTCAACTACCCTGGCCAGCAAGATCTCCGGATCTGTCCCCCATTGAGCATGTTTGGGACTGGATGAAGCGTCGTCTCACGCGGTCTGCACGTCCAGCACGGACGCTGGTCCAACTGAGGCGCCAGGTGGAAATGGCATGGCAAGCCGTTCCACAGGACTACATCCAGCATCTCTACGATCGTCTCCATGGGAGAATAGCAGCCTGCATTGCTGCGAAAGGTGGATATACACTGTACTAGTGCCGACATTGTGCATGCTCTGTTGCCTGTGTCTATGTGCCTGTGGTTCTGTCAGTGTGATCATGTGATGTATCTGACCCCAGGAATGTGTCAATAAAGTTTCCCCTTCCTGGGACAATGAATTCACGGTGTTCTTATTTCAATTTCCAGGAGTGTATTTTGGTGTTCTGTGGCTTCCATACAGAGAACACAATACGCTCTGGCTCCTTTTATAGTGGCGTGGCCAGCTCCAGCGACAATTCTGCATTATTGTTGATAATTCTTCCGGGTTATATGGCCGTGGTCCATGGAATTCTTCTAACGTTTCGTCCAATACTACGTTGGACGTCTTCAGAGGTATGGCTGGTCCTGCTGAGTCCTGCCGACTGACATACCTCTGAAGATGTCCAACGCAGTATTGGACGAAACGTTAGGAATAGAAGAATTCCATGGACCGCGGTCATATAACGCAGAAGAATTATCAACAACAGTACCATCCGGTCGTGAAAGCCTTCATTGTATAATTCTGCATTACATAGGGCTGTCCAGATCCTTATGACCAGGTGCAGTACGTGCCGTCTGTGGTGACGCAGATAAGGACGGCCGATTCTCTTCATATTCGGTGGTGACCAATGCAATCTAACACCTTCCGTGAAAACCTGTGTAAGGTGTCAGGCAAATCCAACACCTTCCATGAAAACCCTGACATGATAAGCAAATCCTGCAGTATGTCACATAGCTCCGAATAAATCCTGACATTAAACTAACCAAAGTAATACGAGTGACGAGTGAGCAAATGGAATACCACAGACTAACACAAGAACGCCTAAATGCATGTCATACCTGCCCACCGTGAGACAGACGCAGTTCCGAGGGGAGAAACGAGAACAGAAGCCGAGAGGAGAACCGTGTTAAGCTGGAAGGCCCTACGATAAGGGACGGGCACCCACGTCTCCAGCTAACCGCTAGGACCACCCCCCAGCCCATCTTAAAAGATAGAGCCCTCCAGAAGAACAGTATAGATCTTACGATAACACTAAAAGGACCACACCAGCTGCAAGTTTTAGCGTGAGACTCTGTTACGTTGCAAACTTTAAAAACATTGCCTCACCACGAAAAGTATAACGTTTCTCATTGGATAGACAGAATTTTTGTAGGCAGAGCTTAAGGTTAACATTGAGACCCTGATTGGTCAGATGAAAACACAGCCAGATAGTTTTTTTGAACCAACTTCGGTAAGTTGTAGTAAGGAGAAGTTAGGAGAGTGTTGCTTCCGAGACGGCGAGGTGAGCGGAGCTGTGCTGTGCGCCACACCCTGACGAACACCGACAAGGTAATGAACGCACGCGATGCCGCATAACAGCGCATAAAGCTTCACTCAGAAGTCTCATCTGTTACAACCCCTTTTTGCGTAATACTAGTGTCGATCGTCAATTAAAGCTCATGGTGTTCACATTTGCCACTTGAAGTAAAAATCTGAAATGCGATGATTTTTCTGTTATATAGTTATTGAGAAGCCACATCAGCCACTGTAATTTACGACAAGTTAGATAATTAAAGACAATTGAGGGTCACTGTAGACCATTTTGATAGTTTTCTCTTTTGTGAAACTTAATTTAAACCTAGATTATAGATGTGATATGGCATAGGTCATCCTTCAATCCATTGTAGAACTTGGAAACCTATTCAGGGAATATTCGTTCACATTTTTGTTGAATGCAGTTGGTTCTTATCATCCTGTACTAAAATATTTCCTTTTATCAATAGTGCAATTTATAAACAATGTTTTGTGAGTAGAATAAAATTTCCAATGGTAAACTTAACTGCTTTTTCGACGTTATTTTACCAGCTAACTAAAAATAGGAAAGTCTTGAACCCCTTCCACTAAATTTAGTTAGTATCAAGATTCTTTTACAGGGAGTGCGGTGGAGCTGACGCTGAAATCATTAAGTATTTGGTTATATCATCGCTAGTCTCACTGAACTCTTCTGAACTCTACATGTCATGTGTGGTCTGACTTCTCCTTACCAGCAACAGGTCCCAGGTTCAAACTAGTGAGTTCCCTAAAAAACACGCTCAGAGCGTCGTTGCGCGAAAGTGGTAGGGAGACACGACTTAGAACAGTCGCAGAAACCACGCAGAATGTTAGACCAATTTCTTTTTCCTGAGGATCGCCGTAGAGGAGGGAGGAGAGAAGTGGAGTCTGGTTTCACGGTGCAGTGAGCGGACGTAGACTGACGGGCAGTCGGGTGCAGCCGGCGCCGCAGTAAAACTCGGCGTTTTACGAGATGCATTCAAGTTCTAAGACCTCCGATTTTTTTTCTAATTAACTACTCACCCGAAATCGATGAAACTGGCGTTACTTCTCGACGTAATCGCCCTGCAGACGTGCACATTTTTCAAAACGCTGACGCCGTGATTCCATGGCAGCGGCGAAGGCTTCTTTAGGAGTCTGTTTTGACCACTGGAAAATCGCTGAGGCAATAGCAGCACGGCTGGTGAATGTGCGGCCACGGAGAGTGTCTTTCGTTGCTCGAAAAAGCCAAAAGTCACTAGGAGCCAGGTCTAGTGAGTAGGGAGCACGAGGAATCACTTCAAAGTTGTTATCACGAAGAAACTGTTGCGTAACGTTAGCTCGATGTGCGGGTGCGTTGTCTCGGTGAAACGGCATACGCGCAGCCCTTCCTGGACGTTTTTGTTGGAGTGCAGGAAGGAATTTGTTCTTCAAAACATTTTCGTAGGATGCACCTGTTACCGTAGTGCCCTGTGGAACGCAATGGGTAAGGATTACGCCCTCGCTGTCCCATAAAGTGGACACCATCATTTTTTCAGCACTGGCGGTTACCCGAAATTTTTTTGGTGGCGGTGAATCTGTGTGCTTCCATTGAACTGACTGGCGCTTTGTTTCTGGATTGAAAAATGGCATCCACGTCTCATCCATTGTCACAACCGATGAAAAGAAAGTCCCATTCGTGCTGTCGTTGCGCGTCAACATTGCTCGGCAATGTGCCACACGGGCAGCCGTGTGGTCGTCCGTCAGCATTCGTGGCACCCACCTGGATGACACTTTTCGCATTTTCAGGTCGTCATGCAGGATTGTGTGCACAGAACCCACAGAAATGCCAACTCTGGAGGCGATCTGTTCAACAGTCATTCGACGATCCCCCAAAACAATTCTCTCCACTTTCTCGATCGTATCGTCAGATCGGCTTGTGCGAGCCCGAGGTTGTTTCGGTTTGTTGTCACACGACGTTCTGCCTTCATTAAACTGTCGCACCCACGAACGCACTTTCGACACATCCGTAACTCCATCACCACATGTCTCCTTCAACTGTCGATGAATTTCAATTGGTTTCACACCACGCAAATTCAGAAAACGAATGATTGCACGCTGTTCAAGTAAGGAAAACGTCGCCATTTTAAGTATTTAAAACAGTTCTCATTCTCGCCGCTGGCGGTAAAATTCCATCTGCCGTACGGTGCTGCCATCTCTGGGACATATTGACAATGAACGCGGCCTCATTTTAAAACAATGCACATGTTTCTATCTCTTTCCAGTCCGGAGAAAAAAAATCGGAGGCCTTAGAACTTGAATGCACCTCGTACGGCAGCTTACGGCCGCGCGCCGCCGAACAGTACCGCAGTCGTGCAGCGCTGTGAAGGTCGCGACAGAAACGACGGGGAAAAACGGCGAACTCGCGGAAATGTGGCGCAACAGCGCTGCAAACTGCCCAGAGGCGACGTTCTTACTTACCTGAGCGGCGAACCACACAGCAGGAATGCCTGTCCGCGGAACACAGCGTCCTGATAACTATTTTCGCTAACAAATTGGTTTGTGTTCCCATCATCGGCAGCATCAGCACCACCGAACCCCATTCCACCCACTTGTTCATGAACCCTTCCATAAAGCGTTTAAACCAAAAGTCATATCAGCTCAACATCGAGACTTTCAGCCTGTCTCTCACATCTATTACACTCATATTCAACATTCCATACCTCGCACTGAATAACCAGCCGACATACACTAGCCACTGACACGCACACACACACACACACACACACACACACACACACACACACACACACACACACATGCACTAAAAAAATGTGTATACTCTCTCTCTCTCTCCCTTACACACACACAAAATACTAATACATACGTATATACGCTCTCTCTCTCTATACAGGGTGTTACAAAAAGGTACGGCCAAACTTTCAGGAAACGTTCCTCACACACAAATAAAGAAAAAATGTTATGTGGACATGTGTCCGGAAACGCTTACTTTCCATGTTAGAGCTTATTTTATTACTTCTCTTCAAATCACATTAATCATGGAATGGAAACACACAGCAACAGAACGTAGCAACGTCACTTCAAACACTTTGTTACAGGAAATGTTCAAAATGTCCTTCGTTAGCGAGGATACGTGCATCCACCCTCCATCGCACAGAATCCCTGATGCGCTGATGCAGCCCTGGAGAATGGCGTATTGTATCACAGCCGTCCACAATACGAGCACGAAGAGTCTCTACATTTGGTACCGGGGTTGCGCAGACAAGAGCTTTCAAATGCCCCCATAAATGAAAGTCAAGAGGGTTGAGGTCAGGAGAGCGTGGAGGCCACGGAATTGGTCCGCCTCTACCAACCCATCGGTCACCGAATCTGTTGTTGAGAAGCGTACGAACACTTGGACTGAAATGTGCAGGAGCTCCATCGTGCGTGAACCACGTGTTGTGTCGTACTTGTAAAGGCACATGTTCAACATTACCTTACCTCAATTGGGCCAACTGGCGGTGAATCGAGAAAGTACAGTACATACTGACGAAACTAAAATGAGCTCTAACATGGAAATTAAGCGTTTCCGGACACATGTCCACATAACATCTTTTCTTTATTTGTGTGTGAGGCATGTTTCCTGAAAATTTGGCCGTACCTTTTTGTAACACCCTGTATACACTATGTGATCAAAAGTATCCGGACACCTGGCTGAAAATGACTTCAAAGTTGGTGGCGCCCTCCATCGGTAATGCTGGCATTCAATACGGTGTTGCCCCACCCTTAGACTTGATGACAGCTTCCAATCTCGCAGGCATACGTTCAGTCAGGTGCTGATAGGTTTCTTGCGGAATGGCAGCCCATTCTTCACAGAGTGCTGCACTGAGGAGAGGTATCGATGTCGGTCGGTGATGCCTGGCACGAAGTCGGCGTTCCAAAACATCCCAGAGGTGTTCTATAGGTCAGGACTCTGTGCAGGCCAGTCCATTACAGGGATGTCATTGTCGTGCAACCACTCCGCCACAGGCCGTCTATTATGAACAGGTGCTCGATAGTGTTGAAAGATGGAATCGTCAGCCCCGAATTGCTCTTCAACAGTACGAATCAAGAAGATGCTCGGGACATCAATGTAGGCGTATGCTCTGATAGTGCCATGCACAACAACTAGGTGTGCAGGCCCCCTCCATTAAAAACACGGTCACACCATAACACCACCGCCTCCAAATTTTACTGTTGGCACTACACACGCTGGCGGATGACGTTCACAGGGCATTCGCCATACCCACACCCTGCCAGCGGATCGCCACATTGTGCACCCTGATTCGTCAGTCCACACGACGTTTTTTCACTGTTCAATCGTCCAATGTTTACGCTCCTTACACCAAGCGAGGCGTCGTTAGGCATTTACCGGCGTGATGTGTGGCTTATGAGCAGCCGCTCGGCCATGAAATCCAAGTTTTCTCAACTCCCGCCTGACTTAGTACTTGCAGTGGATCCTGATGCACTTTGGAATTCCTGTGTGATGGTCTGGATAGATGTCTGCCTATTACACATTACGATCCTCTTCAACTGTCGGCGGTCTCTGTCAGTTACCAGTCGAGGTCGGCGTGTACGTTTTTGTGCTGTACATGTCCCACCACGTTTCCGTTTCACTATCATTTCGGAAACAGTGCACCTAGTGATGTTTAGGAGTGTGGAAATCTCGCGTACAGACGTATGACACAAGTGACACCCAGTCACCTGACCACGTTCGAAGTCCTTGAGTTCCGCGGAGCGCCCCATTCTGCTCTCTCACGATGTCTAATGACTACTGAGGTCGCTGATATGGAGTGCCCGCAGTAGGTGGCAGCACAGTGCACCTAATATGAAAAACGTATGTTTTTGAGGGTTTCCGGATACTTTTTATCACGCAGCGTGTGTAGAGATTAATGTTGAAAAATAGGATTTTGTAGTCAAATGAGTGGGAAATAATATGGTGTACAGGAATCGTGAATAAGTCAGCTTGCTTCCAGAAAAAAAGTATTGCATTAGTTATTGCACGCACCACGTAGATCCAGATGCGAGTGTGCAACGTAGCGACTGAGGCGCTGCAGTCGGCAGTGAGGTAAGTTTCCACCGGCTGTTATCAGCAGGGTGCAATGGCTGACCCTGCAGGCGGCTCCACACGGACGCAGAATTAGGAGAGCGTAAACACGGCACAGGCGCACGACAGCGCGCTTAATTTACGGCGCGTCGCCCTCACATCCCGGCTTAACGCGTCACAGAGATGCGCGGCGGGGCAGTCTACACAGCAGGCGCCCAACAACTCGGCCCGACTACAGACTTTTTTGCGACCGGGCATCTAGGGCAAGCGTAAGCGCACTGTAGCAAAAACAGTTACCACCACTGCCCCGTGCGGGTTGAATGGCGCCGGGCGGCGTGGTGGGCCAAGGACGCTGCAAGGAAAGGGTACACCGAGATGACAATAGTCTTGCGATAAGTTTCCCTATAATTTACGTCTATGGTCACAAACTTTTTGTTAACAGATTACCGGTTTCGGTCTATAATGACCATCACCAGATCTGCAGCAAAAAATGGGAAAACATAAATACACTCGCAGACTGTCTACAGCTTAAAAACAATACAAAGACCATAATGAAAAGTACTACTAACAATATATGCATTTGTGCGCTTTAAGTATGAAGAGGCATACCATCATCATCATCATCATCATCATCATCATTTAAGACTGATTATGCCTTTCAGCGTTCAGTCTGGAGCATAGGCCCCCCTTATACAGTTCCTCCATGATCCCCTATTCAGTGCTAACATTGGTGCCTCTTCTGATGTTAAACCTATTACTTCAAAATCATTCTTAACCGAATCCAGGTACCTTCTCCTCGGTCTGCCCCGACTCCTCCTACCCTCTACTGCTGAATCCATGAGTCTCTTGGGTAACCTTGCTTGGTTCATGGTGTGGGTTCCTGTAGTCATGTCCTAGTTCATGAACCACGGGCAACGTATGAGTGGCCAAGTAAGTGGTCCCGACAGTCGGGATACCAGTTACTTTGGAATAAGGCCGGGCAACTCGGACATATTTTGAGTCGTGGTCACCTTTGTGCTCATACGGCAAAGACTACCAAATCCACCGGTTAGTCCCTCAGCCGTTAGGGGTAAAACCGAATGGGACTCGGCGCAAGTAAGGCTAGCAACCTGCTTCCCTGGTACTTTAAATATGATGCTGGCAACAATCAGAGAGGCATACCTGTTCGATAAAAACAAACTCCTAATGTACTGCAGCCATAGTGACATCGTCAAATGTTAAATGCAAAATCAGCTCCAGCATCGTCAAATATATATAAATAACACTACTGTTTAAAACAAGCTGCCGTACAGTAGCCACAAGATGCTTGTGTTGTAAGTTCACCAGATGTCGCTAATGTCTGCGTATACTAGTTTTCAGTAATTTATTGAACAGCGAAAATAGAGGGGGATACAGTAATTGAAGTCTGGAATACGCTTATAACGTATAAAAGGCATCACAGTAATAAAAAGCAATACAAAGAATACGGAAAAAGTAATATTGTTAAAAAGAGGAAGTACAAGAAACAGTAGTTGACATATGCTCTAGTGCCAATATTCTAGTTAATGATGTAAATATTGAACACCTTTGATAGTGCAGCGGATAATATTAAACAACCATAAAACAAATCGCTAAAGAAGCCACAAATGAAAGAAAACATGGTGCTGTACATAATCACAGCCCTCTGTTAGTGCTAACGTTATATATGACGATGTTGGAGCTGATTCTGCATTTAACATTTGACGGTTGCACTATGGCTGCAGTACTTTAGGAGTTTCTTTTTATCAAACAGATATATGCCTCTTCATATTTAAAGCGCACAAATGCTTATATTGTCAGTACGACTTTTCATTATGGTCTATGTATGGTTTTTAAGCTGTAGACAATCTGAGAGTGTATTTGTGTTTTTCCCATTTTTTGCTGCAGATCTGATGATGGTCATTATAGACCGAAACCGGTAATATGTTAAGGGGCTCCGGAACGCCCTATACTTGCAATGTTAAAATAACGCTTATAAATTACATCTTTCCTCACAAAGTATTTGAGGTAGGAAGTTGAACATTTTACAGATTATTTATTGGAATATGGGCTACAACTCAACACAGGGATTTTACAAAATTTTAGTTCAGTTATTAAAGATGATTTTTTTTCAATTGTAATGAAAATTCACAACATTTTCTTTTGCAATTTTTTATTTATATATTCAAAAATATACAGTTTTTTGGAAAAAGGCTGTGTTAAATTATGCAGAAGGTACTTTGTAACATTTACTGAAAGTTTGAAACAAATATGTTTGGAAGATCCTTAGAAAACATGTAATTAGTATGAGAAAATAAAAGTTTTGGGAATCGAGCGACAAAGATTGGATTAACTTTTTAGTGCATTCCAGGTCCATAGGATGGATTATCTTCATCCTCTGCAAACTCCTCCTCCAGCTTCCTCTTGTTCCTCCTCCTGTTTACTCTTGCTTGTATTTCTAGACTCTTTACAGCCCTGTCTGCAGCCCGAAGGCGTTCGTTGTCTAAAGCAAGCATCGCTCGTACCATGTTATAATGTTATTATTTACAGTAATAACACATTCCTTTGGCTTTCCAACATTTCTCCTTTTCTTAAAAGCCTTCAGAGGATTTCTAATAACTTTACTTTTACTCGTTATTATACTTCAACGAAACAGGGACTCAAGAAACAGAATTAATTACGAATATTTTCGAGATAACGACAGAGTAAATAAACATGAAACAATCGACAACCACACCAGCGATATATATTGAACCATCACAGGTTAGCCACAACACATACTTTATCTCACATCACTAAAATGTACCTGATGAACACGGACGTTAATAATAACACCATTTGACAGCAGTTTAACAGCGCCACAGTGGGTCACGCCCATGTAGAACACATTTCAAAAAAAAAATTTAAAAATAGTTGTAGTCTTCGGAATTGAATAAATTATATATCTATTAAAAGGTAATAGTCTGCAGATTCAGAAAACGCAAAAAAGGAAAAATTGAACTTTTCATGATTTTGAGCCTTTCCGGAGCCCCTTAACAAAAAGATTGCGACCATAGACGTAAATTAAAGGAAACTTATTGTATATACGGGTCACCCTTTTATTCGCGACAATGTTGCAGCTTGTGAAAATAGTCTTGCGATTGCGAAACGCGCACATACAAATGGTGACAGTACCGCGTACACAAGGTGTAACAGGGCAGCACATTGGCGGAGCTGTCATTTGGAATCTGGTGATTCATGTGAAAAGGTTTCCGACGTGACTGGTCACACGACGGGAATTAACAGACTTTGAAAGCTGAATGGTTTATTTATTTATTTACACATCAAGTTCCGTAGGACCAAATTGAGGAGCAAATCTCCAAGGTCATGGAACATGTCAGTACATGAAATTACAACATAAAAGTAATAACTGATAAAAATAAAATGTTTACGAACCAAAAAAAAATCAATCAATAAATAAACACAATCAACAATATAACATAAGAATCAGCTTAATTTTTCAAGGAACTCTTCAACAGAATAGAAGGAGTGACCCATGAAGAACAGTTTCGATTTGAAAGCGCGTGGACTACTGCTAAGATTATTGAATTCTTGTGGTAGCTTATTAAAAATGAATTTGAAACCATTTTGACTATTTTCGACCGTGACTGTCTCAAGAAATATGCAAAAGTTTTTTAAATTACCGCTACTAGTCACAAACTTTGTCAACTATTGTATTATATATTCATTTAGCGACATGTTTCGAGGGTTGAACCTCATCTTCAGGCTAAATGGCATTACAAAAACAACTTTACAATAAGGCCATAGTGATGTTGCATTGTCTTTTCGTAAATGCTGCGGTCGTCTTTTTTCTTCTGGCGTGGCAGTCTCGTTGTGATGTGTTGCGGTGTTTCCATTTCCGTGGCTCTCTTGACTACTGTTCACAAATTGTCACTAACATAGCAGTTAACTTGGAGACACCTGTTCAGTGTGCACGGCCTGTGGCGGAGTAGTTACACGACAGTATGTAACCTCCTCCTCACTTATCGACCTTAATGACAGTGAAACCGCGTGTACCTAATGGAAATTTGGGAAAAGCAATCGTCACCGAAGTTAATCTGTCGGTGAAGAGGGAGGAAAGGGTTACATCTAAATGAAAGGAAAAATGCAAATGAAACTGGTGGATATTAATTTTGAAAAGGGGTAAAGTTAATAAAGAAAGTAAATGTGCGGCCGTTACGTTAACAGTTAACTAGCGGTAATTACATATTAGAGATTTGGGGGAAATTACGGTCGCCAGTCCTATGGACAATTACTATAGTAACTGAAAAAGAAAGGTTATTACACATATAATTAGCACTAGAAGCGTGGCAACTGAAGGTTGACACGTGTAGTGTGAAAACTGAAAGATTGTCAGAAGTAATAAATTTCGCTACACTCTGACTTAATTTAACAAAAGAATTAATAAAACCGGAAAATTGGAAGTTAATTTAGTGACTGAAATTAATAGTGAGCTTTGTTTCTGAAGCACATCGAAATTCAGTAAAATACGGTTAGTCTTGGGCTACCTCAACAAACATTTCAAAAGCTACTTGAATCTACGCAATTTAGAAATAAGAGATTTAACTTTGAACTTGAATTAAATGATTCTGAACAATTAACAATAGTAAAATTTAGTACGTACCAAGCTGAGCTGCAGTCACAGGTAAGCTAAAATACGGTAACAAAACTCGCACTCTTAATTTGTGCTTGAGTAATCCAAATATTGTAGCCAGCTATGAATACTTTAACTGAACTTTGAAATTAAAGCAGTGAAATGGAATGATATTACTTTAATGCTGGCGTTTGAATTTCAACGACACTCGGGTTCATTCCGGAAAAGGAAGGGACCCTGCTTGGTAATGCAATTGGGACAATGAGCAACAAAGGTTCATGCTAAGTTGCTGTAATTTTGATGCAACAGTTTGAAAAGCTGAGGTCTGCCATACAGTTCTAAAACTTTACGTGCTTCCAGTCTTCCTTGTTGGTTGACTGAAGGTCTGCAGTCGCCGATCGGGGAGGTGGCGACAGTCACTCATTGTCGGCCGTCGCTGTTGCAGAAGCTGGATGTTGGCGCGCCTTCTTCTCGACACGGTCACCAGGCGAAACGAGCTCTTGATGTGCGCCAGCTAATGCTTCCCGTCCGCGACACCGTGTCAGAAACTATCATAGCAAGTCGAGCGCAATTACATGCTGCCAAACCACGAAAGCGTGGCAACTCGCGGGAGCGTCACACAACACACCTGCTCCGCCGCCCTACTCCAGCCAGACTCTCTCTGCCCGCGCTCCACGCGACAGAGTTCACACAACCAAAGATCCTAAACACTTTGGTTCTCCACACGACCTATCGATGTAATCGTTCAATAGCATAGTTTTCCCTTGGCAAGACGCAGCGTAAAAATGCAAATAATATTCACAAACAAATCGATTATACATTGACATTATATATATATATATATATATATATATATATATATATATATATATATATATATATATATATAGGGTTAGTACAAATGATTGAAGCGATTTCACAGCTCTACAATAACTTTATTATTTGAGATATTTTCACAATACTTTGCACACACATACAAAAACTCAAAAAGTTTTTTTAGGCATTCACAAATGTTCGATACGTGCCCCTTTAGTGATTCGGTAGACATCAAGCCGATAATCAAGTTCCTCCCACACTCGGCGCAGCATGTCCCCATCAATGAGTTCGAAAGCATCGTTGATGCGAGCTCGTAGTTCTGGCACATTTCTCCGTAGAGGAGGTTTAAACACTGAAGCTTTCACATAACTCCACAGAAAGAAATCGCACGGGGTTAAGTCGGGAGAGCGTGGAGGCCGTGACACGAATTGCTGATCGTGATCTCCACCACGACCGATCCATCGGTTTTCCAATCTCCTGTTTAAGAAATGCCGAACATCGTGATGGAAGTGCAGTGGAGCACCATCCTGTTGAGAGATGAAGGCGCTGTCGGTCTCCAGTTGTGGCATGAGCCAATTTTCCGCAGGCTACGCGTGAAACTTTCCCGCACACGTTCAACCGTTTGTTCGCTCACTGTAGGCCGACCCATTGATTTCCCCTTACAGAGGCATCCAGAAGCTTTAAACTGCGCATACCATCGCCGAAGGGAGTTAGCAGTTGGTGGATCTTTGTTGAACTTCGTCCTGAAGTGTCGTTGCACTGTTATGACTGACTGATGTGAGTGCATTTCAAGCACGACATACGCTTTCTCGGCTCCTGTCGCCATTTTGTCTCACTGCGCTCTCGAGTGCTCTGGCGGCAGAAACCTGAAGTGCGGCTACAGCCGAACAAAACTTTATGAGTTTTTCTACGTATCTGTAGTGTGTGGTGACCCTATGTCAATGAATGGAGCTACAGTGAATTTATGAAATCGCTGCAATCATTTGTAATAGCCCTGCATATATAGTAAAACAATTACAATATATAAAGACACAGAAATGTCATATCTTCAGGTAATAAAATAAGGGAAAACATTTATAGTACAATAGATGGAAATAGGAGGATATGCAATTCCGGTGTTACAAGTAACATCCCTGCAATGAACTGGCCTGCACAGAATCCTGACCTGAATGCTACAGAACGCCTTTGGGATGTTTTGGAACGCCGACTTCGTGGCAGGCCTCACCGACCGACATCGATACCTCTCCTCAGTGCAGCGGTCCATAAAGAATGGACTGCCATTCCCCAGAACCCTGATTGACCGTATGCCTGCGAGAGTGGAAGCTGTCATCAAGGCTAAGGGTGGGCCAACACGATATTGAATTCCAGCATTACCGATGGAAGGCACCACAAACCTGTAAGCCATTCAGAATGAGATTTTCACTCTACAGCGGAGTGTGCGCTGATATGAAACTTCCTGGCAGATTAAAACTGTGTGCCCGACCGAGACTCGAACTCGGGACCTTTGCCTTTCGCGGGCAAGTACTCTACCATCTGAGCTACCGAAGCACGACTCACGCCCGGTCTCACAGCTTTACTTCTGCCAGTATCTCGTCTCCTACCTTCCAAACTTTACAGAAGCTCTCCTGCGAACCTTACAGAACTAGCACTCCTGAAAGAAAGGATATTGCGGAGACATGGCTTAGCCACAGCCTAGGGGATGTTTCCAGAATGAGATTTTCACTCTGCAGGGGAGTGTGCGCTGATATGAAACTTCCTGGCAGATTAAAACTGTGTGCCCGACCGAGACTCGAACTCGGGACCTTTGCCTTTCGCGGCCAAGTACTCTACCATCTGAGCTACCGAAGCACGACTCACGCCCGGTCTCACAGCTTTACTTCTGCCAGTATCTCGTCTCCTACCTTCCAAACTTTACAGAAGCTCTCCTGCGAACCTTGCAGAACTAGCACTCCTGAAAGAAAGGATATAGCGGAGACATGGCTTAGCCACAGCCTGGGGGATGTTTTCAGAATGAGATTTTCACTCTGCAGCGGAGTGTGCGCTGATATGAAACTTCCTGGCAGATTAAAACTGTGTGCCCGACCGAGACTCGAACTCGGGACCTTTGCCTTTCGCGGGCAAGTGCTCTACCATCTGAGCTACCGAAGCACGACTCACGCCCGGTACTCACAGCTTTACTTCTGCCAGTACCTCGTCTCCTACCTTCCAAACTTTACAGAAGCTCTCCTGCGAACCTTGCAGAACTAGCACTCCTGAAAGAGAGGATATTGCGGAGACATGGCTTAGCCACAGCCTGGGGGATGTTTCCAGAATGAGATTTTCACTCTGCAGCGGAGTGTGCGCTGATATGAAACTTCCTAGCAGATTAAAAGCCATTGTCAGCCAGGTGTCCGGATACTTATGATCACATAGTGTACTACGAGGACATGTGCTGTGCGTGTCTGACTAGCAGTCATTCCTCGCCAGCTGACGCAGCTATCGCCTGGGCGGGTTCGTATCGTAATTAGCTCTGTGGTTATAATGTTCTGGTTAATCAGTGTATATTGTCCACTGCTAGTGGCACTACTGGCTACCTGTGAGTGTTTATCGCACGTTGGCGTTGAACTTAGTTGTTGGTCTCGTTAATCTAACTGGAGCGCGTACTTTTATCCGACCGTGAGACAGGACGGTAAATGTCTTCGTGGAAAAATGTTCGTGGTAGCCTACGCAACCATGATTGTACCCTGACGTGGACATCTTCGTCCCAAGGAATCGGCGGCCACAAACAATACGGAAATCTCACGCGGAGAGGTCGTCACTGTATGGAGTATACAGGGTGATTCAAAAAGAATACCACAACATTAGGAATTTAAAACTCTGCAACGACAAAAGGCAGAGCTAAGCACTGTCTGTCGGCGAATTAAGGGAGCTATAAAGGTTCTTTTAGTTGTACATTTGTTCGCTTGAGGCGCTGTTGACTAGGCGTCAGCGTCAGTTGATGCTAAGATGGCGACCGCTCAACAGAAAGCTTTTTGTGTTATCGAGTACGGCAGAAGTGAATCGACGACAGTTGTTCAGCGGGCATTTCGAACGAAGTATGGTGTTAAACCTCCTGGTAGGTGGTGTATTAAACGTTGGTATAAACAGTTTACAGAGAATGGGTGTTTGTGGAAAGGGAAAGGTTCTGGACGGCCGAGAACGAGTGATGAAAATGTAGCACGCATCCAGCAAGCATTTGTTCGCAGCCCAGGAAAATCGACTCGCAGAGCTAGCAGAGAGCTGCAAATTGCACAATCAACTGTATGGAGAGTCCTACGAAAAAGGTTAGTTATGAAACCTTATCGTCTGAAATTGGTTCAAGCACTGTCTGCAGCTGATAAGATTAAAAGAATCGATTTCTGTGATTTTATCCTTGCTCAAATGGAAACAGATGAATCTTTCGTTTCAAAGATTGTGTTTAGTGATGAAGCAACTTTCCACACTAACGGGAAAGTCAACCGTCACAATGTCTGTATATGGGGCACTGAGAATCCGCGGGAAACAACTCAGTATGAACGTGACTCGCCTAAGGTGAACGTTTTCTGTGCCATTTCAGCCAATAAAGTTATTGGTCCCTTTTTCTTCGAAGGTGCTACTGTAACTGGACTACAGTATCTGGAGATGTTAGAGAATTGGCTGTTCCCTCAGCTCGAACAAGAAGCACAACAATTCATATTTCAGCAGGATGGAGCGCCACCACATTGGCACTTATCTGTCCGTAACTACCTGAACGTCAACTACCCGAGCCGATGGATCGGCCGCCAGGCAGCCCGTGACAGAGCACTTCATCACTGGCCTCCAAGAAGCCCTGATCTTACCCCCTGCGATTTTTTCTTATGGGGGTATGTTAAGGATATGGTGTTTCGGCCACCTCTCGCAGCCACCTTTGATGATGTGAAACGAGAAATAACAGCAGCCATCCAAATTGTTACGCCTGATATGCTACAGAGAGTGTGGAACGAGTTGGAGTATCGGGTTGATATTGGTCGAGTGTGTGGAGGGGGCCATATTGAACATCTCTGAACTTGTTTTTGAGTGAAAAAATGATGTATAACAGAAGGTTATATTATGTTTCTTTCATTAAATACACATTTTTAAAGTTGTGGTATTCTTTTTGAATCACCCTGTATATAAGGGCTTAGAAACTTTTGCAGCGTTGTCGACACAACCTTCGCAACATGTAGGCCGTAACAGAATGGTGCCATCAGTCAATATTCCTGGGCGTTTGGACTCGATGGCGCGCTCGCGAACTGTCCACGTAGCGTTGTGAGTTGATTGTGGCACTGTGTACCAGAAAGTCAAAGAGCAGCGTGTTGAAGCAACACCGACTCGAAGGAAGGCCTCGCCGCTTGTCGGTGACGTCACGTCAGCTGGGCACGGCGAACGCCAGGTCTGTTGCAGGCAGAAACGCCTTAGCGTGCCTCTTTATTTTTGGACAAAATGTTTGGTATTGTTTTGGATTCAGCAGTTTTATTTAGATGAAAGATTTTCTTACTATCGTAAAGCTACAAATGAAGATCATAGTTCTGTATTACTGAAGCCTGTAGAAACAAACGTAGATCAATATGAGAAGATGCTTCGCCCCAGTGCAAACTTCGGAAATTTTACATTCAAGTAACTATATTTACTTGATCCATTTTGTTATCGAAACTTACCCCAACCCCCTTACAATTAACTCGTTTCTTTCATTTATTTATTTATTTTCGTTTGACATCGTCACTGGAAATGTGAACTAATTTACGTGTGTAAATGTCCATCTGTTGCCAGTCATTAGATTACAATAGTTTTCAACGAAAGGAATTCTAAACAGGAAACAAAATAGCTTGATACATAGAAAATACTGCTGAGCTTAAACTTTTTTAAACATGCACATTACAAATGATAAATATTCCCCTCTTGCAACTGAAAGGAGAAACTTTATAAGATAAAAAAATTTATTTGTTAAAACAAGTATCTCTCTTTTGCGTCTTCTACTGTCTCCCACCCACTCCCCCAACATGTAGAATCGCAAGATATTTCATTAACATTCAGTGCTCCTCACCCCATAGTCAACCAAGATACCTAAAGAAGAGCACCAATATGTTCACAGTTTCTTGTAAAAGCAACCCAGTACAAACGTAACTTCCTCAGATTTACAAATAAGGTACAGAAGCACGAATTCTGTTGGTGCTGGACCATGAAGTTGTTTTTGTATGTCAGTCCTTAAAACAGGTGGAAATTTAAGTTCAGGAGTACACTATTTGTTAAGAAGTGTAATGAACTGCACAATTAATTGATTGCAGAAATCTCTCAGAATAATGTGTGTTGGTCAACTACCGCCAATAGTTTCACATTTTCCTGCGTCAGAGAGGGAGACACCACCATTATGAGTTTTCCTGCAACAGACCTGGCGTTCTCCGTGCCTAGCTGACGTGACGTCACGAAGAAGCGCCGAGGCCTTCCTTTGAGTCGGTGTTGGTTGAAGGCTCCTTCGTTCTACTGCTTCTTAGTGCCCGCCCATATGTTGTCAAGTTTGTTTCGACTACGCTGAAGAAATTTCCAAGTCCTTAGATGTACTCCATACAGTGCCGACCTATGCGCATGCGATTTCCATATTTTTGGAACTCTGAAGAAAGACATTGTCGGCCATCGGTTTGCTTCAAACGAAGAGGGGCACGCTTCTTTACAATCATAGCTCCACAGGCAACCCAGAAGATATTTTATTTTATCTCGCTTACGGATGCATTAATTGATATTCTGACACCACGCCTGCCTCTAAATTACGTAAACTTGCATGTAATGAGACGTCCCCTTAGAAATATTATACATGACTGTGTTTAAGCTGACACACAATATTTTTAGCGCAACGCAATCTGACTTTCAAAAATCCCTACAAAAGAATGGCCCTGACTAACATTAACCTGTACCTTCCACAAATCACTTACCTCACAAAAATCTTCGTTACTCGAACTACTGCAATACAGCGAGCGCCACTACTGTCTGCTAAATAAAAGATTCAAACTACTGAAGGCACTAACTACTGATAGGCATAGTTAGCAAATGAAAGATTTTGATAGAGAACAAACAATGTATTTACCTTACTAGTGTTCAAAAGTCATAATATATATAGCAGTTCATGACATCCAGTCTTACAAATTTCAAAACTCCGCCATTTCTCTCCCCACATCCACCACTGCTGGCGGCTCACCTCCAACTGCGCAACGCTACGCGCTGTTAACATCCAGCTGCCCAACACTACAATGGCAGACAACAATGCAAACTAGCCACAGACTGCACACAGCACAGCCAGTGATTTTCATACAGAGCGCTACGTGGCGTTACCAATATAGAAACCTAAACAGTCTACTTACAGTAATACAGGTCAGACTTCCGTAGGCAAGTCAGTGAAACAAGAATATGTAAAGAGAATAAAATACTGGGTCTGCAATTACCTTCTGTTGATGGATTCAGTTTTATCATACAAGGCGCCTAAACAGTTTATATGTTTTAATATTCTTTTATTCGTAGTCAAGGCCAAAACTGCTGCATCTGCCTTAGATCTAATATTTTGTGGATACTGACACTGTAATAAAATAAACTATAAACTATGCAAGCTGTTATTAAGTGAGATAGTTTGAACCGGTTTGTGGGTGCTACTGTGGAAAAAGACAAGAAATATTTTGTGACGTTAGAAATCGCCGCGTAATGGCGGAAAATTGTTGCACACCAGCAGTGTTCTGTTTCCTGCCGGCGCGGCAGCTACAAATTGCTAGAAATTGTTTTAACATTCAAAACATTGATACAAGAGATGCGAAGGTTACTTTCAATAATAATAAGGCTAACATTTCGTATATGTACACTGCAAAACCAAAGAAACTGCTACACCTGCCAAATATGGTGTAGCGCCCCCGCGAGCACGCAAAAGTGCCGCAACAGGACGTGGCGTGGACTGGACTAATGTCTGAAGTAGTACTGGAGGGACCTGACACCATGAATCCTGCAGGGCTGTCCATAAATCCCTAAGAGGGGGTGGAGATCTCTTCTGAACAGCACGTTGTAAGGCATCCCAGATATGCTCAACAATGTTCATCAGTGGGGAGTTTGGTGGCCAGCAGAAGTGTTTAAACTCGGAAGAGTGTTCCTGGAGCCACTCTGTAGCAGTTCAGGATATGTGGGATGTCGCATTGTCCTGCTGGATCTGTTCAAGTCCATCGGAATGTACATTGGACATGAACGGATGCAGGTGAGCAGACAGGATGCTTACGTACGTGTCATCTGTCAGAGTCGTATCTAGGCGTATCAGAGGCCCCATATAACTCCAACTGCACCCGCACCACACCATTACACAGCCTACACCAGCTTGAACAGCACCTTGTTTGGTGCTTAATATTTTCTTTATTTGAAAACAATATCGAAGTGTCTTACTTCATGAATTTTATTAGTTTGAATGTAATTTTTTGAAATTTCTAGTGGCAACTAAAATCGACCATATGGAAAGTACACGCTACCTCTGCAAACTCTTCAAAATTTCGTGCAATGGTTTACTTCATCTAATGCTGCACAATGACTGCGTCGAATATCGAAAGAAAATTAAGTCATTTATGGGGGGGAAGGTATCAGTCAAGAAGATGCGTAAAAATCAAATTTTTGGGCCAAACAGTTTTTATGAAATCGAATGTTAAAGTGTGTCAAAGCAGTCGAAACACCGTGTGTCTGCACAGGCGAGCAGTGCATTGATGACAAAATCGCGCACAGCGCGGAATGCGGGGAGCACGTCTCTGTAGCAGCGAAAGGCTTAATGCGGCCGTGGCGGCTTTACTTCATAAACTGGGCGCTCCCCCCTAAACGTAAGTTTGCGAACTATACTACGCTACGGCGCTGCTTCGCTCGGCGCGTACAACTGGCAACGCAGCAATCTCCCGCGTCTGGGCGGGCATGCGCGAACCGCCAAGATAAAAGAATGGAACTATAGTATACATTCCTCAATTCTTAATTTGTCCTCAGTCGCCTTTAAGTTCTGTGATAAATGAGCTGCAGTGAAACTGCCTACGAAAACGTGTACCTGGCTATTCTCTAGTCACTTTTGATTGACAGCGCAGCTGCAGCGGTTGAATGGGGGCCCCGTGGAGCTTGCCAGGCCTGTGGGAACCCCAGGTGGCCCGCTTTGACAGCGCGCTCTCGTTGGCTCCATTGCGGCAGGTTGAGCTGCTGCAGTGGTTGCGGCGGAGATGGGGACAGGCAGGCTGGAAGGAGGATCTGTACTCCACCCCATTCACCGAAACAAGAGGCGTACTGTAAACACTGCAAGGCGCGTGACCTCAGCGCTGCCGCCGAGGGGTGTACAAGGCAGCGGCGTCAGAAATTAAAAAAATTAAAGTCGTGTTATTTTTACAATTTGGCACCTGAACATGATAAAGTGATCTGAGAACTACCTTCCGACACCTTTTTTACATTACATTAAAATTTATTGTCACTGAAAAAGAGAAACATTTCAGCTTTAGGGGAAAGTTGTTTCTTCGCGTTACTCTATATTTATCACGCCGTATCTCCTAAAGAGCAGTTGAACGGAATGGACAGTATCTTGAAGGGAGAATATAAGATGAACATCAACAAAAACAAAACGAGGATAATGGAGTGTAGTCGAATTAAGTCGGGCGATGTTGAGGGTATTAGATTAGGAAATGAGACACTTAAAGTAGTAAAGGAGTTTTGCTATTTGGGGAGCAAAATAACTGATGATGGTCGAAGTAGAGAGGATATAAAATGTACACTGGCAATGGCGAGGAAAGCGTTTCTGAAGAAGAGAAATTTGTTAACATCTAGTATTGATTTAAGTGTCAGGAAGTCATTTCTGAAAGTATTTGTATGGAGTGTAGCCATGTATGGAAGTGAAACATGGACGGTAAATAGTTTGGACAAGAAGAGAATAGAAGCTTTCGCAATGTGGTGCTACAGAAGAATGCTGAAGATTAGATGGGTAGATCACATAACTAATGAGGAAGTATTGAATAGGATTGGGGAGAAGAGAAGTTTGTGGCACAACTTGACCAGAAGAAGGGATCGGTTGGTAGGACATGTTCTGAGGCATCAAGGGATCACCAATTTAGTATTGGAGGGCAGCGTGGAGGGTAAAAATCGTAGGGGGAGGCCACGAGATGAATACACTAACCAGATTCAGAACGATGTAGGTTGCAGTAGGTACTGGGAGATGAAGAAGCTTGCACAGGATAGAGTAGCATGGAGAGCTGCATCAAACCAGTCTCAGGACTGAAGACCACAACAACAACAATCTCCTAAACTGTGTGTCGCACAGCAAAATAATTTTATAATTGCGTTCAGTACTATATGTTGATGACGTCTGCAAATACGAGGGCTATCCACAAAGTACATTACGTTTTCGTTTGTGTCCGTCAGGGGCGGGGCTAGCGCGGCCATCTTGGTGTCATGGCATTCCGCCGCTCAGTTGGCATCCTGCTGTGCTAGTGAGAGGTTCGTGCTGTACTCCGTCGAGTTACTGTGACAGTTTGAAATGCCCGCGGTAATTGAAAATGCCGCGAAGTGTGAAGTGCGTGCCGTAATAAGGTTTCTGACTGCAAAAAACTGTACACCGATAGAAATCTGTCGGCAGCTTTGTGATGTGTATGGGGACGACATAATCACTGAAGGTGGAGTGCGTCAATGGCTCATAAAATTTAAAAATGGCCGAACTAACGTTCACGACGAAGAGGGAAGTGGAAGACCCAGCCTAGTGACTGCCGAACTTGTCGAAAAAGTCGATGCCGCGGTCCGTGAAAACCGTAATTTCACAATAACGGAACTCTCTATGAGTTTTCCACAAATTTCACGAAGTTTGTTGCACGAAATCATTACCGAAAAGCTCGGTTACCACAAGTTTTGTCCAAGATGGATACCAAAAATCTTGACAGAGATTCACAAAAATCAGCGAATGGCAGCAGCATTAACGTTTTTGGACGCTTACGAGAAAGATGGCGATTCATTACTCGATCGCATCGTTACTGGTGACGAAACGTGGGTTAAGCATGTGAACTGCGAGACAAAATTGCAGTCAATGCAGTGGGGGGCACACAGATTCCCCCCCAAAATCCCAAGAAACGCATGCAGACAATGTCGGCAAGGAAGGTGATGGTGACTGTATTTTGGGACAGAAAAGGTGTGATTTTTGTGGATTTCCTGGAAAGAGGCACTACAATAAACTCTCAAAGGTATTGCCAAACTCTGCACAACCTCAGAAGAGCAATACAAAACGAGCGCAGGGGAAAGTTGGGCTCAAAGATCTTGCCGATTCACGACAACGCCCGGGCCCACACGGCAAATGCCACTCGTGAAGTTCTCGAATCTTTTAAGTGGGAGTTGTTTCCTCATCCGCCGTACAGTCCCGACCTGACACCGAGCGACTTCCACTTATTCCCACCAATGAAGAAGTGGTGGGCTATGCGGCGTTTTGATGACGACGCACAGCTCCGAGAAGAGGTAACCACGTGGTTGAAGGCGCAGGCGGCCGAATTTTACGACGAAGGAATTTCCGAGCTCGTCCATCGCTACGATAAGTGCCTTAATTTAAATGGCAACTATGTAGAAAAGTAGTATTGTAGTGTGGCTTTCATCTGTATATAATTAAAAAAATTTCCAATTATTTATTTTTAATTCCAAAACGTAATGTACTTTGTGGATAGCCCTCGTATTCTGCCCAATAAAGTCAGTAACAGTGAAGTAATAAATTAAAATCTCACGTCTGATGCAGAACTTTTACCAAATCATCATCCGAAATACAGTGAGCGACAAACTTTTTCACTTTAAATTTTTTGTGCGCGGGTGTAAGCGACAGAAGTTTCAGAAAGGTTTGAATTTAATTTTGTAGTTTGTTCGAATGCGATGGGTGCAACCGTCTGTCCTTTATGGGCGATGCACTGTGCGGTTCGCAGGCGCGGCCGCCTCAGTTGCAGGTGTGAGCTCGTTAGTGGGTGTTGCACAGCGGCGATTTCAGGATATCTTAAGTTCGTCTGTAAAGACGCTTGAAAGACTAGTTGTTGATTATTAGAGTAAGTATATGTGTTTGTAGTCACGCTGAGCATTCACTGTTTATGTGCGTGTCCAATAGCATCACATGGTTTCTTATTTTATACAGGGTTATTACAAATGATTGAAGCTATTTCACAGCTCTACAATAACTTTATTATTTGAGATATTTTCAAAATGCTTTGCACACACATACAAAAACTCAAAAAGTTTTTTTAGGCATTCACAAATGTTCGATATGTGCCCCTTTAGTGATTCGGCAGACATCAAGCAGATAATCAAGTTCCTCCCACACTCTGCGCAGCATGTCCCCATCAATGAGTTCGAAAGCATCGTTGATGCGAGCTCGCAGTTCTGGCACGTTTCTCGGTAGAGGAGGTTTAAACACTGAATCTTTCACATAAGCCCACAGAAAGAAATCGCATGGGGTTAAGTCGGGAGAGCGTGGAGGCCGTGACACGAATTGCTGATCGTGATCTCCACCACGACCGATCCATCGGTTTTCCAATCTCCTGTTGAAGAAATGCCGAACATCATGATGGAAGTGCGGTGGAGCACCATCCTGTTGAAAGATGAAGTCGGCGCTGTCGGTTTATTCGTCGACTTCCGCGAGCTACGCGTGAAACTTGCCCGCACGCGTTCAACCGTTTCTTCGCTCACTGCAGGCCGACCCGTTGATTTCACCTTACAGAGGCATCCAGAAGCTTTAAACTGCGCATACCATCGCCGAATGGAGTTAGCAGTTGGTGGATCTTTGTTGAACTTCGTCCTGAAGTGTCGTTGCACTGTTATGACTGACTGATGTGAGTGCATTTCAAGCACGACATACGCTTTCTCGGCTCCTGTCGCCATTTTGTCTCACTGCACTCTCGAGCGCTCTGGCGGCAGAAACCTGAAGTGCGGCTTCAGCCGAACAAAACTTCATGAGTTTTTCTACGTATCTGTAGTGTGTCGTGACCATATGTCAATGAATGGAGCTACAGTGAATTTATGAAATCGCTTCAATCATTTGTAATAGCCCTGTATATTCACTTATTTCATTAGCATCAGACACGGCTGTCCACATTATGTCATCCACGGATTCAGCGAGCGAGGTCGATGTGTCAGTTCTGAGTCTTAATGTGTATAAAACGGAACTGTTACATCCACAGCAGTCGATGAGTGACATTGTTTCGAAAACGGCTGCAGCTACAGGTGTTGGACGTTCTTCAGTGTAGCGCATGATAAGTGAATACAAGGCCACACACTCTTTGAAATCTCGCAAGAAAGGAAAATTACGACAGAAACTTTCTGAAAGTGTTGATGACTTGCCCCCCCTTCTAACAGCCGTGTACCGCAAGTCTCTAGAGGAACGGAAGGTTCCAAATGATCGGAAAAGAGCACAGGTAGTCCCAGTCTTCAAGAAGGGTCGTCGAGCAGATGCGCAAAACTATAGACCTATATCTCTGACGTCGATCTGTTGTAGAATTTTAGAACATGTTTTTTGCTCGCGTATCATGTCGTTTTTGGAAACCCAGAATCTACTATGTAGGAATCAACATGGATTCCGGAAACAGCGATCGTGTGAGACCCAACTCGCTTTATTTGTTCACGAGACCCAGAAAATATTAGATACAGGCTCCCAGGTAGACGCTATTCTTCTCGACTTCCGGAAGGCGTTCGATACAGTTCCGCACTGTCGCCTGATAAACAAAGTAAGAGCCTACGGAATATCAGACCAGCTGTGTGGCTGGATTGAAGAGTTTTTAGCAAACAGAACACAGCATGTTGTTATCAATGGAGAGACGTCTACAGACGTTAAAGTAACCTCTGGCGCGCCACACGGGAGTGTTATGGGACCATTGCTTTTCACAATATATATAAATGACCTCGTAGATAGTGTCGGAAGTTCCGTGCTGCCTTTCGCGGATGATGCTGTAGTATACAGAGAAGTTGGAGCATTAGAAAATTGTAGCGAAATGCAGGAAGATCTGCAGCGGATAGGCACTTGGTGCAGGGAGTGGCAACTGACCCTTAATATAGACAAATGTAATGTATCGCGAATACATAGAAAAAAGGATCCTTTATTGTATGAATATATGATAGCGGAACAAACACTGGTAGCAGTTACTTCTGTAAAATATCTGGTAGTATGCGTGCGGAACGATTTGAAGTGGAATGATCATAAAAAATTAATTGTTGGTAAGGCGGGTACCAGGCTGAGATTCATTGGGAGAGTCCTTAGAAAATGTAGTCCATCAACAAAGGAGGTGGCTTACAAAACACTCGTTCGACCTATACTCGAGTATTGCTCATCAGTGTGGGATCCGTACCAGATCGGGTCGACGGAGGAGTTAGAGAAGATCGAAAGAAGAGCGGCGCGTTTCGTCACAGGGTTATTTGGTAACCGTGATAGCGTTACGGAGATGTTTAGCAAACTCGAGTGGCAGACTCTGCAAGAGAGGCGCTCTGCATCGCGGTGTAGCTTGCTCGCCAGGTTTCGAGAGGCTGCGTTTCTGGATGAGGTATCGAATATATTGCTTCCCCCCACTTATACCTCCCGAGGAGATCACGAAAGTAAAATTAGAGAGATTAGAGCGCGCACGGAGGCTTTCAGACAGTCGTTCTTCCCGCGAACCATACGCGACTGGAACAGGAAAGGGAGGTAAAGACAGTGGCACGTAAAGTGCCCTCCGCCACACACCGTTGGGTGGCTTGCGGAGTATAAATATAGATGTAGATGTAGATGTAGAAATGCGATACGAAGGAAAGAACACGAATTTTTTTTTTCATAACGAATTCCCAACAATTGATAAAGTGCTTACATTCGTGAACGAAGATGCAGATTTTCGAAGAACTACATTTTATAAGTTATTGAGAGAAATTAATTTCAAATATGTCCGGCGTGGGCGCGATAGCATGCTAATAGACAGGGATGACATCATTTTATGGGGGCGGCGTTATCTTCGAACCATTAAACGGTTGAGAGATGAAGGCAGACCCATTTACAATTTGGACGAGATGTGGGTGAATGCAGGACATACCCGAAGTTACGTCTGTGTAGATGACACAATAAATTCCTCAAAACAAGCGTTTCTGTCCGGATTATCCACCGGAAGCAAGGTCCCATCAGGGAAAGGGAAACGTCTGATTGTCGCACACATTGGCAGCAAAGCAGGGTTCGTTGAAGGATGTTTGTGGACTTTCGAATCCAAGAAAAGTGGGGAGCATCATGAGGAGATGTGCGCCGAAACCTTCGAGAAGTTGTTTCAAGATGTTGTTCCTCGGCTTCAGGAAAATGTAGTTATTGTTCTCGATAACGCGCCGTACCATTCTCGGAGAACCGCAACCGTGGTCTCCGAGCTGATAGTTTGTGCTGCTGCAAACGTAGTCGAACTGTTCCTGCAGATGGTTGTTGTCCTGCAAACGTCCCCATTTGTTGACTCAGGGATCGAGATGTGGCTGCACGATCCATTACAGACATGCGGATAAGAATCCTGTCATCTCGACTGCTAGTGATACGAGGCCGTTGGGATCCAGCACGGCGTTCCGTATTACCCTCCTGAGCCCACCGATTCCATATTCTGCTAACAGTCATTGGATCTCGACCGACGCGAGCAGCAATGTCGCGATACGATAAACCGCAATCGCGATAGGCTACAATCCGACCTTTATCAAAGTCGGAAACGTGATGGTACGCATTTCTCCTCCTTACACGAGGCATCACAACAACGTTTCACCAGGAACCGCTGGTCAACTGCTGTTTGTGTATGAGAAATCGGTTGGAAACTTTCCTCGTGTCAGCACGTTGTAGGTGTCGCCACCGGCGCCATGCTTGTGTGAATGCTCTGAAAAGCCAATCATTTGCATATCACAGCATCTTCTTCCTGTCGGTTAAATTTCGCGTCTGTAGCACGTCATCTTCGTGGTGTAGCAATTTTAATGGCGTGTAGAGTATTTCTGACAGCAACAAACACGCCACCGCGAACTGTGTTTAGCCTATCCTTTCAGAACACCGTTGACTTCTTCGCAAAAATTTCGGGCGATGTTATCTCCGGCTTTAGCCAGCTTTCACTCTCTATAATGATTTGAGCATCAGTGCTTTCTATTAGCGCCCTGGTACTTTCCCAACACAGTTATGACAATTAACAACTGTAATACCGATTCTTCCTGTATCTAAGTTCTTCCCGTGTTCGGCCTGCCCCATTGAGACTGAAACCCTTTTTGTGTCTTCCCGACACC
The DNA here is from genome assembly GCF_023864275.1 of Schistocerca cancellata. NCBI lineage: Eukaryota > Metazoa > Arthropoda > Insecta > Orthoptera > Acrididae > Schistocerca > Schistocerca cancellata. Next base: position 33,671,624 of record NC_064636.1, read on the forward strand.
CTCTAACCTAAATTCTAAAAGACCGCCCAGTCCACGCCACACGGCCCCTGCTACCCGTGTAGCCGCTTCCTGCGTGTAGTGGACTCTGACCTATTCCACACGACAGGTAAGGGGTACGACCATCAACATTTTGGATACGTAACACTTGAAAGCCTGTATGAGGGTGAAGATTTGTCTGATGTGATAGAAGAAGAAACAGGAGTCGATTTAGAAGAGATAGGGGATCCAGTATTAGAATCGGAATTTAAAAGAGCTTTGGAAGACTTACAGTCAAATAAGGCAGAAGGGATAGATAACATTCCATCAGAATTTCTAAAATCATTGGCGGAAGTGGCAACAAAACGACTATTCACGTTGGTGAGTAGAATATATGAGTCTGGCGATATACCATCTGACTTTCGGAAAAGCATCATCCACACAATTCCGAAGACGGCAAGAGCTGACAAGTGCGAGAAATATCGCACAATCAGCTTAACAGCTCACGCATCGAAGCTGCTTACAAGAATAATATACAGAAGAATGGAAAAGAAAATTGAGAATGCGCTAGGTGACGATCAGTTTGGCTTTAGGAAAAGTAAAGGGACGAGAGAGGCAATTCTGACGTTACGGCTAATAATGGAAGCAAGGCTAAAGAAAAATCAAGACACTTTCGTAGGATCTGTCGACCTGGAATAAACGTTCGACAATATAAAATGGTGCAAGCTGTTCGAGATTCTGAAAAAAGTAGGGGTAAGCTATAGGGAGAGACGGGTCATATACAATATGTACAACAACCAAGAGGGAATAATAAGAGTGGACGATCAAGAACGAAGTGCTCGTATTAAGAAGGGTGTATGACAAGACTGTAGCCTTTCGCCCCTACTCTTCAAACTGTACATCGAGGAAGCAATGATGGAAATAAAAGAAAGGTTCAGGAGTGGAATTAAAATACAAGGTGAAAGGATATCAATGATACGATTCGCTGATGACATTGCTATCCTGAGTGAAAGTAAAGAAGAATTAAATGATCTGCTGAACGGAATGAACAGTCTAATGAGTACACAGTATGGTTTGAGAGTAAATCGGAGAAAGACGAAGGTAATGAGAAGTAGTAGAAATGAGAACAGCGAGAAACTTAACATCAGGATTGACGGTCACGAAGTCAATGAAGTTAAGGAATTCTGCTACCTAGGCAGTAAAATAACCAATGACGGACGGAGCAAGGAGGACATCAAAAGCAGACTCGCTATGGCAAAAAAGGCATTTCTGGCCAAGAGAAGTCTACTAATATCAAATACCGGCCTTAATTTGAGGAAGAAATTTCTGCGGATGTACGTCTGAAGTACAGCATTGTATGGTAGTGAAACATGGACTGTGGGAAAACCGGAACAGAAGAGAATCGAAGCATTTGAGATGTGGTGCTATAGACGAATGTTGAAAATTAGGTGGACTGATAAGGTAAGGAATGAGGAGGTTCTACGCAGAATCGGAGAGGAAAGGAATATGTGGAAAACACTGATAAGGAGAAGGGACAGGATGATAGGACATCTGCTAAGACATGAGGGAATGACTTCCATGGTACTAGAGGGAGCTGTAGAGGGCAAAAACTGTAGAGGAAGACAGAGATTGGAATACGTCAAGCAAATAGTTGAGGACGTAGGTTGCAAGTGCTACTCTGAGATGAAGAGGTTAGCACAGGAAAGCAATTCGTGGCGGGCCACATCAAACCAGTCAGTAGACTGATGACCAAAAAAAAAGCACTTTAACATGGATGTAAAATGGCATATTAATGACCTTGCAGACAACATTAAAAGTGACCTCAGAAGAGTGACCGCAGTTATCTACACTCCTGGAAATGGAAAAAAGAACACATTGACACCGGTGTGTCAGACCCACCATACTTGCTCCGGACACTGCGAGAGGGCTGTACAAGCAATGATAACACGCACGGCACAGTGGACACACCAGGAACCGCGGTGTTGGCCGTCGAATGGCGCTAGCTGCGCAGCATTTGTGCACCGCCGCCGTCAGTGTCAGCCAGTTTGCCGTGGCATACGGAGCTCCATCGCAGTCTTTAACACTGGTAGCATGCCGCGACAGCGTGGACGTGAACCGTATGTGCAGTTGACGGACTTGGAGCGAGGGCGTATAGTGAGCATGCGGGAGGCCGGGTGGACGTACCGCCGAATTGCTCAACACGTGGGGCGTGAGGTCTCCACAGTACATCGATGTTGTCGCCAGTGGTCGGCGGAAGGTGCACGTGCCCGTCGGCCTGGGACCGGACCGCAGCGACGCACGGATGCACGCCAAGACCGTAGGATCCTACGCAGTGCCGTAGGGGACCGCACCGCCACTTCCCAGCAAATTAGGGACACTGTTGCTCCTGGGGTATCGGCGAGGACCATTCGCAACCGTCTCCATGAAGCTGGGCTACGGTCCCGCACACCGTTAGGCCGTCTTCCGCTCACGCCCCAACATCGTGCAGCCCGCCTCCAGTGGTGTCGCGACAGGCGTGAATGGAGGGACGAATGGAGACGTGTCGTCTTCAGCGATGAGAGTCGCTTCTGCCTTGGTGCCAATGATGGTCGTATGCGTGTTTGGCGCCGTGCAGGTGAGCGCCACAATCAGGACTGCATACGACCGAGGCACACAGGGCCAACACCCGGCATCATGGTGTGGGGAGCGATCTCCTACACTGGCCGTACACCACTGGTGATCTTCGAGTGGACACTGAATAGTGCACGGTACATCCAAACCGTCATCGAACCCATCGTTCTACCATTCCTAGACCGGCAAGGGAACTTGCTGTTCCAACAGGACAATGCACGTCCGCATGTATCCCGTGCCACCCAACGTGCTCTAGAAGGTGTAAGTCAACTACACTGGCCAGCAAGATCTCCGGATCAGTCCCCCATTGAGCATGTTTGGGACTGGATGAAGCGTCGTCTCACGCGGTCTGCACGTCCAGCACGAACGCTGGTCCAACTGAGGCGCCAGGTGGAAATGGCATGGCAAGCCGTTCCACAGGACAACATCCAGCATCTCTACGATCGTCTCCATGGGAGAATAGCAGCCTGCATTGCTGCGAAAGGTGGATATACACTGTACTAGTGCCGACATTGTGCATGCTCTGTTGCCTGTGTCTATGTGCCTGTGGTTCTGTCAGTGTGATCATGTGATGTATCTGACCCCAGGAATGTGTCAATAAAGTTTCCCCTTCCTGGGACAATGAATTCACGGTGTTCTTATTTCAATTTCCAGGAGTGTATAATGAAGAGCTGTCTGAAAGAAGTGCACAAATATTCAGTCTCGTCTTATTACGGCTTTAAAGTGGTGCAAAGGGTGGCAACTTGCTTTCAATATTCAGAAGTGTGAAGATACAGGTATCCCAAGAAAGTCTACGAAGAAACTTGCAAGAATCGGCTTTGTATCGTGACTCTAGATCTGTAATCCCCTATGTATCGCTCACATGGAGATCGTGAGGATAAATATACAATAATCACTGCACGCAGAGAGGCATCAACCATTCCTCCCGCACTCCATACATGTATGGAACGGGAAGAAACCCTAATAACTGGTACAATGGGGCATACCCTTCGCCATGCACTTCGCAGTGGATTGCAGAGCGTAGATGTTGAGGTAGATAATAATTGACACTGACTAGAAAGTGATTTCGCATTTGTCTCGTAATTCTTAAGGATCCTGGGAAGTATGAAACGATACATGGCAGGACAGTTTTCTTTAATGTATTGGCTTTCGTGCCGTGCCCCTTTAGTCATCTCACTAGTGTAAAGTCAACGCAACAGCCAGTCCATAAGCGGAGATTTCCGACCCAACCTGGAATCGAACCCGCGGCCCTTCTCTTAGCAGTTTGCCACTCTGAGCAAGCAACTACCGAGGCGGACAGGACATTTTATTTAGGATTATGCTGTAACCAACTGGTATTAAATAACGTGTTTCGTTTTCTTTAAGAACAAAAAACTGGCTAGTAAACAGCAGAAGACCCTATATTTTGCAGAAAGACATCGTATATGACTATATGTAGTAAACATTGGGAAGTTTTCTTCACTACGCTTTGAGTGAAATTAGTGAAAGCGGAACGTACGAAACTTGTATGGAATGTAAGGTCTACATTATTGAACGTACCAAATAAGGTATCAAAACTGTAGCTGAAAGGAAAACCACACAGACGTGGTAATAAAACATCAAAAGGACAACAGAGCAGAAAGCCGAGCGGTTCCTAGGCGCTTCAGTCCGGAACCGCGCGACCGCTACGGTCGCAGGTTCGAATCCTGCCTCGGGCATGGATGTGTGTGATATCCTTAGGTGAGTTAGGTTTACGTAGTTTTAAGTCTACGGGACTGATGAGCTCAGATGTTAAGTCCCATAGTGCTCAGAGCCTTTTGAACGATTTTGTTGTCCCGTTATTATCGCTCAGTCGTTACGCAAATTACGGAGAGCATTGAACGTATGACTGTTATGGTACCTGCCTGTACTTGAAACACCTTCCTTTCGGCTCCACGTGAAACGAAACCCAATGAGATTGCAACAAACGCGGAGGAATACATGAAAAAGGATTATTCTTATGATGGGGACAGTACACACGCCATGGAATGCGTTTCCAGCGCCTGCGAGTAGACTCATATATGTGTGTGTGTGTGTGTGTGTGTGTGTGTGTGTGTGTATGTGTGTGTGTGTTAAACAGCTGCGCGTGGCACGGCGCGACACAAGGACACACACACACACACACACACACACACACACACACACGGCGAGGCGTTAACCTGGCCCACTTAGGACGGCGTAGTTCGCTGGGGCCTTTCCGGAAGCGTGACACCTCCGCGCAAAACAGCTCGCTGTCACAACAGCAACAGAAGTACAGGGTTATTACAAACGATGGAAGCGATTTCACAGCTCTACAATAACTTTATTATTTGAGATATTTTCACAATGCTTTTCACACACATACAAAAACTCAAAACGTTTTTTTAGGCATTCACAAATGTTCGATATGTGCCCCTTAAGTGATTCGGCAGACATCAAGCCGATAATCGAGTTCCTCCCACACTCGGCGCAGCATGTCCCCATCAATGAGTTCGAAAGCATCGTCGATGCGAGCTCGCAGTTCTCGGTAGAGGAGGTTTAAACACAATCTGTCACATAACCCCACAGAAAGAAATCGCGTGGGGTTAAGTCGGGAGAGCGTGGAGGCCATGACATGAATTGCTGATCCTGATCTCCACCACGACCGATCCATCGGTTTTCCAATCTCCTGTTTAAGAAATGCCGAACATCGTGATGGAACTGTGGTGGAGCACCATCCTGTTGAAAGATGAAGTCGGCGCTGTCGGTCTCCAGTTGTGGCACGAGCCAATTTTCCAGCGTGTCCAGATACACGTGTCCTGTAACGTTTTTTTCGCAGAAGAAAAAGGGGCCGTAAACTTTCAACCGTGTGATTGCACAAAACACGTTAACTTTTGGTGAATTGCGAATTTGCTGCACGAATGCGTGAGGATTCTCTACCGCCCAGATTCGCACATTGTGTCTGTTCACTTCACCATTAAGAAAAAATGTTGCTTCATCACTGAAAACAAGTTTCGCACTGAACGCATCCTCTTCCGTGAGCTGTTGCAACCGCGCCGAAAATTCGAAGCGTTTGACTTTGTCATCGGGTGTCAGGGCTTGTAGCAATTGTAAACGGTAAGGCTTCTGCTTTAGCCTTTTCCGTAAGATTTTCCAAACCGTCGGCTGTGGTACGTTTAGTTCCCTGCTTGCTTTATTCGTCGACTTCCGCGGGCTACGCGTGAAACTTGCCCGCACGCGTTCAACCGTTTCTTCGCTCACTGCAGGCCGACCCGTCGATTTCCCCTTACAGAGGCATCCAGAAGCTTTAAACTGCGCATACCATCGCCGAATGGAGTTAGCAGTCGGTGGGTCTTTGCTGAACTTCGTCCTGAAGTGTCGTTGCACTGTTATGACTGACTGATGTGAGTGCATTTCAAGCACGACATACGCTTTCTCGGCTCCTGTCGCCATTTTGTCTCACTGCGCTCTCGAGCGCTCTGGCGGCAGAAACCTGAAGTGCGGCTTCAGCCGAAACAAAACTTTATGGGTTTTTCTACATATCTGTAGTGTGTCGTGACCATATGTCGATGAATGGAGCTACAGTGAATTTATGAAATCGCTTCAATCATTTGTAATAGCCCTGTATATGCACCCACCCAGTGGTGGGTTCTGGAGGTCCGTGGGCGGCAGGTATAGGCGGAAAGGGGTGGGGGGGGGGGAAGAGTGTCACGGTTGGAACGATCACATAGATAATATTGTGGGTAGAGCAAATCAAACACTGCGTTTCATTGGCAATACGCTTAGAAGGTGCAACAGTGCAACTTACACCACCTTCTCCGACCTATTCTGGAGTACTGCTGTGCGGTGTGGGATCCGCATCAGGTGGGACTGACGGATGACATCGATAAAGTACAAAGAAGGGCAGCTCGTTTTGTATTGTCGCTAAATAGGGGAGATGGTGTCACAGACATGATACGTTAATTGGAGTGGCAATCATTAAAACAACGGCGTTTTTCGTTGCGACGGGATCTTGTCACGAAATTTCAATCACTAGTTTTCTCCCCCGAGTACGAAAACATTCTGTTGGCACCCACCTACATAGGGAGAAATGATGATCACGATAAAATGAGAGAAGTCTGGGCTCGCACAGAGAAAATTAAGTGCTCGTTTCTCCCGCGTGCCGTTCGAGAGTGGAACGGTAGAGAGACAGCATGAAGGTGGTTCATTGAATCCTCTGCCAGGTACTTTATTGGCAATAGCAGAGTAATCACGTAGGTGTAGATGTTTATTGGTTTAGATAGTAAGCTGTTTGCCACTCTTATTCTTTTGTTAAAATGTGTTTGAAATACACTGAAACCTATATTGGTACATAATTATATAAAAAATGATTGACTCTGTTGAAGTAATATATTCGCTGATTTCTGAAGTCATTTTATCCAGTGTAATATGATACTCCACGGTGGGGGGCCTAAAGCCTCCATAGCCCCTCCCCCCCCCCCTTGCCACCGCCCTTGTGTGTGAGTACTTTCTGCCCCATGCACTTCACACTGACTGACCGACTGCGAATGTAAATGTACTCAGTTCCGCGTAAAGTTTGAAGTTTGCCACCTTTTTTTCTCCCTGCGGTTGCTGTTTTGCCAGCCTTCTGTTAGGATCCCAAATCTCGCTCTGATACGTGAGATAAGATGAGATACACCCCGCGTGGAGTTTGCGCTGTAGCCATAGGTCAGTGTGAGCTCACTAGGCAAACGCCACGCTGCGTGTTGGTCCCCACACGATATACTATCTCCGGAACTGGCGCAAATATTGCCAGACTGTAGAACAAAGCGTGCGTCACAGATGGGACAAATAACCAAGAACGGCTAAGACGACACAAGAATAATATGCAGAAGTATCGAAAAGACAACTGACAAGGGAACCTCCCCATCGCACCCCCCTCAGATTTACTTATAAGTTGCACAGTGGATAGGCCTTGAAAAACTGAACACAGATCAATCGAGAAAACAGGAAGAAGTCGTGTGGAACTATGAAAAAAAAAGCAAAACATACAAACTGAGTAGTCCATGGGCAAGATAGGCAACATCAAGGATAACGTAAGCTCGGGGGCGCCGTGGTCCCGTGGTTAGCGTGAGCAGCTGCGGAACGAGAGGTCCTTGGTTCAAGTCTTTCCTCGAGTGAAAAGTTTGCTTCTTTTATTTCCGCAACGGTATGATCTGTCCGTTCGTTCATTGACGTCTCTGTTCACTGTAATAAGTTTAGTGTCTGTGTTTTACGACCGCACTGCAAAACCGTGCGATTGTTATTTTAGTCGCGAGCTATCTTTGCTGGATTCATATTGCCCATGGAATACATCTCACTTATTTAATGCACTCCCGTCCAAAGTAGCGAACAGTCAACTGCCAGCCAGGGAGCCTCGTTAGCAGGAATACTCTCTCCTCCGTGCGCTGTAATCGACTGACGTCGTATGTTTCGACGTTTGTTTAGGTGTAGCGTCCCCACCCTACGGCGCAGTTACCTCGCATCGGACGGACGGAAAGACAGATAATAATTGTCCGAAAATAAAAAAAATTAAACTTTTCACTCCAGGGAAGATTTGAACCACGGACCTCTCGTTCCGCAGCTGCTCACGCTAACCACGGGACCACAGGGTTTGTGGGAGTACATCATCCTTGATGTTGCCTATCTTGCTCATGGACTACTCAGTTTGTATATTTTGCTTATTTTTTCATAGTTCCACACAACTTCTTCCTGTTTTCTTGATTGATGTGTGTTCAGTTTTTCAAGGCCTATCCACTGTGCCAACTTATAACTAAATCTGACGGGGGTGCGATGGGGAGGTTCCCTTCTGAGAATCTGTTAAGTGACGATCAGTTTGGCTTTCGGAAAGGTAAGGAGAACAGAGAGGCAGTTCTCACGTCTGCATCTGTGTACACTACGTGATCAAAGTAATTGGACAAAAAACAAACATACGTTTTTCGTATTAGGTGCATTGTGCTGCCAGCTACTGCCAGGTACTCCATATCATCGACCTCAGTAGTCATCAGACATCGTGAGAGAGCAGAATGGGGCGCTCCGCGGAACTCACGGACTTCGAACGTGGTCAGGTGATTGTGTGTCACTTGTGTCATACGTCCGTACGCGAGATTTCCACATTCCTAAACATCCCTAGGTCGACTGTTTCCGACGTAATAACGAAGTGGAAACGTGAAGGGACACGTACAACACAAAGGCGTACAGGCCGACCTCGTCTGTTGACTGACAGAGACCGCCGACAGTTGAAGAGGGTCGTAGTGTGTAATTGGCAGCCGGCCGCGGTGACCGAGCGGTTGTAGACGCTTCAGTCTGGAACCGCGCAACTGCTACGGTCGCAGGTTCGAATCCTGCCTCGGGCATGGACGTGTGTGGTGTCCTTAGTTTAGTAAGGTTTAAGTAGTTCTAATTCCAGGAGACTGATAACCTCAGATGTTAAGTTCCATAGTGCTCAGAGCCATTTGAACCATTTTTTTTTTAATTGGCAGACATGTGTCCAGACCCTCACACAGGAATTCCAAACTACATGAGAATCCACTGCAAGTACTGTGACAGTTAGGCGGGAGGCGAGAAAACTTGGATTTCACGGTCGAGCGGCTGCTCATAAGCCAAACATCATGCCGGTTAATGGCAAACGACGCCTCGCTTGGTGTAAGGAGCGTAAACATCATACGAATGAACAGTGGAAAAACGTTATGTGTAGTGACGAATCACGCTACACAATGTGGCGATCCGATGGCAGGGTGTAGATATGGCGAATGCCCGGTGAACGTCACCTGCCAGCGTGTGTAGTGCCAACAGTAAAATTCGGAGGCTGTGGTGTTTTGGTGCGGTCGTGTTTTTCGTGGAGGGAATTGTACCCTAGGTTGTTTTGCGTGGCATTATCACAGCACAGTCCTACATTGATGTTTTAAGCACTTTATTGCTTCCCACTGTTGAACAGCATTTCTGGGATGGCGAGTGAATCTTTGATCACGGTCGAGCACCTGTTCATAATGCACGGCCTGTGGCGGAGTGGTTACTTGACAATAACATCCCTGTAATTGACTGGCCTGCACAGAGTCCTGACCTGAATCATAAAGAACACCTCTGGGATGTTTTGGGACGCCGACTTCGTGCCAGGCCTCACCGACCCACATCGATACCTCTCCTCAGTGCAGCACTCTGTGAAGAATGGGCTGCCATTCCCCAAGAAGACACCCTAATACCTGATACAGTGGGACGTACCCTCTGCCATGCGCTGCGCGCTGACTGACCGACAAATTCGCATAGAGTTGGCCACCTGTCAGAGATTTTTTCTCCCTGTAGTTGCTGTTTCGCCCACTTTCTCTTAGGATTCCAAATCTCACTCTGGTGCGTGGGATAAGATGAGGGCAGAGCTCGCGTGGAGTGTACGCTTTAGCCATAGGTGAGTGTGAGCTCACTTGGCAAACCCACGGTGCGTGTTGGTCCCCACACAACATACTATCTCTGGAACTGGCGCAAATATTGTCAGACTGAAGAACAATGTGTGCGCCAGATATGGGGCAGATAGCGAAGGTCGGCTAAGAAGACGCAAGAGTAGAACATGAAAGTGTGGAAAAGATCTGCCACTTCGGCTTTCCGAAAGGTAAAGGGATCAGGGAAGACTTGTGACATCTTCGTTGAGGTGACGATAGTTGCACGGCAGCGATACGTACACAGATGGCGGTAGTGTCACGAGCACAAGGTATAAAAAGGACAGTCATCATCAGTTATCTACTATATTAGCAGGTCCTTTGCCTCTCCATTTTCTGCGATCCATTGCTTCCCTCTTAAGGCTGCTGTATGTTGTACCGTCCATCATGTCATCCAGTATCTGGAATCTCTTCCTTCCTCGCTTCCTGTTCCCTTCTACATAACCTTCTAAAACTGTTTTTATCAGTCCGTCATTCTTTCTTAATATATGCCCAATCCAATTTCTTTTTCTTCTCTCTTTTCTCTCTTTTTCATCTCTCTTTTCTTTTCTCTTTTTCTTCTCTCTCTTTAAAGAGAGTGGACAGGAAAACCAGAAGACTTATAAACTCATTATACCTTAATCAAAAAGTTTCAGTTGAAGTGAGAGGAGAAAGTACAAACTGGATCAGACTAGGGAAAGGAGTAAGACAAGGATGCTGTTTATCACCTACTCTTTTCAACCTGTACTTGGAAAATATGATTGACCAATGCTCATTGGATGACAAAGGAGTAGAAATTGGAGGAAGAAGAGTAGGGTGCTTGAAATTTGCTGATGACATGGTCCTCCTAGCCACAGGGGAAAAAGAATTACAGGATTTGGTGGACACCATTGCAACTAACGGGAAAAAATATGGAATGAAAATTAACACAAATAAAACAAAAGTATTGGCAATAGGAGGAAATAAGGAAATAAAAACTCTGCTGAATGGAGAAACACTAGAACAGGTGCAAAATTTTAAGTATCTTGGAAGCAGGATAGACACCGACTGGAAGTGCACCACAGAAATTAAAACAAGGATAGCAATGGCAAAAGAGGCGTTTTATAAGAAAAGGAGAATCTTATGCAGCGATCTGGACAGAGAACTCAGAAAGAGACTCATAAAATGTCTTGTATGGAGTGTTCTTCTATATGGCGCTGAAACATGGACTATGAGGAAAAAAGACAGAGAAAGGCTGGAGGCTTTTGAGATTTGGACATGGCGGAAGATGGAAAGAATAAGTTGGATGGACAGAGTAAAGAATGGAGAGGTACTGAGAAGAGTGGGAGAGAAAAGACAGTTAATAAAGAGAAAAAGGACAGTGCATAGGCAAAATTTGTACTCAGGTGATTCGTGTCAGGAGGTTTCCGACATGGTTGTGTCCGCACGATAAATTCGTTACCCTTTGGTTACACGATAAATCAGTCCAATCCAAAAGCCGTAAATTCAACTAAATACCTAGGTATTACAATTACGAACAAGTTAAATTGGAAGGAACACATAGAAAATGTTGTGGGGAAGACTAACCAAAAACTGCGTTTTATTGGCAGGACACTTAGAAAATGTAACAGACCTACCAGGGAGACTACGCTAGTCCGTCCTCTTTTAGAATAATGCTGCGCGGTGTGGGATCCTTACCAGATAGGACTGACGGAGTACATCGAAAAAGTTCAAAGAAAGGCAGCACGTTTTGTGTTATCGCGAAATATGGGAGACAGTGTCACAGAAATGATACAGGATTTGGGCTGGACATCATTAAAAGAGAGGCGTTTTTCGTCGCGACGGTATCTCCTTACGAAATTCCAATCACCAACTTTCTCCTCCGAATGCGAAAATATTTTGTTGCCACCGACCTGCATAGGGAGGAACGATCACCACGATAAAATAGGGGAAATCAGAGCTCGTACGGAAAGATATAGGTGTTCATTCTTTTCATGCGGTATACGAGATTGGAATAATAGAGAATTGTGAAGGTGGTTCGATGAACCCTCTGCCAGGCACTTAAATGCGATTTGCAGAGTATCCGTGTAGATGTAAAGGCACCAGCGAAGCAGTTCTGCCATCTGCGCTGAGTTACAGGATACGTATATGCACACAGATGGCAGCAGTATCGCGAACACAAGGTGTAAAAAGGGCAGTGCGTAAGGTTTCCGACATGATTGTAGCCGCACGATAGGAATTAACAGATTTCGAAAGCGGAATAGTAGTTGGAGCTAGACGTATGGGACATTTCATTTCCGAAATCGTTTGCGAAATCAGTATTCCGAGATGCACAGAGTCAATAGCGTGCCGAGAATGCTATAGGGCCTGTACTTCATTATCATATTTCTTTGTCGAAGTTGATATGTCAAATACTTATGTCAAAGAAATTTGATGGTGTAGTAGGGAACTTTCTCAAATCCCACCTGTCGTCAGATAAATATGATCAAATCTAGGGCCTCGACGTAGTTTTTATGGCTCTTAGCACTTTGGGACTTAACTTCTGAGGTCATCAGTCCCCTACAACTTTAGAACTACTTAAACCTAACTAACCTAAGGACGTAACACACATCCATGCCCGAGGCAGGATTCGAACCTGCGACCGTAGCAGTCGCGCGGTTCCAGACTGTAGCGCCTAGAACTGCTCGGCCACTATGGCCGGCGTAGTTTTGATCATAATAGTCGTTCGTCGCCTGTTCAGTCTGAAGTGTGTTTGTAAACATGGTTCTTCCGACTCTTCTTTTGTTATATACAGCGCTATTACAAGTGATTGAAGCGATTTCATAAATTCACTGTAGCTCCATTCATTGACATATGGTCACGACACACTACAGATACGTAGAAAAACTCATAAAGTTTTGTTCGGCTGAAGCCGCACTTCAGGTTTCTGCCGCCAGAGCGCTCGAGAGCGCAGTGAGACAAAATGGCGACAGGAGCCGAGAAAGCGTATGTCGTGCTTGAAATGCACTCACATCAGACAGTCATAACAGTGCAACGACACTTCAGGACCAAGTTCAACAAAGATCCACCAACTGCTAACTCCATTCGGCGATGGTATGCGCAGTTTAAAGCTTCTGGATGCCTCTGTAAGGGGAAATCGACGGGTCGGCCTGCAGTGAGGGTAGAAACGGTTGAATGCGTGCGGGCAAGTTTCACGCGTAGCCCGTGGAAGTCGACGAATAAAGCAAGCAGGGAGCTAAACGTACCGCAGCCGACGGTTTGGAAAATCTTACGGAAAAGGCTAAAGCAGAAGCCTTACCGTTTACAATTGCTACAAGCCCTGACACCCGATGACAAAGTCAAACGCTTTGAATTTTCGGCGCGGTTGCAACAGCTGGTGGAAGAGGATGCTTTCAGTGCGAAACTTGTTTTCGGTGACGAAGCAACATTTTTTCTTAATGGTGAAGTGAACAGACACAATGTGCGAATCTGGGCGGTAGAGAATCCTCACGCATTCGTGCAGCAAATTCGCAATTCAGCAAAAGTGAACGTGTTTTGTGCAATCTCACGGTTTAAAGTTTACGGCCCCTTTTTCTTCTGCGAAAAAAACGTTACAGGACATGTGTATCTGGACATGCTGGAAAATTGGCTCATGCCACAACTGGAGACCGACAGCGCCGACTTCATCTTTCAACAGGATGGTGCTCCATCGCACTTCCATCATGATGTTCGGCATTTCTTAAACAGGAGATTGGAAAACCGATGGATCGGTCGTGGTGGAGATCACGATCAGCAATTCATGTCACGGCCTCCACGCTCTCCCGACTTAACCCCGTGCAATTTTTTTCTGTGGGGTTATGTGAAAGATTCAGTGTTTAAACCTCCTCTACCGAGAAACGTGCCAGAACTGCGAGCTCGCATCAACGATGCTTTCAAACTCATTGATGGGGACATGCTGCGCCAAGTGTGGGAGGAACTGGATTATCGGCTTGATGTCTGCCGAATCACTAAAGGGGCACATATCGAACATTTGTGAATGCCTAAAAAAACTTTTTGAGTTTTTGTATGTGTGTGCAAAGCATTGTGAAAATATCTCAAATAATAAAGTTATTGTAGAGCTGTGAAATCGCTTCAATCATTTGTAACAACCCTGTATAATAAACTTGCACCGACTTGGTTTGACCGAGCGAGGTGGCGCAGTGGTTAGCACACTGGACTCGCATTCGGGAGGACGACGGTTCAATCCCGCGTCCGGTCATCCTGATTTAGGTTTTCCGTGATTTCCCTAAATCGCTCCAGGCAAATGCCGGGATGGTTCCTTTGAAAGGGCACGGCCTACTTCCTTCCCCATCCTTCCCTAACTCGAGCTTGTGCTCCGTCTCTAATGACCTCGTTGTCGACGGGACGTTAAACACTAACTTACTCCTCCTCCTCGACTGGGTCTGGGGGTGAGCAAGGGGCACAGAAAATGACATTGGGTGTTGACGGGCAGGTGGAGTATGCTGCAGGCGACTCCATGTCCACAGCCACCACTACAGCTATCCACCTCTACATCTGGAAACATCCAGGCAGCATTTCAGCAAGCCGGAATAGAGTATGTGGTCACACTCTAAAATAAAAAAATCTTTCTTAGCTCAACATTCCAATTTCTCTGTTTTCAGCTCTGGATATTACCAGTTAAAAAGCGCTTTATCTGTTCCGTACTTTTTACTAATTTTGTATTTGTTGGAACACTAATTCCATGAATTAAAGTATTCGAAAATAGAAGTAGTTCTTATTGCTCGTATATAGTGTTCTAAACATTTATTTACCTTCACATATTCCCTCTTCAGTTCTTTATACATCGCTTCACCCGTTTCTGGAATTATTTTGGTTAATGTGCAACGTGATATTCGAGTGCTGTGTTGCAAACTAGAGTAGCTCTCTGCCGTATCAAGAAATACCAATGTCACAGTGTGCCTTTCTTCTGCACAAATAGCATTTCTCAAGAGAGTCCTCTCTTTGTAATATGAGAAGCCACTTTACTGAGAAAATACTGAAAATACACTCTCATCCAATTGTAATTTATATATTTCGAGCTGACTTCCTCCAGTTGCAGCTCTCGTAACAAATTTTGTTGAATGCTTTTATTGTCTCTACGTGATACCTATGGCTTCATCCAAGTATGTTTCCTTCCTTCCCGCCGCATCGGTCCAAATACACACATTGTTGTGGTACTAGCAACTGGAGCGCAAAATAACAAGCTGTTGTCGGCCATCTTGAAATTTGACCAATAATACACTACTGGCCATTAAAATTGCTACACCACCAAGATGACGTGTTACAGACGCGAAATTTAACCGACAAGTAGAAGATGCTGTGATATGCAAATGATTTGCTTTTCAGAGCATTCACACAAGGTTGGCGCCGGTGGCGACACTTACAACGTGCTGACATGAGGAAAGTTTCCAACCGATTTCTCATACACAAACAGCAGTTGACCGGCGTTGCCTGGTGAAACGTCGTTGTGATGCCTCGTATAAGGAGGAGAAATGCGTACCATCACGTTTCCGATTTTGATAAAGGACGGATTGTAGCCTATCGCGATTGCGGTTTATCGTATCGCGACATTGCTGCTCGCGTTGGTCGAGATCCAATGACTGTTAGCACAATATGGAATCGGTTGGTTCAGGAGGGTAATACGGAACGCCGTGCTCGATCCCAGCGGCCTCGTATCACTAGCAGTCGAGATGACAGGCGTCTTATCCGCACGGCTGTAATGGATCGTGCAGCGACGTCTCGATACCTGAGTCAACAGATGGGGACGTTTGCGAGACAACAACCATTTGCACGAACAGTTCGACGACGTTTGCAGCAGCACGGACTATCAGCTCGGAGACCACGGTTGCGGTTACCTTTGACGCTGCATCACAGACAGGAGTGCCTGCGATGCTGAACTCGACGAAGAACCTGGGTGCACGAATGGCAAAACGTCATTTTTTCGGATGAATCCACGTTCTGTTTACAGCATCGTGTTGGTCGCATCCGTGTTAGCCGACATCGCGCGAACGCACATTGGAAGCGTGTATTCGTCATCGCCATACTGGCGTATCACCCGGCATGATGTTGTGGGGTGCCATCGGTTACGCGTCTCGGTCACCTCTTGTTCGCATTGACGGCACTTTGGACAGTGGACGTTACATTTCAGATGTGTTACGACCCGTGGCTCTACCCTTCATTCGATTCCTCCGAAACCCTACATTTCAGCAGGATAATGCACGACCGCATGTTGCAGGTCCTGTACGGGCCTTTCTGGATACAGAAAATGTTCGACTGCTACCCTGTCCAGCACATTCTCCATATCTCTCACCAATTGAAAGCGTCTGGTCAATGGTGGCCGAGCAACTGGCTCGTCACAATACGGCAGTCACTACTGTTGATGAACTGTGGTATCGTGTTGAAGCTGCTTGGGCAGCTGTACCTGTACACGCCATCCAAGCTCTGTTTGACTCAATGCCCAGGCGTATCGAGGCCGTTATTACGGCCATAGGTGGTTGTTCTGGGTACTGATTTCTCAGGATCTATGCACCCAAAGTGCGTGAAAATGTAATCACATGTCAATTCTAGTATAATATATTTATCAAATGAATACCCGTTTATCATCTGCATTTCTTCTTGGTGTAGCAATTTTAATGGCCAGTAGTGTACACACACAATGTTGTGGTACTAGTAACTGGAGCGCATAATAACAAGTTGTTGTCGGCCATCTTGAATTTTGACGAGAGATATGACGATAGTGTAATACCCCTTTTTATCGTTACGTTAAAAGATGTTTGTTGAAAAAAATTGACGAATATTTGATGATATTTTTTGTCAAAAAGAAGTGTGATAGTGTAATGCCGGTTTAACCCGTCTCCCCCCCCCCATCCCCCGGACAAAGTAGTGGCCGACAGCCTTCACTTAACGACAGAGGGAGCAGCGTTTGCGTAGAATTGTCGGTGCTAACAGACAAGCAACTCTGCGTAAAATAACCGCAGAAATCAATGTGGGACGTGCAACGAACGTATGCGTTAGGGCAGTGCGGGGAAATTTGGCGTTAGTGGGCCGTGGCATCAGACGACCGATGCGAGGGCCTTTGCTAACTGCTCGACATCGCCCGCAGCGCCTGTTGTGGGCTCGTGACCGTATCGGTTGGACCCTAGCCGACTGTAAAGCCGTGGTCACATGAGTCCCGGTTTCAGATGGTATGATCTGATGCCGGGGTGTGAGTGCGGCACAGAACCCACTAAGCCATGGAGTCAAGTTGTCTGCGAGGCTCTGTGGAAGCTGGTGGTGGGTCCTTAATGGCGTGGGCTGTGTCTATATGGAGTGGACTGGGTCCTCTGGTCCAATTGAAATAAACATTGACTGCAAATGCTTATATGTTCGGCTACTCGGAGACCATTTGCAGCCGTTCGCGGACTTCATGTCCTCAAACAACGATGGAATGTTTATGGATGACAATGCGCCGTGTTAGAAGGTTCTGGACACTTCGATCAATGATTTGGTCACCAAGACCACCCGACACGAATTCCATCGATCATTTACGAGACATAATCGAGACGTACGTTCGTGCACAAAATCCTGCTCCGGCAACACCTTTTCAGATACAGGCATCTGCAGAGGTTCAGTATTTCTGCATTGGACTTTCAACGACTTGTTCAGTCCATGCCGCGCCGAGACGCCGCGAAATTTGAATAGACAGCTTCTTTGAGATGCAGAAACACGTCTACCACTTTCGTTTATGTCGCACTACTCTTTCTTGATTTTCCGTCAGTGTATACAGACAGTAAGAGCGGCCCTATCACAGTTCACTGGGGCACTCCTGACCGTACCCTTGCCTCTGATGAACTATGGCCATCGAGGACAATGTACTGGCTTCTACAGGCTGTCCGAAAAGCCTTTCCTTCATTACATAAATTGATAACTCAGGCTAGAACTAACATACAAATATGAAACTGGTGTCTAATTGTTTATAAAGTACCAAAGTTTTTTTCACGCATCAGTAAATTTCCACATCACCACCCTTGGTAGCACGTAGCACATCTAGGCGATATTCAATTTCCGTCCACACATTAGCCAACATGTCCGCCGCTCGTGGTCTCGCGGAAGCGTTCTCGCTTCCCGAGCACGGGGTCCCGGGTTCGATTCCCGGCGGGGTCAGGGATTTTCACCTGCCTCGAGATGACTGGGTGTTTGTGTTGTCCTCATCATTTGATCATCATCCAGGAAAGTGGCGAAATTGGACTGAGCAAAGGTTGGGAAATTGTACGGGCGCTGATAACCACGCAGTTGAGCGCCCCACAAACCAAACATCATCATTAGCCAACATCACTGGAGGGATCGATTCAACGACTGTGGTTATCCGTTGCCGCAGGGTTTCAAGATCTGGTACACGTGTTCGGTAGACCTCGTCCTTCACATAACCCCATAAAAAGAAGTCTAATGGGGTTATGTCAGGAGACCGTGGAGGCCAAACCGTTGGCCCATCACGACCAATCCATCGCCCAGGAAAGGTCATATCGAGATAGACACGCACGTCCAAACCCCAGTGAGGCGGTGCACCGTCTTGCTGAAACAAGACATCGGGGTGACACTGAAGCATCTGAGTAACAGCATACAGTTGCAACATGTCCAGATACACTGCAGATGTGATGGTAGCCTCAGCGAAGAAGAATGGCCCGATAATTCGATCGTGCGATAGCGCGCACCAAACATTCACCTTTGGACTGCCTCTGGTGCACTCCGTGACCTCGCCAGGGGTTGTGAACCCCAAATGTGCACATTATGGCGATTCACTACTCCACTGACAAAAAAGGTCGCTTCGTCAGAAAAGGCAATTCGTCTGAGATAACCACCATCGTCCTCAATACGTGATAGCATTTCGACCGCAAAGTCATATCGACGTGTACTGTCATTGGGCAACAACTGCAGTGGAAATTTACTGATGTGTGAAAAAACTTTGGTAGTTTGTAAACGATTAGATGCCAGTTCCATATTTGTATCTTACTTCTAGCCTGAGTTATCAATTTATGTAATCAGAGAAAGACTTTACGGACACCCTGTATAACTAAGATGCCGGCCGGAGTGGCCGAGCGGTTCTAGGCGCTACAGTCTGGAACCGCGCAACCGCTACGGTCGCAGGTTCGAATCCTGCCTCGGGCATGGATGTGTGTGATGTCCTTATGTTAGTTAGGTTTAATTCTAAGTTCTAGGCGACTGATGACCTAAGAAGTTAAGTCGCATAGTGCTCAGAGCCTTTTGAACCATTTTCTATAACTAAGATGTCTTCAAACCAGTCATATATGTGGAAACCTATTCGGTATTGGCATTCTACAGTTATGGAATCTGCCTGCTGCCCTTCATACATAGTTCGCAGGATATCATGTGTGAAAAAGGGAAGCTGTGTTTCGCAGGAGGGATGCTTTCTACATCGGTGCTTATTTTGTGGACAAAAGCTTTCCATCTCAAGGTAATTTATTATATTTGCCCTGAGAATCGGTTGCATTGCTCAAGAAACTGGCGTCGTAACACCACTCAAAGTGTACCTTACTTACACTATGTGATCAAAAGTATCCAGAGAAACCCCAAAATATGCCTTTTTCATATTAGGCGCATTGCGCTGCCACCTACTGGCAGGTACTCCATATCATCGACCTCAGTAGTCATTAGACATCGGGGGAGAACAGAATGGGGTGCTGTGCGGAACTCACGGACTTCGAACGTGGTCGGTGATTGGGTGTCACTTGTGTCATACGTCTGTACCCGATACTTCCACACTCCTGAACATCCCTAGGTCCACTGTTTGCGATGTCATAGTGAAGTGGAAATGTGAAGGGACACGTACAGCATAAAAGCGTACAGGCCGACCTCGTCTGTTGACTGACAGACACTGCCGACAGTTGAAGAGGGTCGTAATGTGTAATAGGCAGACATCTATCCAGACCATCACACAGGAATTTCAAACTGCATCAGGATCCACTGCAAGTACTGTGACAGTTAGGCGGGAAGTGAGAAAACTTGGATTTCGTGGTCGAGCGGCTGCTCATAAGCCACACATCACACCAGTAAATGCCAAACGACGCCTCGCTTGGTGTAAGAAACGTATACATTGTACGATTGAACAGTGGAAAAACGTTGTGTGGAGTGAGGAATCACGGTACACAGTGTGGCGATCCGATGGCAGGGTGAGGGTGTGACGAATGCCCGGTCAACGTCATCTGCCAGCGTGTGTAGAGCCAACAGTAAAATTCGGAGGCGCTGGTGTTACGGTGTGGTCGTGTTTTTCATGGAGGGGGCTTGCACCCCCTGTTGCTTTGCGTGGCACTATCACGGCACAGGCCTACATTGATGTTTTAAGCACCTTCTCGCTTCACACTCTTGAAGAGCAATTCGGGGATGGCGATTGCATCTTTCAACACGATCGAGCATCTGTTCATAATGCACGGCCTGCGGCGGAGTGGTTACACGACAATAACATCCCTGTAATGGACTGGTCTGCACGGAATCCTGACCTGAATCCTATAGAACACCTTTGGGATGTTTCGGAACGCCGACTTCGTGCCAGCCCTCACCGACCGACATCGATACCTCTCCTCAGTGCAGCACTCCGTGAAGAACCGGGTGCCATTACCCAAGAAACCTTCCAGCACCTGATTGAACGTGTGCCTGCGAGAGTGGAAGCTGTCATCAAGGCTAAGGGTGGGCCAACGCCATACTGAATTGCAGTATTACCGATGGAGGCCGCTACGAAATCATAAGTCATTTTCAGCTAGCTGTCCGGATACTTTTGATCGCATAGTGTATACTATATCTCAGCCTGACAGTCGTTGTCGCTGAGCCTGACAACGGTACTTACATGGGCGTGTCGTTTGTACACGTGCATACGAGCGTAGGAGAAATGTAGAATGGGAGTTCTATGTGGGTGGGAAGTCCTGGCGACGCAGCTTTGCCAGTTCTGCCACGGACGCAGTGTGACATCGCTACGGCTCTGTGAAAAATCTTTGTGTTTGGTCGAATGCTTGAGTGGACCATAAACGCCGGTCCCTGGAAATTACATAGTGGTTTTTGGTCCAGATTTTCATAGATTGGGAAGTGGACAGATTGAGGTTCAAATTGAGACCAGCGTGATTTCTAGTTTTGCAAAAGCAGATTTAATTGTTTGAAAGTAAACAGGATAGTTAAGAAAATCTTGCACACTTCCAGCATGCTGGGGTAGGTTGGATCAGCAACTTCTATGAATCAGTAGAACGAAAAACCAGTAAAAGTTGTAAATTTTTACTTTTTATTCATTTGATGGTTAGTTTCGGGCGGTGATCCATTTTCAGATCGTCATAACCAAGTTATACAGTGCATACAGTTATCCGTATGCGCTGTAAATAACGAACATTATTTTGGAAATCTTCGGAAATGCCATTTTCGGCTTGGCTATGAAGATTTAAAAATGGGTCTCGTCACGAAAACAGTCATCGAAAGAATAAAAAGTAAAAAATTTGCAACTTGCACTGGTTTTTCGGTCTGTTGAAGAAAAATTTGATTAGTTGCTTGAGGGGAAAATTGCACGATGGATTTCTGTCCGAATTTTCGTGGCCAAACGAAGATTGAGGAATGGGCTAATGGGATATGAAATTGACCAGTGTGAGCTCTAGCCTTGCAGTACAAAGTGAATATACAGCTTTGACAAAGTTGTCAAGTACATCAAAAGTGGCAAAAGTTTTACAGTTCCACTTTGTATCTTACGTCTTAAACAACTTGTTGCGTTATGGTGCTTTAGCATGGGAGCGCCACTTATACACGTGTGTAATTTTGCAAGGTTGTAACAAAAACTCTGTTTGTCATTAGGCCATCTAAAGACGAGCGCCATTAATAGATGTGTAATTTCGCAAGATTGTAACAAAAATATATTTGTCATCAAATCGTCTAAAGACAAGAAGAGCCCGAAACGCAAATGAATAAAAAAAGGATCCAGAAACATTCTGTACTATTATTTCGCGACCAATCAGCTATTTTAAAACCATTTTAATTTTTGTGAGCACAATGGTCGCAGCCTCTACCACAACTTTTAGTCTGTCATCGACGACGACATGCCACACACATCACAGACAGGTCAGACATATTTTAACATTTCAACACGCAATTGAGAATGGCTACAAAGCCGAAATCGCAATTGAGTAAAATACACAAACAATTAACAGTCAAATGGTGCAATTTTCTTTCAAAAAATTCTAATCAGAATCTTAGAGTTTTAAAGGGTAGTAGACTACAGCTGTCTGATGAGTTTCATTCAGTGGTCTGCTTACGTCACTGATGTGAGAACATTTATGCCGCTTACGCGATTTAGAGCGTTATTCAAAGGCGAGTCAAATGCTTATCCAGTGATTTTATTTCTTACTTTTAGAGAAGTGATTTCACAAAACACTTGACCGTTCTATTTTCCAACAGTTTTATAGACCATCTCGAGGTTGGCAACGCGATGCAATCCAATCCATTTCGCAACTGCAGTCAGTGCAGAGGCGGCCGTGTGTGCACAGCCCACTGCCGGTGCCGGTCAAACGGGGCGCGCGGACAAGTGACGGTCGGTCAAATGGGGCCTTGTTTATGCGGCCCGCGTACCGCGCGAACCCGTCGAAACCGGCCTGTCGTTACGAGCTGACGTCAGTAGAGGACGGAAGGAAGGAAGGAAGGAATAAGGGAGGAGCGCGGCACGGAATAAGAAGAGGAGCCAAGGCCGGGCGGCAGACGTGAACCTGACGGACCTATCGCCCCACTCGCCGCGATTTATTGCTGCTATTATTGAAGCGGCCGAGTGTGCAATGCAGTGCTGCCAACTGCCCCACAGCCGCGATCAGCTGAAGTGAACGTTCCGAAAACGTTTGCTCCGCTTTCCCATGAGAGTTTTCTTTATATTTTTAGTTTTTATTTTTCTGCTGAGGCCACAGCCGTAGTAGCAGCTTTACACTGATGAGCCAAAACATAAAGATCACGTACTTAAAAGTGTGTTGGTCCACCTTTGGAACGCAATTCAGCAGTGATTCTGCGTGCCACGGATTCAACAAGCACTTGATAGGTTTTCAGAGGTTTGTTGCTCCAGATGACTTCGCCGCACAGGTCAAAAACTTCCCGCAATTTGCGTGCGGTTGGTTTGTGGGCGCGTGACTAGCAACTGACAAGTGTCCCAGTTCGGTTTCATCGTATTCAGATAGGTTTGCGGACATTTGCCACGCTGGACATTTGCCACTATTTTACTTGTTCCGAAGGGTTGGGTCCATTGTCTCCCCCTCCTCCTCATCGCTGTCGCGCAGTAAAGGTACTTACTGAGCCTTTCCGCTGGTTTACTTAATATAGGACCAGAATCTCTTTGGATTTTCCGCCACATTTCTAGAGAGACTTTCGTTGTGGAAACTATTAAATGCATCTCGCATTGAAATCCGCACCAAATTTCTAGCCTCAGTAAAACTTCGCCAATCTTGGAGATTTTGCGTTCGTCTAAATTATATGTGCCTTTTTCGGTGCCCCTGCAGCAGCTTTCTGTCGTATTTTGTGTTCCATGGGGGATCAGTTCCGTCTCTTATTAATTTCTTTGGTATGAATCTCTCGAGTGCTGTTGACACTATTTCTTTGAACTTAAACCACATATGGTCTTCACTTACATAGTTTGGAAGAGTTGGAGACTGTCTCTTAGGATGACGTCAACCGAATTTTTAGCTGCTTTTATAAATAGATACATGTTGGGTTTAGTTTTGGTGAATTTCTTTGCTACGGAATTGAGCCTCGCTACGACTGTGTGTTCACTAAGCCCTGTATCCGTCGTGATGCTCAGGATTATTTGTGGCTAAGAGGTCAAGTGTGTTTTCGTAACCATTTACAGTTTTAATGGCCTCGTGAACTAATTGTTCAAAATAATTAAAAAAAGCATTTTGAACAATTAGTTCACGAGGCCATTAAATCTGTAATAATTAAAAACTGTAATAATTAAAAAAAGCATTTTGAACAATTATAGAAGTTGTTTTCTATCTACAATAGGGTCTGAAAATGTATTTTTGTCAACATACGGAAGGTAGATTGAAGTCACTGCCAACTATAATTGTATGGGTAGCGTACCTATTTGTGATGAGACTCAAGTTTTCTTTGAACTGTTCAGTAACTGTTTCATCTGAGACCGGGGGTCGGTAAAAGGAGCCAGTTATTAACCTCTGCCCATATTAAGTCACAGAAACTATCTGCTTCAATGTCGCTTGTGAACTCAAACACACATTACATTATTTTTCCTTGTGCTTCTTGTTTCTGTTGTAGTGCAGATTATTACAATTATGGCTTTTCCCTCCAAAACCTAGGATGCTTTCTATGTGACCCTGTAAATACCAGAGCTGAACAATGCAGAACAACAACGTACGTTACAAGCATAGCATTCTGTATTACTTCATTTCCTTATTTCTAACATTTTAAAATTGTACGTGGACCTTAGATGACATGTCAATCATAGATGTTCTTATCTCTATTTAGTGAACGTATTTTCAGTCATGTTTTGAACACTGTCCCGCTACACTTAATTAACTAATGTTTCACCGCAAGGGATATTGGATTTTAGAGAGTAAATTAATATGGAGTATGTTGTTCTTCTTTTCAAACATACCCATTCTCATTTCTTCTTTCCTCATCGTCTTTAAGGCATGCAGTTGTAGTAATTAAAGTAGGCACAAATGCAGTGATAAAAAAGAAATGATTAGCGTACATCAGCATTCTCTTTACATCGTTCCTTTCTTGTTGCATCCCTGCCGATGGAGTGTTTCTATCGCAATCAGTAAGCGTGAAAGGAAGCTACCGTACAGGCAGAAGGATGTATGTTTATCCTTGGCAGAACTAATTACATACTGGCATAATCGTCGGTATTGCTTTCGTTTCCCAAAAGTTATAAATATTTCGATTTCGGAAAAGAAGCTCTGTATTCCGCCAAGATGTCGAAGAAGGTCCCTTAAGTGCTGGTTGTGTCGAGTAAGATGTGGAGAAGGCCGTTTGAAAGCGGACAGAAGAAGTACGAGCAAGGGCGTCCCATTTAGGCTAGGCGCAAATTGAGACGCGTATAGCGCGTGTGGCGCGACGCAGCGCAGCGCGCGTTTTTGTAACACCCTGTAGGTTCAAATGGGACCACCGCGCAAATTGCGACGCGACGCGACTGGGACGCGACACGCGTCTGCGCCAGGTCGCGCGGCGTTGTGGTTGCGGCACAGTTTCTCGCGCAGCGCGTCGCTAGCATCGTGGGAAATCTGAGGAGGGGAGCGGAAAAGTAGGCCGGCCATATGCTCACATCGGAAAGGCGCATATGAGCAGTGGTAGTATTGCCCATACGATAAATTTTGCCTTACTGTGTGTACTGAATTTTATTGCCTTTGGGTAGTGTTTCGTTTTTCGCCATTTAAATGCTCCAGCTTTCTTCGTTAGCACGTTATACTTTTCTATTATTTATATCTGCATAGTTTTCTTCTGTCAAGAAAAATGTATACTTCAGTAACTGATGAGCCATTGGCCGCTGGAATTGCACCATATGCCTCCGTGATGTTTTCAGATCACAAGAATGGACAGAGGGTAGTGAATAAGGAAGCTAGGAATATTATAAAATCACGTGATCAAGAAGCAAGGCAGGAAAGTAAAGCAAGGTTATATTCTCGCTGCCTAGTAAGCTAGCGTATCTGTACGATCTGTTACAAAAATTTAGAAAGGGATAATCTCCACAGGTGTGATTCCTTTGTGCTTGTGGTAAAAAGCGTCCAATATCTGAAGTATAGAAGTTTCACTGTGATTACTCTGATATGGATGTAATAATGTAATACGACACACTGTATTACGTGCATGTGAACAACATATTTCCACTGCTAGCTAGAAACAGTCGAAAAGCAGTCACAAATAATGTAAGTGATGAGAAAAAGCATTTCAATTGTTGCATGGACTTTATCAGCATTAATAAACTAATTATACAACAACAGGCTACACAAATGAAGAAAATGGTCGGTATTATTACGAAAGTAGGAATATCCTAAAAGAGTGTTATGATTAGATATATTTAATTTGTTGAAATGTGCTGCTGACAAAGGCAGATCTACTTTCATCACAATGTTTTTCGATCTCCATCTCACAAGGCACACATGGCTAGCTTGTGCATTCCTGTCGCGCGCATTATCCTTCGCTGCTGACAATATACTGACCATTGTGTTGCGCCACACATCAATTGTTTATTTTTCTCAATAACAACTATTTTATTCGTGATCAGGCATTGTCAGTTTGGCAAGCCGTAGGTGAGTGACCAGTACCTGGCATGTGCCTATCATTCCGCCCGAATGAACGCTCGTCATTATTTTAGTACTGCTCAGATCAAGAGAAAGAATAAAATCCTTTGGTAAATTGCCATTCCAGTCGCTCAGTGTTAAAAATACGATGGGTTACGGGGAGTCCACCAAAATTCCAACAGAATTGGCAATCTGTTTTTGTGTGACTTGTTAACCTTTTCTCATTCGAAGAAGCATCACCATTTATGAGTAAAGGCCACATTTCTCTTGGTGACTGGTTTAATTGTACTTCCTTTGTCATAATGTACACTCCTGGAAATGGAAAAAAGAACACATTGACACCGGTGTGTCAGACCCACCATACTTGCTCCGGACACTGCGAGAGGGCTGTACAAGCAATGACCACACGCACGGCACAGCGGACACACCAGGAACCGCGGTGTTGGCCGTCGAATGGCGCTAGCTGCGCAGCATTTGTGCACCGCCGTCGTCAGTGTCAGCCAGTTTGCCGTGGCATACGGAGCTCCATCGCAGTCTTTAACACTGGTAGCATGCCGCGACAGCGTGGACGTCAACCGTATGTGCAGTTGACGGACTTTGAGCGAGGGCGTATAGTGGGCATGCGGGAGGCCGAGTGGACGTACCGCCGAATTGCACAACACGTGGGGCGTGAGGTCTCCACAGTACATCGATGTTGTCGCCAGTGGTCGGCGGAAGGTGCACGTGCCCGTCGACCTGGGACCGGACCGCAGCGACGCACGGATGCACGCCAAGACTGTAGGATCCTACGCAGTGCCGTAGGGGACCGCACCGCCACTTCCCAGCAAATTAGGGACACTGTTGCTCCTGGGGTATCGGCGAGGACCATTCGCAACCGTCTCCATGAAGCTGGGCTACGGTCCCGCACACCGTTAGGCCGTCTTCCGCTCACGCCCCAACATCGTGCAGCCCGCCTCCAGTGGTGTCGCGACAGGCGTGAATGGAGGGACGAATGGGACGTGTCGTCTTCAGCGATGAGAGTCGCTTCTGCCTTGGTGCCAATGATGGTCGTATGCGTGTTTGGCGTCGTGCAGGTGAGCGCCACAATCAGGACTGCATACGACTGAGGCACACGGGCCAACACCCGGCATCATGGTGTGGGGAGCGACCTCCTACACTGGCCGTACACCACTGGTGATCGTCGAGGGGACACTGAATAGTGCACGGTACATCCAAACCGTCATCGAACCCATCGTTCTACCATTCCTAGACCGGCAAGGGAACTTGCTGTTCCAACAGGACAATGCACGTCCGCATGTATCCCGTGCCACCCAACGTGCTCTAGAAGGTGTAAGTCAACTACCCTGGCCAGCAAGATCTCCGGATCTGTCCCCCATTGAGCATGTTTGGGACTGGATGAAGCGTCGTCTCACGCGGTCTGCACGTCCAGCACGAACGCTGGTCCAACTGAGGCGCCAGGTGGCAATGGCATGGCAAGCCGTTCCACAGGACTACATCCAGCATCTCTACGATCGTCTCCATGGGAGAATAGCAGCCTGCATTGCTGCGAAAGGTGGATATACACTGTACTAGTGCCGACATTGTGCATGCTCTGTTGCCTGTGTCTATGTACCTGTGGTTCTGTCAGTGTGATCATGTGATGTATCTGACCCCAGGAATGTGTCAATAAAGTTTCCCCTTCCTGGGACAATGAATTCACGGTGTTCTTATTTCAATTTCCAGGAGTGTAATTTGCCAAACTCATCTCACAGCAGCTATTGAGACATTATTCCGAAACGGAGGGCCCCATTAAACAAGTAATTGGCAATCGCAGAGCTCAATAGTTTACGAAAAACCTCATAGTATCGGTTTGTAGTAACATAAAAAAAGAAATTTCATGTTTATTTTCATACTAGAAAGCTCTTGTTTCGCTAGCTGTCGATGGCTCTTAAAAAATTACAGTCACTGGAGTGAAATAAATAAAAAAGAAGTGTAAGTTGTGATATATCGCCATACAAAAGAAATTTCCGTGTGTTTAATAATTGGCAAAACACTCTCCTCCATTCGCCAAACTTTCGTTTCGATGTCTCGAGCGGTTTAGGAGATACGAGAGATGTTGAGAGTATTTCATTCTCGCGGGCGTGAGATCGGAAGTGAGCGCGCTACATGGGAGCCATTTTCTCTGAGATGGGAGGCAGATAGAGACCTCCTCCCAAGTCTAATCAAAAATTCAGCATGTTAGCTAAATTTCATACGCAGCAACATATGGTGTAATACGCACCAAACGCAAAATCGTAGCTATCCCTAATTTTCGTTGCAAACTTTTTGAGTTTTGCGTAGTGTCTTACTAAAATGTGCACATCGCAATAAGAATGATCATTAGCGAGGTGATGGGCACTTCGTCACGAAGCTGACATATAACGCTACAAGTAAGGCAAAAATCATATATTTTCAGAGAATAGTTTCTGTAAAATCGTTTGAGAAATATAATAGGTTGCACGTGCTTCGGTTCTGTCAGCGCAGAGCTTCGCCAGTCGGCGCGTTCGGAGTACGGTGTACGCGTCGCAATATGCGCTGCACCCGCGCGACCCGTGCAGCATGTGCGTGTCGCGCTGTAGTGTCGTGTCACGTCACACGTGCTGTACGCTTCTCAATTTGCGCCTAGCCTTACGTGAGGGATCGCTACCTCACGAAGGGGCAAGTGTGGCAAATGTCCGGCGTGGCAAATGGCCGGCGTGGCTGAAGTCCGGCATTCATTCAGATAAGCCGAATTTGGTTTCCAAGACATGAACGTGAGTTCAGTATAGTGTTCCTCAAACCATTGCAGCACGGCTTTGGACTTGTGACTCGGGCAGTTACCTTGTTGTAAGATGCCATCGCTGTTGGGGAAGGCATCAAGCGTAAGGACTTACAGGTGGTCCTTAATAATGTACACGTGGTCCACAGTTATCGTGTTGCGTCCGATTACTACTGCAGGTCCCATGGAAGCCCAAGTGAGTGCCCCCACAACATAATAGCAGCCTGCTTCCGTGTCGCGCTACATGTTCCGAGTAGCCGTTCGCCACGACCATCGTCCTGATTTAACAATAAACGGGATCCGTCCGACCACGCGACACGATTCTGTTGATCCGTGGTCCAATCTCGATGTTCCCACGCCCATTCTAATCATACAGTGAAGCGTCGAAAAAACTGGTATAGGCATGCGTATGCATGTATGAGGGCGGTTCAGAAAGTAACCTCCGATCGGTCACAGTGCGGGTTGTGGGGGGAGTAGCGACGCCATCTGTGCGTTCACGCACTCAACAGGTCAGTCGGCATCAAGCCGTGGTCGAGTGAACGTCGTACCTGCGCTAGTTTAGTTTTTGTGGCAGTTTGAAATGTGTGCTGCAATAGAAAACCCCGCCAAATGTGAAGTGCGTGCTGTCATAAGGTTTTTTACAGCCAAAGGATATTCTGCAGCAGCTATTCATCGTGAGCTTTGTGCCGTGTACGGACCGAGAGTTATGAGTGAAGGAGTTGTCCGTGAATGGGTACGTTTATTTAAAAGTGGACGAGAAAACGTTCACGATGAAGAGAGGAGTGGTAGACCGTCATTGGTGACTGACGAACTCGTTCAGACAGTTGATGCAAAAGTTCGTGAAAATCGACGTTTCTCAACGTCGGAGTTGTCTACTGGTTTTCCACAGATTTCTAAGACTCTCTTGTACGAGATAGTGACAGCAAGATTGGGTTAGCGTAAGTTCTGTGCACGACGGGTGCCCAAAATTCTTACCGACCACCACAAAACTCAAAGAATGGCCTCTGCATTAGACTTTCTGTCACGTTATGAGGACGAAGGAGAACCATTGTTAAACAGAATCGTGACCGGTGACGAAACCTGGATTAAGTACGTGAACCCTGAGACAAAAGAACAATCAAAGATGTGGGCACATTCAAATTCGCCTACCAAACCGAGAAAAGCCTCGCAAGATTTTTCTGCCAGAAAACTGATGGCAACGGTGTTTTGGGATGCCAAAGGGGTGTTGTTGGTTGAATTCGTGGAACGTGGAACGACCATTAATCAAGACGTGTACTGTGAAACAATAAAAAAGTTACGACGGGCTATACAGAACAAACGCCGTGGTATGCTGACTTCCGGTATCGTTTTTTTGCACGATAACGCCCGTCCTCACTCTGCTCGCAGAACAATGGCCCTTCTTGAGTCCTTCAAGTGGGACGTTATCGACCATCCACCTTACAGCCCAGACCTGGCGCCAAGTGATTATCACCTCTTCATGCATTTGAAGAAATGGCTCGGGTCACAGCGGTTTGATGACGACGAAGAGCTCAAAGATGCGGTCACAGGCTGGCTCCAGGCACAAGCGGGTGATTTTTATGCAGAAGGAATTTCAAAGCTTGTGAAGAGATACGATAAGTGCCTCAATCGCTATGGAGACTATGTAGAAAAATAGTGCAAAGATGTAGTTTTAAGATGTATATATTAAAATATTTTTATTTAACTTGGTGTATTTTTTTAAATCAACCGGAGGTTACTTTCTGAACGGCCCTCGTACACAGATACGTAAACGGGCAGAGTACGTCTCTGTGGTCAGCAGCGCTTACAAGACAAGTGTCTGGCGCGGTTGTTAGGTCAGTTACTGCAGCCACAACGGCAGGTTATCAAGATTTAAGTGAGTTTCAACGCGGTGCTATAGCTGGCGCACGAGCGATGGGATACAGCATCTCCGAGGTAGCGATGAAGTGGGGATTTTCCCGTGCGACCGCTTCACGTGTGTACCATGACTATCAGAAATTTGCCAAAACATCAAATCTCCGACATCGCTGCAGCCGGAAAAGGATCCTGCAAGAACGGGACCAACAATAAGTGAAGAGAATCGTTCAACGTCAGGTGACACCAATATTCGAGAAAGGTAGTAGGAGTAATCAGCTAAATTACAGGCCCATATCGTTAACTTCG
This sequence comes from Schistocerca cancellata, assembly GCF_023864275.1. NCBI lineage: Eukaryota > Metazoa > Arthropoda > Insecta > Orthoptera > Acrididae > Schistocerca > Schistocerca cancellata. Next base: position 33,702,805 of record NC_064636.1, read on the forward strand.
ATATGCAGCAGGATTTTAGAGCATGTATTGTGTTCGAACATTATGAATTACCTCGAAGCAAACGGTCTATTGACACACAGTCAACATGGGTTTAGAGAACATCGTTCCTGCGAAACACAACTTGCTCTTTATTCATATGAGGTGTTGAGTGCTATTGACAAGGGATTTCAGATCGATTCCGTATTCCTGGAGTTGCGGAAGACTTTTGACACTGTACTTATAAAAAAAAAAAATAGGAGACCTTACTTTTGAGATTACCCTCGTACATGCAGTAGTCCAGAAACTGGTTGATTACTCGCTTCGAAACAGATAAATGAATTAATTGACAGCACAACACAGCAGTAACTACATAAGAGCTAGTATAGTGCTGTAGACAGTATTATTATTATTATTAGCCGGCCGCGGTGGTCTAGCGGTTCTGGCGCTGCAGTCCGGAACCGCGGGACTGCTACGGTCGCAGGTTCGAATGCTGCCTCGGGCATGGGTGTGTGTGATGTCCTTAGGTTAGTTAGGTTTAAGTAGTTCTAAGTTCTAGGGGACTTATGACCTAAGATGTTGAGTCCCATAGTGCTCAGAGCCATTTGAACCATTTTTTTAAATTATTATTAGACACAAAGCTTTAACAACATGAAGTCTTCCAATTTCTGCCAGTTCAGAGGTAAGGAGTGCAGCAATGGAGGGATTTACGAACAGTAAGTATAGTGCACACATCTGAACTTGTTTGATTTGAAATGGGGTTGCAGTGTGTAGGTCAAGCAAATTCCTCAATGGAGAGGAGTAATAAAGGATAAGTATGTTTTGTAACAAGTGTGCACCCTCACTGTGGAGAGTTAGCTTTCTTACCTGAGAAGGAATTGTGGACAGCAGCCGGGCGGTGTGACCGAGCGGTTCTAGGCACTTCAGTCTGGAACCGCGCGACCCCTACGGTCGCAGGTTCGAATCCTGTCCCGGGCACGGATGTGTGTGAAGCCCTTAGGTTAGTTAGGATTACGTAGTTCTAAGTTCTAGGGGACTGATGACCTCAGTAGTTAAGTCCCATAGTGCTCAGACCCATTTGAACCATATTTTGTGGGCAGCACTGGCGAGGCACCACGAATTCCTTCATCATTCGTTCTAACACACCCACTCACTCACACACACACACACACACACACACACACACACACACACACACACACACACACACACAAACTACACTCCTGGAAATGGAAAAAAGAACACATTGACACCGGTGTGTCAGACCCACCATACTTGCTCCGGACACTGCTTGAGGGCTGTACAAGCAATGATCACACGCACGGCACAGCGGACACACCAGGAACCGCGGTGTTGGCCGTCGAATGGCGCTAGCTGCGCAGCATTTGTGCACCGCCGCCGTCAGTGTCAGCCAGTTTGCCGTGGCATACGGAGCTCCATCGCAGTCTTTAACACTGGTAGCATGCCGCGACAGCGTGGACGTGAACCGTATGTGCAGTTGACGGACTTTGAGCGAGGGCGTATAGTGGGCATGCGGGAGGCCGGGTGGACGTACCGCCGAATTGCTCAACACGTGGGGCGTGAGGTCTCCACAGTAGATCGATGTTGTCGCCAGTGGTCGGCGGAAGGTGCACGTGCCCGTCGACCTGGGACCGGACCGCAGCGACGCACGGATGCACGCCAAGACCGTAGGATCCTACGCAGTGCCGTAGGGGACCGCACCGCCACTTCCCAGCAAATTAGGGACACTGTTGCTCCTGGGGTATCGGCGAGGACCATTCGCAACCGTCTCCACGAAGCTGGGCTACGGTCCCGCACACCGTTAGGCCGTCTTCCGCTCACGCCCCAACATCGTGCAGCCCGCCTCCAGTGGTGTCGCGACAGGCGTGAATGGAGGGACGAATGGAGACGTGTCGTCTTCAGCGATGAGAGTCGCTTCTGCCTCGGTGCCAATGATGGTCGTATGCGTGTTTGGCGCCGTGCAGGTGAGCGCCACAATCAGGACTGCATACGACCGAGGCACACAGGGCCAACACCCGGCATCATGGTGTGGGGAGCGATCTCCTACACTGGCCGTACACCACTGGTGATCGTCGAGGGGACACTGAATAGTGCACGGTACATCCAAACCGTCATCGAACCCATCGTTCTACCATTCCTAGACCGGCAAGGGAACTTGCTGTTCCAACAGGACAGTGCACGTCCGCATGTATCCCGTGCCACCCAACGTGCTCTAGAAGGTGTAAGTCAACTACCCTGGCCAGCAAGATCTCCGGATCTGTCCCCCATTGAGCATGTTTGGGACTGGATGAAGCGTCATCTCACGCGGTCTGCACGTCCAGCACGAACGCTGGTCCAACTGAGGCGCCAGGTGGAAATGGCATGGCAAGCCGTTCCACAGGACTACATCCAGCATCTCTACGATCGTCTCCATGGGAGAATAGCAGCCTGCATTGCTGCGAAAGGTGGATATACACTGTACTAGTGCCGACATTGTGCATGCTCTGTTGCCTGTGTCTATGTGCCTGTGGTTCTGTCAGTGTGATCATGTGATGTATCTGACCCCAGGAATGTGTCAATAAAGTTTCCCCTTCCTGGGACAATGAATTCACGGTGTTCTTATTTCAATTTCCAGGAGTGTAAATATCATTCATCTTTCATCAGTTTAATAATAAGAGGGTTCCAAGTCTTTAATGTGGGAGAGGGGGAGGGGAGCGGGGGCAAATGACGCCGGGGGTACTAGCTAACGCCGGGGGTACTAGCTAATGTCGGATTGTACTCAGGGGTAATGGTCTAAGAAAGATTGGGGACCACGGAGCTAGACAGACGCCGTTCTGCAAAATGTCCCACAGCAGTCGCCTTGTGCAGCGCGCCTTGTGGGGAAAAAAAAGCCATTTACAGCTCAGTTGGACTTCTCTGTGATATGTGCCAAGTACTGGGCACGCCAGAGAAAGTACGCGCGAGTTTAGTTTCCCAGATGCTGTAGGCAACCCGCACACGGGGACGCCGTTTGTCTCCCGGTTGCGCATTGCAGCACCGATCGATCTGACGAAAGTAATTTCGCAGATGCATGCAGCCTGGTGCCTCGCTCGTCTCCACGTGTCTGCATCTGCATCTATACTGCTGCGAAACACTGTGAAGTGTGTGAAAGAGGGTGCTTCCCACTGTACCGTGTGTTAATGTTACTGGAACGTGGGAAGAATGACTTGTTTTACACCTCTGTATCAGCTATAATTTGTCTAATATTAGCGGCTCTATCTCCACAGGATAGATACGTAGGTGGCTCAAGAAAGCTTCTGCTCTGAAAGACAATTCTTGAATTTTTTTTTACTTTTTCGCCCGCTGTCGCATATGTCATATTTTCACACATTTACTGTATAAAGGGTGATTCCGTGATAATGTTAACACTTTCATGGATGATTAAGAAGGGTAAGTTATCAGTTTTAAACCCTGGACCGGAAACGACCGACTCGAAACAAGCAAAAATCGTTCTGACACCTCTGACCCTCGACCTCTTCTATTGCTTTTTACCTTCCATATTTTGAGAGCTGGAGGTATGGAACAAATTAAGGAATAAAATCTTCAGTAAACGTGTGCTCTCAGGCGCATACCTTAAGAGCTACGGGTACTTTTTCATTTTCATTACTGTGAAACGCATCTCTTCTACTGAACAAATGCTCACAGCTCTTAATCTAAAAGCCGTAAGCCGGGCGTTGTGACCGAGCGGTTCTAGGTGCTTCTGTCTGGAACCGCGCGACCGCTACGGTCGCAGGTTCGAATCCTGCCCCGGGGATGGATGTGTATGATGTCCTTAGGTTAGTTAGGTTTAGGTAGTTCTAAGTTCAAGGGGACTGATTACCTCAGATGTTAACTCCCATAGTGCTCAGAGCCATTTGAACCATTTTTGAAAAGCCGTAAATTCAACTAAATACCTAGGTATTACAATTACGAACAACTTAAATTGGAAGGAACATGTAGAAAATATTGTGGGGAAGGCTAACCTAAGGCTGCGTTTTATTGGCAGGACACTTAGAAAATGCAACAGACCTACTAAGGAGACTGCCTACACAACGCTTGTCCGTCCTGTTTTAGAATACTGGTGCGCGGTGTGGGATCCTTACCAGATACGACTGACAGAGTGCATCGAAAAAGTTCAAAGAAAGGCAGCACGTTCTGTATTATCGCGAAATATGGGAGAGAGTGTCACAGAAATGATACAGGATTTGGGCTGGAAATCATTAAAAGAAAGGCGTTTGTCGTTGCGACGGAATCTTCTCACGAAATTGCAATCACCAGCTTTCTCCTCCGAATGCGAAAATATTTTGTTGACACCGACCTACATAGGGAGGAACGATCACCACGATAAAATAAGGGAAATCACCGCTCGTACGGAGGGATATAGGTGTTCATTCTTTCCACGCGCTATACGAGATATATACATAAATGACCTTGTGGATGACATCGGAAGTTCACTGAGGCTTTTTGCAGATGATGCTGTGGTGTATCGAGAGGTTGTAACAATGGAAAATTGTACTGAAATGCAGGAGGATCTGCAGCGAATTGACGCATGGTGCAGGGAATGGCAATTGAATCTCAATGTAGACAAGTGTAATGTGCTGCGAATACACAGAAAGATAGATCCTTTATCATTTAGCTACAAAATAGCAAGTCAGCAACTGGAAGCAGTTAATACCTTAAATTATCTGGGAGTACGTATTAGGAGTGATTTAAAATGGAATGATCATATAATGTTGATCGTCGGTAAAGCAGATGCCAGACTGAGATTCATTGGAAGAATCCTAAGGAAATGCAATCCGAAAACAAAGGAAGTAGGTTACAGTACGCTTGTTCGCCCACTGTTTGAATACTGCTCAGCAGTGTGGGATCCCTACCAGATAGGGTTGATAGAAAATATAGAGAAGATCCAACGGAGAGCAGCGCGCTTCGTTACAGGATCATTTAGTAATCGCGAAAGCGTTACGGAGATGACAGATAAACTCCAGTGGAAGACTCTGCAGGAGAGACGCTCAGTAGCTCGGTACGGGCTTTTGTCAAAGTTTCGAGAACATACCTTTACCGAGGAGTCAAGCAGTATATTGCTCCCTCCTACGTATATCTCGCGAAGAGACCATGAGGATAAAATCAGAGAGATTAGAGCCCACACAGAGGCATACCGACAATCCTTCTTTCCACGAACAATAAGAGACTGGAATAGAAGGGAGAACCGATAGAGGTACTCAAGGTACCCTCCGCCACACACCGCCAGGTGGCTTGCAGAGTATGGATGTAGATGTAGATTGGAATAACAGAGAATTGTGAAGGTGGTTCGATGAACCCTCTGCCAGGCACTTAAATGTGACTTGCAGAGTATCCATGTAGATGTAGATGTGGATCCTTTCAGACTCTCTGGCTACAATTGTGTACATTAACTTGAACTGTGCCTGAGCTGCGACAGAACTATTTTCTTCCCAGTGGAAACCCGAGTTACACATTTGTGAATGCTCGACCTTTCCGTAATGCGCAACTGCTGCCAACTGTTGGGCATCACTATGAAAACATCGGCAAGCCAGTGCAACGAATAGACAGCAGGTCATGACCACCAGAACACACGGATGTGGATTGTTCGATCTGTTCCACTTGTAATCTCTCCCCTCCTTCCATCTTCGCTCTATAGTCCACATTAAACAATGACCAGGCCAAGTAATTAATAAGCAAAGTCTTTTATGAAGCTTGGCGAGGAGCGAAGATTACAATAAACACTCATGCTTACTTACATAACGTTGAAATGACTCCAGTTCTTCTTGTCTAGGGGTCTGATTCTTGAAGCTGAAAATCTCAAATCAGGTTTGAACTAAATAAATCTGAAGACTGTTGTTGCAGCATTATTTTAACGTAAGTATATTTTCTCACATCGTACAGTATTTTGATTTTTCACATTAACAAAACAGAAGTTACATTGTTCGCACCTATTATACAAAAATGCGTCCGATCACATCAGAGGCAAGCTTACAACTCTGACACACTGCGGAAATAAGAATATTACAAAGGATTTACAAATTTTTCTTAACAAATGAATTTCTATTAGTTTTCGTTACAGTATTAATTTCGATTATTATTTCATAAATGAATCCAGAAATAAACATTGTAAACACTACGGTATTGCGTAATTAATAACAGAAATTTTAAGTGTGCAGATAATTCGTGATTTCAGATGCGAAAAAAAATAATTTTAACTGTACATTCAGAGCTAGTACTTTTCGATTATAACATCGAAACTAAAATATTTTATAAAGTAATTTCTTTTCATAAATTTTAGATTGAAATACAACATACTGTGTATAAAATTATATGAAAGTTTTCAGAAAAGCTACTGAGATAATCCTGACCTGTCCAAAATTCGAAAAATAATAGTGGAAGGGTAAAGTGGGGTAAATCCGACCGGGTGTGTAAACCCGACCGCCCTCTATTTGCGGGAAACGGCAAAGCGGAGCGAATTCGCATTAGTGTTACCATACAGAGCATTCGGAATGAAGAAAATGTCACCTAGACAGCTTTGCCGCATTTGACATTTGGACACTCAAAAGACATGTGCGTTTTCGATTGTTTCAATTAAATTTTTGTGTAAAATTCCCCCACTAGGTTTACCTTATTAAATAGAACGATCGCAAAGAAAACGGTTAGTGATTTTGTAGTGCATTTAGTGACCCATACAGTATATTTATCGTTTTTGTTGGAAATTTCGAGTAAATTGTTTCTATGCGTGTTAAATGAAAAATGGCGTGGTGGGGTAAATCCGACCGCATGTTTTTTACCGTTTATTTGTATGGAATTATTTATTTATGGAAACAAAGTGAATTTTTGTTTATTTTTAGGAAAATGGTACGAAATTACGAACGAAAAAAGACAAAACGCAATCAAAACGATATTCGCCGAGCAGTTGCTGCAGTGCAGATGGGGATGTCTTTACGAGCTGTCGCTCATGATTTTAACATTCCGAGATGGACATTGCTGTTGCACCGCCGTGCAATGAAATCATCTTTTTTCAATTAAAATTTACATTCATTTAACTTTTAGTACATTTAGTAAACTAAACATTATTATTTTTAATACATTTTGTTCATTTATGTAAAAAACATAATTGCTTATAATTATTTCCCAAAAAACCGTTCATTTAGAACTATTTCTGCGCAAAATCAGCCAAACAAATAGGGGGTCGGATTTACCCCACCATTTTTGCAAATGGAAAAAAATGGACGTTTCTTAAAATACGGACATCTCAAAAATTATTGATAGTATAGCAAAAATATTTTGCAAACAGTTGCTCCTTTATATTACCTATAATTTAACGTATATAACGTTAAGATCCCATCTCGGAAAATCGTTTTATAGCCACAGGAAATTACTAGGGCGGATTTAACCCACCTTACCCTATCGACAACTACTGTTGAGGAAAAGTAATGCTAGAGGAGGATGACCCGTCACACATTGTATATTTGAATCGTTCTTGTTATTTTGCATGGTTATTATTGATTGATCATTTTACTATTTGTTACAATAGAGAATATTACGTAATTATTTATTTTAGCCCATAAAATGAAGCAAAATGTACAAAGTATGTTTTGAAAACGCGTACACAATTTTGTCTAAATCTTGCATCTAAAACAGGGTGTATACGGCCCGGGACATCCGGGAATTCCGGGAAAAACCCGGGAATTTTTTAGAATTCCGGGATTTTTCGTTGTTTCAGATTTCAGTTAAAGTTTTGTAAGTGTGACGTGTAAGATCTGATACGCTGCAAAGAACTTTAGTCCACTACTGCTGAATAATATTGCAGCAATGAAACACAAATCAGAGAATAACACCAAAATAAAAGTTTAGTTGCATTGAAAATGGGTAATTTACACAATGCACAGACCAGCTTGCCGACACCGTTAAGTGTCAAAGGCTTTAGGTCGAAGATTATGCAGTACGTCCGTAAATACTAACGTGCATTCGATGTGTGTGACGTCACAATTGTTTACATTTCTAACATCACCAGAAAATATTACGAATAGTGGCTTGAGATGCGTTACTTTCAAAGGAAATTTCCACGCAAGATGATTTATGTTACGTGTGAGAATGTGCAGTGAATTTCTTAAATCACAGGGCGTTATAACTCTCATTCAAAACGTAACACTTTGAGGATCAGCTATTTGAAAAATGTCGGGCCGAGAAGATAAGTCATTTATGCCACTATTTAAAATTTTACCGGCACATTTGTATTTGATATGACTTAACGTGTAACACACGCTAAAAAAAGACCGAGCTTCAAGTTAGTTTTCATATTTAATGTTGTTTTTACATAGATAAAAAATTATGCGATCGATGGCAAAAAGTGTAATTGACCTTCAAAAAAATGTGCATAATGTGTTACTGAGTAATGTCACAAGTCTTTTCATGCCAGAACACCTCGACTTTTCTACGCAACTGATAATCATTTTGGCACGATTTTAATTGCCAAATTAGAGCCTGTTAGTAGGCCCACGGACTTCCTATCATTGTAGGACTAATAACAGTGGATGCCAATAGACGATGCAATTCTCGTTCGTACATACAGATCTACTTACGAGTTAACCGCTGTAGAAACGCACTTTGCTGAGTTGAGCGAGCTCGGCCTACCTCCGTAACGTACGCGCCGCGGCCTGTCTTTCTCGTAGGCCTCGTGCTCTGAGTAACTGCCGTCATTCGCTAGCGAGATCACGTGACATGAACTAAGACTGGCTGACAAAAGTGCATCGCTCAACGCAATCTCTATTTTAGAGTTTCGGAAGCTACGGTGCTGTAATTTGTGGAATTTGTGTATATACTTTAGCATTACGAAAATAAACTCTGTGCATATTGTCTCGCATCAAACGACTTTCCAAACGCATTGTTTTTCCTAGATTTCGTTTCCTAAAGTGCTGGGACGTCCTCCGCCGGTATAAGACCTTTACGATTCAAAGGACTGACAGGTTTTACAGCTCCGAGGGAAAGTATACTGCTACTTAACACGGATGTATTTTCACCCGCTTTATACGTAATTTCATCCGGGAGAAATTGTGTTTTTAACCGGGAAATCCGGGAAAAATCCGGGAATTTTTTTTTCTTGTCCACGTAGATACCCTGTAAAATCATCAAAACATCGCCTAGGAATATTACCACTGAACTGAAAATTTTTCTTCCTCCAGAAAAAATTCTGGTCTGAAATGGCTATGGTGTTCATTTGAGAGCCCATGTTTACTGGACAGTTTTTTCTAGTTTTCTTGTTTGACCTCCCAAACTACTGAAAGCAAAGAAATTGCAGCAGAAGAGCTGCCGTGTCAGAGGTATCAGAACGGTTGTGCCTTATAATTTTACTCGACTGACTCGACTGCTTCTGGGCCAAGGTCCCTTACCTCAAATTGGTACGTTTACCATTTTCCGTCGACACTGAAAGTTTGTAACATCATCATGGAATCACCCTGTGTATTTCCCATACTTCACACATATTTGTACGCACATTTCATTCGTATCTCTAGCGAATTTCGCCCTGCGGTTGCATCTGAATGCCAGTAACTGACTGTCACTTCGAGAATAACGCTGTCGCTGGCAAAAGTCTGATTTCAAATCAACTATTTGTTGCCTTTCGCCGGCCGCTGCGGCCGAGCGGTTCTAGGGGCTTCAGTCCGGAACCGCGGGACTGCTTCGATCGCAGGTTCGACTCCTGCCTCGGGCATGGATGTGTGTGACGTCCTTAGGTTAGTTAAGTTTAAGTAGTTTGTAACGCCTACGCTCTCGGGCGGACGTTAACTCTTTAAAGCCTGTACTATGATACGTTGACGGGCTTCACCTTATAAGAAAGGATTTTAGCAAATATGTTGACCGCGTGTACCTGAATGGAGGCAGAATCAGACTTACACCCACTCAATAACAACAATGATACGTCAAGCAAGTCCAAAGTGTAACTGCACGTTAGGACGGGCAAGGAACATACACAGCAGATGCTACCAATTGTTAATAATACGGTCGCCAGCCTAGTTAGGCATTAACTGAGTTTCTTCCCTGTACAAGAGGAAGTATGTTCAAGCATAACAACACGTAGTAACATTGCATTATATGGTAAATTTTAGAACCAGAAAAATCTACTGAACTAATATTTTCACTTTCTGTACTAATATGGACAAGCTATAAATACGCAACATTACACTGCAATGTTTACTACAACCTGCGTTTTGTCTTTTGATCCGACTGAAATCGGGCATAGGTTACCCTAGAAATAGCACTTTTGAAACACACATACAAAGTTAATTTTAAGAAGGGTAAAACACTGATAAATTTAGGTTTTATATTGACTATAACTTTGCTGGTCAAATCAGTTCAGTACACTTCAGAATTCAAATGAATAGAAAAGTAAAAAGGGGGGGGGCGGACCCTGAAACTATTATGAGCACTGTAGTGAAAGTTTGATTATTGAGAGCATTAAGCATTCAAGATTTCCAAAATATGATTTACCGCTCTTTTTGTCTTATTTCCTGCTCTTTTAACTACCGTTATTTTTGTCTCAATTTAAATAAACTTCATTACTAAACTAATTTCAACATTATCTTCCAACTTTGTCATACCTATATTATTCGTCCAGTATTAATTAACAACAAAGTTCTTTAAACATCATTTTAACATTGAGAGGTCTGCAGGTAATTATTATTAACATAAACTTTAAATCTTCATCTTGGGACACTCGGATTGCACAACATGTGGAAAGGACCCTGTCTAGGTTAGTTGTGAGGATAATTAATTGATAGGACAGTTCTGGTAAAATTTAAGTTGTTATTGAACAGTATGTAGCAAAAGTAACACTGGTCCACACGAATACAGTACTGAAAGTGTCAACCTGTTCGTATCGATGAAGCGGACGGCAGGCGGCGAGATGGCGAGGCACAAAGCACACGTGCAATTACAGCAATGGCTCATGAAATATCGGCACTTTACTTCTTCATGGCGTCGCAATGCTTTTCCATTTAGTGCCTATGGAATATTGCCATGGTGTATAGACGTCGGAAACAGCGCATCCGAGGCTCAACGAAACCACTTTTTCCAGGAGAGCCTCCCCGATCCAGCACGTGTTTCTCAGATCGATGCCCAATTCCGACTACCACTTCTGAGCCCGTTGTTCCGTGCCGCGCCCGTGTGCATTTTCCCGCGCTCGCCTGCCATCCACCTTTTACCGCTCCCCTACAGACAGGGTATTCACCTAAGGTTTTACATTCTACTTGTCCTAATACATGGCCTACGTATGGACCAGGCGTACAAATACAACTGTCACATCTTACAATAGTTTCAACATTAGGTACACTTCCCTTCGATTACAACATTACTTGAAATTTGACAGAAATATTAAAATTTACATCGAAAATTGTTTATAGCTTCTTCAACATAATGGCATGAAAAAAAAAAAGAAATGAAATCAGAACATCGATTATACTAACTTAACGAAATTCAGAAGAAAAAATTTATTATAGGTACAATACTATAACGTTAGTGTTGTCACAAGTTCCAAGTCCAGGGGACTGATGACCTCAGATGTTAAGTGCCATTGTGCTCAGAGCCATTTGAACCATTTTGTTGTTGTTGTTGTTGTCTTCAGTCCAAAGACTAGACTGATGCAGCACTCCATGCAACTCTATCCTGTGTGAGGCTCGTCATCTCCGAGTAACTACTGCAACCTACAGCCTTCTGAATCTGCTTACTCTATTCATCTTTTGGTCTCCCTCTACGATTTTTACCCTTCACGCTGCCCGCCAATACTAAATTGGTGATGCCTTGATGCCTCAGAATATGCCCTACCAACCGATCCCTTCTTCTAGTCAAGTTGTGCCACAAATTCCTCTTCTCCCCAATTCTATTCCGTACCTCCTCACTAGTTACATGATCTACTCATCTAATCTTCAGCATCCTTCCGTAGCACCACATTTCAAAATCTTCTACTCTCTTCTTATCCAAACTTTTTATCGTCCGTGTTTCACTTACATTCCGTACAAATACTTTCAGAAACTGCTTCCGGACACTTAAATCTATACTCGATGTTAACAAATTTCTCTTCTTCAGAAACGCTTTCCTTGCCATTGCCAGTCTACATTTTATATCCTCTCTACTTCGACCATCATCAGTTATTTTGCTCCCCAAATAGTGAAACACATCTACTATTTTAAGTGTCTCATTTCCTAATCCAGTTCCCTCAGCATCAGCTGATTCACTTCGACTACATTCCATTATCCTCGTTTTGCTTTTGTTAATGTTCAACTGATATCCCCCTTTCAAGACAGTGTCCATTTCGTTCAACTGCTCTTCCATGTCCTTTTCTGTCTGTGACTATTTACACGAAAGAAATACCAACTGATCGTTTGCAGACGTGTTTACACTGATAATACAAAACATTATGACCACCTGTTTGCCAGCTTGTTTGTCAAAAAAATGGTTCAAATGGCTCTGAGCACTATGGGACTTAACTTCCGTGGTCATCAGTCCCCTAGAACTTAGAACTACTTAAACCTAACTAACCTAAGGACATCACACACATCCATGCCCGAGGCAGGATTCGAACCTGCGACCGTAGCAGTCCCGGCTTGTTTGTCCATACGAAATACACCACTGATCCTGCTTATCGGGGATCCCACAGTTTGTTGGTAGGTTCGTGGAGATATGTGGCATTAGATGTCGACGCACAGGTCATGTCTATCTATCCGTCTACATCCGAATCCCGCTCCAGCTACTGCCGGGTCTGGGTGCTGACGAGTCCTCTCCATGTGGCTCGGTCCTCCCACCACTTTTCTTCCTCCACTTGCTGCCAGGTCACACCTCTCCTTTCTACAGACATTCTAACTCCCATTTTCCACCGTGTTCTTGGGCGCCCTCTAGGTCGTTTCCCATCCATCTTTAGTTCTTCCATAATTTTGGGGAGTCTCTGCCCATGCATCCTCTTAACATGCCCATACCATCTTAATCTCTTCCTTTGAATTTCTTCTCTCATACTTTCTTGTTTGAGGTCCTGTCTAATCTCTACATTCCTTACTCTGTCCATTCTTGTTTTTCCCGTACCTGCTCTGAGAAATTTCATTTCCCCTGCTTGCAGTCTGTTCCAGTCCGTCAGTGTCCATGTTTCTCCACCATAGGTTACAGTAGGGATGCAATAATTCTTATATATAAGAAGTTTTGCTTTTTTGAAATTTCCTTATTCCAAATCAGGTGTTTTATTGTTTTGTAGAAGTTGCCTCCCTTGTGTAACCTCCAATTAATTTCGTTAGTTATTCTTCCATCTAGCGGTTCTAGGCGCTCAGTCCAGAGCCGCGCGACTGCTACGGTCGCAGGTTCGAATCCTGCCTCGGGCATGGATGTGTGTGATGTCCTTAGGTTAGTTAGGTTTAAGTAGTTCAAGTTCTAGGGGACTGATGACCTCAGCAGTTAAGTCCCATAGTGCTCAGAGCCATTTGAACCATTCTTCCATCCCCAGATATTTCAGTCCCTAAATAAGTGAAACTTTCTACCACTTTAAGGGGTTCTCCATTCAAGGTAATATTTCCGATGATCCCTTTGTCTCTTCCAAATACCATTACTTCACTCTTATCTGTATTTATTTTTAATCCATACCTTTTCATCATTTCCTTCCATGCATCAAGTTCTAACTGTACATCTACCTCTTTATCACATTATATTATCATATCATCTGCAAAAATCATCTTTTTGTATTTTTCTTTTACTATATCTTTAACTGCCCTATTCATTCCCTCCATCACAACATTAAAAAGTGCACTTCATGTAATTCTCCTAAATAACGGGCCACCGATCTGCGTACGCAGTAATGGCGTCAGATAGCGACCCACTTGGGTCCCATAGGAATTACATCAGGCCAATTTGGTCGCCGAGACGTCAACGTAAGCTCAAGATAATGCTCCTCAAACCGTCGTAGCGCGATTCTGGCTCCGCGACACGGGCGGCTGTAATGCTGAAAGATGAGATCGCCGTCGGTGAAGACATCAAGTGTGAAGGGATGCAGGTGGTTCGCAGCTGTCAGCCTACCTTGCACTACTGCCACAGGTCCCACGCAAGCCCAGAACGTCTCACATAGCATAAACGGCTGCTCCCATCAGCGTGCGTCCGTGGTGTGCTGCGCATTTCGAGCCGCCGTTCACCTCGACGCCGGCGCACAGGACTTGGGTTAGTTGAAACGTCCCCTTTCAACAATTATATACGACTGTGCTTAAACTGACACACAATATTTTTTTAGCGCAACGCAATCTGACTTTCAAAAATCCCTACAAAAGAATGGCCCTGACTAACATTAACCTATACCTTTCACAAATCACTTACCTCACAAAAATCTTCGTTACTCGAACTACTGCAATACGGCGAGCGCCACTACTGCCAGCTAAATAAAAGATTCAAACTACTGAAGGCACTAACTACTGATAGGCATAGTTAGCAAATGAAAAATTTTAATAGAGAACAAACAATGTATTTACCTTAATAGTCATAATATATATAGCAGTTCATGACATCCATTCTGTACTCAAAAATCCGCCATCTCATTCCCCACATCCACCACTGCTGGCGGCTCACCTCCAACTGCGCAACGCTACGCGCTGTTCACACCCAGCTGCCGCTGCCCAACACTACAATGGCAGACAACAATGCAAACTAGCCACAGACTGCACACAGCACAGCCAGTGATTTTCATACACAGCGCTACGTAACGTTGCCGATAAGAAAACATAAACAGCCTACTTACATAGTTAGCTGGTTACATGTTCCATGGATCATTTCGCCAGACACATCGTAATGCTGTGAAACGAGTCATTTTACACTCCACAACTACACTACTGGCCATTAAAATTGCCACACCGAGAAGAAATGCAGATGATAAACGGGTATTCATTCGACAAATATACACTCCTGGAAATTGAAATAAGAACACCATGAATTCATTGTCCCAGGAAGGGGAAACTTTATTGACACATTCCTGGGGTCAGATACATCACATGATCACACTGACAGAACCACAGGCACATAGACACAGGCAACAGAGCATGCACAATGTCGGCACTAGTACAGTGTATATCCACCTTTCGCAGCAATGCAGGCTGCTATTCTCCCATGGAGACGATCGTAGAGATGCTGGATGTAGTCCTGTGGAACGGCTTGCCATGCCATTTCCACCTGGCGCCTCAGTTGGACCAGCGTTCGTGCTGGACGTGCAGACCGCGTGAGACGACGCTTCATCCAGTCCCAAACATGCTCAATGAGGGACAGATCCGGAGATCTTGCTGGCCAGGGTAGTTGACTTACACCTTCTAGAGCACGTTGGGTGGCACGGGATACATGCGGACGTGCATTGTCCTGTTGGAACAGCAAGTTCCCTTGCCGGTCTAGGAATGGTAGAACGATGGGTTCGATGACGGTTTGGATGTACCGTGCACTATTCAGTGTCCCCTCGACGATCACCAGTGGTGTACGGCCAGTGTAGGAGATCGCTCCCCACACCATGATGCCGGGTGTTGGCCCTGTGTGCCTCGGTCGTATGCAGTCCTGATTGTGGCGCTCACCTGCACGGCGCCAAACACGCATACGACCATCATTGGCACCAAGGCAGAAGCGACTCTCATCGCTGAACACGAAACGTCTCCATTCGTCCCTCCATTCACGCCTGTCGCGACACCACTGGAGGCGGGCTGCACGATGTTGAGGCGCGAGCGGAAGACGGCCTAACGGTGTGCGGGACCGTAGCCCAGCTTCATGGAGACGGTTGCGAATGGTCCTCGCCGATACCCCAGGAGCAACAGTGTCCCTAATTTGCTGGGAAGTGGCGGTGCGGTCCCCTACGGCACTGCGTAGGATCCTACGGTCTTGGCGTGCATCCGTGCGTCGCTGCGGTCCGGTCCCAGGTCGACGGGCACGTGCACCTTCAGCCGACCACTGGCGACAACATCGATGTACTGTGGAGACCTCACGCCCCACGTGTTGAGCAATTCGGCGGTACGTCCACCCGGCCTCCCGCATGCCCACTATACGCCCTCGCTCAAAGTCCGTCAACTGCACATACGGTTCACGTCCACGCTGTCGCGGCATGCTACCAGTGTTAAAGACTGCGATGGAGCTCCGTATGCCACGGCAAACTGGCTGACACTGACGGCGGCGGTGCACAAATGCTGCGCAGCTAGCGCCATTCGACGGCCAACACCGCGGTTCCTGGTGTGTCCGCTGTGCCGTGCGTGTGATCATTGCTTGTACAGCCCTCTCGCAGTGTCCGGAGCGAGTATGGTGGGTCTGACACACCGGTGTCAATGTGTTCTTTTTTCCATTTCCAGGAGTGTATTATACTAGAACTAACATGTGATTACATTTTCACGCAATTTGGGTGCATAGATCCTGAGAAATCAGTGCCCAGAACAACCACCTCTGGCCGTAATAACGCCCTTGATACGCCTGCGCATAGAGTCAAACAGAGCTTGGATGGTGTGTAAAGGTACAGCTGCCCATGAAACTTCAACTCGGTACCACAGTTCATCGAGAGTAGTGACTGGCGTATTGTGACGAGCCAGTTGATCGGCCACCATTGACCAGACGTTTTCAATTGGTGAGAGATCTGGAGAATGTACTCGCCAGGGTAGCAGTCGAACATTTTCTGTATCCAGAAAGGCCCGTACCGGACCTGCAACATGCGGTCGTGCATTGTCCTGGTGAAATGTAGGGTGCCGCAAGGATCGAATGAAGGGTAGAGCCACGGGTCGTAACACACCTCAAATGTAACGTCGAGTGTTCAAAGTGCCGCCAATGCGAATAAGAGAGACGTGTAACCAGTCGCACCCCATACCACCACGCCGGGTGATACGCCAGTATGGCGATGACGAATACACGCTTCCAATGTGCGTTCACCACGATCTCACCAAACACGGATGCGACCATCACGATGCTGTAAACAGAACCTGGATTCATCCGAAAATATGACGTTTTGCCATTCGTGCACCCAGGTTCGTCGTCGAGTACACCATCGCAGGCGCTCCTGTCTGTGATGCAGCGTCAAGGGTAACCGCAGCCACGATCTCCGAGCTGATAGTCCGTGCTGCTGCAAACGTCGTCGAACTGTTCGTGGAGATGGTTGTTGTCTTGCAAACGTCCCCATCTGTTGACTCAGGGATCGAGACGTGGCTGCACGATCCGTTACAGCCGTGCGGATAAGATGCCTGTCATCTCGACTGCCAGTGATACGAGGCCGTCGGGATCCAGCACGGCGTTCCGTATTACCCTCCTGAACCCACCGATTCGATACTCTGCTAGCAGTCATTGTATCTCGACCAACGCGAGCAGCAATGTCGCGATACGATAAACCGCAATCGCGATTGGCTACAATCCGACCTTTATCAAAGTCGCAAACGTGATGGTACGCATTTCTCCCCCTTACACGAGGCATCACAACAACGTTTCACCAGGCAACGCCGGTCAACAGCTGTTTGTGTATGAGAAATCGGTTGGAAACTTTCCTCATGTCAGCACGTTGTAGGTGTCGCCACCGGCGCCAACCTTGTGTGAATGCTCTGAAAAGCTAATCATTTGCCTATCACAGCGTCTTGTTCCTGTCGGTTAAATTTCGCGTCTGTATCACGTCATCTTCGTGGTGTAGCAATTTTAATGGCCAGCAGTGGATGTATCTCTCCCATCACAGCAGCGAGATTGCTGTTTTACTTTGTGACAGAACGTTTGATGACAGAAGTCAATATTTCAGTTTCTTATTTTATACACACATAAAAAAAATTTTTTTGCTTCACCCCGTCTCCCAGAACTCCTCAATATAGACATTTACTGTGGACTTTGTATTACAGACACAGTCCCTTTGACTGGTCAGAGATGTCACTAAACCGGCCCAAAGATGTAAACAATCGTGCATGAGCAGCGCCTATGGGATGGAGGGTTCTGACAGCCGATCAGTTCCAGTCATTCCACCAGGAAGGAGGTACACGGCTCGTGTTGTCTGTAGTTCAACCATGCCTAGACGGTCAATACCGCAGTTCGATCGCGTCCGTATTGTTACTTCGTGCCAGGAAGGGCTCTCAACAAGGGAAGTCTCCAGGCGTCTCTGAGTGAACCAAAGCGATATTGTTCAGACATGGAGGAGATGCAGAGAGACAGGAATTGTCGATGACGTGCTTCGCTCGGACCGCCCAAGGGCTACTACTGCAGCGAATCACCGCTATCTACGGATCATGGCTCTGAGGAACCCTGACAGCAACGCCACTATGTCGAATGATGCTTTTCGTGCAGCCACAGGATGTCGTGTTACGACTCAAACTGTGTGCAATAGGCTGCACGATGTGCAACTTCACTCCCGACGGCCATGGCGAGGTCCATCTTTGGGCAACCACGCCACCATGTAGCGCGGTACAGATGCGTCCAACAACATGCCGAATGCACTGCTCAGGATTGGCATCACATTCTCCTCACCGGTGAGTGTCGCATATGCCTTCAACCAGACAATCGTCGGAGACGTGTCTGGAGGCAGCCCGGTCAGGCTGAACGCCTTAGACACACTGTCCAGAGAGTGCAGCGAGTTGGAGGTTCCCTTCTGATTTGGGGTTGCATTATGTAGGGCAGAGTTCGAGGCCGGTGGTCACGGAAGACGCCGTAACGGATGTACGATACGTGAATGCCATCCCGCGACCGATGATGCAACCATACCAGCAGCATAGTGGCGAGGCATTCGTCTTCATGGACGACAATTCGCGCCCCCATCGCCCACATCTTGTGAATGACTTCCTTCAGGATAATGACATCGGTCCACTAGAGTGGCCAGCATGTTCTCCACACATGAACCCCATCGAACATGCATTTGATAGACTGAAAAGGGCTGTTTATGAACAACGTGACCCATCAACTACTCTGAGGTATCTACGCCGAATCGCCGTTGAGGTGTAGGACAATCTGGACCTTCAGTGCCTTGATGAGCTTGTGGATAGTATGCGACGACGAATAGAGGTATGCGTCAATGCAAGAGGACGTGCTGCTGGGTATTAGAGATAGCGGTGTGTGCAGCAATGCTGGTCGCGGTGGCCGAGCGGTTCTAGGCGCTACAGTCTGGAAGCGCGCGACCGCTACGGTCGCAGGTTCGAATCCTGCCTCGGGCATGGATGTGTGTGATGTCCTTAGGTTAGTTAGGTTTAGGCAGTTCTAAGTTCTAGGGGACTGATGACCTCAGAAGTTAAGTCACATAGAGCTCAGAGCCATTTGAACAATTTTGTACAGCTATCTGGATCACCACCTCTGAAGATCTCGCCCTATGGTGGTACAACATGCATTGTGTGGTTTTTATGAGCAATAAAAACGGCTGTAATCTTGTTATGTTGATCTGTATTCCAGTTTTCTGTACATGTTCCGGAACTCTCGGAACGGAGTTGGTGCAAAACTTTTTTTTTGTGTGTGTGTATATTAACTACCTAGGAACAATCTGAGTAGCCATCGATGTTTGCAGATGCTGCTGTTATTTACCGTCTTGTAAAGTCATCAGATGACCAAAACGAATTGCAAAATGATGTAGATAAGATATCTGTATGGTGGGGAAAATGTCAATTGACCCTGAATAAAGAAAGGTGTGAAGTTATTCACGTGAGTGGCAAAAGAAATCTGCTAAATTTCGATTACGCGATAAGTCACACAAATCTGAATGCTGTAAATGCAACTAAATACTTAGGGATTACAATTACAAATAACCTACATTGGAACGATCACATAGATAATGTTGTGGGTAGAGCAGACCAAAGACTGTGACTTATTGGCAGAACACTTGGAAGGTGCAACAGGTCTACTAAAGAGACTGCTTTCACGACGCTTGTCCGTCCTATTCTGGAATACTGCTGTGCGGTGTGGGATCCGCGTCAGGTGCCCTCTGCCAGTTACTTGAATGTGATTTGCAGATTATCCATGCAGATATAGATGTAGACTGACGGATCACATCGAGAAAGTTCAGAGAAGAGCAGCTCGTTTTGTATTGTCGCGAAATGGGGGAGATAGTGACACAGACATGATACGTGAATAGGAGTGGCAATCATTAAAACAAAGGCGGGTTTCGTTGCGACGGGATCTTGTCATGAAATTTCAATCACCAGTTTTCTCCTCCGATTGCAGAAACATTCTGTTGGCACCCACCTACACAGGGAGAAATGATCATCACGATAAAAGGTCTCGCACAGAAAAACTTAAGTGCTCGTTTTTCCCGCGCGCCGTTCGAGGGTGGAACGGTAGAGAGACAGCTTGAAGGTGCCAGAATGAGATTTTCACTCCGCAGCGGAGTGTGCGCTGATATGAAACTTCCTGGCAGATTAAAACTGTGTGCCCGATCGAGACTCGAACTCGGGACCTTTGCCTTTCGTGGGCAAGTGCTCTACCAACTGAGCTACCGAAGCACGACTCACGCCCGGTCCTCACAGCTTTACTTCTGCCAGTACCTCGTCTCCTACCTTCCAAACTTCACAGAAGCTCTCCTGCGAACCTTGCAGAACTAGCACTCCTGAAAGAAAGGATACTGCGGAGACATGGATCAGCCACAGCCTGGGGGATGTTTCCAGAATGAGATTTTCACTCTGCAGCGGAGTGTGCGCTGATATGAAACTTCCTGGCAGATTAAAACTGTGTGCCCGACCGAAACTCGAACTCGGGACCTTTGCCTTTCGCGGGCAAGTGCTTTACCATCTGAGCTACCGAAGCACGACTCACGCCCGGTCCTCACAGCTTTACTTCTGCCAGTATCTCGTCTCCTACCTTCCAAACTTTACAGAAGCTCTCCTGCGAAACTTCACTCTGCAGCGGTATCCTTTCTTTCAGGAGTGCTAGTTCTGCAAGTTTCGCAGGAGAGCTTCTGTAAAGTTTGGAAGGTAGGAGACGAGGTACTGGCAGAAGTAAAGCTGTGAGTACCGGCCGTGAGTGGTGCTTCGGTAGCTCAGATGGTAGAGCACTTGCCCGCGAAAGGCAAAGGTCCCGAGTTCGAGTCTCGGTCGGGCACACAGTTTTAATCTGCCAGGAAGTTTCAGCTTGAAGGTGGTTCATTGAATCCTATGCTTGGCACTTTATTGTGAACAGCAGAGTAATCAGGTAGATGTAGATGTCAGCATCTATGGAAAGTGGTTGAAGGGTGCTGAAATAACGAGTAGGCCAGATGATTTTGGACGATCACGGCCCATCACAAAACGAAGAGGTCTCAGGATGGCTCGCTGTGTAATCAGACCTGATGGCAAAGTGCAGTGCTGGTGCAGGCGCAGGTGTTTGGAGTCCACCGTTCAGAGGCCATTGTGGTTCGTGGAGCTCCACATCACACGACCCCTGTGTGTTGCTGTATCGACCCGACGAGATCGTTGTTACGACTGCAGTGGACACAGCATCACCGAGTTTGCTTATATTCCACCAGAACTGCTGCGAACAACTGCTGATCATATCGTTTTACAGACGAGCATAGCGTCGACGTCTCCGGCGCTCATATTGGATAAATCAATAGAAACGTGTCGTCTGCCGAACGAATCGC
Organism: Schistocerca cancellata; assembly: GCF_023864275.1. Taxonomy (NCBI): domain Eukaryota; kingdom Metazoa; phylum Arthropoda; class Insecta; order Orthoptera; family Acrididae; genus Schistocerca; species Schistocerca cancellata. Next base: position 33,724,334 of record NC_064636.1, read on the forward strand.
GTTTCTACACATATCAAAAAAAGTTTTGCATCACCTCGGCTCCGAGACTTCCGGAACCTGTACAGAAAACTGGAATAGAGATCAACATAAACATCATTTGCGCCCTTTTTATTGCTCATGAAAACCAGACATTGCATGTTGTACCACCATACAGCGAGACCTTCAGAGGTGGTGGTCCAGGTTGCTGTACACGCCGGTACCTCTAATACCCCGCAGCACGTCCTCTTGCACTGATGCACGCCTGTATTCGTCGTGGCATACTGTCCAAAGTTCATCAAGGCACCGTTGGTCCAGACTGTCCCGTTTCCTCAACGGCGATTCGGTGTAGATACATGAGAGTGGTTGGAGGGTCACATCGTCCCTAAACGGCCTCCACTCTCCGCACCTCTGTTTTAGCAATTGTATTCTCGGCTGCCGTACCGAGCGAGGTGGCGCAGTGGTTAGCACACTGGACTCGCATTCGGGAGGACGACGGTTCAATCCCGTCTCCAGCCATCTTGATTTAGGTTTTCCGTGATTTCCCTAAATCGTTTCAGGCAAATGCCGGGATGGTTAGTTCGAAAGGGCACGGCCGATTTCCTTCCCAATCCTTCCCTAACCCGAGCTTGCGCTCCGTCTCTAATGACCCCGTTGTCGACGGGACATTAAACACTAACCACCACCACCATCGGCTGCCGAATACTGTGCTCCGATTTACATTCACGTGTAAAAATGGTGAATGTCCAGTTGCGTAACACTCTAAGGACGATTTCTGGAGTAAATAAACCCACTCCAACGCAATGGCTCCCAATATTAGGCCACATCCCGCCGCCACACCTGCGACGTACTGACGCCCTTGTACGTGAATACAAAAACATCGTGGGAATTCGAAGCCTGCCAATCCACCAAGACATTGAGGCTGCAAACACTAATAGGATTCGATCTAAGAACCCACCAACAAGAACAGCAAGGAACTGTGTACAAGAAGGTTTCAGTATCACAAACGCACGGTCTGGAAAATGGAATGCATGGCAAAATCATAACATGCCTTGCATCACACAAAAGCCACCTGGTTTTGACCTACCACGCAAAACATGGTCCACTCTAAATAGGATTAGAACTCGTCATGGCAGATGTGCTTACTCCCTGTATAAATGGGGTAAAATGACCATCCCCTGCGGAGAAAGACCATCAGCCACATTGTTGAAGAGTGTTCCAGAAGAGCCTATAATGGGAGCCCCGACGACTTCCTGCTCGCAACTCCAGAGTCGATGGATTGCATTAATAGACTTGATGTTTGTTTGTAATCCGTAAACTTCGTTATACACTCCTGGAAATGGAAAAAAGAACACATTGACACCGGTGTGTCAGACCCACCATACTTGCTCCGGACACTGCGAGAGGGCTGTACAAGCAATGATCACACGCACGGCACAGCGGACACACCAGGAACCGCGGTGTTGGCCGTCGAATGGCGCTAGCTGCGCAGCATTTGTGCACCGCCGCCGTCAGTGTCAGCCAGTTTGCCGTGGCATACGGAGCTCCATCGCAGTCTTTAACACTGGTAGCATGCCGCGACAGCGTGGACGTGAACCGTATGTGCAGTTGACGGACTTTGAGCGAGGGCGTATAGTGGGCATGCGGGAGGCCGGGTGGACGTACCGCCGAATTGCTCAACACGTGGGGCGTGAGGTCTCCACAGTACATCGATGTTGTCGCCAGTGGTCGGCGGAAGGTGCACGTGCCCGTCGACCTGGGACCGGACCGCAGCGATGCACGGATGCACGCCAAGACCGTAGGATCCTACGCAGTGCCGTAGGGGACCGCACCGCCACTTCCCAGCCAATTAGGGACACTGTTGCTCCTGGGGTATCGGCGAGGACCATTCGCAACCGTCTCCATGAAGCTGGGCTACGGTCCCGCACACCGTTAGGCCGTCTTCCGCTCACGCCCCAACATCGTGCAGCCCGCCTCCAGCGGTGTCGCGACAGGCGTGAATGGAGGGACGAATGGAGACGTGTCGTCTTCAGCGATGAGAGTCGCTTCTGCCTTGGTGCCAATGATGGTCGTATGCGTGTTTGGCGCCGTGCAGGTGAGCGCCACAATCAGGACTGCATACGACCGAGGCACACAGGGCCAACACCCGGCATCATGGTGTGGGGAGCGATCTCCTACACTGGCCGTACACCACTGGTGATCGTCGAGGGGACACTGAATAGTGCACGGTACATCCAAACCGTCATCGAACCCATCGTTCTACCATTCCTAGACCGGCAAGGGAACTTGCTGTTCCAACAGGACAATGCACGTCCGCATGTATCCCGTGCCACCCAACGTGCTCTAGAAGGTGTAAGTCAACTACCCTGGCCAGCAAGATCTCCGGATCTGTCCCCCATTGAGCATGTTTGGGACTGGATGAAGCGTCGTCTCACGCGGTCTGCACGTCCAGCACGAACGCTGGTCCAACTGAGGCGCCAGGTGGAAATGGCATGGCAAGCCGTTCCACAGGACTACATCCAGCATCTCTACGATCGTCTCCATGGGAGAATAGCAGCCTGCATTGCTGCGAAAGGTGGATATACACTGTACTAGTGCCGACATTGTGCATGCTCTGTTGCCTGTGTCTATGTGCCTGTGGTTCTGTCAGTGTGATCATGTGATGTATCTGACCCCAGGAATGTGTCAATAAAGTTTCCTCTTCCTGGGACAATGAATTCACGGTGTTCTTATTTCAATTTCCAGGAGTGTGTTAATAGACTTGATGTTTGTTTGTAATCCGTCAACTTCGTTATATTAGTTATGTTGGTTTGCAGTTATTAACGTTTCTTACATTAGTGATTTATCTGTTTGTTTCTTATGTGTCTGTATTGCCATACGATAAATAAATAAATAAATAAGCCCTTTTCAAACTATCCCAGGCATATTCGGCAGGATTCATGTAGGGAGAACAAGTTGGCCACTCTAGTAGTTATCCTGAAGGAACTCATTCGCAAGATGGGCACGATGGGGAATTGCCGTCCACGAAGGCGAATGTCTCGCCAGTATGCTGCCGATATGGTTGCACTGTCGGTCGGAGGATGGCATTCACGTATCGTACAGCCGTTACGGCGCCTTCCATGACCACCAGCGGCGTACGTCGGCCCCACATAATGCCACCCCAAAACAGCAGGGAACCTGCACGTTGCTGCACCCGCTGGACAGTGTGTCTGAGGCGTTCAGCCTGACTGGGTTACCTCCAAACACGTCTCCGGCGATTGTCTGGTCGAAGGCATATGCGACACTCATCGGTGAAGAGAACGTGATGCCAATCCTGAGCGGCCCATTCGGCACGTTGTTGAGCCCATTGTACCGCCCTGCACGGTGTCGTGGTTGTAAAGATGGACCTCGTCATGGGCGTCGGGACTGAAGTTGCACATCGTGCAGCCTATTCCGCACATTTTGAGTCCTAACACTACGTACTGTGGCTGCACGAAAAGCATTATTGAACATGGTGGCGTTGCTGTCAGGGTTCCTTCGAGCCATAATCCGTAGGCAGCGGTCATCCACTGCAGTAGTAGCCCTTGGGCGGCCTGAGCGAGGCATGTCATCGACAGTTCCAGTCTCTCTGTATCTCCACCATGTCCCAACGACATCGCTTTGCACTCCGAGAGGCCTGGACACTTCCCTTGTTGAGAACCATTCCTGGCACAAAGTAACAATGCGGACGCGATCGAACCACGGCGTTGACCGTGTAGGCATGGTTGAACTAGAAACAACACGAGCCGTCGTGTACCTCCTTCCCGGTGGAATGACTGGAAATGAACGGCTGTCGGATCCCCTCCGTCTAACAGGCGCTGCTCATGCATGGTTGTTTACATCTTTGGGCGGGTTTAGTGACATCTCTGAACAGTCACTGTCTGTGATACAATATCCACAGTCAACGTCTATCTTCAGGAGTTCTGGGAATCGGGGTTGCTGTGTGTTGTTGTTGTTGTTGTTGTGGTCTTCAGTCCTGAGGCTGGTTTGATGCAGCTCTCCATGCTACTCTATCCTGTGCAAGCTTCTTCATCTCCCAGTACCTACTGCAGCCTACATCCTTCTGAATCTGCGTAGTTTATTCATCTCTTGGTCTCCCTCTACGATTTTTACCCTCCACGCTGCCCTCCAATGCTAAATTTGTGATCCCTCGATGCCTCAGAACATGTCCTACCAACCGGTCCCTTCTTCTTGTCAAGTTGTGCCACAAACTCCTCTTCTCCCCAATTCTACTCAATACCACCTCATTAGTTATGTGATCTACCCATCTAATCTTCAGCATTCTCCTATAGCACCACATTTCGAAAGCTTCTATTCTCTTCTTGTTCAAACTATTTATCGTCCATGTTTCACTTCCATACATGGCTACACCCCATACAAATACTTTCAGAAACGACTTCCTGACACTTAAATCTATACTCGATGATAACAAATTTCTCTTCTTCAGAAACACTTTCCTTGCCATTGCCAGTCTACATTTTATATCCTCTCTACTTAGACCATCATCAGTTATTTTGCTCCCCAAATAGCAAAACTCCTTTACTACTTTAAGTGTCTCATTTCCTAATCTAATTCCCTCAGCATCGCCCAGTTTAATTCGACTACATTCCATTATCCTCGTTTTGCTTTTGTTGATGTTCATCTTATATCCTCCTTTCAAGACACTGTCCATTCCGTTCAATTGCTCTTCCAGGTCCTTTGCTGTCTCTGACAGAATTACAATGTCATCGGCGAACCTCAACGTTTTTATTTCTTCTCCATGGACTTTAACACCTACTCCGAATTTTTCTTTTGTTTCTTTAACAGCTTCCTCAATATACAGATTCAATAACATTGGGGACAGGCTACAACCCTGTCTCACTCCCTTTCCAACCGCTGCTTCCCTTTCATGCCCCTCGACTCTTATAACTGCCATCTGGTTTCTGTACAAATTGTAAATAGCCTTCCGCTCCTTGTATTTTACCCTTGCCACCTTTAGAATTTGATAGAGAGTATTCCAGTCAACATTGTCAAAAGCTTTCTCTAAGTCCACAAATGCTAGAAATGTAGCTTTGCCTTTCCTTAATCTATTTTCTAAGATAAGTCGTAGGGTCAGTATTGCCGCACGTATTCCAACATTTCTGCGGAATCCAAACTGATCTTCGCCGAGGTCGGCTTCTACCAGTTTTTCCATTCGTCTGTAAATAATTCGCGTTAGTATTTTGCAGCTGTGACTTATTAAACCGATAGTTCGGTAATTTTCACATCTGTCAACACCTGCTTTCTTTGGGATGGGAATTATTATATTCTTCTTGAAGTCTGAGGGTACTTCGCCTGTCTCATACATCTTGCTCACCAGATGGTAGAGTTTATGAACTACATGAATATTATGCATTGCTTCATGCTTGAAGTCTCCCACTACTGCAGTGACATTTCCAGCAGGATAACTGTCCGTGTTGCAGGGCCAAAACCGTGCTACAGTGGTTTGAGGGGCATTACAGTGAACTCACATTCATGTCTTGCCCACCGAATGTTTTTGGTCTGTACCGGCTGCGGGGCCGTAATCCAGCATCCCTTAGTTTGCGGGAATTGCTTGACCTGTGCGTACACATCTGGCGACACACACTTCTGGAATCCTGTAAAGGACCTGTAGAATCCATGCCAAGCAGAAACCGTTGTACTGCGTTTGAAAAGTGCAACAACAGGCTGCTAAGCAGGCGATATTTTGGGTCATATGTATACAGGATGGTCCATTGATAGTGACCGGGCCAAATATCTTACGAAATAAACATCAAACGAAGAAACTACAAAGAACGAAACTCGTCTAGCTTGAAGGGGGAAACCAGATGGCGCTATGGTTGGCCCGCTAGATGGCGCTGCCATAGGTCAAACGGATAAACTGCGTTTTTTTAAAAATAGGATCACTCATTTTTTATTACATATTCGTATAGTACGTAAAGAAATATGAATGTTTCAGTTGGACCAGTTTTTTCGCTTTGTGATAGCTGGCGCTGCAATAGTCACAAACGTATAAGTACATGGTTATCAAGTAACATTCCGCCAGTGTTAAAATGGACCTTTACCAATTGCCGAAAAGGTAGATATCGTGTTCATGTATAGCTATTGTGATCAAAATGCTCAACGGGCGTGTGCTATGTATGCTGCTCGGAATCCTGGACGACATCAGCCAAGTGTCCGGACCGTTCGCCGGATAGTTACGTTATTTAAGGAAACAATGTAACGTCCCCTTAGAAAAATTATTGAATTACTGTGCTGATAAACATCTTACGTTATTTGATTTTCAAACAGCTGAGCAAAACTGAACGTACTCAGACATTCACTAAAGTGACACACGATACTTTTAGCACAATGCAATCTGACTTTCAGTAATCCCTACAAAAGAATGGCCCTGACTAACATTAACCTATACGTTTCACAAATCATTTACCTCACAAAAATCTTCGTTAGTCGAACTACTGCAATACAGCGAGCGCCACTACTGCCAGCTAAATAAAAGATTGAAACTACTGAAGGCACTATCTACTGATAGGCATAGTTAGCAAATGAAAGATTTTGATGGAGAACAAACAATGTATTTACCTTAATAGTGTTCCAAAGTCATAATATATATATATTCATGACATCCAGTCTTACAAATTTACTGTCTCTGATGGACACACGTTAGATCATCCGCTCTCAAAACTCCGCCATCTCTCTCCCTACATCCACCACTGCTGGCGGCTCACCTCCAACTGCGCAACGCTACGCGCTGTTAATATCCAGCTGCCCAACACTACAATAGCGAACATTACAGCAATGCCAACCAGCCACAGACTGCACACAGCACATCCAGTGATTTTCATACCAGCGCTACGTGGCGTTAGCAATATAAAAACCTAAACAGCCTACTTACAAAAGAAAGTGTTCAGCCACGTGTGAAACGTCAGCTACGACCTGCAACAAATGATGATGCCCAAGTAGGTGTCTTAGCTTCTGTCATGGCTAATCAGCACATCAGTAACACACAAATTGCGCGAGAATCGGGAATCTCAAAAACGTCAGTGTTGAGAATGCTACATCAACATCGATTGCACCCGTACCATATTTCTATGCACCAGGAATTGCATGCCGACGACTTTGAACGTCGTGTACAGTTCTGCCACTGGGCACAAGAGAAATTACGGGACGATGACAGGCGTTTTGCAATCGTTCTATTTAGCGACGAAGCGTCGTTCACCAACGTAAACCGGAATAATATGCACTATTGGGCAACGGAAAATCCACGATGACGACAAGTGGAACATCAGCGACCTTGGTGGGTTAGTGTATGGTGCGGCATTATGGGAGCAAGGATAATTATCCCCCATTTTATCTAAATGGTGCAATGTATGCTGATTTCCTACGTAATGTTCTACTCGATGTTACTACAAGATGTTTCACTGCATGACAGAATGGCGACGTACTTCCAACATGATGGATGACCGGCACACAGCTTCGTGCGGTTGAAGCGGTATTGAATAGCATATTTCATGAGAGGTAGATTGGTCGTCGAAGCACCATACCGTGGCCCGCACGTTCTCCGGATGTGACGTCCCCGGATTTCTATCTGTGGGGAAAGTTGAAGGATATTTGCTACCGTGATCCACCGACAACGTTTGAGAACGTGCGTCAGCGCATTGTCAATGTATTTGCGAACATTACGGGAGGCGAACTACTCGCTGTCGAGAGGAATGTCGTTACACGTATTGCCAAATGCATTGAGGTTGACGGACATCATTTTGAGCATTTATTGCATTAATGTAGTATTTACAGGTAATCACGCTGTAACAGCATGCGTTCTCAGAAATGATAAGTTCACAAAGGCACATGTATCACATTGGAACAACCGAAATAAAATGTCCAAATGTACCTACGTTCTGTATTTTAATTTAAAAAAAACTACTTGTTACCAACTGTTGGTCTAAAATTGTGAGCCATATGTTTGTGACTATTACAACGCCATCTATCACAAAGCGAAAAAAGTGGCCCGACTAAAACATTCATACACACCTGGAAATTGAAATAAGAACACCGTGAATTCATTGTCCCAGGAAGGGGAAATTTTATTGACACATTCCTGGGGTCACATACATCACATGATCACACTGACAGAACCACAGGCACATAGACACAGGCAACAGAGCATGCACAATGTCGGCACTAGTACAGTGTATATCCACCTTTCGCAGCAATGCAGGCTGCTATTCTCCCATGGAGACGATCGTAGAGATGCTGGATGTAGTCCTGTGGAACGGCTTGCCATGCCATTTCCACCTGGCGCCTCAGTTGGACCAGCGTTCGTGCTGGACGTGCAGACCGCGTGAGACGACGCTTCATCCAGTCCCAAACATGCTCAATGGGCGACAGATCCGGAGATCTTGCTGCCCAGGGTAGTTGACTTACACCTTCTAGAGCACGTTGGGTGGCACGGGATACATGCGGACGTGCACTGTCCTGTTGGAACAGCAAGTTCCCTTGCCGGTCTAGGAATGGTAGAACGATGGGTTCGATGACGGTTTGGATGTACCGTGCACTATTCAGTGTCCCCTCGACGATCACCAGTGGTGTACGGCCAGTGTAGGAGATCGCTCCCCACACCATGATGCCGGGTGTTGGCCCTGTGTGCCTCGGTCGTATGCAGTCCTGATTGTGGCGCTCACCTGCACGGCGCCAAACACGCATACGACCATCATTGGCACCGAGGCAGAAGCGACTCTCATCGCTGAAGACGACACGTCTCCATTCGTCCCTCCATTCACGCCTGTCGCGACACCACTGGAGGCGGGCAGCACGATGTTGGGGCGTGAGCGGAAGACGGCCTAACGGTGTGCGGGACCGTAGCCCAGCTTCATGGAGACGGTTGCGAATGGTCCTCGCCGATACCCCAGGAGCAACAGTGTCCCTAATTTGCTGGGAAGTGGCGGTGCGGTCCCCTACGGCACTGCGTAGGATCCTACGGTCTTGGCGTGCATCCGTGTGTCGCTGCGGTCCGGTCCCAGGTCGACGGGCACGTACACCTTCCGCCGACCACTGGAGACAACATCGATGTACTGTGGGGACCTCACGCCCCACGTGTTGAGCAATTCGGCGGTACGTCCACCCGGCCTCCCGCATGCCCACTATACGCCCTCGCTCAAAGTCCGTCAACTGCACATACGGTTCACGTTCACGCTGTCGCGGCATGCTACCAGTGTTAAAGACTGCGATGGAGCTCCGTATGCCACGGCAAACTGGCTGACACTGACGGCGGCGGTGCACAAATGCTGCGCAGCTAGCGCCATTCGACGGCCAACACCGCGGTTCCTGGTGTGTCCGCTGTGCCGTGCGTGTGATCATTGCTTGTACAGCCCTCGCAGTGTCCGGAGCAAGTATGGTGGGTCTGACACACCGGTGTCAATGTGTTCTTTTATCCATTTCCAGGAGTGTACATAAGATGTGGCCGGATAATACTCTATGGAGTGACGAGGCACATTTTACACTCAGGGTGCAGTAAGTACACAGAACTGACGAATTGCCGGCCGCTGTGGCCGAGCGGTTCTAGGCGCTTCAGTCCGGAACCGCGCTGCTGCTACGGTCGCAGGTTCGAATCCTGCCTCGGGCATGGATGTGTGTGATGTCCTTAGTTTAGTAAGGTTTAAGTAGTTCTAAGTCTAGGGGACTGATGCCCTCAGATGGTAAGTCCTATAGTGCATAGAGCCATTTGAATTTGAACTCACGAATTTGGGGTGCTGTGCGCGAAGAAGCTTTGCACTTGCCTTATGTGACTATGTGCTGTGGATTCACAACGCTGTCCGTTCTTCTTTTAAGAGAATTCACGAAGAGGGCCTGACAGGTGTACCGTGACGTATGCAAGTTATCGAGACCACTTTTTACAGCATGTGATTCCTGCTTTGCGAGTTCGCAACTGTGTGGAAACCACTATTTTCATTTCGCACGCAAGACGAGGCAACACCTCATGGCGATCGTCTAGAGAAATATCTGCTTAAGGGGCTCCGGAACGCCCTATACTTGCAATGTTAAAATAACGCTTATAAATTACATCTTTCCTCACAAAGTATTTGAGGTAGGAAGTTGAACTTTTTACAGATTATTTATTGGAATATGGGCTACAACTTAACACAGGGATTTTTCAAAATTTTAGTTCAGTTATTAAAGATGATTTTTTTTCAATTGTAATGAAAATTCACAACATTTTTTTCCAATTTTTTATTTATATATTCAAAAATATACAGTTTTTTGGAAAAAGGCTGTGTTAAATTATGCAGAAGGTACTGTGTAACATTTACTGAAAGTTTGAAACAAATATGTTTGGAAGATCCTTAGAAAACATGTAATTAGTATGAGAAAATAAAAGTTTTGGGAATCGAGCAACAAAGATTGGATTAACTTTTTAGTGCATTCCAGGTCCATAGGATGGATTATCTTCATCCTCTGCAAACTCCTCCTCCAGCTTCCTCTTGTTCCTCCTCCTGTTTACTCTTGCTTGTATTTCTAGACTCTTTACAGCCCTGTCTGCAGCCCGAAGGCGTTCCTTGTCTAAAGCAAGCATCGCTCGTACCATGTTAGAACCTATCTTCATTCCCATATTTCTAAATACCTTGCACCTTACAATGTTGCCATCATTGAAAGTCGCAACAGCAACTTTACTTTTACTCATTATTATACTTCAACAAAACAGAGACTCAAGAAACAGAATTAATTACGAATATTTTCGAGATAACGACAGAGTAAATAAACATGAAACAATCGACAATCACACCAGCGATATATATTGAACCATCACAGGTTAGCCACAGCACATACTTTATCCCACATCACTAAAATGTACCTGATGAACACGGACGTTAATAGTAGCACCATTTGACAGCAGTTTAACAGCGCCACAGTGGGTCACGCCCATGTAGAACACATTTCAAAAAAAATTAAAAATAGTTGTAGTCTTCGGAATTGAATAAATTATATATCTATTAAAAGGTAAAAGTCTGCAGGTTCAGAAAACGCAAAAAAGTAAAAATTGAACTTTTCATGATTTTGAGCCTTTCCGGAGCCCCTTAATACAACTTTCCACGAACGTGTTATCTGCACAGGTGTTCCAGATGCATGGCCTGCGAGACGATCTCATCTGAATAGTTTTTACTTTTGGCTCTGGGACTGTATAAAAGAACGCTTTTACCACGGATACGTTCGGTCTGTACCTGATCTGAAGGAGAGTGTAATATCAACGCGTTGCTCAGATTCCACCTAACTGCTGCGAGCAACTGTTGATCACGTCGTTTTACGGATGCAGCATCTCGTCGGCAACTCCAGTGCTCACATTCATTGAACAAATCCTGTAGTAATCGGTTAATAATAACATCATCAGCATAACGCCTTCCTCGCTTTTTTTACCCTTTCTGTCCACATTCCGTTCCTAAGCCATTACACGTGGAAAGAGTTCCGTACGCCTTGCACCTTGTGCCAAAATCGGAACTATTTTTATCCACGTTAATCGGTTCTGTATTAACACATTAGAATATCTATCAAGTTTCGCTGCCATAGAGCCCACACTGTGAGTAGCTGCATTTTATTTACAGTCACTCGGTACATATTTTTGTAGAGCTTGGTCGGCGGCTATTTGATGATCACAAATCATGAAGAAAGGAAGAATGGTGATCATGACAATAGGGGATCAATCATGAGCGTTGATATGCAGGACAACACCCAGAAACGTAAGCTTGCTTCCAACAGGCGGGGATCCTCCTCCCTCCCCCCCCCCCAAAAAAAAATCACCAAAAAGGCAAAACCACTGTACTAAAAACTGATGGTAACAAATGATTATGATCATGAAATATTGTATATATTTTACTCTTATTTTTATTAAAATTCTGAGCATATGTAGCGCATTTCGTGGGGGAGAGAGACTGAAGAACTCTGACGCTCCTTCCCTCCCCATCTTTTCTTAACCCTGTATCCGTGCCTTGTGCCTGTCTTCCAAACAGCACTTGGTTGCTGTTATTGAAACACGCAGTCGGGCAGAGGGAGATCCGATTACGTAAAAAGGATTGGCTGCCAAGAAAAGCTCGTTTACCTTGATTTGTCAGAAATGAATATTGATCTGACTGCGGCAAACACTCACTACTGTTGCGGAAAAGAAATCTCCGATCACAACCTTCTGTGTACAGTCTATTGATTGTAACAGCAACGCCACAGCCACTTTGTACACTTTTACGCGTTTTGCGCAAACAAATGAAGCTAAGTAAACAGCCACCGTGTCAGATGCAGTCTCACCTCAACAAAGTGCTATGAGGCATCCTTCTCTGCTATTAGGAATAAATAAGGTGCATGCAATATCTGTACACTGTAAAGACTGTATTTGTTGCATTTTACTAAACTATATCGCTCTTTCTAGAAGAAAATACAGTGCCGTTATGAGGCGAGCCAAGAAGTCCGGTTTACTCGGTTAATGAACCGATTGGGCGATCGCAAATATGACCTTTGTCCGTGTAGTCTACAAGAGCGATAGTCGCTTGCTGCGTGCTGTCGTCACCACGTGTGGACCCGCCCCCTTCTTACGCGTACAGTCTTTTGTTTCTCCTGCTTACGTTGTCCTATTTGCTTTATTGCGCTCAGAGTTATCTTTTAATAACTTTCGTTCCTCACGCTTTTCCTTGCTGCCAGTGTACTAAATACTGAGAAAGTGTCTTTTACAATAAGAATGCTGAATTACATGTGTTTGTGTCCCCTCCTTTCAGGAAAATCTCTCCCGGGCTCATGCCGCCTGGCTCGCCCGGTATTTTCCGGCGGAAAACATCCAACTGCACAGGCCCGGACGGCTTAGGTCCGCATTTGGCCGCCAGAGCTTCCATCGGAGATATTCTCGCTCACAAAATGGCGACGACTGGTGCCGGCTCGACGACGCAAGGCTGGCCCAACTCTAAGGATGACTACGAACTGAAGGAAGTTATCGGTCAGTAAAATAACTGTCTATAACGTGACGGCGAAATCTGCCTGGTGTCGTTCAACGTTTGTAATATTTGCAATATGAAGTTCGTGTGCTCATTTGGAATGTGTGTATACATTTTCTCTCTTTTTTATTGGAAGTCGAATGAAGTTTGTACCGCAGCTTGCTATTTTACGTGGCCTTTGTTTTTCATTTTTGTGGAGTAAGACTGTATTACTGCATCATGCAGTCCCTAGACAGTTGTTAGTTGAATGACAGTGCCAGAAAGAAGCGGAAAACGTGACGTACCGGGAGTGAAACCAGTGTTTTATTGAATGTTTTGTTAAAAGTAAGAGTTTTTAATGAAATGTTGTGAACTTGACATAGTTTTCTAACAGTTATTCTAAACACAGGCAATGCTCCTAAGATAACATTCTGCTGAACTGCAAAAAATGAATGTTTTTGTGGATTTTTTACGTCGTGGCATGACTGCAGTTGAATTCTGGGCGTTATGCTATGGTGTTCTTGTTACTTAAAGGCAATGGAGACGTAACATATTAGTAGACGAACAGTTGGGTAGTTAACTTATAATAAAATACTGTTTCTGTTTAGGTGATAGTGTACAGTAAATTTTGCACGTAATGACATATGACAGCCTTTGACATTTAGACCCCGTGTATTTCACTCGTTTCTTCTTCCCTTCGTACAGTCACACACATCTTGTAGATAGTTGTTTCCATCCCGGAGTGTTTTATCATACTTTTACCTCGAATAAATAAAAATAATGGCGATTTTTGCAGACTAGTGTACAAAACATGTCGCAAACTTCACAATATAAACGACTAATGTCAATAGTTAGTTACTTAATGTTAAAATCACTATAAATATGAATATTTCTGCAGAATATGTGCCAACGTATTGAAATTCTACTTTTATTTCTAGGTGTCGGAGCAACAGCAGTTGTTCACGGCGCTTTTTGCAAACCACGGCAAGAAAAATGTGCCATCAAACGAATAAATCTGGAAAAATGGAACACGAGCATGGACGAATTGCTGGTAATTATTTAAGATAGAGCAAGACTTGTTCTCTCCAGCCCATCGCCCTTCCCAGACCTCACTGTAACACTTTTTCGAACATTTTTACAAGTAGGAAGTAGTAAGATTTTTTTGCAATTGTTTTTCAGTGTGTTGATACTTGCACATTAATGAAACGTTTCAGGTACGTAACAGCAATATTGTAGCTTCAGTATGTTTGTGAAACAAAACACACATTTTAACTAAATCTTCAGCAGAAAGTTTCCCATTTATTTTGGGGAAAAACAGGAAAAGAAAATGAGCAATATGGTGTGAAGAATCACTGCTGTTACATTGGAAGAACTAGCTTTGAAGTACTATATGAAATAAGGATGTCCATGGTGGATTTGACAGCAAGTTTTGTCCAAGGTGCTTATGTGACTAGATAATGTGTTGCCTGTGAGAAAGTGTATTTTATTTTTTTCTATCTTGAAGCACTTACAGTGAATCTTTCATCTTTGTATTATAAACTGTTATAATGAATGTTACTGGAATAGTTGCCCTACCGTAAAATTTCTGAAATAGATAAAGAGGAGTAAATGTTACGGATGTGATCAGAGATTCACTGTAAGAGAAATTTGCATGTTAGCTGTAAGCAGATTGATTATTTCACCTGGCATTGATTGTTGTCCAGATTGAGTTACTGTCCACAGGCATAATTTCAAAGTGGTGAGGCTTTTTTCCTTGTTTGATAACTTTGATTTTTTTCTTTTAATTAAGTAAATAAAGCCTTTTATGTGTGCCGTTTGAAAACCCTGTCTAGCATATGTATTACTTAAAATGATAGATGACTAGAGGCTGTTAACATAAGATTTTGTTGAAAGGGAATATGCCAAGCCTTTTTCAGCAAAGAAAAATGCGGAACATATATTTCTTATATTGTTACCACGACATATTGAAATTGTTTTTGGAGAATAGTATTCATTTCTGTCTCTTTGCTTGCTTTTAGAAATCTTGTTATAAAATTACTAATGTTCCTTTCAGTGTTTAATTGCATCAAGTGTCATGCATGAGCCATTAAGTGGGATTCTATGTCAGGATATGTATATTAAAAGATTGTTGGTAATTAATATTATACTTTGCTCACAACCACAGGAGATAAGTGATCTGCATCCATGGTTTCATTGCTGTCTTATTTACAATAATTGCTCTCTGTGATTGTGAAAAAAGTAAATTATTTATAGTATATTTTATGAAGAGGGTGCTCACAGCTCATAAATATTTAAAGAATGGCATAGCATTATTTATTCAAAATATGCAAATTATCTTTTGATACATGATCTGTGCACTTGGAACAGATTGGTAAATAATTGTTATATTAGCAGTTCATTATGGTGAATTAGACATTCTTTAAATGTTTGTTTATATTTCATTCATTGTTGGACAGTGGCATTATGAGAAGTGTCTGCAATGCATTAAGAATTTTTATTGTTTTTACTGCCTAATTGAGTGTGTTATGAGAGAGACTATTTTGTCCTCCATGAAACTGTTTGTGAGGTAACAGCTGATGGTTAGTTTTAAAGGTACACTTTGTGTTAACAAATAGCAAGTGTATTGCTGATTGTATTTCACTTCAACTTTGTTAGTTCTCAAAACAATAGACTGATAGCAATTTGTGGACCGACAGTATGGTTCCCTTTTCATTCTACTAACATTACCTACGTCTCTAGTGGTTGTAAGACCCATTTGGGCAGTTTCTGCTTTGTAATTAGCTTGTTTTTACACATTTATCCTATTCTAAATATTTTTCCTATCATTGACTTGGAGTTCAGCCATCTTATTAAATTGTGGAATCATATCTGATCAATTCAGTATGTCAGTGTGTTTGAGATGTTTGGTCTGCTTATACTGCACCAGCTCTGTATTTACCCATGAGCAATGGGCATGCCGATTCTCATTACCATTGAAATGTAGTGACTAGAGAAATTGGGCTATAAAGGTATACAATTTCTGAAAACAGCAGTATTGGCTGGAAGATCAGTATATCGTATAAAAACACAACTTATCACTTTTTGCAGACGATTGCTGGGAGCAAAAGTCCACTGTCTGAAATGTTGCTACTATGAATTACAAATAAATATGACAAGGTTTACAATTTCAAGTGGACAGACTTACAGAATATGAACTAAAGCACTTTTTAATCAAACAATAATGAAATAAACTTTCACTAGACCACTCTGTTGCCATGGATAGATGTTACCGCACAGTAATGACCCACTCGAAGCAATAAACAGTGCAGTTGCATCAGATCCCAGATGACTGCTTATTTGATTACTAATTATATCATAGACAATAGCTTGCTGTGTGTGTTATGTTACGGCTGATCACTTGGACATACAAGAACACAGTCCATCATTGTTAGCTGAAGCAAAAATAAAGTAATAGCTATGGGCCCACAATTCCAAAAAAACAATGGAATGGGGCAGAACAATTTTTTTGTAAAAACTTTCTATGTAGGTGCATCTGCTCAAGGTTAAAATAATTTTTTAAACTGTTATTGTGGCTGGTTACAGTTTTATAATTTAAAATCTTAAAATTGTGCTACATCCACAGTTCTCGCGTCAATTTCTACGAGATAGTGTACAAAGTTATAGTGAGTCACCAACCGAATGATAGGTTAGCTGCAGTTCATTTCAGCTTAACTGCTGTCTCTGACATTGAGAATGATCCATATTCATAATGTCTAAGCCATGCTTTGTGTCTTTTATTCCATCGTACCTTAAACTAAAATTTTTAGCAGTTACTCATGTTGCAGTACGTGTCGAACCATTTTATATTTTTGATTAATTATGTTATTTATTTTACATTTTTTCTGATTATGCAAAGGGCTATCAGATGAGCTGCACTTGTTCAAAGATTGAGGCAATGTTGACAACAAGTTCCTATATGGAGAAAGGTGGTAGCCAACGAAAGGAAAGTGTGTGTTACCCAGTCAGCAGCTGTTGACTAGATAAATCTTTATACGGCAAATATACTAATTAATCATATTTTGTGGATGGCCTTTCCATCACATTCTGCTTTTGACACTGAAATGTTATTAATCATTTCATCTGGAATACGAATCTCGGTTGGAGTAACAAAATTATGTGAATAACTTGTGTTGTGTGGATGGTGTTTTCTGGATTTTCTGCTTTTGCCACAAGTTTGTTTTATTGATTTATAGAGCACTTTGCACAATCTGTGTTGAAGTGTTATTAATGACTTTATCTGCATAGCGGCGACACTAATTGGTAGTGTAGCCTGAGGTCTAGGTTAGGTTAGCTTCATTTCACTTTTCATAATTTTTAGTTTAGTTGCGGTACGAGTCCTGCTGTATACACTCCAGTAACAGAAATAGCGACTGACTGTTAAACTAATTATTACTGTGTGTGTGTGTGTGTGTGTGTGTGTGTGTGTGTGTGTGTGTGTGTGTGTGTGTGTGTGTGTGTGTGTGAAGTGTTTTTCTCCAAAATTTGTTTGATAATACTCTAGCACCTAGTGTGTTAAGGTTGTTGGCACTTTAAATACTTAACATGTCTCGTGCAATCGAAACAAAAATGTATTAAAAAATGTGTGAGAATTTCTAAGGGACCAAACTGCTTAGGTCATCGGTCCCTAACGTATAGTTACGTCAATGGCTACCCAAATAGCTCTTCTGTCATCATAACTTTCCACTCCCGCTTGTGACCGGCATTACTGACACGCAATTAGAGGTTGGAGCTTGGATAGTCCCTTGTAAAGTTCAATCTTTTATCTCTTATTGCTTGCTCGATCAGTCCTGTAGTTCTGCAGCAGTCCCCTGTGACATCACATTCCAAAGGCTTGCAACTTATTCCATTTCTGTCTTCCCAGTTGTCTGTCTGCTTCTGTTGTCCTTCTCAAATGCTAGCACCATTGTGTCGCTTTGCAGTAATTTTCCTACTATTTGTTTTATTTATTTATTTATTTATTTATTTATTGTTCCGTGGGACCACATTAAGAAGTCTCTATGGTCATGGAACGAGTCAATACATGAAATTATAACACGATTGTAGAAACAGATAAAATGAAATATAAGAAACATATTCAGGCGACACGTCATTAGTTTAAATAAAGAAAATCAAGAATGTAACACTGGAATTTGCTTAATTTTTTAGCACTTCCAGGAGCTCCTCGACAGAATAGGAGTGAGCCATGAGGAAACTCTTCAGTTTAGACCTAAAAGCAGTTTGGGCTACTGCTAAGATTTTTGAGTTCTTGTGGTAGCTTATTGAAAATGGGGCTCAGCAGAATACTGGACTCCTTCCTGCACTAGAGTCAAGGAAGTGCATTCCGCATGCAGATTTGATTTCTGCCTAGTATTAACTGAGTGAAAGCTGCTAACTCTTGGGAATAAGCTAATATTGCCAGCAGCAAACGACATTAAAGAAAATATATACTGTGAGGGCAGTGTCAGAATTCCCAGACTATTGAATAGGGGTCGACAAGAGGTTCTAGAACTTACACCACACATAGCTCGAACAGCCCGTTTTTGAGCCAAAAATACCCTTTTTTAATCAGAAGAATTACCCCAAAAAAATAATACCATATGACATAAGCATATGAAAATATGCGAAGTAGACTACTTTTCGTGTTGAAATGTCACTTATTTCAGATGCTGTTCTAATGGTAAATAAAGCGGCATTTAGTTTCTGAACAAGATCCTGAACATGGGCTTTCCACAACAGCTTACTATCTTATCTATCCTACGCCTAGGAACTTGAACTGTTCAGTCTCGCTTATAACATGCCCATTCTGTCTGATTAAAATATCAGTTCTCGTTGAATTGTGAGTTAGAAACTGTAAGAACAGAGTCTTACTGTGATTTAGCATCAAATTATTTTCCACAAGCCACGAACTTATTTCATGAACTACATTATTTGATAATGTTTCAATATTACACACAAGATCCTTCACTACCAAGCTGGTGTCATCAGCAAACAGAAATATTTTTGAATCACCTGTAATACTAGAAGGCATATCATTTATATAAATAAGAAACAGCAGTGGCCCCAGCACCGATCCTTGGGGAACGCCCCATTTAACAGTGCCCCATTGGGACTGAACATCATTACCACTCTCAATATAGCGGAGAATTACCTTCTGCTTTCTGTTCTTAAAGTAAGAGGCGAACCAATTGTAAGCTGCTCCCCTTACTCCATAATGTTCCAACTTCTGCAGTAATATTTTGTGGTCAACACAGTCAAAAGCCTTCGTTAAATCAAAGAAAACACCTAACGTTCGCAACCTTTTATTTAATCTGTCCAAAACCTCACAGAGAAGAGAGACCATAGCATTTTCAGTTGTTAAGCCATTTCTAAAACCAAACTGTACATTTGACAGCAAATTATGTGAATTTAAATGCTACAGTAACCTTGTATATACAACCCTCTCGATAACTTTAGCAAACATCGATGGCATAGAAATAGGTCTATAATTATCAACATTATCCCTGTCTCCCTTTTTATAAAGTGGCTTCACTACCGAGTACTTTAATCGGTCAGGAAACCGACCACTCCTAAAGGAAAAGTTACAGATATGGCTAAGTACTGGGCTAACATACATGGAACAATACTTCAGTATTCTGCTAGATACCATGTCATATCCATGAGAGTTCTTGGTCTTTAGTGATTTAATTATTAACTCAATCTCCCTCTTGTCAGTATCATGGAGGAGCATTTCAGGTAACAGTCTCGGAACACATTTTTCTAAGAGCGCTATATGGTTCCCTGTTGGGACTAGGTTTCTATTTAGTTCACCTGCTATATTCAGAAAGTGATTATTAAATACTGTACATATATGCGACTTATCAGTAACACGGACATTCCCACTACGCACTGATTGTATATCCTCGACCTGTCTCTGCAGACCAGCCACTTCCTTTACGACTGACCATATGGTTTTAATTTTATCCTGAGACTTAGCTATTCTATCTGCATACCACATACTTTTTGCCTTCCTAATAACTTTTTTAAGCACCTTACAATACTGTTTGTAATGGGCTACTGCATTTAGATTGTGACTATTTCTAATGTTTTGATATAATTGCCACTTTGTTCTACAAGATATTCTTATACCTTTAGTCAGCCACCCAGGCTGCCTGTTTGTGCTAGTACCCTGTTTTGAACGTTCTAACGGAAAGCAACTTTCAAAGAGCACGAGAAAAGTCTTGAGGAAAGCATTATATTTATCGTCTACTGTATCAGCACTATAAACATCTTGCCACTCTTGTTCCTTGATAAGGTTTACAAAAGTCTCTACAGCAACTGGATCAGCTTTCCTAAAACGTTGGTAACTATATTTAACCTGCGTTGCAGCACAAAAATCTTTTAGACTTAAAATTTGTGCATCATGATCTGAAAGGCCATTCACCATTCTGCTAACAGAATGCCCTTCTAGTAATGACGAATGAACAAAAATATTGTCTATGGTTGTTCTACTGTTCCCTTGCACTCTCGTTGGAAAGAATACGGTTTGCATAAGATTATATGAATTAAGGAGGTCTACCAGCATCCTTTTCCTTGCACAATCACTTATACAATTTATATTGAAGTCACCACATATAACTAACTTTTTGTATTTCCTATAAAGTGAACCAAGAACCTCCTCTAGCTTTAGCAAAAACGTTGTGAAATCGGAGTCTGGTGATCTATAAATAACAACAGTAAGAAGTTTAGCTCCACTAAATTTAACCACACCTGCACAACATTCAAACACCTTTTCAGTGCAGTACTTTGAAACATCAATTGACTCAAATGGGATACCGTTTTTCCCATACATGGCTACTCCCCCACACCGCAAAGAGCTCCTAGAAAAGCTGCCAGCCAACCTGTATCCTGGTAAAGGAAGCCTCTGAATTATCTCCTTATTTAAGAAGTGTTCAGATATACCAATAATTTCAGAGTCAACATCTATAAGTAATTCACTAACTTTATCTCTAATGCCTTGTATGTCTTGATGAAATATACTAATTATTATTATTTCTTAAAATAATTATTATTCTGTTGTGGTACACACAGCCCTACAGCATACACTCCCTGCCACCTGCCTATTATATGTGATATGATTGTTGCTCTCATTTTTGCCTCTTATGTTGTGTATTTAACAATAGTAATACCACTGCATTTTTCATAAAGCCTGTTACTAGGGGAGGCGGAGTACTTTATGCCACCCTAAAAAACTTTTTAAAAATCATTAATTATTGTTGAAGTATATGAAAACGTGCTTTTTGAAGAGGTACTCGCATGTAAGTATGGTACAGAACCTGAAAATACCTTTTAGGGCACTTTTGGCAAGTAGTCCAATGCCCCTTCAACAATGGGTGCTGGCAACATTTACAACCAGACATTACAAAAAATACTGATTTTGTTCATTGTTGTTGACTTTTACTCTCAAAACAGTTTTTAGAGAGATTATGTAACTAAAGCCTTCACCCTGGAAGTACTGAATGTGACATAATTGAGGAAAGTGACATGGAGGGGAATAGGAATTGGATAAATCCTGGAACTTGGCAGTTTTTGTTTAGGATGTGTAGAATGGAGGAAATTTGTTTGTCTTTGCTGAAATAAGATATGTGGCTTGTGATTATATTTGTCATGTTTGTTTTGGGGGTGTGGTGATAGTTTTGTAGATTACAAAAGTTTGATCTGAGTAGAGTGAAGAGAGAAACCTCCCATCTCATCGTTACTTGGTATAATGGAATGTGTAACAGTGATAACACTTTTCTTGGAAATACTATGTCTTCTGTAGTAAAACTCTCTCTCTCTCCCCCCCCCCTCTCCACCCTCTCCCTCCCTCTCCCCACCCCCTTGTGACAACAACTTCAACTCAAAGCAGCACTTGCACCCTATGTCCTCAATTGCTTGATGGATTTATAAGGTGCGCCCACATGAAAAGCAGATTCAGTTATATGTAAAGAAATTTTAATAACAATATTGTGATTACAGTTGATGTGGGGCTGTAAAACTACACATGGGAAGGGAGTGGATTGGTTCAGTGTAGAAAGTCATGGGATAGTAACAGATCCAGTTTTCCACAGTGCCGTGCACTTCCTTGTCACTGTTGAACCTGTTACCTTTTAAAGATTATTTTAAGGGGCAGAAGATATTAGTCATGTGGGGAGAGAGATCGGGGATGTAAGAAAATCCCATTAAAATTTTTGAAGGTCTTCTTGGCTACATGTGACTTTTTGCTGTTCTGGAGAAGTGCTGTCCCATTTAAGGCTTGTTCTTTATGGCCTGTTTAAGGCTTTGCACACCATGGTAGCCGGTCTGTCAGTCAGTAAGTAGAAATCTTTTTTTTTTTGGGGGGGGGGGATGGTTGAGCCAAGGTTATTAGTCATGTGGGGAGAGATCATAAAGCGGTTACTGCATCGATAATTTCAGCCATAAATAGAAATATTAAAAATGGTAGGAAGATTCTTCTGCTTAGCAAAAGTGACAAAAAGCAGATTTCAGAGTACCTGACGGCTCAACACAAAAGTTTTGTACAGATAGTGTTGAGGATCAGTGGACAAAGTTCAAAACCATCGTACAATATGCGTTAGATGAGCATGTGCGAAGCAAGATCGTAAGAGATGGAAAAGAGCCACCGTGGTACAACAACAGAGTTAAAAAACTGCTGTGGAAGCAAAGGGAACTTCACAGCAAACATAAACATAGCCAAAGCCTTGCAGACAAGCAAAAATTACGCTAAGCGAAATGTAGTGTGAGGAGGGCTATGCGAGAGGCGTTCAATGAATTCGAAAGTAAAATTCTGTGTACTGACTTGGCATAAAATCCTAAGAAATTTTGGTCTTACGTCAAAGCCGTAGTTGGATCAAAACAAAATGTCCAGACACTCTGTAACCAAAATGGTACTGAAACAGAGGATGACAGACTAAAGGCCGAAATACTAACTGTCTTTTTCCAAAGCTGTTTCACAGAGGAAGACTGCACTGTAGTTCCTTCTCTAGATTGTCGCACAGATGACAAAATGGTAGATATCGAAATAGACGACAGAGGGATAGAGAAACAATTAAAATCGCTCAAAAGAGGAAAGGCCGCTGGACCTGATGGGATACCAGTTCGATTTTACACAGAGTACGCGAAGGAACTTGCCCCCCTTCTTGCAGCGGTGTACCGTAGGTCTCTAGAAGAGCGTAGCGTTCCAAAGGATTGGAAAAGGGCACAGGTCATCCCCGTTTTCAAGAAGGGACATCGAACAGATGTGCAGAACTATAGACCAATATCTGTAATATTGATCAGTTGTAGAATTTTGGAACACATATTGTTACAGTATAATGACTTTTCTGGAGACTAGAAATCTACTCTGTAGTAATCAGCAAGGGTTTCGAAAAAGACTATCGTGTGAAACCCAGCTCACGCTATTCGTTCACTAGACTCAGAGGGCCATAGACACGGGTTCCCAGGTAGATGCCGTGTTCCTTGACTTCCACAAGGCGTTCGATACAGTTCTCCACAGTCGTTTAATGAACAAAGTAAGAGCATATGGACTATCAGACCAATTGTGTGATTGGATTGAAGAGTTCCTAGATAACAGAACGCAGCATGTCATTCTCAGTGGAGAGAAGTCTTCCGAAGTAAGAGTGATTTCAGTTGTGCCGCAGGGGAGTGTTATAGGACTGTTGCTATTCACAATATGTATAAATGATCTTGTGGATGACATCGGAAGTTCACTGAGGCTTTTTGCGGATGATGATGTGGTATATCGAAAGGTTGTAACAATGGAAAATTGTACTGAAATGCAGGAGGATCTGCAGCGAATTGACACATGGTGCAGGGAATGGCAATTGAATCTCAATGTAGACAAGTGTAATGTGCTGCGAATTCATGGAAAGAAAGATCCCTTATCATTTAGCTACAATATAGCAGGTCAGCAACTGGAAGCAGTTAATTCCATAAATTATCTGTGAGTAGGCAGTAGGAGTGATTTAAAATGGAATGATCATATAAAGTTGATCATTGGTAAAGCAGATGCCAGACTGAGATTCATTGGAAGAATCCTAAGGAAATGCAATCCGAAAACAAAGGAAGTAGGATACAGTACGCTTGTTCGCCCACTGCTTGAATACTGCTCAGCAGAAAAGGTTGATAGAGATAGAGAAGATCCAACGGAGAGCAGCACGCTTTGTTATAGGACGTTGAAGTTTTGAGAACACACCGTCACCGCAGGAGTCAAGCAGTATATTGCTCCCTCCTACGTATATCTCGCGAGGAGACCATGAGGATAAAGTCAGAGAGATTAGAGCCCACACAGAGGCATACCGACAATCTTTCTTTCCACGAACAATACGAGACTGGAATAGAAGGGAGAACCGATAGAGGTACTCAAGGTACCCTCCGCCACACACCGTCAGGTGGCTCGCAGAGTGTGGTGTAGATGTAGAAGGTGCTGCTGCTCCTTGTTCATCCGTTTGTAGGCAATGTCAAAGTGGTGACAGCACATTTCATCTTGTGCCACAGTCTGCGCAATGAAATCTGTTCCTTGGTTTGCATATCTCAATAGATGGGTCAGGCAAACATCCATTCTTGCTGCCTTCTGATTCTGTGATAGATGCTTGGGCACAAATGTACACAAACGTTGCTACAACAGAGCTACTCATCAGTTACGTGATACACAACTCGGCGATATCGAGAAGTAGTTTCACCTTGGTTTTGTCACATGTTGAAGACGCTCACCACAGCACTCCTCGAACACCCGACAAGTCGTGGAGTTCTGGAGATGCTTATGCTGAGCCTTTGGGCCATCACAGTCTGTCCTCGATCAAACTCACATTGCGTGCCTTCCCCATTCTACACGCGGACAACCCTCCCGCTGATACTTCGTGCACTGCGCAAGTGTCTGGTTAACAGTTATTCCTTGCCAGGTGACACTGCTGTCGCCTGGACAGATTTATATGGAAAGGTCAGTGGTGATAATGATTTGGCTGATTGGTGTACATCAGTTTGAAGAAAGGCTGAAAATGTAATTTATACTAGTGGCAAGTGTGCACAGCATTATTTCTCATGGAATCTGAAAACTATATTGCCTTCAACCGCAAAACTAGTGACTGTTGCCCATCTGTCTTTTCCTCTCCCTCAGTTTCATGTCCAGGTTGAGTGTTATTGAAACATTTTATTGATTGTGGAACTGTAGGTTTGGCCAGCAGTTTTCAGCTCTTGGAGTTCATTTTTGTTTTGTGTAAACACTCTCCTACATTTGGGTCACAGATGACTTCTCAGGTTGCTTCTTGCTTTTTGCTTTTTTAAGTGTTGGTTAATATTGGAGAAAAAGGGTGTGTGTGTGTGTGTGTGTGTGTGTGTGTGTGTGTGTGTGTGTGTGTGTGCTGCGCATTTCCATTTTGTAATTTCTTTCTTTCTTTACTGCTTCTTCTTCTTCTTCTTCTTCTTCTTTTTTTTTCTTTTTCTTTTTTTTTTATTTTTTTTTAAGAATCTTCATTAGATGGAAACTGATACAAAACTGCTGACTTTCCTGAGTGAAATTGAACTGATTGCTAACAACCGTATTTCCTTTGCAGCTGACTTGTAAATTGCTATGGTCACTTGATCTTTTAGTGGCTAAGACTTTCGTACACAATCTTTGGAGTGTGGTGAAACATCCTCTAATTGGGCACAGAAAAAGTAATGTGTTTACTCATACTAGAGCTTTTGTAGCCAAACCTTTCACCAGCAATCCCTTTGAATTTTTTTGTCCAGAAGACATTCGATCTAAGTAGATTTAACAAAGAAGTTTTGTTTGTGTTAATTTGCGTGGATCTTTTAAACATCTCTTCTTGACCAATCACTTGTTTCTTTTTAGTTCACTGACATCCAGAAGTAAATCACATTTTCTATGTACTAAGGATAATACCAATATACTTCAATTTCAATGCACCTTGGCGACTAAAGTAGAACATCTGATTTGCAGGCACAGTTTGTGTATATGACTGACACTCGAGGTAACTAATATTGGATCAGGGCAACAAAATCAGTTGGCCCTAATGTGTAATAAGACAGTGAAAATAAGTTTTAGAAATGTTAGTTGGATTGCTTGGGAGTTGTCACAGGGTCTTTAAAGAAAGTGTCACAAAATCCCACAGGGGGTAGCGTTGTTCCAAGTTCCTATGTCTAGAAAGAAATGCCTGTTCAGATATGGAGCCAACATGTCCTGTCATTCCGATCTGTCTTGTTACCTAGGAGGAGGCAGGCAGGCTGGTTTTCAAAGATCCTGACACATCCACCAGACCTTTGCTACAAATTGCACTCTCTTTCAAATACTTCTGGCTGTATTCGAATAGTGCCACACTCTTGTGTAATGTCTGAACATTGTTAGTGGGTTGGGCATCCATCATTGCCTTTAAATGTCTCTGTTATCAGAAATCCAATGGATTCAGGTCTTGTGAATGGGAGGACCAGGCTGGTGGACCTCCTCGACCAAAGTCTTGTCCCCACAACATTGCGGTGAGGTACTGGCGCACCAACCACAGTAATGGGGTCGTGCTCTGTCACGGATAAAGCACAATAGTCTACTTCCTGCAAGGTAATGTTCTTGTGTAGCTCCGGCAATTCGTCGTGCAGAAATCGGCGGCACTTAGCACCTCTTAATCTGTTAGGTAATGAGTTATTCGGTGCCAGATGGTCTAGAGGTTCCCGCACGACCGTAGCGGATTTTGATGAAATTTTGTATGAATGATTGCACATGTTCCCAATGAACATAACAACTGTTAATTCAATACTTCCAGAGATATAGTCATTTGTTTGATCTTGTAGTGCAGCTCTTGACAGTGCACCTGTGAGTTTTCGGCAGTTTTGTGACATCTCCTCTATGGCAGTATTTTCTTGAATGAAACAAAACTAAGCCATCTTATACAACTTTCTGCACTTTCTTTAGTGAAACAATAAAAAGTTTTCGTTGATTATTTGTGTATGAATAATTTAATCCAAAGTTGGCCAAAAGAATAGATGCCCCAAAAAAAGTGAAGTTTCACTTTTTATATCTCTGAAAGTAACACGAGAAACCTTGCACCTAATAACTTTCATATGCAGGGTCTTGGAATGTAAAATTTCATTCTCCTATGGCGCTCTAACAGTTTACAAATTCTGGGCAAAGTTGACGATTTTTCTCAGAACGCCAAAAATGGCTGTTTTTGGCACACTTTTACAAAAAGTGTTCTGCAAACTTATTTTCATTAGAAAGACCATGTTCTAAACCATCTGAAATCCATATTTGGTTTTCTAATGCAAATGTGTAAGGCCCTAAAAAGTCAATGTGGAGGTGCATTGAAAATAGGCCCATATACTGCTGTCAGTCAAATCTCTCATCTTTTATTATGTTCTACAATTGTTTAGCATTCTGTGGGAAAGGCAGTATCAAGTCTTGATGATGACTGGGAAGTGAGATAAAGTCTGAATAACTTGAAACACTTCAAAAAAGTGTGTGTTTTGTCACGACTCACCGTTACATTTACCTTTTTCCCTGCTGTAACTGCAGAATAAAACTTGTTATAAACTTCACAGTTTATCTGTGCATTATCAGGGCAGTGGAGAACAGGGCAGTAAAATTATTGCAAAACAACTGCAACACTCATCGTATAAATAGGCTGCGGGTCCTACACCAATGTCACATTGTATAAATTTATCACATTGTCTACATTTTGAAGAAGATCACAGCAGTCTTCCTGACATTTTTTGGAATTGATTAATGTTACAGAGAATTATTAGTATGTCTTTAATGGATAATGCTGTTGGTCTGCTAGTTTAATTCTGGTTTAAGTATAACATATTTTGTGTCAGCGTTATTTGCCATTAAAGCGGAATGTCGGTGTACACATGAAAAATTGTATAAGTGTGTTGGTTTCATCTGTGGCGGCTTAACCACTGCTGGTTCCTTTTAAAGTGAGGAAAACAGGTTCCCATCACCATAGGGGCCATGCCTGATATCTGTGCAGCAGCAGCATGGGTGAGTTTCTTATCACAGATTCTCAACCTGATAAGGGTTTCCTTACACAGGATCCCAAGCTGATGATCCATTTCTAGAAGTGTCAGAGGCCAAAGCTAGAAGAGATCTCTTTTAGGATCCTGAGCTTACATTTACTTCAAGCTAATTGAATTTTTAACAGGTTTCATTAATTTGCTGTAGTGTCACTAGGAAAACTACTGATGGCCAAGAGATATCACTGTTTGGATTGTTTGGGAAGAAATTTTGGCAAGACAAACCCAAAAAATACTTTTCAAATGTTTTTACATCAAATTTCACTTTTTATAAAAAGAATGCTGCAGAGACATAAAAAAGGGGGAGGGAGACAGTTTTTCTGAGTCAAGCTCATTTCCTAGTCATTGGGACTTCTTATATTATGTACCACAGAGAGCACTAAACAATTATAGAACATAATAAAAAAGTCAGATTTAATTAGAGTATCTGTTGAATATGGCCCCATTTTCTGTGCGTCTCCACCTTCTCATACTCTTTTAGTGCCATATAGGCTCCATTGCAAAAATAAATATAGTTCTTTAGGTAGTGTAGAATATAGTATTTCTAATGAAAATGGTTCAGTAGAATGTGTAGAAGACACTTTTGCAAATGTGGGCCAAAAATAGCAATTTTTGGGGTTTTTAGAAAAATTGCCGACTTTGCCCTCAATTTGTAAACTACTGAAAATCAGTAGGAAAATGAAATTTTGTTTTGTAAGACTTTGTACTGGTAAGTTATTAGTGCAAAGCTTAATGTTCATCTTGCTGTTACTTTTGGAGATATAAATAGCTAAACTCTTCTTCTTCTTCTTCTTCTTCTTCTTCTTCTTCTTCTTTTTTTCAAATTATCTGTATGCAGATCTCTCAGAAATCATTTTTCTTTATTATTATTTCATGTAAGAGAGGGTTAATAGGTGCAGAAGAGTGCCTAGTTTTGTTTCATCCGAGAAAATATTGCTGGAGATGTTGCACGTCAGCTGCTGAAAACTAGCGGGTGCAGAATTGGTAGCTGTTCTGTGGGGTCACTTGATTATATCCTCACAAGCATTAGATTGCTGAAAGTAAAACTTTACCAATGTTCATTAAGAATACGTGTGAATTTTCACACATTTTCAGCAAAATCTGACTCTCATCTGGAAACTATCTCTGAAATTGGACCACTTGGCACGGAATGGCCGTAAAGTGTAGGGCCCTACGAGTCAGTCAAGAGTTCCCGCACAGACATTGATGCTGAAGTGATCCTGGTGCCCCACATTCACAATGACTCGAGAATTTACATCTGCCCACAGTAGCAGTCTTTCGATAATTTACTAAACTGCCTCTTCTTGCGAACAGTAAGATAGCCTGCTCAGAGTCCGAACAGGCCTCGGAAGGTCCGACGGTACCAACTGGCCGCTGTGTCACCCTCTCAGCCCGGGGGCAGTATTAGATGCGGATACGGAGGTGCACGTGGTCAGTACACCACTTTCCTGACCGTTGTCAGTTTTTGTGGCCAGAGCCGCTACTTCTCACTCGAGTAGCTCCTCAGTCTGACTCGTAAGGGCGAAGTGTGCCCCGCTTGCCGACAGTGCTCGGCAGTCCAGACGGTCACCCACCAGAGTGCTAGCCCAGCCCGACAGCGTTTAACTTCGGTGATCTGGCCGGTGTTACCACTGCAGCAAGGGCATTGGCTGCTCAGCTGAGTGTTGCGCTAATTCCAGAATGAGATTTTCACTCTGCAGCGGAGTGTGCGCTGATACGAAACTTCCTGGCAGATTAAAACTGTGTGCACCGACCGAGACTCGAACTCGGGACCTTTCCCTTTCGCGGGCAAGTGCTCTACCAACTGAGCTACCGAAGCACGACTCACGCCCGGTCCTCACAACTTTAATTCTGTCAGTACCTCGTCTCCTACCTTCCAAACTTTACAGGAGCTCTCCTGCGAACCAGCAGGAGAGCTTCTGTAAAGTTTGGAAGGTAGGAGACGAGGTACTGACAGAAGTAAAGTTGTGAGGACCGGACGTGAGTCGTGCTTCGGTAGCTCAGTTGGTAGAGGACTTGCCCGCGAAAGGCAAAGGTCCCGAGTTCGAGTCTCGGTCGGTGCACACAGTTTTAATCTGCCAGGAAGTTTCTGTTGCGCTAATTATTTGTCACAAGTAAATGGCCTTTATCTGAGTAGATACTTATTTCTTGGCATGATATTATAGGAACTTTTCTTCCAATTTTGTCCAGTACTACGTCTTGTAGCAATATGTAACTCTTCCTTTTAAACAGCCTGTACGGTGTACGTATCTCGTAATGCCACTGTCAATTTTAGTTTAGAGTGAAACTGCAGATTTTTTTTTGACATTAAGTGCTCACATAACCTGTGGAGAGTGGTACTGAGGTGCGGTGGCGCGCGTGCCCTCAGAAGGAGATCCAGGCGATGTCGTCGTGCAACCACGAGAACGTGGTGACGTACTACACGTCGTTCGTGGTGCGCGAGGAGCTGTGGCTGGTGCTGCGTCTGCTGGAGGGAGGCTCGCTGCTCGACATCATCAAGCACAAGATGCGCGTCGCCGACTGCCGCCACGGCGTCTTTGACGAGGCCACCATCGCCACGGTGCTGCGCGAGGTGCTCAAGGGGCTCGAGTACTTCCACAGCAATGGCCAGATACACAGGTAGCGTAGTGTAATGTGGTTAGTGGCTAAAGTGCACTCAGTGTCTGTGGCTAGCGGGTTCGTTGGCGTCAGTCGTGGCAAATCGGGTGGTACAAAGTGTCCCACATAAAACCGGTATGCCTGTTGCTCAAGTTTCGAGTAGCTGTGAACTAAGTGAAAAAGAGTATGTAATAGTAATGTTGAAAAACATGTAGTTACCTATTTATAAGAGATAGTGGAAGTTGTGGCCACGGGGCATCGCTGACTCGATGTGAAGACATCGGCATAACATTGTAATTCTGCAAGTGTGACGATGATAATTTCTCTAGTAATGTTCTGTTGTAAGGTCTTCTGTTGTGCGAGGATTGTCAGCACACATTAGTGTTCCCCATCAATAAAAATCAGTGTTAAGCCTGAGGACCTTGAGGGGTAAGAGGCCTGTGGCACTGTTGTTAGTTCGTGTGCCCAGATCTATCTGTGAACGTGGTGTAGTCCTTGCTCCAGTAAGCAATGACTAACAGAACTAGTAGAATGTCATGTCGGATGTTCTGGGCAGCAATTGTATAGAAGTTGTGAGGCTGTCATGAGGAACGGTGCTGAAACTGTCAAACTGACTGTTCGTGCATTCTGAGTGGAGCCGTGCATCCACATATAATGGTGTTCGGCAGAGGATGTCCACTTGGCACCGCCTGTGTGTCATAAGGCTGGAGGATAATACAGGGTGTCCCAGCTATCTGGTCCACCCAAAATATCTCTGGAACAATAACAGCTATTGGAAAACGACTTTCACCGGTATCAATGTAGGGCTGGGGCCCATGAATGTACATATTTGGAAACATTCTAAAACGAAAGCATGTGTGTTTTTTAACACAAACTTATGTTTTTCTAAATGGACCTCCTATATTTTTTCTTCAGCAATCCATAGCATAACAAAGCACATACACAACGGCATTGATTGCATCGCAATATTTCCATTACATCCCGAGATATTGAGACGCGAAGTTGACTCTTGAAACACCCGACATGCGCTGCTAGCGCACGTCCTGAGGCTCAGGCGTGAACCCCATGCTGCCCGTAATCGCAGCAGGATGACAGCAGACCGTATTATTCGTTTCGGCCCTCTTGATAAGTATGGAAGTGTGATTACGCATGTCAATCACATTGCGATTGCGGGCAGCATGGGGTTCACGCCTGAGCCTCAGGACGTGCGCTAGCAGCGCATGTCGCGTGTTTAAAGCGTCAACTTCGCGTCTTAATATCTCGGGATGTAATGGGAATATTGCGATGCAATCAACGCCATTGTGTATGTGCTTTGTCATGCTATGGATTGCTGAAGAAAAAATATAGGAGGTCCATTAAAAAAAACATAAGTTTGTGTTAAAAAAACACATATGCTTTCGTTTTAGAATGTTTCCAAATATGTACATTCATGGGCCCCAGCCCTACATTGATACCGGTGAAAGTCGTTTTCCAATAGCTGTTATTGTTCCAGAGATATTTTGGGTGGACAAGATAGCTGGGACACCCTGTATAGTCTGTGTTATGTGCGCCATCTACAGTGTGTGACTGTAACTGTGTTTCACCTCTCAGGAGCATAGTGTTTTCGTGTCGTGCCCTCTCTGTGTGTGGCTGCATGTTGTATCTTCTGGTGGAAACAGCAGGTAAATTTGTTGTCGATATGGAGAGCGGGAAGGAAACGAGGTGTGCTGAAATTGGCCTGTCGTGTAGCTCGAGGCCTAGGTTGGTGTGGAATGTGACAGTTTGCTTGTGAGGTAGCAAAGCTGCCAAATCTTAACTCAAAAATACAATAACTGTAATATATTGATGTGTAGCATAGACAGAGATCAGTTTGTCGTTGCAGTAACCTACTTGTGTGCAATTTGAGTTCTTTGAA
Organism: Schistocerca cancellata; assembly: GCF_023864275.1. Taxonomy (NCBI): domain Eukaryota; kingdom Metazoa; phylum Arthropoda; class Insecta; order Orthoptera; family Acrididae; genus Schistocerca; species Schistocerca cancellata. The sequence goes on from NC_064636.1 coordinate 33,756,797, forward strand.
AATTCTGACTGTGGTTAAATTCTAGCCTCATTGAACAAAATACCAGTTAACTTACTGTATGGATTGTAGGAAGTCATGAACAAGCATTCAGATTAGCTGCTGACAACTGGTTCAGTTTGTCCATTGTATTCAGTTTACCATTCATCACACTCAAGTTATCGACAATGGCATACAATGCAATACCAGTGAATATTGTAAGTACATGTTTACTGCGGGATGCTGCATTTGTGTGATACGAGGGCATTTCGAAAAGTAAAGATACAATGGCTCGCAGTCCTTAAATAGAACATTTATTTAGAAAACGTCAGTTACAACTTATTAACTGGATTATTTGCTATTTTTCGACATAATCACCCCCACTATCCAAACATTTAAGTCAGTGCACAAGCTTTTGTATCTCACAGTCATAGAAGGTTGCCGCCTGTTGTCAGAACCACATTTAAACTTCATCTTTGATCTCTTAATCGTCGTGGAATGATTTTCCACCAAGATGTGCCTTCAGGTAACGGAAGACATGGAAGTCAGTGGGCGCAAGGTCCGGGCTGTATGGTGTATGGTCCAATACGTCCCATTTGAATTGTTTGAGTAGTGCTTTGGTTACGAGTGCTGTGTGAGGCTGAACATTTTTATGAAGTAAGCTGACTCCACTTGTCAGCATTCCCCTGTGTTTGTTTCCAGTTGCCCTTCAAAGACGTTTTAAAGTCTGACAATATGCAGCAGCATTGTCATTCCAGGAGGCATAAATTCCATCAGAAGAATGCCTTGTTTGTCCCAAAAAACACAAGCCATGATTTTCTTCGCTGAAATTGACGTTTTGCGTTTCTTGGCTTTTGGTGAATTCGCAATTCTTTCAATGTGAGACGTCTATTAGCACGAATTGCTTCCTCCGTTATCCGAAGGAGGGCATCAGAGATCACAGATGGCCAACCTGTTCTTTGTTTGTCGTGAACATCTGTCCTACCTTCAGAGAAATGATGACTTCTTTTCGTTACATTTTGTCGATTCATGATGTTCCCATAAACAGAAACAATTTCTTTTGTGAATATCCCCTGGTCATTGACCTTTTGCATGAAGAAATCGTATGACGGAGCGCACTTCGCATTTGGCGGGATTCTGAATCGGCGCAGCCATTTTAAACACGACCTACTCCAACCAGAAGCAACGTTCAACTGCCGAACGACAGTGAGGAGAAAGATAACAGTTCAAGGTTATCACCAGTGTTTCCAACTTGCTCGCCAAAACTCTTCTGTTCCTCTGGCGTATGGTGTATCGTCACTTTCTGAAATACCCTCATAGATAAGTAAAGTCTAGAGCTGGGGCATAGTTAGACAGCCTATCTAGTTCACTAAACCAGTCAGGTCAAGGAGGGACAAAAAAAAAGGTTGTGATGTATTTTTGAGTGCTGAAATTTAAGGAACACTGTAACAGTGTCATATATAACTGAGTAAGAAACTGCAGCGAGCATCCACCATTGTGTGGTACACATCTGTTTGTTAGCTTGATATGTCAAGCAAATGTAAAAACAAGTGTTATTGCACATTTTACAGTATATTCAACAGTCATCTGTCAGTGCTACACACACAGACAAGGCCATGTGCATAAGATGCTTTTTGTTCTGACAAAACTTTGCATGATGTGCTACATTTTATTTGCTAACATGACAACTTGGCATGAGGTTCAAAGTCACAGTGAAAACATACTGTAACATAATTTTTGATGATGACAGCAAAGCCTGTTGAAACCGGTTGTCAAAAATAAGTATGTGAGCATTTATGCAAATTTGGTTGTAGAAATGTTATTAGATAAAATGTAACACATTTTGCAAAGTTTTGTCAGAAATAAAAAATGAAAGATCGCTCATTCTCATTTTTGACAATGAGAAATTTCAACGAAATATGGTATATAAATAACCATGGAAAAAATTCTAATTTACATTTTAATTATTTATCTAATTACTAATCTCAGGCAGGTACTGAGAAAGTTGTTATAGACTGATATTTCATGAAGAAAAAAAAAAAATTCTAAGCTGATGTCATGTTCTAGACCATTCCAAACATCCCTTTTTTGTATAAAATAATGATGTCGTCCAACAGTATATGTTACATACAACAATGATGTTACCAATAACAATAATTGTGAACTAGTGAAACATCAAAACCTTGAATGAATGTTGAAGTTAACAAGAACTACAAAAGGAAATGCTATCACAACCTGTGGATAGCGTTGTTGTGGCATGTCTCAGTTCAATTTAGTGCTTCTTTTTCTGTCGCATTAAAACAGCAGTGTTAATTTGTGGGTTTCCCCCTCAAATTTTTCATATTTTGGTACTGTACCAACCCTGATTGGAATGGTAGGCCATTAGATTTTTGATTGCGATGATAAATTTTCTTACTTTTACTGTCATTCATGTTTGTGGCATGCAACTAATGATGCTGCTGTATTCGTTCTTGTCGCCGATTTGATGCAGTCCGCCACGAATTCTTCTCTTGTGATAAACTCTTCATCTGGAATTAGTGCTTGCACCCTAAATCCTCAGTTGCTTGCTGGATGTTTTTCCATCTCTGTCTTTCCCTTTGGTTTTTACCGTCTACAGCTCCCTCAAGTTCCATTGAGTTATTCCTTGATATCTTCCCAACATATCCTTTCCCTTCAAGTTGCTGTTTCGTGTTCCTTATATTGCCAGTTCTTCACAGAACTACCAAATTTATCTTATTTGAGCTTACAAGAAAATAATCAATTTTGTGTGACTTTCATATCTGTGACATGCGTGGGCTTAAATCCGTGGGAATAGGGAATGAAAGAGTAAGACCAAACTAAAATGGTAGCTTTACTTTAAAATAAAAACAAAGCAATAACTAAAATGAAGCCAATTGTTTCAGAGAGCATTTATTTGTACATCTGTGGAATCAAAATCTGCCAAGTAACATTCAGTATCCTGTTGCCTCACCTCGTGTGTTGCAGCCCTCTTGGTATGCTGTACACAAGATGGTGGAGAATGTCCCTGTAGCTCGTCCCACTGTTATATGCGATCTTCGGTTTTCCTGGTGTATTTCTAACTTTCAGAATTCTTGAGTGTCTGCCCCAGATCACATTGTAACTTCTCCACGATATTTCAGTTAACAGCCTTGTTACCACATTCAGGCAGTTCCCCATGACTGCTGCTCACCTCTGATGAGCTCGTGGCCTATAGGAGGTGTTATCAGAGGGTAAAGGGAATTATTGTTTTTCTTGAAGAACCATTATTTATTCATCATCATCATGAAGAACATAAACTTTGCCCCCCTTCAAAGTAATCCTCCTCAGATCTAATGCACTTTTCCAATCTTGGAAGCACATCTGGAACTCGTGTGTTGTTGTTGTGTTCAGCTCCTTGCCAGTATGTTACTTTTTATCTGATGAATGGTGGCAAAATGTCATTTCAGGGTTCTCTTCAGTCTCGGGGATAGAAAGTCGTCACAGGTGGCTATGTCCAGCAAATACAGAACCTGTGGCAACATAAGTTTTGTGTTTTTGCCAAAACATCACGAACAAGCATTGAGGTGTGAGGGAGAGCATTCCTATTACTGACTGTATAAACTGAGCATAATTTCGAGTTAGTATTTCTTACTGACTGTATGACTATAAGGCGGGAACTCGTGACACACTGTCCCATTGTAATCTAAGAAAACCATGGAGAATTCACATGTGATCGAGCTTGTCAAATATTTTTTGCTTTTGGCTCTTCGAGTCAGTTTTGGTGGGGAAAATGGGTTTCAGCATCATACCCATATGCCCATGTTTTGTCTGTATTACAGCCTTCTATAGAAGTTCCAGTTCATTATTGACTTCATTCAGCAATTTCTGTACAGTGTCTATGTGACATTGTTTTTGACGTAAATTCAACAATTTATACCAAAACTTTGCTGCTACAAATTTTTTGCTCAAAATGTCTGAAAAAATCGCTTGTCATGAGCCAAATCATATGCCTATATGATGAGCAAACACTCTGAGGGTGATTCAGTGATTTTTCAGAAAACTTTTGCTTCCTTCTTCCATATCGTATCAGTCAGTCATTGATGTGCTATGACATAAAAGGCGGTCAATGTCTTCAATGTCTTCTACGTCTTCTCGACAATCTTTGAAACGTTTATACCACTGGTAAACATGTGACTTAACGATATTGATTTAGCCAAAAGCCACGCTCAACATTTCAAATGTATTGCTGCACTTTCTTCAGTTTTTCAAGCAAAATTGAATACAGGTTCTATGATCCATCTTTTTCGAAAGTAAAAATTCACCGAGCACTTGAAAACGCACAAAATGTAGTGTTAGGAGAGCTATGCGAGAGGCGTTCATTGAATTCGAAAGCAAAGTTCTATGTACTGACTTGGCAGAAAATCCTAAGAAATTTTGGTCTTGTGTCAAAGCGGTAGGTGGATCAAAACCAAATGTCCAGACACTCTGTGATCAAAATGGTACTGAAACAGAGGATGACAGACTAAAGGCTGAAATACAAAATGTCTTTTTCCAAAGCTGTTTCACAGAGGAAGTTCCTTCTCTAGATTGTCTCACAGATGACAAAATGGTAGATATCGAAATAGATGACAGAGGAATAGAAAAACAATTAAAATCGCTCAAAAGAGGAAAGGCCGCTGGACCTGATGGAATACCAGTTCGATTTTACACAGAGTACGCAGAGGAACTTGCCCCCCTTCTTGCAGCGGTGTACCGTAGGTCTCTAGAAGAGCGTAGCGTTCCAAAGGACTGGAAAAGGGCACAGGTCATCCCCGTTTTCAAGAAGGGACGTTGAACAGATGTGCAGAACTATAGACCTGTATCTCTAATTGTTGATAAGTTTTAGAATTTTGGAACACGTATTATGTTAGAGTATAATGACTTTTCTGGAGACTAGAAATCTACTCTGTAGGAATCAGCACGGGTTTCGAAAAAGACGATCGTGTGAAACCCAGCTTGCGCTATTCGTGCACTAGACTCACAGGGCCATAGACACGGGTTCACAGGTAGATGCCGCAAGGTGTTCGATACAGTTACCCACAGTCGTTTAATGAACAAAGTAAGAGCATATGGACTATCAGACCAAATGTGTGATTGGATTGAAGAGTTCCTAGATAACAGAACGCAGCATGCCATTCTCAGTGGAGAGAAGTCTTCCAAAGTAAGAGTGATTTCAGGTGTGCCGCAGGGGAGTGTCGTAGGACCGTTCCTATTCACAATATACATAAATGACCTTGTGGATGCCATCGGAAGTTCACTGAGGCTTTTTGCGGATGATGCTGTAGTATATCGAGAGGTTGTAACAATGGAAAATTGTACTGAAGTGCAGGAGGATTTGCAGTGAATTGACGCACGGTGCAGGGAATGGCAATTGAATCTCACTGTAGACAAGTGTAATGTGCTGTGAATATATAGAAAGAAAGATCCTTTATCATTTAGCTACAATATAGCAGGTCAGCAACTTGAAGCAGTTAATTCCATAAATTATCTGGGAGTAGGCATTAGGACTGATTTAAAATGGAATGACCATATAAAATTAATCATCGGGAAAGCAGATGCCAGACAGATTCATTGGAAGAATCCTAAGGAAATGCAGTCTGAAAACAAAGGATGTAGGTTACAGTACTCTTGTTCGCCCACTGCTCGAATACTGCTCACCGGTGTGGGATCTGTACCAGATAGGGTCGATAGAAGAGATAAAGATCCAAGGGGGAGAAGCGCGCTTCATTACAGGATCATTTAGTAATCACAAAAGCGTTACGGAGATGATAGATAAACTCCAGTGGAAGACTCTGCAGGAGAGACACTGAGTAGCTCGCTACGTGCTTTTGTTGAAGTTTCGAGAACGTACCTTCACCGAGGAGTCAAGCAGTATATTGCTCCCTCCTACGTATCTCTCTCGAAGAGACCGTGATGATAAAATCAGAGATTAGAGCCCACACAGAGGCATACCAACAATCCTTCTTTCCATGAACAATACGAGACTGGAATAGAAGGGAGAACCGATAGAGGTACTCAAGGTACCCTCCGCCACGCACCATCAGGTGGCTTGCGGAGTATGGATGTTCATGTAGACTGTCAGCAGTAGACTAAATATTCAAAACAGCTGAAAATGCAGTCAAACATCAGGAACATGTGCACCAATCACATAAAAACTTCTTATTGAGAGTGGGATTTATAAAGCCCACGAAATTAAAAAATTCTCATCATTTTTTGGGTCACACCTCATACACATTGGCTGTTACTGTGTTCATCACTAGACTCCCGTTGCTTTCTGTGCAGCCACCGTGGTGTTCAGTGACAGCACCGCCAAATCTGCTGAGGCCGATCAAAGTTTAAAAACGGGCTGTGCCGTAGATTACAACAAACCTAGTTACTTGGGCTGTCTTCCTCTTCCTACAGTTCAGTGATTAATATGGCTGTTCGAATTAGTCAGAGTAGATGTGATTAACAAAGATAGTGGTGTACAACTAACAAGGGAACCTCCCCATCTCACCCCTCTCAGATTTAGTTATAAGTTGGCACAGTGGATAGGCCTCGAAAAACTGAACACAGATCAATCGAGAAAACAGGAAGAAGTTATTTGGAACTATGAAAAAAATAAGCAAAATATTCTAACTGAGTAGTCCATGCACAAGATAGGCAACATCAAGGATAGTATCAGCTCAGGAGCGCCGTAGTCCCGTGGTTAGCGTGAGCAACTATGGAATGAGAGGTCCTTGGTTCAAGTCTTCTCTCGAGTGAAAAGTTTAATTTTTTATATAATCAGCTTCGCTCTCCAAAATTCCAGAAATGTTCAGATTTGCTTGGACATATGCAGGATTTGACGGTCTACACACGGAAAAATTAGAAAACGTTAAAACATGTGTTTTGACAGACCACAGGGAAAACTGTGCGACTGTGAAACTGTTGCATTCATTTGTTGCAGTTTGTGTCAAATCCTTCACTTTTTTGGGAGAAAACCTAAATCAGGCAAGGTAGAAGAATCTTTTTACCCATTCGCCAAGTGTACAAGTTATGTGGGTTGGCAACATATTCCTGTCATGTGACGCACATGCCCTCACCAGTGTCGTATAGAATATATCAGACGTGCTTTCCTGTGGAGGAATCGGTTGACCTATGACCTTGCGATCAAATGTTTTCAGTTCCCATTGGAGAGGCACGTCCTTTTGTCCACTAATCGCATGGTTTTGGGGTGCGGTCACAAAATACAGACGCTAAACTTATTACAGTGAACAGAGACGTCAATGAACAAACAGACAGACCATAACTTTGCGAAAATAAACTAAACTAAACTTTGCACTCGAGGGAAGACTTGAACCGATGACATCTTGTTCCGCAGCTGCTCACACTAACCACGGGACCACGGCGCTCCTGAGCTCACACTCTTCTTGATGTTGCCTATCTTGCACATGGACTACTCAGAGTGTATATTTTGCTTGTTTTTTTCATAGTTCCATACAACTTCTTCCTGTTTTCTCGATTGATCTATGTTCAGTTTTTCAAGGCGTATCCACTTTGCCAACTTATAACTAAATCTGAGGGGGGTGCGATGGGGAGGTTCCCTTGAGTCGGGTGTGGAATCCTGTACTGAGCTGAGAAGAAGCAAAGTGTTCCCAAACCGTAAGGTCTGCTTCCAGTGGTGGTGGCAGAGAATGGGAATAACAGTTGGCAGCCAGGCATAGCTACTGCTACCACGCACTGTGGTGGACGCGCGGACAGTGAAAGGAACGGAGTGATGCAGGAGGCGATGGCCGATGTACGAGGGCCTTACTGAAAGTAACTGGAGCGGGTGTCGCGTATTTTGGCGGGTGGTGGGGGAGTTCTGCGCAGGCAGCAGTTAGTGGTGGGGAGCCAGCTGCGGCAGTGTAGCCACAGTGTGTGTTACCTCTCCGTTCGACTGCTCCTGACCGCTGTGCATTGAAGCATGTGCGCGTGCAGGAAAGTTAAGAGCGCAATAACACCTGTACGTCTTTGTGAGAAAGGCGTTGTCATCTAATCGTCTGCCTTTAAAATATGGAGTTGTATAAAATGTGTAAAAATAAAAAAGCTGTGATCATTGGCAAGGATAATGGACAGACTTGCATTGTTTGTTCTGTTGTCGATCAACACAAGAATACAGTGTTCAGTAACTGGGAAAACTGCTGCGCATTTATCTATCTTTCCTATTCTAATTCAGGAAATACAATCTCCTTGTGCTGCCTTGAAAAATAAAATTTGAAAAGTAGAAGAAACCTTGCGAAAAGATATATACCTACTGATAATCACATGATTTTTGTAAGACACACGAAATGTTTTGCAATACGTGTGAGTACCGGGAAAAATCGTGGCACATACGGGAGTATTTCTGTCTCTTTCGAACCCAGAGAATACATTCACCCTATGATGGCTTGCCATCCATAGTCAAAATTATTTATTTGGGTTGCAGGGGAAATACAAAATTGTTAAGGCTTTCGTGGCCACTTGTTGACAAACTGCCTATTGGCTTCTGTCTCGGGTACTTCGGCCGACGTTCATCTAATGATTTTTCTGACGTTTCGCCAGCACGAGTGGCTGGCATTGTCAAAGCTTCACCCTCCATTGCCGGTGGTGAACTGCAGTGGAGGGTGAAGCTTTGACAATGCCAGCCACTCGTGCTGGCGAAACGTCAGAAAAATCATTAGATGAACGTCGGCCGAAGAACCCGAGACCGAAGCCAATAGGCAGTTTGTGCAGGGGAAATATTTGCATGTGTGAAATTTTTACATGCCAGTTTTTTAAGTGACCTAAGCAAACTTCTGAGCAGTTTATACGTAGAGCATCTTTTCGGCACATAACTGAAAGAGTCATATTTCAGAAAATATAAAAAGAGCCTGTCATACATTAAAAATAGTTATTAAAAGATCCAAAGGCACTTTGTTTCTAGACATCTCACTTACAACAAATAATTTATAGTTGTTTATATTGTGTCTATTGTACATAGTTACTGTCATACATAATATAAAACAAGTTTCCATGTGTTGTTTGTTGGGACTAATTTTCGGGAAAGCAAGAACAATTACTTTTCAGAAATGAAGAGAGCAGTCCGACTAGCATAAATACAAACGAAATTTTACATATTTTGATGGATATAGATGGAAAGTAGATGAGTGTAATCACTAAAGGCCAGCTTTAAACAGTCCACAACGAAATTGCGTAAGAAACTAAAATCTTTTTATAATTCTTTACCAGCCAGGCAAACCTAGACTCAAGTTACATAATATAGGCTTATGATTTACGATGTGTGTTTAAATGCTTACCACATCATTGCAGTACTGTCACAGGTATCCCAAAATGTTGTCTTCATCCTCGCTGTCTGAAGACGAATCCAAATGGAAGGCTCCATCACAGAGTCTCTGTCAATTTCCTTTTTAAAATCATCTTCCTGGAGTATTTCTGAATGTCTGACGCAGTTTGCCCCTGCAGATATGCTTACGTTGTCCACTGCTTCATGTGAGAGTCTTTCCACATCAGCAATTTGGAAGGTGCTGTTTCTTCCTGAGATATGGCTTTTAACTAGGCCCCTACCAGCTCAATAAGGTTGCAGTGGCTGTGATATGGTGGTAACCAGATCACTCTGTGACCATGCTGTCTTGCCAGTTCATCTGTCTTGTAAGTTTGGTATTTAGGCTTGTACGCATTTAGAGCATGAGTAACTCTGCCCTGGTCTGTGACGCTGTGTGAGGAATTCCATTAGATAACTGTGAAATAATTTAATCCGTCCTGGTATTTGAAGTAGGAGCCTTATTCACTTGTACAGAGTGCACACTTGCATTGTCCATGACAATAACAGAATTCCGTCATTTACAGAAGTAGCTGTTATACAAACCACCACTGAAAGACAGTGTAGGTCATTTCAGAGTGATGGTCATCCGATTCCTTCATCTTTGATGCCTTAAATATTAATTTTTTTTCTCTGGTATGAAGCCTGTCTCTGCAAACCCGCGTGAAGCACAACAGAGCGTTTGTTTTCCCACAGGAACCTTCAGGCCGCCAACATCGTCACTTATCTTCCAGCACGTTGGTGTAGAATGGTTCTGGTGAACGTATGTTTCATCGAGATAGTAAATATGTGATTTTCCGGCTTGTTTTCTCTCTTGCATTTCTCTAAAGAACACAATTATTGCTGCTACAATGCCACTTCTCTCTAAGAGCAGTTTTCTTCCGTCATTGCTCTTTCTGTATTTAAATCCCATCTCCCTTAATATTCTCAACATGGTAGATTTGCTGTCATTGAAGCTTTCAGCTTCTTTCCTGTAGGAACATGATTTATCTGCCGTAGGATATTCACCTTGCCTATACATATCAAATATTTTGTGCCATAACACGTTCTTGCTGAAATCGTCGAGCTCACTCGAATTTCTTTCAATTTCGGCACTTACCAGGCGACTTAAAAATATGTGATTCGTTCTCTTCAGTAGATGCTTTTTCACTGGTGATCTGTTGTACAATTCTAAAACGGATACCACATGCCTCAGCTGTTTGTTATTGGCACTTGGCAACACTGGGCAATGCTGTTTTGTCATCTGTGGCTGTCGCTTCCAGCTCTCATCTAAAGAACTGATACACGCAAAATATTATTTCTCTCACCTGCCTGTGTAATACTGGGTGACATTTGCTGTTGCCACTCATATTACCACAATGCCTTGCTATAACTTCCGAAAAAGCACCATACACAATGCTAAAACCAGTTGTAAACTTGCTCCGCACAGAATGACATTAGATTGGGCGCCCGCTACGGCTGACTGACTCCTATTGGTCGGAATGTCACGTGACTTCCGTGCTAATGCGCATCCAGTCCTCACCCGCCAAATTACATGACGCCCGCTCTAGCAACAGTTTTTAAAATTTTTAATCTTTTTTTTTTTTAGACGCACCAAATACATCTTAATCTGGAGTGTTGGCACTGTAATATTTATGTATACAAAAAAAGATACATGTTTCAATGTTTTGCTGCCCGTGAGTAGTCACAAACGTTGTGGGTGTCATTGTGTTGACGGTCAAGAATGGATCTGCCTGTTGTCCGACAAATCTCTACAACAGCTCTGAAGGGAGTGCCGTGCATCACTTTCTGCCATTTAGGACTCAAGTTGCAGTGACAGGGGCTTAAGTCCAGGGAGCTGTGGTAGCTGGTAGAGAACCTCCCAGGCCCGTCAATTGAACAGATTGGTTGCAGTGTGCGCCATATGTGCTTGAGCGTTGTCCTGCAAAATCACGAACAGATCCAGCAGAAAGCATTACTGTTTCTTTGTCTAAGCTGTTCACAGGCACTGCTTTAAAAACATGCATGTGGGTTTTATTGAAAGGAAGCAGAAAGCTGAAAATTCAGTAATATGCTTTGCTGCTTAAAAAATTCTTTATGTGAAGGTATTAGATGTGTCCCTTGTTGGAGTAGTTTTTTGGAAAATGTAATTTTTGCATTAAAAAAATTAAAAACCACATATTTTGGCTTTGCATGTTTTCTTGCTAGACAGTTGTTATTAAAAGTGATGTATGATACTTCAAAGTTAAGTAACTTGCTGCCAGTTTTTCAAAGAATGTGCAATGTGTCATGAGTGCAAATTGTGATTGCATATATGACAGAAGCAGAAACTGACAGTCGTAAATGGTGTCTTTTTTCAAAATGGGGTCACCCAACCGTCTGTAGAAGTATTTCAAAATTTCTGTAGCCATCTAGTAGGAGTTTTTAAATGACATTACATCCTCTGTTTCTATGTTTCTAAGGTGTCAAGAAGATCCTGCCCATGTCTTGATTCCTTCGTTAAGAAGATCACAAATTGGCCAATTTTTGCGTGCAATACATCTACTTTTGGCTGTTCCGCTTATTGAATGGTTCACAAGAAATGTACCTTAATTTCAAAGTGTCCAAATGAATGTTATCTGAACACAAGTCACTGCCAGACTGACTGCTCAACACCAAACACATTCCTTTTGTTAGTGGTGTATCACAGGAAGCAGAGCACCCACACCCGTAGTTTGGCCGTGGCTACATTGTGCTGTGCAGTTAGGCATCCAGAGTTCTACCGTTCACTGCTAGGTGGCAGTGGCATTGTTTCACAGCAACGGTTGATGAATTCATCATAGTTCAGTCATCTGTGAAATTTTTAGTGTATGTACACAAACCTTTATCATAAATCAGTCTATTAGTAAAACTGTATCAACGGCCTTGCAGTACTTCCTGAGATAAGCCTGAATACACGGAGAGAAGCGAGTAGGGGACATGAATTTGTATATATGGGTTTGTGATGAATGGCGTGTATAGATTGTTGACAAACTCTGTGGAATGTGTAGTCAGTGTAATAATGTAGATTGGAACTTACTGTAAAGAAGACATATTACATTGCAAACAGGCACAATTAAGATACTGTGCCAGTCTGCTACTTAATGTGTCTTCTTTATGGTAGGGAGCAGTCCATCTTTTACACATTGTTGATATTCCTTAGTGGAGTTTGCATTTTTTAATGCACTAAATACGTAGGCAGTGATGAGAGCAATAGCTAAATTTGAGAAAATTGACTGAGTTGTGGGCGTTAAACCTCTGGCGTGTCCTCGTTTTAACCATCCTGTTGAAGACATCGCTTTAACGAGTGTTAATGTTGTTGCAAATTCGGTGAAATCTGTTTGCTGACATTCACAGCAGGTGGGATGTTTCCAGAACCAGCATGCAAGGAATTCTGAAATACAAAGTGAATCTCGGTGCATTTAGAATCCAACTGACGTGAGAACTGAAGCCAGTCACGAAAGGTACTGAGCATTTGGCTGTCGGGCACTTGCGAAACAAAGAACAGACAATAATTTCATCGAGAAAATGATGTTCATTGGTGAAGCACACTTCATCTACTTCTGTATGTACACGGATACTCTGCAAATCGCATTTAAGTGCCTAGCACAGGGCTCATCGAACCACTTTCACAATAATTATCTATTTCACTCTCAAACAATGTACGGAAGAAACTAGCACCCATATGGTTCTGTGCAAGCTGTGATTTCCCTTATTGTATTATGATGGTTTATCCCTACTAGGTCGGCAGTCGACAAAATATTTTCGCATTCGGAGGAGAAAGCTAGTGATTGAAATTTCGTGAGAAGATCCTTCAGCAATGAGAAACATATTTGTTTTAATGATGTCCACCCCAAATCCTGTATCGTGTCCTCTATTTCTCAGTAATACAAAATGTGCTGTCCTGCTTTGAACTTCCTAACTGTCCCATTTGATGTACATCCTGAACTGCACAGCAATACTCCAGAAGACTGTGGTCAAGTGTACTGTAAGTCTCTTTAGCACACCTGTTGCATCTCTTACATGTTCTGCTAATAAAATGCAATCTTTGGTACCCATTCCCCACAACATTTTGTACGTGTTCTTTCCAATTTAAGCTGTTCATAATTGTGATTCATAGATATTTAGTTGAATTTACGGCCTTTGGATTTGATTGGTTTATTGTGTAACCAATGTTTAATGGTTTCCTTTTAGCACTTGTGTGGATGACCTCACACTTTCCATTACTTAGGGTCAATTGACAATATTTGCATCATACAGATATCTTTCCTATATTGTTTTGCAATTTGTTTTAATCTTCTAGACGATAAATGACAGCATCATCTGCAAACAACGTAAGGCAGCTGCTCACATTGTCTCCTTAATCATTTGTACAGATAAGCAACAGCAGAGGGCCTATAACCCTACCTTGGGTAACCCAGAAATCGCTCCTGTTTTACGTGATAACTTTCCATCAATTAGTAAAAACTGTGACTTCTCCAACAGGAAATCATACATCACATAATTGAGATGATATTCCATAAGCACACAGTTTGATTACGAGCTGCTTTTGAGGTACGGTGTCAAAAGCCTTCTGGAAATCTAGAAATACTGAATCAGTTGAAAATCTCTTGTCAGTAGCACTTGCTGTGATTGCATATATGACAGAAGCAGAAACTGACAGTCGTAAATGGTGTTTTTTTTCAAAATGGGGTCCCCCAACTGTCTGTAGAAGTATTTCGTGAACTAGCAAAATGGCAGGATAGGGGCACAGAAAACTGTTGAGTGATTAGGGAGAATCCATTACATCTACAAGTTACTGGGGGTGTAGCATTTCAGACGAGGGTACAATCGAGATGTACTGCTTCGAAGATAGCGTGATGCTGCAGACTCGTAGAGGCCATTTGTATAATATTGTATTTCGTACATAATCACGTATACCGTACACAGCAATAATATATAAATTAGTGAATTTCACCAATTTGTTTGTAGTTTTTATGGGGCGTGCTTTAAGTTCCATTTCGGGAACAGTTAGTTCTCTACCTCACAGCGGGGTACACTTTTTGTTTCAGGGATATAAAAGCCGGTAACATCCTTTTGGGTGAGGACGGCACAGTGCAGATAGCAGACTTTGGCGTGTCAGCGTGGCTGGCGACTGGCAGAGACCTTTCGCGGCAGAAGGTGCGCCACACTTTTGTCGGCACCCCCTGCTGGATGGCGCCAGAGGTCATGGAACAGGTACAGTCCCACTTTCCCTTACCATTTGTCTGTGGATACTTGGTGTAATTTGGCAGTATTTATTGTGCAGTGTGTGGTGATCATTAGGAAAAATGTTTGGCTCTAGGTGCTTCGTAGAGGTCTCTGTATAAAAACTTTGTTATGATACGAAAAAGTCTTCCTGAAATATTAGATTTACGAGTGCTGTTGATTACAAAACATTTGACCATTGACACTGTAGCCAGTAGTTCAGTGTGTTGCAGAAAAGTCCACAGTCAGAGTTACTTGTTCCAATATCACTGGTTGCAACTCTTCTTTTAATTCTATATTTATCATCAAATGGATTTGTTAATTAACAAATTTTGAATCTTAATTATTTAATAAAAATAACATATTTTATTTTAATTACTGATCTTACAGAAATGCAAATAAATGAAAATATGATAAAAATGCAAAACATGAAATAGGAAATAAAATAAATTGCAGTAGTTTAAAAGAATAACACATTCTGCATGCTACATATTAAGTTTTTTATTTAATTTGCACATCCAGATGTGTTTCGTCGTATTTACGAGGTATCTTCAATGGGTTTTCTGAAATATTACACGATCTTTTCGTTGGCAAATATAGGCGATTGTTTACACGTATAGGTTATAGATTTAAGACAGTTCGTAAAATACCTTTTTACTTCTAGACACTGAATAGTTATTTGACGTATATAATTTTAACAGCAAACCATTTAACCTCTGTGTATCAAATTTTAATAAATTTTTGTAAATGAGTAATTAAAAAAATTGTACTAGATTCTGTTTCAGCATTTGTTAATTACCATTTGCTTTTGTTAATAAATATGGAATTTAAATGAAAGTAAAGAAGAAGTTGCTATTAGTTAATTTGAACCAGTGACCGCAAGACTACTAGACTTTTATGCTACCCACTCAGCTAACAGGAACTGTGAACAGCAGATTATTCATCTCATGACATACATTAGCAGTCCATATGGGTTGCATACAGATGTGTCAAAAATTTACATTACAGTTGTAATGATTTTGTGACAGTAGTAAATAGCGACAGTGAAATTATGTTTATATGGACAAGTATTTGCGTGTATATGTAAAAAGTTGTATACAGGTCAAATTACCATTTTGTCCTACAAGATTCATCCACTGAGTAACAGCATTTAAGTATTACTGCTATGTATATAGCTTCCTTTTAAGTGGACCTAAGTTCATTTGCATTATTGTGTCTTCTTTTAGTTTATAATTAATTTCATTCTCATGTATGGTAGTGCCGGGGTGTATGGGAAGCATAAAGTGTCTTGTATTGTATGTGAACAGAATGGTTACTCTCAGATAGTGGGAGAGTTACTGTTTGAAGTTTTCTAAATAATGGCTGACATGGTTCTTTATGCTGTACAGTGCACAATTGCTAAATGATTTTTTTCCCCTGTACCTGCAGTATCCACGCTGTTAGCTGAATTTCCCCAAAAACAGTACCATTGCTTGCCTACGGGGTATTGCCTCAGTTGTGCAACTGGGTTCATGATTTTTTGCCAGAAAGGTCACAGTTTGTAGTAAATTGATGGAATGTCATTAAGTAAAAAGGAAGTAATGTGTTGTTTCCGAAGGAAGTAGTACAGGTCATCTGCTGTTAAGTCTACATAATTTATTCAGGTGACAATCTGACCAGCCCTCTGTAGGTTGTTTGCAGAAGACACTTGTCATTTACCATCTAGTAAAGTCCTCAGAAGATAAAACCCAATTGCCCAGAACTATGGAACACACTTTACGTTCGCGAATTACACTATTTGATCAAAAGTATCCGGACAACTGGCTGAAAATGACGTAGAAATTCGTGGCGCCCTCCATCGGTAATGCTGGAATTTAGTATGGTGTTGGCCCACACTTAGTGTTGATGACAGCTTCTACTCTCTCAGGCATACGTTCACTCAGGTGCTGGAAGGTTTCTTGGGGAATGGCAGCCCATTCTTCACGGAGTGCTGCACTGAGGATAAGTATCGATGTCGGCCGGTGAGGCCTGGCACGAAGTCGGTGTTCCAAAAGATCGCAAAGGTGTTCTATAGGATTCAGGTGAGCTATATGCAGGCCAGTCCACTACAGGGATGCTATTGTCGTGTAACCATTCTGCATCAGGCCGTGCATTACGAACAGGTGCTCGATCGTGTTAAAAGCTGCAGTCGCCATCCTCCAATTGCTCTTCAAGAGTGGGAAGCGAGAACGTGCTTAAAACATCAATGCAGGCCTGTGCTGTGATAGTGTCACACAAAACAAGGGATGCAAGACCCCTCCACGAAAAACATGACCACACCATAACACCACCACCTCCGAATTTTACTGTTGGCACTACATACACTGGCATTCACCATACCCACAAACCCTGCCATTGGATTGCCATATTGTGTGCCGTGATTAGTCACTCCAAACAATGTGAATCTACTGTTCTATCGGCCAATGTTTACGCTCTTTCCATCGAGCGAGGTGCCATTTGGCATTTACCAGCGTGATGTGTGACTTATGAGCAGCTGCTCAACTGTGAAATCAGAGTTTCTGAGCTCCTGCCAGACTGTCTTACACTTGCAGTGGACCCTGATGCCGTTTGGAATTTCTGTGTGATGGCCTGGATGGATGTCTGCCTATTACACATGATGACCCTCTTCAACTGTCGGCGGTCTGTGTCAGTCGACCGATGAGGTCGGCTTTTGCACTTTCGTGCTGTACGTGTCCCTTCTCATTTCCACTTCACTATCACATCGGAAACAGTGCACATAGGGATGTTTAGGAGTGTGGAAATCTCGCGTACCGACGTATGACATGAGTAACATCCAGTCACCTGACCACGTCTGAAGCCCGTGAGTTCCGCGGAGCGCCCCATTCTGCTCTCTCACGATGTGTAATGACTACTGAGGTCACTGATATGGCGTACCTGGCAGTATGTGGCAGCACAGTGCACCTAATATGAAAAAAGTATGTTTTTTGGTGTGTCCAGATACTTCAGATCACATAGTGTATCTGTATGGTGGGAAAATACTCTAAAGACTGTAAATTCAACTAAATACCTATGAATTATAGTTACAAACAAATTAAGCCATGTAGGTATTGTCACGGGCAACACGAAACAAAGAGTGCTTGTTATTGGCAGGACACTTGCGAAAGTATGTGCAACAGATCTACTAGAGACTGCTACATTAGACTTGTCCATTCTTTTCTGGAGTAGGAGATTGTCAGCAGGTAGAATTTTGCGGAGGACATCGAAAATGCTCAAAGTAGTTTAACTCGTCCTGTGTTTTTGTGAAATACGGTAGTGTCACGGATGCAATAAGCGACTTGGGCTAGCAGTCATTAAAACGAAGGCATTTTTTTTTCGTGGTGAGATCTTTGCACAAAATTTCGATCAACATCTTTCTCCACTGAATGCACCTACACAGGGAGTAATGATAAAAAAAAGAGAAATCGGTGTGCAGGGAAAGATTTGAGTGTTTTTGTGTACACACCATCCAAGAGTGGAACGGTAGAGAAATTCAACGAATCCTATGCCAAACACTTAACTATAAATTGAAGAGTAGAGTTTTATGAATATAATAGAGGGAAACATTCCCCGTGGGAAAAATATATCTCAAAACAAAGATGATGTAACTTACCAAACGAAAGCGCTGGCATGTCGATACACACAAACATACACACAAAATTCAAGCTTTCGCAACCTACGGTTCCTCCATCAGGAAAGAGGGAAGGAGAGGGAAAGACGAAAGGATGTGGGTTTTAAGGGAGAGGGTAAGGAGTCATTCCAATCCCGGGAGCGGAAAGACTTACCTTAGGGGGGAAAAAAGGACAGGTATACACTAGCGCGCGCGCTCACACAAGCAGACATTTGTAAAGGCAAAGAGTTGAGGCAGAGATGTCAGTCGAGGCGGAAGTACAAAGGCAAAGATGTTGTCGAATGACAAGTGAGGTATGAGCGGCAGCAACTTGAAATTAGCGGAGGTTGAGGCCTGGCAGGTAACGGGAAGAGAGGATATACTGAAGGACAAGTTCCCATCTCCAGCGTTCTGACAGGTTGGTGTCAGTGGGAAGTATCCAGATAACCCGGACGGTGTAACACTGTGCCGAGATGTGCTGGCCGTGCACCGAGGCACGTTTAGCCACAGGGTGATCCTCATTACCGACAAACACTGTCTGCCTGTGTCCGTTCATGCGAATGGACAGTTTGTTGCTGGTCATTCCCACACAGAAGGCTTCACAGTGTAGGCAGGTCAGTTGGTAAATCACGTGGGTGCTTTCACACGTGGCTCTGCCTTTGATCGTGTACACCTTCCGGGTTACAGGACTGGAGTAGGTGAGGGTGGGAGGGGATGAGGAAGTGGCTCTGGTAATTTGCTTCTGTACCAGGTCGGTACATCCCCTCAAACCCAGAACCTCCCACAGAAGAACCACAAAAGTGCCCCACTTGTGACAGGATACTTTCCGGGACTGGATCAGACTCTGAATGTGGCTCTCCAGCAGGGATACGACTTCCTCAAATCCTGCCCTGAAATGAGATCCATCCTTCACAAAATCCTCCCCACTCCACCAAGAGTGTCTTTCTGCCGTCCACCGAACCTTCGTAACCTCTCGGTTCATCCCTATGAAATCCCCAAACCACCTTCCCTACCCTCTGGCTCCTGCCCTTGTAACCGCCCCCAGTGTAAAACCTGTCCCGTGCACCCTCCCACCACCACCTACTCCAGTCCTGTAACCCGGAAGGTGTACACGATCAAAGGCAGAGCCACGTGTGAAAGCACCCACGTGATTTACCAACTGACCTGCCTACACTGTGAAGCTTTCTATGTGGGAATGACCAGCAACAAACTGCCCATTCGCATGAACGGACACAGGTAGACAGTGTTTGTTGGTAATGAGGATCACCCTGTGGCTAAACATGCCTCGGTGCATGGCCAGCACATCTTGGCACAGTGTTACACCGTCTGGGTTATCTGGATACTTCACACTGACACCAACCTGTCAGAACTCCGAAGATGGGAACTTGCCCTTCAGTATATCCTCTCTTCCTGTTACCCGCCAGGCCTCTACCTCCGCTAATTTCAAGTTGCTGCCGCTCATACCTCACCTGTCATTCCACAACATCTTTGCCTCTGTTCTTCCGCCTCGACTGACATCTCTGCCTAAACTCTTTGCCTTTACAAATGTCTGCGTGCGTGTGCGTGCGCGTGCGTGTGAGTGTATACCTGTCCCTTCTTCCCCCCCAAGGTAAGTCTTTCTGCTCCCGGGATTGGAATGACTGCTTACCCTCTCCCTTAAAACCCACATCCTTTCGTCTTTCCCTCTCCTTCCCTCTTTCCTGATGAAGCAACCATTGGTTGCAAAAGCTTGAATTTTGTGTGTATGTTTGTGTTTGTTTGTGTGTCTATCAACATGCCAGCGCTTTCGTTTGGTAAGTTACATCATCTTCGTTTTTAGAGTAGATCTTTAGATGTACAGGCGGTGGAGAAAGTAATATGAACATCACATACATAATATTTATTTATTAATAAGGTGTTGGTCCACGATTGGCTTTGGGAACAGCTTCAGTTCTTCACAGAATAGATGCGTGGAGTGTCAGAATAGTTGCTGACGGAGTGTTCTCCCAGTTTTGTACAGAAACATCTGCGTATTGCTTCAGTGATGTTGGAGCTGGGCATCTGCTCCTCCACTCTCTGCTCTAAAACTCCTCATAATGATCCAGTTTTGTCGAGGTCTGGCAATTGTGCTAGCGAGGGAAGATTTGTGACGAAATTCTGATTCTTGACAGATTGTGCTTGAACCTTTCTGGCTGTGTGTATCACTGCATCATTATCTTGGAATACGGCTGTGTTTGGGAGCAATATGCTAGTTTTAATAAATCCTTTGCTGTCGGGGATGTCGAGATACTTATTTGCACCGAGCTGGCCAGTGAGGCCGATGATTGGACGAGCTGAATACCACGATATAGCTGTTCAAATTGTAACCGAACCTCCCCCGTGCTCGATTGGAGGAAGCAGGCAGGCCAGATCGTGGACTCGTTTTGGGGTTCTCTGTACATAAATTTGGCCATTTGCAGGAAATGTCCTGTGGCATATCATCTTTCACATCCTTGCATTGGCATCAGTTATTAAGAGTTTCACACTGCAGTCCTTCAATGAACGTTAGCCTCGTGTTGCTCCCACGTTACTGTTTTTGTCGACACAATGTTACTCGAGTGAGTGTAGAGTTTGGCAGCCTTCTTTGCCACAGTTGTGTGTGGCCACACCCTTTTTTTAATTATGTTGGTCTCTGTCAGTTAACTTCAGCTTTTGCCCTCTATTCCTGTTCGCCAATGGTGTCTTACAGAGTTTTGTGTGTGCTGTTATTACTGTCGATACTGTTGCTTGTGAAATGTTAAATGGTTCAGCCGTTTGTCACAAACGAGTTGACCTGTCTCGAAGTCTGATCTTTCACCGAATGCTTGTATCGAGTCGCAGAAAAAATGTAAAATACACTGAAAGATAACCTCCGAGATGAAAAAGATAACCTCAAAGATTCGGCACGTCAACTGGGCACTTCAGCCGCGTCAGTGTTGATATGTTCACAGTGGTGCCAACTTGCAACAAGATGTGCTATATTGCATGGTGTTTGTATTATTTTGTCCACCCTCTGTTGATACCTAATAATAGATTCAAAGCAACTTTTAAATTGTTAATAATTTCGAAATTTTTAAATGAGAGTTATAGCAAAAGTAAGGTTCCCATATTTTTTACAAATAGGAGATACCGCTTACTGTTAGTAACTTGTACATCGTTCAAAATCTTACACGTTTGTCTATTTTTCAACAGTCTCCTCTCTCTCTCTCTCTCTCTCTCTCTCTCTCTCTCTCTCTCTCTCTCTCTCTCTCTTTTAACTCACTTTTGAAGACGGTGCTCCAGTTTTTGTATTCCCAAGTCGAAGTAGTCTCCCGCCAACCCATTGAGGAAGCATGTGACCTTTGATCGGACATTGTTGCTCTTGAAGGGTTTGCCACCTAAGTGTTTCTTTAGCTTTGAGCTAAGTCTGGGCTGTATGTGGAATGGGGCGTACCAGTCCTCCCAAATATCTTCAAAACCTCACGCATTTGACGAGCGAATGGGGTCGAGTGTTGTCGTGAAGAAGCACTACTACCTCCGTCAGTAGTCCTCTCCGGTAATTCTGGATTGGTCAGTGTCTCACAATATCTGTCTTGAGTTTATTGTCGTTCTAAGTTGCACGAAATTGATGAGGAGTACCCCCTTCCGATCCCAAAACAGTCGCCATAACCTTTCCTGCTGACTGCGTTTGTTTGAATGTCTTTGGTGGCGGTGAATCGGAGTGATGCCACTGACGACATTGTTGTTTTGTTTCGGGGGTGTAATGAAACACCCACATTTCATCTCCCGTGATGATAGTCCAGCTACTTTTCCTTGTTGCCTGCCCCCTCACTTCATTGAAGGAACTTGCGAGCACTGTCAAGGCGTCGCTCCTCGTGTTCGTCAGTCAGCACCCGGGGGGACCCAACGAGCACACACCTTGCAGTAATCGGACGTTTCTGTTAAAAGTTCTTTCAGTTGTGCCGTGGGAAGCTTCAGGAATGCGTCAACAAGTTCACGGACAGTACCCTTCCGATCTTTGAGCAGCTCGCTGTCGATCTTCTGGACAATCACGTCCGAAACAGATGGTCTTCCACTCCGTTCGTCGTGAACTTCTGTGCGAACCTCGGCAAAAGCTCTGCACCATTTGCGGAAGTGCTGAACGGACGTGCACTCTTCGCCATAAACCTCAGTCAGTTGCCGACGAATCTCCACGGGCGGTAACTTCCTCGCGTGGAGAAACTGGGGTACCGCTCGAACCTCACACTAGGTGGATGCGGTGATCGACTCTTCCACCCCTGACGGCTGCTGAGCCGACACTGAGCGACGTAGAGAATTGTGGACGGGTGGGCTCGAGAGCAGGGGAACTGCTGCGCACGATGCTGTCGTCGGATTTAGCGTAGTACCTTCCCTCGAGGCCGTAGCTTGTCAGAAACCTTACTTTTAGTACAACCCTGGTACTTAACGGCTCTAGACGGTGATTGCATTTGAGTATTTTTGAGAATTGCTGTGTAATGCCATAGGGAACTGATGTTTAATGCTGACATACAGAGCCTATAGGTATAAGGGGTGATCCAAAAGTTCCCTTTTGAGAGCACTGCTGTTGTGTATATGCAGTGTATGCAATGTTGGGTGGCTCTGATCTTGGTACATTAGCACTGTCATATAGGTAACGGATCGGAGTGGCATTCGTTACTTTCCGACACGTGCACAGTACGTGCACTAACGTGACCTGCGATTACATTATTACCAAATATGCCCAGACAGGAGCAGAGTGCTGTCATCCTGTTCTACGCTGCCGAAGTAAATGTGCATCTGCGAATGAAGCGTGTTCGTGGGTCAGCAGGTCTGTCAAAACCGGGAGGACTGCGACAGGGGTTTCTGCTGTCGCACGATAATGCGTTTCCCCGTATTACGTATGTCGTAACTCGGAAATTATGCCAACTCGTGCAGGAGAAACCCTAGCACTCCACACCTTTAGTCCCGATACCTTCTCGCATAGTTATCGCACCTTCGGTTACTTAAAGGTCTCGCAGGGGACGATTTCTGTCAGATGAGGGTGTGCAGCACGCAGTAAGCAACTTCTTCTCGCAGCAGGACGTGGTGTTTCATCAGATAGTTGTTTGCCACCTGGTGACTCAGTGGGGTGATTCTCACGATTTTGCCCAATTGGCATACGAATTCAGGACTGTATGGCATTCAAACGGAAACTTTTGGATAGCTCCTTACGTAATGTGAATTGAAGTGGGCAAGTGCGTAAGCTCCCCTTGTTAGTGCAGTGGCTAGATGTTGGGGTTTAATTACACCACAGACAGATAAGTTTTTGAAACTTGCTGGCAGATTAAAACTGTGTGCCCGATCGAGACTCGAACTCGGGACCTTTGCCTTTCGCGGGCAAGTGCTCTACCATCTCAGCTACCGAAGCACGACTCACGCCGGGTGCTCACAGCTTTACTTCTGCCGTCTCCTACCTTCCAAACTTTACAGAAGCTCTCCTGCGACGGTTCACAGGAGAGCTTCTGTAAAGTTTGGAAGGTAGGAGACGAGATACTGGCAGAAGTAAAGCTGTGAGTACCGGGCGTGAGTGGTGCTTTGGTAGCTCAGATGGTAGAGCACTTGCCCGCGAAAGGCAAAGGTCCCGAGTTCGAGTCTCGGTCGGGCACACAGTTTTAATCTGCCAGGAAGTTTCATATCAGCGCACACTCTGCTGCAGAGTGAAAATCTCATTCTGGAGACAAGTTTTTGTCCGCAATGCTGGTAGCAATTGAAATACTACCACATCAGTACTCTAGTACATCAGTAGGAGAGCCAATTGCTTTGAGAATCACCAAGCTTTTGACAAAATATATTGCGGTATCTTTGCTCCACACATTCAGTCATCTCGTGAGAATCGGTAATCTGACAAACACGTAGCATCTCACTTGGCGACCGACAGGCAGCGAGTGACGTGCTGGAAGGCGGGGACAAAATCTTCCTGACTTAAAACAATTCATCTGTCTCTTGGTCTTAATCTAGATCTCTTGCTTTCTATTGTCATTTTATGGGCCTGTCTGTGTCCTGCCAATTCTCCATATAGTGGAGATGCTGAGTTGCTGAAAGGCACAACAAAAGGCTTTTGGAAAGTTAGCTTTCAGCCAAGGGCGAGGCCTTTGTCAAAAATAGACAGCCCCCCCCCCACACACACACACACTTTCCCATTATTTATCGTGCTAATTCTTATTCTTTTAACATGCACTTACCATTGTAGTCTTGTCTTTTCCATTATCTCTTCCAAAGGCTTCTTTAATTATTTCTCTCACTTTCTCATTCATGCTCCTACTCAGTCTTATCCTGCTTCTAGCAAGCCAGTATCCTGCTCTCCTTCCTTTTCTTCATTACCCACATTTCTGGTGCACACAAGTATTGGAGCACAATACGTGCGTTGTAACATTTGCATGCTTTTGGTGGTACATCCTTGATCCAGATTTGGCTTGTTGCTCTGCAAGATAGTGTTGTTGTTTTTCCCTTTCACTTATCTCCGGCTGTCTTGTATTGTGCTCCCCAGTTACTTCAGACATTCCACTTTAGTACTTGCACTGTAAAACTTGCATCCATTCTTATTCTACTCATACTCCTCGTTCAGTCATTTCATATTTCTTTGCACTAAATTTGAATACATATAGTCTCACCACTTGCTTCAGTACATTTCAGTTTTGAACCTCTCCTTTCCCATTTCCCTACACAACAATCATCTGCAAGCACCACTGCTTTCATATTTTCCTCTCCTATTCGCACTGCTACCAGTATCATCGTCTTATGCGTAAGGGTGATAAAAAGTAGATGGGATTTAGGGTTGTGTAGTTCTTAACTCTGGCAAACATTTATCGGAATCTGGCCCGCTTTTTCTGGAACCATAAGACTAGTCCCCTCTTTCTCATTGCACTTGTAATGTGGTGTAATTGTTTCTAGTTCTCTGTTGTGTCCAGTTCTTTATGCTCTCATCTCTTTTCGTGGGACCCACAATTTTTCTCAGGATTTTTAACCCTTTAGTTCTAAAGAGTTCGCCATTTCTGACTGTGTTTAGAAACTCTGGGGCATACAGTATGGGAGGTATTGCTGTGGTGTCGTAGTATCACAGTTTAAGATTGAGGGGAAAAGGTTTTCAATCTGGAAATGTCTTTGCAGACGTGGCAGGTGCTCTCCAGTTTGATGTACCTGTTGTTCATGACGAGACCCTCATTGCTTTTCAAGATCACTATTCTTAGAGGTATATCAAGGAGTTAGTCTTCTATGTTAATATACAGTACGAACCGATGGTGTCGTGCCGAGTACATTCTGACATTTGTAATGAACAGTCTTGTCGGCAGTGATTGCCAGTCCTGCTTCAGCTGCTGTGTGGTTGAGGGGATAAAGCCACTATACTGGATGCTAGATGTGTGGTATCCTGTGCAAAGGCTTTGCGATTGGCTACTAACTTGACCTGACTGGCAGTCAGGGGTGTGTGTGTGTGTGTGTGTGTGTGTGTGTGTGTGTGTGTTTTTCCACCCATTTATTTTTGACAAAAGCCGTGTTGGCTGAAACCTCACTTTCAGACAGTCTTTTTGTTGTACCCATCTGCGACTCAGTATCGCTGTACAGTCAGTAGCTACTATCGTTTCTATAATATGTTTACATTCCATCCTGGTTTTCCCATAGTTTCATTAGCTCTGGTATCTAAGCTCATTGACAGTTTCCCTCTGAATTTTGCTTTTGGTAGCGTATTTGTAACTATCTCCTTCACAAATTTTCAGGTCTTGTTCTCTAGTCCCCATTTGGTTATGTCTGGAAGAGGAAAGTCTGTCCATTGACTTGTAGCCCTTTTGGAAGTTGACAAACGTTGCTTGTATGGCAAGGCTCTGTAAATCATTGTATGTGAGAATGTTTTTGAGTCTCAGCGTATGTTCTGCACATGAACTTGACTTCCCGAGTCCAGCTTAGTATTCTTCTCAATATTTTAGAAACTTATTTCTGGACAGTGATTGTTGTAACTTTATTTGGCTAAAATGGAATTCAGTGATGATTCTCAGGAACTGTTGGTTATATGGTATTCTTAGGTTTCAGCTTAGGTGGGTTTGGATTTTCACAATTTGTTGGTAGTTTCATTGCTTCAGTTGGCTAGAAGAGGTACTTGGTTAGAACAGGTACCAACACCTCAGCTGACATACAGATTGAGCTGGGGCACTGTTGTAAATATCAGACTTGCTCTTGAGAGGTGCCAGGTTCGTATCCCTGTCCGGTGATACAAATTTGCGATTTCTGTGGTTTCCTTAGATTGTGTAAAGTGAATGCCAGTATCTAGTCTTGGATGAGGACAAGGTCAAATTCTGATTTCCTTCCTTCCCCATCCTGTTGTATTCAAGTGTGTGGTCATAGTCAAGATTGTGCCCCATCTCTAATGACTCGTCATTGAAAGGACATTGCATCCTAATCTTCCTTCACCTAACACAGTTGCAAAATCTCACTTAAAGCTGTGGATGATATCACGAGGGAAGGTCTCACCTATACAGTGGTGTAGGTTACCATCCCAGGCATCACACATTGCAGCAGTTCATTCTAGTGAACCCTAAAATAAGTAAATAAATAAATAAATAAATAAATAAATAAATAAATACCTTCTTGTTAATCAATAACCCCTTGAAATAACTATAATTTTTGTCTAGCATAGCATAGCAGAAAAGTTATTTTACTGGTGTGCTAAAAGTTGCAGATTAAAGTCCCATTGAGTGTCAAGAGTATTTATCATGCATCTTTATTGAAGTGGCTGGCATTATTATTTTTATTCAGTTAATTGGTGTGTGTGTGTGTGTGTGTGTGTGTGTGTGTGTGTGTGTGTGTGTGTAGTTTCTTTATTTCTATTCGTTCACCACATAATTGCAATAGTGTATTAGGTTTTTTAGTAGCTCTCATTTTTTGTCCTTCATTCATTTTTCATTTGGAAACTATGCCCATATAATTTTAATTATTTTTATGTATTTACTTTGATTTATTTCTTCCTTCTTATCATTTATTTTCACCCTTACCGCAATCATCATTTCTATTACTCATTTTGCTTGACTTTTACTTTTGTTTATAAAACCTTCTTTCATTTAAATCTTCTTCTATGTTACTATGCCCATGGTGTGAGAAGAATTTATGCTTTTAATCTTTTGTAAAACGGTTCCCATTTTATAAAAATTTACATGTTGCAACAAGAATTAAATTTGACACCATTGTGTAGCAATATAAATAGATTATTTTCTCCTCTGGTTTTTAACCATTACATAATTATTTTTAACCTTTAAATATTTAGATAGATAAATAAAAATAATTAAAATTGCGTGGACAGATTCCAGATGAAAAAAGAATAAAAGGAATGATTTAAATGAAAGCAAATAAAAATATATTAATATGACTATTAAAATCAAGTGCCTAAGTGTTAAAAGTAAAATATATATATATATATATATATATTTATAAAATGCTCCATCACTTCTATTTCCAGTATAAAGAATGGATGAAATCCACCAGAAGCTCTCATCAGTTGTCCTTTTCTCAGCTGTCACCTCTTCTAGAATCCATTTGGCTTTTGTAACTCGCTGCTATCCGTGAGGGGACTGATGACCATAGATGTTAAGTCCCATAGTGCTCAGAGCCATTTTGCTATCCGTGACATTGTCTGGGACAGTTCATTTAAGATCATCTTTGTGAGGTGCAAAATACCAGAAGATTGGTGGTATTCCTTTGGATCCCACCAGACAGGTTGGAATTGTGGTAAATGATCTGCATCATTTCACCAAAGAGGAAATATTATTGTGCAATAATGCGCTTGGAAATGACAGTGGTAATTTATATTATTACTTACTTGTGTTAACATTTTTTGCAAACTACTCCTGTGTGTTATCCAAGTAATCCTTTAAACCTTTCTAATCAACTTGGGTGATTTAGTGTACAGTTTAATTCCTCGGTAGAAAATGCTGCATTGAGATTTGTGTTTATACTTTGTTGGTAGGTGAGATTTAGTCTCTCACTCCACAGTTATGGACAGAGCTGTTTGTGCAGTAGTTATCAACACTCTTTTTTTACCTACATGCACTCCATCGTAGTTAGAAACCCCCAATGTTCTGAATAGATCTTTACAGTGAGCTAGATCACTCTTGCGGCTCTTTTACGTATGTATATATTTTTTATGATTGTCTTCTCGCTCCCAGTGTGACTCCCAACAAAAAAAATGGATAATACAAAAGCTGTTTCAAAGAAATAAGTGTATATGTGAGTACTGTATAATTGGAATGTATTGGCTGTTACTGAAAACAAAAACTACTACCGTATTTACTCGAATCTAAGCCGCACTTTTTTTCCGGTTTTTGTAATCCAAAAAACCGCCTGCGGCTTAGAATCGAGTGCAAAGCAAGCGGAAGTTCTGAAAAATGTTGGTAGGTGCCGCCACGACTAACTTCTGCCATCGAATATATGTAGCGCTACACAGACATGCTCTGTAGGCACAAAGATAAATACTGGCGCCAAAACCTATGCGTCAGTAAATAAATTTAAAAAAAAAAAGGTGGAAGACGAGCTTTTTTTTCTCCGCCCCGAGTTTCGACCACTGCATTTTCGTACATTATCCAACGAAGTAAATACAAATTCCGTATTGTTCATCTTCGAATGTATTAGAATTTCAATGTACTACGGAAATCCGACTGGCAAGACTGTTTGGGATGTTTTTCAATATGGCCAACTCTACGTTCTGAATGACCTGATGAAATGTGAATCACAAGCAGTATTCTCTTCACCATTCACCATAAGAATAATACGAATATAAACATTTTGCCATGTGTTCTTCCGTGTTTGTTGCTATCTCATTTAAATCCTGTCTGCCTAATAAACTACGAAACTAGAGTGAGACAACAGCAAACGCGGAAGAATACACTTATCGTGTCTTGTTTATATTCGTATTATTCTTAGCCTAATAGTGATACAGTCAGAAATGAACCACGGCAACTGACTAGATTTTTAAATCTAAGATGACTCTAATTTCTGTGCAGAATTTGATGTACTAAAGAAGCGGCCGCAAAGATTTTCAAACGGAGAAAAATTTTCGCCTAACTCTCGTTCAGAACATGTTCTATCATACGCAGCCTATTATTTGGTTCTTGTTGATCATTCTCAAAGAAAGCAGCAGTGTAAGTAAACAACAAATAGCAGTCTCTTGACATTGCTTCGCTAATTAGACGATTCGCCTCTTTTTAGCTGTAAGCGGCGGTAGCGCGCACAAAAGCAGGCCATGCCGCGAACGGCGACAGGCCGTAAACACGCACTATCAGAATGCGACAAACAATGCATGACACAGTACAGTGATGCATTTTCAGCTTAGAGTGACGTAAACACCTATAACAGAGAAAACGGCACTTATCAGATCAAACAAAATAAGCAATCGATTCAAACCAGACGAAGCACGTGAAAAAGGAAGGGTACCCGTATAAATACAGACGGAGCGCCTGACGCATAGCAATGGCTACCTGGTAAAGCTTACGACTCGAACCAAACTACTGTAGCTGTATCGTCATTCATTCGACCTAAATTGTGTCTCATATTACAATGGACCAACTTTGTTTCGATTTGGAGGTGCGGCCTAAAACTTTTCTCTCCCCTTGAATTTCGAGTCTCAAATTTCAGGTGCGGCTTAGATTCGGGAAATCTTTTTTTCCTTTGTTTCAAGTCTCATTTTTCAGGTGCGGCTTAGATTCGAGTGTGGCTTAGATTCGGGTAAATACGGTATGCATGTAACATGCTGATAGGCATATTGCACTACCCGATCAAGTGTCCGGACACCCCTCTGTAATGCGCAGTGGTCCACTGGATATAGCAAGAGGTGGACTCTCCAGTGTAGGAGGAGGGAGAGAGTATCGTGTTTCTTGTAGACAAAGATTGATTGTATGAGCACGACAGTGCACCTTGTCGTAAAGTGGCACGTGTGAGGCAATATTTGGCAGACAATAACTTTCCTGAATTGGACTGCCCTCCCCAAAGTCATGACCTGAACCCTGTGGAACACCTTTGGGGTGAGTTAGAATGTCAGATTCGCTCCCGTCCCTAGCAATCAAAATCATTATCTTCTCTGGTTTTGGCTCTTGAGAAAGAATGGGGCTGACACACCTTCACAGATGTTGACACTTCGTTGAAACTGTCACCAGTAGAGTTGAGGCTGTATTTAAGGTGATGGGTGGGCACATCCCATATTAATGTTCAATAACAATTGTTCGGATATTTTGTATCAGATCAAGTACTGCAGTTGGTCGAGCTAATTGCTTGTTTTGTTACGTGTACTGTTGTTATAAAAGCCGCCGACAGAGTTATGTGTGTTTCGAAGTGTCAGAAATATATGTTCCAGTTTGAAAATAGAAATGATATCTGGAATAATAAAATTGTTGTTTTCAGGACCATGGGTATGACTTCAAAGCTGACATATGGTCTTTCGGCATTACAGCCATAGAGATGGCCACAGGAACCGCACCGTACCACAAATACCCTCCCATGAAGGTGAGTCAGTCTTGAATTCTGCAGTCCATATAAGACAAAGAATAAATTTTGAGATCAACAATACTTGTTAAGTGTGTTGTAAATTCTCTCTCTCTCTCTCTCTCTCTCTCTCTCTCTCTCTCTCTCTCTCTCTCTTGTCCGCCGCTCGTGGTCTCGCGGTAGCGTTCTTGCTTCCCGAGCACGGGGTCCCGGGTTCGATTCCTGGCGGGGTGAGGGATTTTCACCTGCCTCGAGATGACTGGGTGTTTGTGTTGTCCTCATCATTTCATCATCATCCAGGAAAGTGGCGAAATTGGACTGAGCAAAGATTGGGTAATTGTACGGGCGCTGATAACCACGCAGTTGAGTGCCCCACAAACCAAACATCATCACAATATCTCTCTCTCTCTCTCTCTCTCTCTCTCTCTCTCTCTCTCTCTCACACACACACACACACACACACACACACACACACACACACACGTTACCATGTTGGCGGATTGTAACTATTAAATCTATGCATTTTCATCTGCATTTAATGGTCTGGGTAGTGGAGATCATTTTATAGTGACTTTCCTGCAGTTAAGTTATTAAGAAGTGATATATTCGGATGTTATATGGCAGTGTATATCATCCGTTAACTGTGCCAATTTTGGGACCCAGTGTGGACTTGGTTTAACATTTCGTGGTATGTACTTGAGTTTACTTCTTGGTTTTTGTGTCTCCCCTGTGATTTATATGGAACAGTTTACATCCGGTTTGGTTGAGCACTACCCCGTATATAAAATCCACTGTGAGATAGTTAAGTAGTAGTAGCTTTTTCCCCTCCCCTACAACTTCTGATAACGAGACTACTGCCAATGATGATCTTTCCATAGATACTACTCAGAGGTATGATGATAGGAATTTTCTGCCCAAAAATTGATGTTTTCTCATCTCATAAATAGTGTTCTTATAATAGGTGATATAACCTTGCTGGTACTGTTGTAAAAGGTGTGCTTTTTAAAAGCTTAACATATGCAATATCCACTTCTCGTTTTTGGTTTCCTTCATCTTTTACATGGGTGGACACACAGTTTTACATTTTACAGTCGTCATCCTAGTATTATTATAGTTCCTCCTTACTGAGTGTTGTCTAATAACCATTGAGAAAATCTGTGGTGTTCCAATAGCTGTAATTCCTCTTTTGTCATTCCTTTTTGTATACTTACTGTTCAGATTACCATTACTTATAGTGAACCCCTTTACTGTACATGATATATGATCCTGTTATCTTACTTTGCATACGATGAGTCAGTCCCTTTGCCCGCCTCTTTTACTTTTTGACAAAAACCGATAGTATTACCACACATAATCGTACATATTTGCAGACAATGGGTATACGGGACTGATGGTTGCATTGCTTTGACACTTCTGTTTTATTACTACTTCCATTAGGTTACTGATGTTTTCGCAGTATGCAGGAATAACTGGTTAATTTCTGATTGTACAAATTACGTTTTAAAATGTAGATTTTAAATTAAGACTGTTTTCTTTTACTTATGTAAATTAACATGTAAGACTTGCTTCACTTAGACAATACTCTCTGACTTTTTACCATGTACGTATTACTCTTTTGTAATATATCTAAAAACAAAGATGATTTGACTTACCAAACGAAAGCGCTGGCACGTCGATAGACACACAAACAAACACAAAACATACACACAAAATTCTAGCTTTCGCAACCAACGGTTGCCTCGTCAGGAAAGAGGGAAGGAGAGGGAAAGACGAAAGGATTTGGGTTTTAAGGGAGAGGGTAAGGAGTCATTCCAATCCCGGGAGCGGAAAGACTTACCTTAGGGAGAAAAAAGGACGGGTATACACTCACGCGCGCGCGCACACACACACACACACACACACACACACACACACACACACACACACACATCCATCCACACATATACAGAATTAATGATATGAATATAATAGAGGGAAACATTCCACGTGGGAAAAATATATTTAAAAAGAAAGATGATGAGACTTAAGTCTCATCATCTTTCTTTTTAAATATATTTTTCACACATATACAGACATATGTCTGCTTGTGTCTGTATATGTGTGTGTGTGTGTGTGTGTGTGTGTGTGTGTGTGTGTGTGTGTGTGTGTGTGTGTGTTTGTGTGTGTTTGTTTTCTTAGTTAATGAGTGCTTTTGGCAGGTTCTGATGCTGACACTGCAGAACGATCCGCCGACACTGGACACGGGGGCAGAAGAGAAGGACCAGTACAAGGCGTACGGCAAAACGTTCCGCAAGATGATCGTCGATTGTCTGCAGAAGGACCCCTCCAAGAGGTACGTACTGCATTGTGACAGTCGTGTAAGCCGGTGGGTCGACGGGTGAATACTTGGCACGTAATTACTCAGAACTGAAAAATTGTTCCCCAATATTAGGTATGTTGTGACCATCCATATTCTGCTACAGAGTGGAATATGGACTCTGGAAACAACTGCTCTACGTCTGCTTTTCAGTGCCACAGGCACAACTTGAAGTTCTTTTCTTCCACTTCAGCAGAGAATTGAAATACCTGCCAGTGACGGTTCCCGTTCAGTTAAGAATTGGCCAGAATCTCGTCTGGCAATTGAGCCGAGTGGATCTGTCGATATGCACGGCATCTCAAGTTGTTCGTTCCTAGCATTAGGCAGCCTTGTGTGCGTGCGAAGCATAAGGGCTATTCAAATACAACCAAACACCTGCCATTATGCACAGTTTGTGGAACAGGTGGCCCCACGGTTGTCAAGTTTCTATTCTGTCACTGCTGTGATGGGGAATGGGGTAGTGCCACATAACAAGTGTACGCAGTTGCTGGGTTGTGACCTCATTTGTTGGCGGACTGGTCTAGTGCGTTCATCCAGCTGTAACCGTGGGGGCGAGCAAAGAGGAGCACAGGTGTGTGGTTTGTTTTGTGGTTGCCGAGGGTGCTGGAGAATGTGAAATTCCTTATTGCATGTCCACTCCGTATGGTGAACAATGCTTGTCCATAACGTGTGTGCACGAGTGACAGGAGATTCTCGGAAGGGCCCACTTTGCTGTGAGACTATCTTCACGCCGGACAAGCCTGTTCAGCCATTATCCCTGATCCCAGATTTGATGGCCTTTTCTGGAGAGGCTGACGAATCATGGAGGATGAAATTCATGTTCGGGTAGGTATACCATCATCGAAGACCACTTGCTTTACTGCAAAATTTGCATGCAGTGGATGTCATATCACCTAGCGGAGGGACAAAATAGGGACAGAATGGTGTCAAGCCAGTCATCTGCTGTGCTCCCACGAGGAAGAGGATGCGTTTCTGACCTGTATTGTCACTAAACAAAATGTGGTGCCACCTTTTCGAGCCTGACGGCAAATGGCAGAGATGATAGTGGAAGCATTCCACATTTCCCCTGTCAAAAAATTCCAAAGCCGTTCATACAAGTCATGACCCCCTTCTTTGACAGTAGGGGCTCGTTGCTCATAGAGTTCGTCGAGTGCAGAAACTGCAGTGCGTCCTAAAGTCAAAACACCCAAGAATTCTGTCAGACAGAATGATCCTTTTGTGCAATAATATCCATCTCTCTCCCAGTAGCGACTATCATCACCCAGTAGTATGCAGGAAATCTACGACAAGACTTGTTCTGGGTGCCACCTTACTGAAATCGGGAAATAGAGTGTGAACATTGTGTATTCTGCCAATCTGTCTGACTGCATTACGAGCTAAAATGGGGCAAGGTAGTGGCTAATGTTTACCCGATGTCACTTTTCATTACCACACAGGTCTCGCTATTACAGAGGTGTCAGCAGTGCTCACTCCGCCATTCCTGCTTAATGCATTTGTTATAGAATAGGACTGGTACGTAAACGCTCTCGGCACATGTGGTTGCGTTAGGAGTAGAATTTCTTTCATCACGTAACAAAGGTAACGTGATCTTGTCCACCTGCTCTGCCTACTGCTTTCTCCTTAGTGGCCGTGTGGCTCCATAGAAGCACCGATGTTCTGTCTTCCTCTGACCCACTCTTAGAGGTGAAGTATTATTCTTTGCACTCGTCTCGTGTAGACACCACCGTGATGTAAGTCCACTTCAGCAGTTTGGTTGGGAAACACTGCAACATCCTCTGTACAGCCTGGATCTTTCACCATTTGATTTTTCACATTTTTTGCCAACCTGAAGAAAGATAAATGTGAATAACTGCTTTAGTCAGATGAGGAAGTGCAAGAGTGGGTGCAGTTGTGGATCTGTCAGGTTCCAACTGCGTTCTTCGAAACAGGAATTGGTCATCTCGTATCCTAGTTGGATAAATGTCTCAACGCGTGTAGTGATTACTTTTGAATGGAACCATTCCGTGGTCCCGTTGTGTTGGGTGTTAGATTTTCCTTTGACTGCCTTTCATATTATTATTAATGCCCTTGCCAGCTTGCAGTTCACAGGGGTGGATGATGAGCGAAGCCTTGCTTTGGTGATGGTTGAAATGTTTCAGTGGATAGGAAGGTGAGGATTTTGCTGTAGGTTTTTGTACTTCCGTGCAAGTGGACTTTCCTGCCACAGAGATTGTGCTGGTATGTGGCTAAACATGGGTAGCCAGAAAGTAGGTGTCAGTCTGATTGTGCCCGTTACAATGTGCTCAGTATGGTTAAGTTGTGTGTCAACAAGTCTTGTGCTAGTACTATTCGTCAGAGCTGGGAGCAATATTCCGCAACAGTGCAAGTCGATCCTGGAGTTGAAGAACAGTGTGTCAGTGCATAGGATACCTATTTTGCATGACATTTTAGAAACTTCTTGGCGGATTAAAACTGCATGCCAGATGGAATCTAGAACGTGGAACTTTGCCTGCTGCAGGCGTGCTCTGTTGACTGACCATCCAGATTAGATTCATAACGTACTCTTAGAGCTATGCCTCTGTCAGTACGTCTTGTTCTACCTCCTATACTTAACAGAAGTTCTCCCACACAGCTTGAGGGTTTAGTACTCCTAGAAGAAAGGATTTTGTGGAGATGTGTTTTAGCCACAGCCTGGTGGTTTGTTTCCAGAATGAATGTCCATTCTGCAGTAGAAAGTGTGCTGTTTCGAAACTTCCTGGCAGGTTCCTGTTTTGAGTTCAGGCCTCGCACAGTTTTATCTGTCAGGAAGTTTCAACCAATTTTATCTACCAGGAAGTTTCAAAACTGTGCACAGCCCACTACAAATTGGCAGTAGTCATTCAGAATAAAACTTCCTCCAGGTGAGTAGCATGGTATTGCAGAGCCAGTTGAAAATAGTATGTTGCTGGAATTGTTTGCAGAGAATAAAGTTGTCTGCTAGTCCATCAAAACTACACTGAATTATCCCATTTGTAGATTGTTTAACAGCATATAAGCTTTCATTTAGATTGGAGGGGGGGGGGACACATCTACATACTCTAGTGTAAGATGATCCCATTGTTTATAAGAGGCTCCCTGAGAAATTTTTTTAGAGGTATTCTGGCTGAGCAAAATTACATACCGCTTTATTGATATAAACTATATGCCTAAACATGTTAACATTGTACCCACTCCAAACTTATGCCATTTATTGATAGTCTACATTTGGGTAATACAAGGAGAAATATAATAATTAAAAAGAAAGGTTTATTATCTTCATATTTCTGTTTTGCTTATTTTCTAAGCCAGTCACAATTTCCGAACTAGTGGGACCTAACAGCACAGCTTAAATTGCTGCGAATGAAACAGGCGTTGACAGAATTTATAATTTTGGCTTGGTATTTGGCTATTTCTTTTGAGTATACCGTAATTTTCAGGGTTGTGGTTAGAGTAGCACCTGAGAACACAGCTTTTTCTGAATATGTTGTGAATTTTGCATGTATATTGACACGAGACAATATTCCTTCATCTCTTGCTTCCAAACATATCTACTTGCTGCTCTCTCATTGGCTGCATAGAACACAGGGTGTTTATGCCCATAGACAAATGGGGAAAAACCTGGGAATTTTTGCGTCTGGGAGAAAACGGGGGAAAAAACCAGAGAATTTTAGAATTACAGGAATTTTCCATTGTTTCAGTTTTCAGTTAAATTTTTGTAATTTTGACTGGTAAAAACTGGTATTCTAACAAAGAATATTACTGTCCCACTACTACAGAATAGTACAGAAATGAGACCATCACCAAAATAAATCTGAAGTTGCAAGCAAAATGCCCTATTTACAGCAACAAAACACTGTAACACAATAGTCTTCCAACTGCACAATGTATCAAAGGCCTTATGACAAAGACTATGCAATACTTCGTAACAACAAACTGCTTCCAATGAGTGTGACGTCACAACTGTTTACATTAGTTCCGTTTGAGCAGTTGCAAGCAGGCTCACATGCATGTGCATGTGCATGTGCAGAGCTGAAGTCGCATGTGGGCAGTACAGCACCCCCACCCTCCTCCAAATTTCGAGTGCCAGTTTTTGGGTGTGGCTTACATCCAAGTACCTTACTTTTTTATTATTGAATTTTGAGTACCATTTTTCAGGTGTGGTTTAGATTTGCGTGAATACAGTATGGTTGATTGTGGGTGGAGGAATAGTGAACAGAAAATTACGTCATGTTGCCAACTGTGGGAAACTATACTGTGTACTTTGGCTTCGTACGTCCGTCTACCATGATTAAACTGCAATTTTCCTGAATCCTTTTGAATTGACCTCAAAATTGGACAAATACACGACGACGGTATACAT
Source organism: Schistocerca cancellata (assembly GCF_023864275.1). NCBI lineage: Eukaryota > Metazoa > Arthropoda > Insecta > Orthoptera > Acrididae > Schistocerca > Schistocerca cancellata. Next base: position 33,794,121 of record NC_064636.1, read on the forward strand.
TTCCGCAGGAGATGGTAAAAGTCTAGAAAGGTCAGTGGCCTGCAACAATGTTGTCAATGCTCACTGTGATGTATGACAGGAACAGAAGGGTGTGTGTTGGCTGCTGTTTCTATGCAGCAGTGAGAGAGTGGTAGGCAGATGATATGTTTGGAAGCGAGACATTGTAACATTCTCACATCAGCAGAGAAGCGAAATCCAATATGTATTCAGTAAAAAACAGCTCCATTCTCAGGTTCCATCTTAAGTACAACATCAGATATTGCAATGTATTTGGAAGAAATGGTGAATATTTGTGACAGTGAAGATATAAATTTCACAACTGTGCTATGAGGATGATGCTGATGGTAGTGGTACCGCATATGACAGGCACAGTGAGCAGAATAGGTAATAAAGATGGAAATTAATGTAAACCATGTCTTTTTATTTTATTTTTCTTGTATAATCAAAATGTAGACAATCAATAACTGGCCTAATTTTAAAATAGGTATAATGCTAATGATTTAGGCAGATACTAAATGTCTCTAAAACAGTGTAGTTTTGGTTAGTCAGAATGTGTCAAATAATTTTTTTCTCAAGGGCCCTCTTAAAAAAAGGGGTTCATCTTATATTCAGGGTTCCCTTATACTCTAGTAAATATGGTATACCACTAAATGTACCTACAAAAATATACCATGTGACATGCAATTCAGGAGATATGATGCCATAAACACATGAAAACGTTTTTGCCTAAAATGGAGTGCAAATAACCCAGTTTATATTAGTGTTACATACTGGGAGCACTTACCACTTCCAACAAACTTTAAGCATAATTTGAAATGTTTCCTAAACTTTTCTCGTTTTTGAAGACAAATATTAAACACATTAATTCATTTGTAAAGTAATCAGACATTTGAAGCTGTTTTATACATGAGTTCAGTTCTTTAAGGAACCCGAGGTTAACTAATATTAATCTATTACAGAGCATAAAAACATTCACTTTGGCAACAATAGTTTAATCTGAGAGTATAATAAAATTCTGCATTTTTTGAATGATGAGTTTGTAAAAAAATTTTATTAGGTTCATATGTTATGTACTCTGTCATTGTACAGTGCATGGCTGAAGGTACTCTTCCTGATATTAGCAATCCCCTGTCTTATTCCATTCACATACAACCTGCCCCTAAAAAGTTTGGTGAATCGTCTCGGAAAACAAAGGAAACAAAAGTTTCAAATGAAATACCTTTACTGGCTATCAATCACCATTAGCCATCCACACTACTGACATCAGTTTAAAGCTGTTGGAAATTGCCAGCAAACACTTATTGTGGAATTACTCGAAGTGGTGCATTGTTTTATATACGCTACGTCTGTACAGTGTAAGCCTTTCACGCCTTATTTACGGGCGGGGAAACAAGATGGAGTCTACCGTGGGCAAATTTGTAGAATAGGATGGGTTTTGGACAACTTCACAACTGATATCAGATGTGTGTTGTGGCTAATGGTGATTGCTTCAAAGACCGTGAAAGGTGTTTTCCTTATAGCTCTAGTTTCCTTTATTTTCTGAGACCATTCACTGAACATTCCAGACATGTCTTCTATTAAGCAAGAGGGGGAAATCTGTCCGCATGTCTCTGTAGGTGCCCAAATTTCTTATATATTATTTCCATTATCTGTACGTGAAATATGATGGTCGTTGCACAATGACTGCACAGTCTTCATTGTCTACAGTTTCTTTAAATCTAGCAGACAAGAGTTTTGTGAAAACTTCTGGTATAACTCTATTCAACCCATTGCACTTTCTATAAATTGGATATCATTTGTGATTGATCACTTCCAAATCTGTTGTCTCAAGTGAAAAGTGTTCTGTTCACCCCAACCTAAATTATACACAATAAAAGGTGTTTCTGATGTAATATAACAAGAGACTTTCAGCCACTACACAAAATTGCTTGGAATTATCTGACCTTTTTTATATCACTATTTTTACTTACACTCGGTTACGAGCTATTTTCATGTGTTCCAAATGTACATATTTGCCAGCTTTACTGACACTTATCAAAGTCAGAACGAATTCTTATACATAGTGAGTTAACAGCTTCTTGTCCTACAAACCCCAATATGAGAACTCGGCACATCTCAGGCCATTAACTGTGAAATGTTTTTCTTCGGTCTATATTTCTTTCAGGATTGCCTTGTGGAATTAGAGACTGGGAAAAAAGAAATAACCTTGAAATAAATGTTATACTGTAAATCCCCTTTTTAATGAATCACTGGATACCCAAATTATTTTCCTTAAATACGAGATACAGTAAAACCCCGTTTTAGTGTGTCAGTGGGGACCCAAATATTTTTTTCTTAAATAGGGATTTTTCTTAAGTGGGGATTTTGCCTAGGTACACGGAAGGTGTTACCCTGAATCGTAATTAAAGCATCTTTAGGTGATGTAAGAGCTATTTAATCACCAACTTGGCAATGGTATGCTACAAATTTAAATGCACCATACACATAGATTCAGTACGCATTCTTTACTTTTAAAAAAAATCGAGAAGAGTTGTTTGGTTTCTGCTTCCAGTATACTGTAATGACAGAAGTTATCACTGCAATTGGTCGATGTTTTTTGTAATTGACTCATGTACATGAAATGATGAAAGTAATTGTTGACAGTATCCGGCTGTTGTACATTAGTAGTGCCCTCCTCCTTCTTCGTGATTGTTGCCACCACCACTTCCTACTTCACAGTGTTCTTTTACTAGAATTTCACACATCTCACTCATTCATCTCGGGTGTAGAAGTCAAAACTTAATCGTCACAAAAAACAGTCCTGGAATGTCACATTTTCAGGATCATCTATGATTCTACCCCATTCTTCTTGAGGAACTATGTCATCTTCATGAGCAGCTGATGTACCACAACAAGCCTTTGCAAAACAGTGTAACAGTGTCTGCTGCATTACACGATTCCGTGCAGCAACAAATGTGCATGGCGTATAAAACACTAAACCTCATCACTTCCTCCATCTCGAGGAATGTAATTGATTTGTGGACGAGTGACACCCTGTAAACAGAGTGTATTATGCAGATGAAACATGACGTTAATTTCTCAGAAATGATGTTTCCTTTGGATGCTCAAGGTATTGGTCAATCATAAGTCATATTTTCCTAGCTGCTGCACCCATTTTACCATCTAAACACTTAAGAAAGCTTGTAAAGATTTCTTTCTCATCTAGGCATTTCTGTTGTATTCATAAGTACAAGGTAATGTCTTAATGTTTTTAAAATACCTGGGAGCTTTAAATTTCCCTATATTCAGTGGCGGTAACTCCCATCACAATCTATGCACAATAGTGCAATCATTCTTTCTTTACTTTTCGTATGTCGATGGTATTTTTCTCCCTTAAGAGAATAAGTTTTTTGCAGGAAATAAATTGTAAAAAATGCCTGTTTTATCTCTGTTAAAAATGTTGCTGGGCTCATAACCCTTATTAATTATAGCAATGTACGTTTTTTTTTTTTTCCCCCCAGTAGTTTACTCTTTCCACATCCACAGCCTCACACTCTCCAGTTACACTCTGAAATGAAAGATTGTGACGTTTCTTGAAACGGTCTAACCATCCGTCTGATGCACTGACATTTTTGATGCTGATCTTCAGGACGATTTCTCGAGCTTTCTCGTGCAGAATTGTTCTGCTTATATGAATGGTGCCACTTCTCATCCCTTGAAACCATATTAAAAGAATAGATTCCATGCCACTGAACGTCGACATATGAGTGTTCTTTTGCAGCCATAGGAATCGGAAGCTTTGGCTTCCTTGTTTTTGAGAATGTTGCGCAGTGTAGACGGTGCCAAATCACACTTTTTCACCATGTCTGATGGTTTTATGTTAAGATTTTCTTAGACATCCTGGCTGATAGTCAGCTTTTGCTCAATCGTAAGCTTCCTATGTTCACATGCCATAATTCCACAAATCTGTAAAACTTTAAAATTCGCCTACAGCAAAGACAACACTTCACGGCTCGTGTTTCATGCGACTGTGACATCAGATCACATTACTAGAATCACATAGTAGACAGGACGAAAATTGCTTTCAGATTTGTTAAACGCTTTTTCTGGGATCACTACAATGGAATTTGATCTAGATAAGTGTTTTCTGGAAGAATCGATTACCATTTACTGCCGTCACATGACAAGAAGTGCAGCCAGTGTAAAACTGTAATAAGTCATAAACTCACTTGGAGATGTTAGGAATTGCATAAAAACTGGATTTTAATGTGCGGAATGTTTCATGTTTATTCCTTAAAAAGCGGACTTTTTCTTAAAGCCCAATTTGTTAAAAGCGGAGGAGAATAACATTGCTCTTAGGGGAGTTTCGCTGGGACGGACAGAAGTATTTCTTAAAAGTGGGTTTGTTAATTCGGGGTTTTACTTATTTTAGTCGATCCCCAAATGGAGTTTGTGGCCTTTGCCACTCTTTTCACATTTTAATTTTTTTGTGCCAGACAACAAAGAATTCAATGTGGCGAACCACAAAACACACAGAGCACTACTTCCTTGCATTTTTCTCTTTGTTTCCCCAAGTTGTGTGTTCAATCACATGTCAGATTCCAGAAGTCCTAAATTGAACTGGAACACGTGAAGTGGCTGTGTTAGGTACGAAGGACATCCTCCCCTTCTCGGTTCAGAAGGAGCAGATGATCGAGCAAAATACACCATTGCCACCACCCTTCTGAAATGGAGCAATGGAATATTTTAATTTGTGAGGCAGCTAGAAGACATGGGGATTGACTAGTGATACATCTGTTGCATTGGTGAACAACGGAAAGTAGTGTTTTTCAGACAGTACTTCTGCGCAATCCAGTCCATCATGTCCACGCCTCCCATTTGCTTGTATTCTGCCATCGTTCTTTGCTGTGGAACTTGTGTTTCTTGATTGTCAGCTTTGCGCAATTTCTTTACTGTGCGCACTACTGTGTGCACTGTCTCATGGTTTGACAAGAGTTTTACATAATTTTTATCTTTCCATATTATTGCCATGACCTCCATGTTCTTGTCAAAGCTATAGTCTTTCCTTCACGTTTGTTTCTTTCTCATGGTGTTCTCACTTTCTATGCGCCAGTTATTCATTCCGTTCATTCCGTTCATTTGGGCAGTTCCAGTCACCCTTATTCATTTCTGAGAGCTCATTCGTCAAACGGAAACTCGTGGAAAAGTTGTCAAAATAGATTTTGTGACGTTCGGGAGATTCCAAAACGGAAATGTTCTGTACAACTGACCTGTCAAGTCCCAAAACTGTAACCTCACTCGAATCCTTCAATTTTACTTCATAGACTGACATACAATAACAGTAACCACTTTGGGAACAGCGTACGGTCCACTCTTCAAATCCGAATCTCTCAGATTTTCCGCAGATGAGTTCTTTTAGTTAATGGCATCGGTAATATCAAACCGTTTGCTCATCAGTGCAGAGGCTATCAGGGGGGAGGAAAAAAAAAGTTTATTCAGCAAGTCCATCAAGGGACAAACTTCAAAAAGTTTCTCTCTTTAGCTGCGATTCTGATCAGATGTTCATAATTGAAGTGAAGGTGGCAGTAGATTTCCAGGTATCTGTTGGGCTCATACGTTGCATGCATCTTATGTCGATGCACTCATCTTCATTCCAATATAACTGTTCTTGTGGAAGTACATGGTATCCAGTAAAGAGCAGTAAACCTAAGAACTGTTTTGTGTGTTCATTGAATAATTCAAACTTACAATTATTCTTCTGAGTAGCATATCAGTCCCTTTCACTGGCAATCAATGAAGCTGCATCTTCTGTTGTCCGGTTTGAAGTGATATTAACTTCGATTTTCTTCTTGCAGTGGCTCGCATTTCCCTCATCCTTCCATTCTTCATTATAATGAACATACGAGGTACCTGGCGCATCAGCCAGTAGAATGTCTTCCAGTATATTTTCGTCAATATCGTCACAGTCGAATGTGTCATCTACACGATCTGTCGGTAGCTCGACAATATCTGCGGCCTCATTCATTTCACCCTCATCACCAGAAGCGGCCGTGGAGGTGGGGGTCATTTAAAATTTCGTCTATTTCCCTTACAGAAAGTGCTTTATAATGTCTCTATAGTGCCTGGGAGAAAAGAAAAACAAAATGAGGATAGAAATTCAGAAAGTCTTTGCAGGAAAATAAGTTGTGGAAATAAGTAAACATCTACTAAAACCATTAAGGAACATGCCAGCATAGTTGCTGCAGAATAACGTGCCTGGAAGATGTGCAATCAGCGCAGTGCAGAGAGCAGCGGTGGTGGAGCTTGCAGACGAGCACTGCAGGGGAAATGAGCACTGGAGAGGGAAGTGCCATTATAAACTGAAGCCGGTGCTCCAATTTTTTGTAAATATTAAGTTGGCCCCTTCCACATCCACACTTGCATGGTGACCATTGCAAAAGATCTTTCACCTCTGCTTTGATTAGTATCTAAAGAGTTCTGCCAGAAATGCAAAGATTTATTTTCACCTAGCTTGTTAAGTATTTGTAACTTTCAGAGAAGCCACAATTAACAAAATATTCCAAGTTGTTATGCTGTGGTTTAAGGGATTTCACTTCAAAACCCGACATTTCGTCCCCATCTGCGGAGGACATTTTCGAGGGGGATCGTAGCTTTGTTGAACGTCAGATTCACATCCTGGCTCGGTACTGACTACAGCAAAATTCCGCTTCTGTGCAGTGGCGTGAAGTGTCTTTTGAATATGCGAGCACAGCTGGGGTTGTTGTCGACTGCAGTCATTCGCCGTTACTATCGTCCCGTGGTGGAAGACTGCTACACATCTTCTTCAGCACTGGAATCCAGATTTCATTCAGTTTCACCCCCTCCTACTTCGTATTAAAATTGCTGGGATGTTGCACAATCTCTATGAACTCTCTGTATAGCCTTTGGCACGGCACGTGTGCCACGTACCTCACTCGGGCAAATTATGTGTAAGAACACTGCGTGCAAGTTTTCTCAGAATAAAAACTGGACTCGGTAAAACATTTTGTATACCTGCTAGTTTTAATCTTCTGTAATGAGATTTTTAAAAATAGATAAAACAGGGGTTCATCGTTTCAAAGAAATATCACAAATTTACTGCCTTCAGTTACAAAGCTATGATTTTTCAAAAATGGTTTAAAACAGCAGTTCAGCTGCCCCATCCAGGGTAACTGAGGCCAGTCTCGAATGTGTTAACCCTTTGCAATCCAACTTTTCTACTCAGTGCATTGTCCCCGACTCTTGTTTATAGTACAGTAGAGGAGTAATACACACACTGTATTGAGGAGATTGTAATGTCGTCCTCTTTTCTTATAGGCCAACAGCGAGTGAGCTGCTGAAGCACCCGTTCTTCAAAAAGGCCAAGGACAGGAAGTATTTGCAGTCCACTTTGGTTGCTATTGGTCCCAGCCTGGAGACGAGGGTGCAGAAGGTAAGGCTAGTGGCAAACGTAATCACTTTTCTAGTGCTCGGTATAGGGTAAACACTGTGAAGAGCAGGGCTTAAATACAACAAATTTATTTCTATGATCATGTTTTGTGGCTAAGATCTGAACTGCTCTGTATAGTTTCAGCGGTATTCTGTATGAGAATGTGTACTCGAGTACTTTTATAACATCTTCCATAAAGGTGTGTTCACATAGTCTATACACCGATGTGTGATCACAATGCTGTTGTCAACATAGCTGCAATATTGTGGCAGTGCAGATGCAGGAGGATGTTGGAGCTACTTTCCAATGTATGGTCGAAGTCTTGTCTGTTTTGTCCACTGAGGGTGGAGAATATTTTGTGTGTCTGTTGCCACACTGACACCTCTGCAGTGCCAGATTGTGTAATCTGAGTGGGGAGTTTGGAGTTTAGCATGTGTACACATCTATGTTGTCTACAAGAATTTAGAGATGAGTAAAAAGTGAGGACTATGGAGCATGGAAAGTAATACATAAAAGGTACATACAAGTAAGTTATAAAACCTCCATTGCCCCCCCTTTCCCTGCCCGCACCATCACAAACTGATAGCACAGAAAATGTATTTGAATTACTCCTTGGCGTCGTTTCTCTGCCACTGTACACATTTTTGAGAAAGTTGATGCCAAGATTCTGTGGCTGGTGCGAATGCTTCAGTAGTAGTCTGGTTACGTCAATGGAAATTTCACATCTGTCTTTCATCAGTTTTCACAATTAGTGAAAAGGAACTCCCCTTCGTGCTATCTCGCACATCAGTGTTGCCTGGCAACATGTGCCATGTGCACGGTCTTGTAGTTGTCTGCCAACATTTGTGGCATGCACCTGGAGTATGCTGTTTTTAAGTATAAAAAACAGTCCTCTTGTCTCACCACTGCCATTAGAGTTGTGTGTGCTGTTTAGTGCTGTAATGTCTGTCATGCAGTCACAACAAGTGCACGCACATTTCCCCGTTTCCAGTCCTGAGAGGAAAAAGTCAGAGGTGTTAAAACTTCAGTGCACCTTGTACAAGGACGACAGTCTGAAATATAGGGTGTGCCCAATGCTATCGTTGTGTAAGGTGATCATCTGTGTTGTGAACCATAATTGTATTCTCCATAGATTCTTAAAACTTCTAAACTATTTGGAAGCTTCATCACATGTTTGTGTGTTCATGGGTGGCTCTTTGCCAACTGTATGTGTTTTTATTGTAATCTTATTATACATACTTCCCACGTACCATTATTCTGGTTGTTGGTGTATTACATTTGTGTAATTCATAGTTCTCTCGTACTGTGCTGGTGAACCATAGTAATGTATTAATATAAATGTTTGACTGTTCCAAGAAGATTGTTTTGTTTTATTGCATTCCTGCTTGTAAGTTGTGTGTAGAATATTTACTTTATTCTCATCATTTCCTACGTAATATATGGCTGGGAAAGAAGCAATGCCTCTACGAAATTTGTATTTGCTGGTGCTGTTTTGTTTTTATCCTCGATTGTAGTTTCCATTTTTGTGGACACTCGCAGTAAAGTTTGATAAATTGTAAAAAAAAAAAAAAAAAATCTTTTGCACTAAACATATGTGGCAAAGCAACAACACAATGTGCCATATTGTCAAATTTTCCGTCAACGAAAATTTCTGTCAAATGCGTCAGATGTCCTCTGTTTGACAAATGTGCCAGACACAGTGCACCGTCAAATATGTGGCAAAAATAATAAAATTTGACAAATGGTTTGATCATGTGCGGGTGCTGTAAACCAGCTGAAGAAATAGGCTGACACTGAGTGTGGCCTTTATGACGAGGCCTATGCAAACGCAAAGTTTCTGGGATGGCAGAATTAAGGAATCAATTTAAATAAATATTTCAGAAAACTTAATAAACAAGGGCGGAAGCTTCAGTTGAAGCAATTTATGAAGACTGTGCAGTCCATTTCGTGCACCAGAGTTTGGAAATGCAGAGAGAATGTGCGTTTCACGGCATATCAGTGCGGGCTCTGAAAAAGAAGGGCATCGAAAGGCGTAGTGCGAATCGAGAATTGAACGTACAGTAAACTGTAAATAGTGGCACGAGACTGACCACAATTTACAGTCTGGTTGGAATGCAGGCAACGAAAACACGCAACAGGCCACATTTCAGTTCCATACCAGTCTATGCTAAAGATTAATATCTTCAGAAAAGACTTCCTTTATATTTGATGTTAGCAAATTTCACATCTTCTGAAACACTTTTCTTGCCATTGCCAGTCTAAATTTTGCAACTTCTCTGCTTTGGCTGTCATCAGCTATTTTACAGACCAAATATCAAACTCCTCTCTACTTTGTGTCTCGTTTCCCCGGAGTAACTGCCTCGGCATTGCTTTTGTTGAAGTTCGTGTCTCCTCAGCCCGAGACACTGTCCATTTCGTTCAACTGCTGGTCTGAGTCTTCTGTGTCTCTGACAATAATACAATGTCATCAGCAAATCTCAGACTTTTTATTTCTTCTCCCCAAGCTGTAATTTCTTCTACAAAGTTTTCTTTGCTACTTGCCCAACATATAGGTTGAATAACATCAGGGATAGGCTACAATAGTCCTGTCTCAATCCCTTCTTTACCAATGCTTTCCTTTCGTGCCTCTCGACTCTTGTAAGTTGTGTCTGGTGCGTCTGACATCTGATTATAGCTCGCAGTCACCTACCGTCACCTTTATATTTGTACTGCGAGTTCACAGGTGGCTGGTCATAATGTGATTCTGGCATATAAATCATCTGGTTCAATGGTCAATCACTGAAGTAATTGCTTCAGCTTGACAAGAATTTAGTTTTTTCAATTTACACTGTGTGTGATACATTTTGGGAAACAAATCCATTTAATAATGTTTATCTTCATCTACATTTACATCTGCACAGTTACCCTGCAATTCATAATTAAGTGCCTGGCAGAGGGTTCATCAAACCACTCTCGAGCAGCACACACGAAAAGCAAATATTTCAGTCTTTCTGTGGGAGTTCAGAGTGCTCTTATTTTAGTAAGATTTCTCCTTGTGGAGGTTGGTGGGTGCCAACAAAGTATTCTCACCCTCTGAGGAGAAACTTGGTAATTGAAATTTCACGATGAGGTCCTGCCGCAACAAAATGAGCTTTGTGTCAGTGACTGCCTCCACAATTTGTGTATTGTATCCGTTTGACTCTCTCCCATATTTTGCGATAATAGGAAATAAGCTACCCTCCTTCAAACTTTTTCAGTGAATTCTGTCAATCCTTTTTGATGTGTCTCTCTCACCGCAAAGCAGTATTCCAGAAGGTGGACAACTGTAGTCTCTATTGTAGAGCTGTTACATATTCTCAGTGTTCAGCCAATAAATCGGTCTGTGGTTTGAGTTCCTCACAACATTATCTGTGTCATTGTTAGAGTTTAATTTATTCGTAATTGTAATTCCTAAGTATTTAGTTGGGTTTACTGATTTTACATTTGTGTTGTTTATTATGTAACTAAAACTTAGTGGATCCTTTTAAGTGTTTGTGTGGATGACTTCACTTTTCACTATTTAGAGCCCATTTTTGCACCATACAGATCTTGACTAAATCATTTTGCAATTTGTTTTGGTCATCTGATGACTTTACAAGACCATAAATGACAGCATCATATGCAGACAGTCAAAGAGGGGTTCTCAGATTCTTTCCGTAAATTGTTTATGTAGATCAGGAACAACGGTGGGCCTGTAATACTTCATTGGGGAATGTCAGATATTACTTCTGTTTTACTCAATGACTTTCTGTCCGTTACTATGTACTGTGATATTCCTGACAGGAAGTCGTGAATCCAGTCACACATCTGAGACGGTACTCCATAGGTGCGCAATTTAATTGGAAATTACTTGTGAGAAACTTTGTCAAAAGCCTTCTGGGAGTCTAAAAATATAATCGATTTGACGTTCCTTGTCAATAGCATTGATTACTTCGTGAGAATAAACAACTAGTTGTTTCAGAAGAGCAATATTTTCTGAATCCATGTTGGCTGTGTGTCAATAAACTGTTTTCTTTGAGGAGATTCATTATGTTAAAGCACAGTATACAGGGTGCGACAATAAAGTAATGAGACTGATGTAGAAAAAAAAATGTTGCTTACCGTTTTAGTCAAGTTTAGTGTTGTCTCCTTCAAAGTAGTTCCCTTCTGATTCCACACACTTTTTCCAGCACTTCTGCCATTGATGGTAACATTTCTGGAACTCATCTTTTGCAATATCCTCCAAGATCCTTGTCACAGCTTTTTGGACATCTTGCGTTGTTTGAAAATGGTGTCCCTTGACTGCCGTTTTGACTCTTGGAAATAGAAAAAAGTCGCATGGATCAATATCTGGTGAATAAGGTGGCTGTGGTAGTACTGAAATTTGTTTTGAGGTTAAAAATTGCTGTTGTGGTGTCAGATTTTTGGGGACCATTTTTGCACAAATCTTTCTCATACCAAGATCTTCAATAATTATTATTAGACGAACCGTTTCTTGGTTGATGTTCAGTTCTTGTGCAGTCATTTTCACGGATATTCGTCGATCAGATCATACGAGTTCACACACCCTGGCCAAGTTGACATCCGTCTGTGAGGTCGATGGTCGTCCACTGTGGTCTTCATCTTCAACATTCGTTGTGCCTTCACTAAACATTTTATGCCAACGAAAAACTTGAGCTCTTGACATGACCTCTCCAAAAGCCTTCTGAAGCTTACCGTAAGTTGTCGGCCCATTTTCACCCAATTTAACGCAAAAAAAAATGGCATACCATTGCACAATATTATGCGGTTCCATTTGCGTGACGAGAGACACGGATGCATCTTAACTTATTACAGCACAACTCACGACTGAGCAGTTGCATCGATGTGCCGCTTGTACTAGAAGCAGCTTATAGACAGAGGTCAAAGATATTGTGCCTACGCAAGCCTGCAGGGTTGTCACATCTTGCAAAGAAAATAAGTCTCATTACTTTGTCACACCTTGTATGTTCCAAAATCCTACTGCAAATCAACATTAGTGATATGGGTCTGTAAGTCAGAGGATTACTCCCATATCCTGTCTGAGCCATTTGTTTGACTTTTCGCAACTTTAACGTCGTTGGGTATGGATCTTTCTACAATTGAGCTGTCAGGGTACGGATATTTCTACAAATGAGCTGTCATATGTGATTGCTAAGTATGAAGCTATGTATCAGCATACCCTAAAAGGAATGTGATTGGTATACAGTCTGGACCAAAAGTCTTGCCTCGCCTTTGTTTTAAGCTACTTTGCTACACTGGAAATATCTACTGCTAAGGTACTCATGTTAGCAGCTGTTCTTGATTCAAATTTTGGAATATTTCCTTTGTCATCTTTTATGAAGTAATTTTCGAAAACGGTGCTTAATTACTCTGCTTTAGTGGCACTGTCATCAAGAAAATCACTATTGTTATTGTGCATCTGGCCACTGGTGTATTTTATGTACAACCAGAATCTCTTTGGGTTTTCTGCCAGTTTTTGAGACAGAGTTCCTTTGTGGAAACTATTTCGAGCGTATTGCATTGAAGTTTGTGCTAAATTTCAATCTTCTGTTTAACTTTCAGAATGTTGGGGATTTTGTGTACTTTCAAATTTGGCATGCTTTTTCTTTGCTACTGCAATAGTGTTCTGAGCTGTTTAGTGTAGAGATATTGGTACTATTTCTTTGAATTCAAACCACATCTGCTCGTTGCGCACATAGTCAAATTGGAAGGACTGGAGAGTGCCTCTTAGGAAGGTCTTGAGCAGAATTTTTACCTGATTTTTTTTTTTTTTTTTTTTTAATAGATGTATTTTGCATTTGGATGTCACGGGAGTCAGTCTGGGTACAACCACCATTATGGTCACTGATCCCTGTATATGTAATGATGCTCCTTATTTGGTCAAGCTTATTTGTTGGTAAGAGCTCAAGTATATTTTTGCAACCATTTACAGTTTGAGTGGGCTTTTGAATTAGTTGTTCAAAATAGTTTACTGAGACGGCATTCAGTATGATTTTGGGGATCTTTAATGCCTATCACCGGCTTTAAACTTGTATTGCTGCCAGCATATTGAGGGCAGCTTGAAATTACTATGAACTGAAACTGTGTGAATTATGTGAGGTGGGGTACCTATTTGAAATGAGAATCAAGTTTCTTTGGACTGTTAGGAAACCGTATCATTGGAGCCAGGGGGATGGGGCATTGGTAAAAGGGGTCTAGTGAAGCAGTGGATACAACCCGTTGGCTTTGACCAATGACGTCAGAATTAACCAGAGAGCATTTATTACACTGATGAGAGCTGACAAGACTGTTCAGAAACAAAGGAATGTGAGAGATGAAAGTATAGTTGACATACATCAAGGCAAGTAATATTTTCACGTTAAGGATATCGCGTGTTTGTATCGTATTAGTTCTGTGGAAAATGAAGGGAAAAAATGGATGGAAATGTTGGTAGCATAGAATACTCACATCACATATATGTGGGTTGTATCTTGAACCTCATTCCAACTATTTTGGTTAACTGCAGTATGGGATAAAAGTATAGTGTATGTCGATTTCTTCGTTTTTGTTAGCATTAATATCCTGTTGTTCAGTTGAACTATATAGATCAACTGAAGCATGGGATACAGATTTCTTTCGCCTCCGCTACCACTAATAGTCTGTTCTTACGTAGATAGTAGTACTATCGATGGCAGAAGGAGCTACATATATAATATTTGTATCCCATACTTCCGTTGACCTGTATACATGTACACTGCTAACGAAAACGTGGAAATGGTGTACGTTAAATTTGTAACCTGTACCTCAGCTGAACTACGCGAAGAGGCAATAAAATGACATATATAAAATTTGTATCCAGTTCTACACTATGGGGTACAGCTTTTTTTCCCCTTTTTTTTTTTTATTTTTATTTCACCCTCGATGCTAATAGTATCGACTGAAAGTTATAGTTTTGATCACATCAGTGACAATAATATCCCATTCTTTAGTTGAGCTATATATTTATACACAACATTAGTATCCTGCTCTCCAGTTGACATATATAGGTAAATCTCACCAATGTTACATATGTCGTTCATTTCGAATAGGTGGTGTCAGTGTAAAGGTCAACTGAAGGATGGGATACAAATTTTAGTTGTTTGGCGTTTAGCCTTCAATATCGCTCGTACAGGTCTGAAAATATCGGTACTGTTACCAGTGCTGAGAAACAAAAGAACGAAAGCTGCAAAATTTCTATTACGTACGAAAACATATGTAATGGTGTAATACAACAATGAAATGTGTCAAAATAATCAAAATACAGTAAAAGAAAAAATGGAGAACTGAACTTACCACACGGGAACTTCTTAAAAGAATCGAAGCTCGCCTAGAAAGCCATCAACAAAAATCACACACACACACACACACACACACACACACACACACACACACACACACACACACACACACCAATCCACAACTGTACGCTTATTCACACGACTTCCATGGACACACAGCTACACAGGATATCTCAAACACCAACAGTACATGATTTTCCTAATGTCTCTCAAGGTGAGCTTAGATTTTTCGAATCACGTCCCACGTCTAATGGACCGCCACAGCCGATCTTTTGCTGCAGCGCCATTCGAATAAGTCATGAATACGGCGACAAGATACACTTGTGAGGCGCATATGTTCAGGCACTCATGACATCTGACATACTCGGCAATGAGACCACACAATTGTAAAAAACAAATTGTGGCTAACATGTCTGTGCCCATAGCCTCTCTTAAATCATCCAGGTTCATCGGAACAGATAAATCATACCTACAAACGAAAATGAGATACTAAAAATTGTCCTAAAATAAGAAACTAATAGTCCATATTACCTAAATATCACTAAGAATGAAATTAAGTATCGAATGAATTGCAAACAACCAATTATTTCAATAAATGTACACGAAGAATATTTAGAGTTATATGTAGTGATCTCTTTTAAAATCACATTCAGTTATTTTTATGTACAATGATAGCACTTACCTGGAGAACAGAACTGTTTTATTATCTATGGCTGAAAGTGAAGACATTATCTACGAGTAATGTATGACGTCATTGGTCAAAGCCGACGGGTTGTATCCCCTGCTTCACTAGACCCGGTAAAAGGAACTGATTATTATTTTTTTAGCATTAATTGTTGAAATTGTGAATTCGTTGTTCCAGATGTAAGATGGTCTATCTTTTTGAAAGTTTGTGTTAATGTGAAAACACGCAAATTTATCAGTACTTAGGTTCCTTGTCATATAGATAGGAGTGTGTGTGTTTTTGGGCTTCAGTCCACTTGCGTTGGAGTTGTTAAATTATGCCCTGTCATACAACCCCCTCCAAGGAACACGAGAGAAAAGTGTACACTGTCATATTCTGATTCCCATGGAATACCGGAGTAAGCACAGATATGACTGTAGTATTCTTTGGAGTTGTTGAAAAAAGTTGAATGTAAGTGTTGCTCAGCGTAATGTTTTGTGGGCATTTTATGTGAGTATGTTGAACTATAGTTTTCCAGCAAATATCAGATACACTGCACAAGTAGAATATTAATCTGTTAATATTAATCTGTTCAAACATTTGAACTCTTGCCAAGATTTTATTGATTGAGAATATTTCCATAATTACGAGAAAATGATATTAGTGTATTAAGATTTGAGTGTGGAAATGATTGAATAGTGCTTGCTCACATTCAACTACCATTTGCAATAGGGAGAGTGCTTGTTCAGTGATGCTCATTTGCTTTTTGTGTGTGATAAATTGAGTGCTCATTAACTGGTGTTAAACATTATGTGGGTGGTTGGGCTAGAAAGGTTTTTTGAAATGCTGAAGGAACTTCCGCAAGTCCCCATTTTATGGTTTATTATCTGCATCTGGCTGCTAGTACTTGATAGATATTCAGATTCAAATGATGTGAGTAATTCTGAAATTCTAGAGGTTGTTTGCACGCTAAAAACTGTTCACTGGATTTTATCTCTAAAAGTGGTATTATTTCCTTTCATGTATTGGTAATGAAGTATCAAAACTATTAGGTGTGTTGTGTAGCAATAAATTGAACTCTAAATCAAATTAAAAAGAAAACCCAGGACACTCAGTTTCTTGGAAATAGGAAAAATAAATTGTGTACCAAGACACTTGAAATTTTGAAACTGAAATTACTTCACTGTATTTCGGCATGTGTAGGGCTAGACATACAGGGCTACAATTATTGAACTATATTAAATAAAATTGTCATCACTTCTGAACGGTTACATTAGGACGTTCAAAGTGCACGGTTTGCCACAGGGCATAACTGGAATTAGTATGCAGATACGCATGAGCCTTTGGCCATTTGCACAGGAAAATGTCACGGTACAGCATGCCTGAGTGTATAGTGCTTGTAAAGGCCACCTATACGAGCAATAACAGCCCAGTATGGTTCAAAGGAAGTTTGCGACAAAGTTCAAGCTGAAGATAACTGATCAAAGTGTGCTAATAATCAAGAATTTGAGTTGTAAGTTTGTGAGAACGATTAGTGTTTGTGATGACAGTGTTGGTCATCTAGAGAGGGTGAAACGACCTCAAAACATTGAGAAGACACATGTTGCATTTCAAACTAGCCCCAGGAAATCGATCAGGTGAGCTGCACAGCAGGTGGGAATCAACTGGGAGATGCTGCGACAAATTGTTGTTGAAGACATGCATCTCTTCCCATACAAAATTCAAACCCATCAGCCATGAAACCCCAGGGCACGCAAAAGCAGTTTTGTTTTGCCAACACTGTTGTTCACAGAACAGACGAACAGAACTTTGATGTGAATATGGTTTGGTCTTGTGACGAAGCCCACTTTCATTTGGATGGGTTTGTCAATAAGCAAAATATGCCCATTTGGGGAACTGAGAATCCACATTTTTTGATCAAGAAGTATCTTCACCCTAACTGGTGACAGTGTGGTGTGCAATATCCAGTCACAGAATAATCTGTGCAGTGTTCTTTGATGGCATGGTGACTACCGAATGGTACGTGAAGGTTTTGGAAGATTTTCATCCCCGTTATCCGAAGTGACCTCGATTTTGACAAGATGTGGTTTATGCAATATGGAGCTTGACCTTTCAGGAGAGTGTTTGATGTTGTGGAGGAGCACTTTGGGGGACTGCATTCTGCCTCTGGGGTAGCCAGAGGCCACTGGCATGGGCCTCGATTGGCCACCATATTCTGCAGATCTGAACACATGCGACTCCTTTTGTGGGGGCTATATTAAAGACAAGGTGTACAGTAGTAACCCCAAAACCATTGCGAAGCTGAAAACAGCCCTTCAGTAGGTCATGGACAGCATCAGTGTTCCTGATCTGCACCACATCGCCAATGATAGCACGCATATCTTGCATGTCATAACCTATATCCAAATATCTATAGTGACGTTTACATGTTGAATAAAGTGTGTGCACACCGTAGTTTGTAATTAACTTGCATACTTTTTCCCCATATAGTTCAATAATTCTCACCCTGTATGAGGAACAATACATTTTTATATTCTTGTGTTACAGGGTAATATCCAGAACAAATCAGCAGCTTTACCAATTGTTTATCATGGTCTCCACTATAGCTGCAGTCCTTTTTTTTATGATACTTGACTAGGTCCTCCTTTCTTTCTTTCTTCCCCCCCCCCCCCCCCCCCCCCCCCCCCCCTCCGCCCCCCACAGAAAGTTGAAAAGCTTTTCTTATTCAAATCTTTCAAGAGCAGAAATCACAAGTGAAACATTGATGACTAGTTTCATCTGATGATACAGCCATCTTAAAAATCCGGATTGAAGTATTGTAGTTTGCACGCTAAATAGTTTAACTAGTTAGTTGGAACCCAAACTTTATATGCAGGAATGCTAGCAGGTCCAGTAGCGTGTGGTCCCATTCTGAGTTGTGAGCAGAATCTGCTATGGTACCTGTATATAATGTTGGTGGACAAGTTACTGGTGTTACTATTTAGTGTGCAAAATATATCAGTGCAGACTTGTATGTTGGGTCTTGTATACCTAATGTTTAATCTCAATGGTATTTGTCATTATTTTACTGAGATCTGGTTTTCACCTGAGTGTCCACTGAGAAGCTGATGGTTTCCTGGTCTCATTTTATGAGCAGGCACTGTATGTGTTTTTTTAATTATTATTATTAATAATTTTTTTTAATAATCAGTCTGAAACTAGTCATAACTTAATGTCTTAATTACAATTTTGGTTGTTAAATGATTTTATTAATTTTATAACTTTTTGTAAATGATTAGATTGTCTCCACCCTGTCAGGAACTGGGCCTAACAAGTTTGCTTTCAGATTAATGATAACGGTTGATTCTACCAACTTTGCACTTTCCACCATTTTAGAAAAAGAAACCGTATCAGAAATAATTAATTTTGGAGAGATCATCAGTGTGTGACTTCAATTCTTGGCTCTGAGCAACATCATCGTGTATGACATAAAGAGTTCATGATATTAAATGATTTGGCAGACAATGAATGTTACCTGTGGTTGCCTCAGTAATTCGTGTAAATTATGATTCTAGCCTAGTTTATTTCACATGTGTATGTTTTCTTTCCTTTTAGTGATATATTCATTTCTTTTAATTTGTGTGCTACATATATATTTAATGCTCAAATGTTGTGGCAAGGCATGAGGTGTCTTGAGTCTTGTATAAATTTGTTCCAGAAATTAGGATTTATCAGCGATTACTAAAAATGCCACATACGTGGGAATAACGTGAAACAGGGGAAGGCCCCTCTTTTGAGATCATCATGTGGCATTGCCGAAGTGATAATTTGTGATGATCCATCGGATGTTGACTGTAATTTCAAAGATCAAGGCTGACTTTCATCATCATCATAATGTTTACTTACTCCTTTTTTTATTATGAGTCATCTGTCCATTACGCTGTGTAGTTGCTGTTGATTCATTTTCGTTTTATGGACAGGTTTCTGCAGAATTTATCACATGTAGGTGCTTGTAGTGCGGGGGGGGTGTCTGGTTGAACTACGTAGCTGAATTCTGGTTGTTGTTTCCATGGTTGTTTTCCTGAATTTTCATTAGGTAGGTGTTGTGATTTATTATAGGATTTATTTTGACTACTTGAGCTATAGAGCTCAATTCTAGCAACTCTAGTTGTTTGTTCCATGCTTCATTACTTTTTTTAGCTTACCTTGTTCCTGTCTCTGTTTAGATTCCCTTATCGTACTATTACTGTGATTCTTAGGTTCATTACGCTGCATGTTATTTTCTCCCCATCCAGAACCCAATTTTACTGTAGCTGTCCTGTTAGTTTCTGTATTTATTATTAAGAATTCCCTATGATCTATAATTCGTGATTACATTTTGGCCCCATGGAAATGTTTGAGCATTGTTGCCATTATGGAATCTTTCGTGTGTTGCATCTTAGAGTTTGGTGTGATGTCACTGGTAGAATTGTGCGCTAGAATTTATCAAAGACACTCAAAATTTTGCAAATAAATTACTATAATATGTTTCAGTATGTACAGGACTAGACATATCTGCAATGATACATTTTTACATTCTTGCAATACAGGGAAGTTTCCAGAAAAATAGTGCTTTTTTCTGATACTTGGTTTGCTTTCTTTCAGATTAACAGTAGTGCTACCCTATACGGGTTTCACACTTCTCACCATTTTAGAAAATGAAATTTCACCAAAAACAATGTGTTTTGGAGAGATATTTAATGCAGTTTTTCATTTAAATTGCATTTTTTTTTAAATAAGCAAGTGTAAATACAAAATCCACCAAATACAGTAGGTTAGCTTAAGAACAGGAATGGTTAATGCCTCAAAGTAATATATAAACTATATAGTAACAAGAAAAATGAGGCTTTAACCATCCTTTAACTGTGAAGAAAGGGAATGTGCTTGTTTCCTCGAAAACCACAGAATTGTAGTTGCTAGTTGTGCTTGTAACAATCTTAGAAAGAATTATTGCATCACCACTCCACTGGAAGTGTAAAGTTTACCTGCCTCAATGAAAAAGTGATGTAATCTCTCTTTTGAGTGATAGCTTAATGGAATGTGTACTCAGCTAGATGACCCATGGAGTGCTCAGTGGAATGGCACTTTGGACATCTCACCACATTCTGTGTGTGAATGATTGGAACGAACTGGTGAATCTACTATGTTGACCCTGTGGTTCACTCTCAACAAGGAAACCTCACCAACTTGATCTCATATGTTAAGAAGAAAAGAACTCACAACCAAGACATCAGCCACAGAAATCATCCCACATAAAAATATGGGCCACAATTCTCATAGTAAGAAATTACGATGTTGTAAATGTTCAGCTTTTAATCGAGCATGCTCACCAGCTGTCAGTCGTTTCGCTCCGCTGCAGCTGTTTAATGTGAAAAGTACTAACAAGGGAAGTCTCTCCGCTTGAACAGAAATTCAGTATTTGTTATATTTAGAAACTGTCCACACCACTTTGATTAGAATGGTGAAAGCATTCAGTTGTTTTACTCTGTTTGCCCTCTATCACATTTTGAAAATATACATAAGGGGTCTCAACAAAATGCATGGATCAATGTGCAGAATCACAATAGGTATGTTTGGCAAAAGCAGTATCTGAACCAACATCAGAACCACATCTTGAGCTGCAGAATCAAATGCCACTTGAACGACATTTTTGAATTCAGCAACATGTGTGCATGTGTGGCAGTTTTGCACTCCACTGCTTGCCAGGAATATTGAAGCATTGACTGATAAACTGGAGATGTTTATGAACAATAAGAGGTCTGTACAAAAAATTCTGGAACTTTGTTCCTCAAAATTTTTCTGTGCTTACCTTTTACTTATTGTGTGTGGTCTCCTTCAAAATACTCTTGTCAATTGATACACCACTACCAACACTGCCTCCACTTTTGGAAGCAGTCTTTGTACGCCTCTTGCCAGATTGCGGGAAGTGCTGTCTGTGAATTTTCTTTTATGCCAATTTTCTTTTATGCCATTTGTTGTTGCAGATCTTAATACTTTCAACGGGGTTTTCAACTTTGGAAATAAAAGGTCTGCTGGGGCCAGGTCAGGAGAGTGCATCAGATGAGACAGCACAGTGATTTCATTTTTTTGTGCAATAGTCATGCACCAATAGGGATGAATGTGCAGTTGTGTTACCATGATGCAAGGGCCATGAATTGTCTCGCCACATTTCAAGTTGTTTCCGTGTCACATTTTCTCGCAGACATTGCAACACGTCCCAGTAGTAATGTTAACAGTTTGTCCTTGTGGCGTGAATTCGTAATGAACTAATCGTTCAGTCAGTGAAAACTGTCAGCATGTCGTTGACATTTGACCTGACCTGACAAGCTTTTGTTGGTCTTGAATAACCTTTCCTGACCCATTGTGAAGACTGAACCTTGATCTCAACATCATAACCATAGACCTATGTCTCATCATGAGTTAACGATTCTCTTAGGAGCATCTCATTCTCATTTGCACAATCCAAAAGCTCTTCACAAATTGTGACAGTGA
Source organism: Schistocerca cancellata (assembly GCF_023864275.1). NCBI lineage: Eukaryota > Metazoa > Arthropoda > Insecta > Orthoptera > Acrididae > Schistocerca > Schistocerca cancellata. Next base: position 33,816,055 of record NC_064636.1, read on the forward strand.
GAGACAAAGGTTATTCTGGTCTCAACTCGTGCCGTGGGACCAACTTCATGGCAGCATGATGCATTCCAAGATACTGTCAGATTTTTCATGACATGATGCTACAGAAATGTTACATTTTGCTGCAGTCTCTAGGAGAGTCAGTCTTCAATTGGCACACCCTATTTTGTTGACGTTGCTGACCAGTGTGTTGTCGGTAGATACCGAAGGCATCCTGAATGAGGGTTATGTTTTAACTTCCGTCCAACCATTTTCAAATTACAGAGTCTGTTATCTTTCATGCATATACATTAACTTGGATTTCACAATATTTAAAATGTTGCAAACATTAATGGTTCCGTTTATTGTTACTGTATATGTATAAAAATACTGAAACACACATACTAAACATGTCAACTACTTGCTGAGGTAACTGATCGACTGGCATGTTAAACCCCATCCCACCTCCTAAGATTGCAACCGCTGTTGTGTACATACTGAGAGAGATGGAACAGTGTACAGTTGTTTAAATAGAAATTCCTGTTCAAGCAAAGAGATGTCTCTTGTACGTACTGTACAGTCGAGTAAGAGGTATGTAAAATACTGTTTTGACACTGATAAAATGCCATGTTCGTTATGCTAAAGTGTGTGGTTTCTAACTTGTAGCTGGTGCCAATGAGCTCTTCGCTTTAAAAATTTTCATGTTGCGATTCAGAAATGCAGTACAAAGGAATGAAAGCAATGTGAGTGTCCTTAAAAAAATTGCATAGTGCTGTTTGATTATTGGCATTGCTGTATTGCGATATTTTCTTTTTTTAAGTTGGCACTTTTAAATTGAAGTACATTTGCAACGGATGCACTATTTGTCAACATGAGTGGCATGAATAAATTGTCAATCAAAAATTAACTTCATTTCACAATAATTCTTCAGTTGCTTAGGTTTATTAATTTTGATTTTGAGGCATATGTAGCGCAAAAAGGTGGGAATTTAAGGAGATGTGACTTGGATAAACTGACAGAAACAGAGGCTGTAGAGAGTTTCAGGGAGAGCATTAGGGAATGATTGAAAAGAATGGAGGAAAGAAATACAGAAGAAGAAGAATGGGTAGCTTTGAGAGATGAAATAGATTAGGCAGCAGAGGATCAAGTAGGTAAAAAGACGAGGGCTAATAGAAATCCTTGGGTAACAGAAGAGATATTGAATTTAATTGATGAAAGGAGATGAAGCAGGCAAAAAGGAATACAAACGTCTCAAAAATGAGATTGACAGGCAGTGCAAAATGGCTAAGCAGGGATGGCTAGAGGACAAATGTAAGGATGTAGAGGTGTATATCACTAGGGGTAAGATAGGTGCTGCCTACAGGAAAATTAAAGAGACCTTTGGAGAAAAGATAACCACTTGTATGAATATCAAGAGCTCAGATGGAACCCCGATCCTAAGCAAAGAAGGGAAAGCAGAAAGGTGGGAGGAGTATATACAAGGGCGATGTTCTTGAGGACAATATTATGGAAATAGAAGAGGGTGTAGATGAAATCGGAGATATGAGACTGCGTGAAGAGTTTGACAGAGCACTGAAAGACCTAAGTCGAAACAAGGCCCCGGGAGTAGAAAACATTCCATTAGAACTACTGATAGCCTCGGAGAGCCAGCCCTGACAAAACTCTACCATATGGTGAGCAAGATGTATGAGACAGGTGAAATACCCTCAGACTTAAAGAAGAATATAATAATTCCAACCCCAAAGGAAGCAGGTGTTGACAGATGTGAAAATTACTGAACTATCAGTTTAATAAGCCACAGCTGCAAAATACACTCCTGGAAATTGAAATAAGAACACCGTAAATTCATTGTCCCAGGAAGGGGAAACTTTATTGACACATTCCTGGGGTCAGATACATCACATGATCACACTGACAGAACCACAGGCACATAGACACAGGCAACAGAGCATGCACAATGTCGGCACTATTACAGTGTATATCCACCTTTCGCAGCAATGCAGGCTGCTATTCTCCCATGGAGACGATCGTAGAGATGCTGGATGTAGTCCTGTGGAACGGCTTGCCATGCCATTTCCACCTGGCGCCTCAGTTGGACCAGTGTTCGTGCTGGACGTGCAGACCGCGTGAGACGACGCTTCATCCAGTCCCAAACATGCTCAATGGGGGACAGATCCGGAGATCTTGCTGGCCAGGGTAGTTGACTTACACCTTCTAGAGCACGTTGGGTGGCACGGGATACATGCGGACGTGCATTGTCCTGTTGGAACAGCAAGTTCCCTTGCCGGTCTAGGAATGGTAGAACGATGGGTTCGATGACGGTTTGGATGTACCGTGCACTATTCAGTGTCCCCTCGACGATCACCAGTGGTGTACGGCCAGTGTAGGAGATCGCTCCCCACACCATGATGCCAGGTGTTGGCCCTGTGTGCCTCGGTCGTATGCAGTCCTGATTGTGGCGCTCACCTGCACGGCGCCAAACACGCATACGACCATCATTGGCACCGAGGCAGAAGCGACTCTCATCGCTGAAGACGACACGTCTCCATTCGTCCCTCCATTCACGCCTGTCGCGACACCACTGGAGGCGGGCTGCACGGTGTTGGGGCGTGAGCGGAAGACGGCCTAACGGTGTGCGGGACCGTAGCCCAGCTTCATGGAGACGGTTGCGAATGGTCCTCGCCGATACCCCAGGAGCAACAGTGTCCCTAATTTGCTGGGAAGTGGCGGTGCGGTCCCCTACAGCACTGCGTCGGATCCTACGGTCTTGGCGTGCATTCGTGCGTCGCTGCGGTCTGGTCCCAGGTCGACGGGCACGTGCACCTTCCGCCGACCACTGGCGACAACATCGATGTACTGTGGAGACCTCACGCCCCACGTGTTGAGCAATTCGGCGGTACGTCCACCCGGCCTCCCGCATGCCCACTATACGCCCTCGCTCAAAGTCCGTCAACTGCACATACAGTTCACGTCCACGCTGTCGCGGCATGCTACCAGTGTTAAAGACTGCGATGGAGCTCTGTATGTCACGGCAAACTGGCTGACACTGACGGCGGCGGTGCACAAATGCTGCGCAGCTAGCGCCATTCGACGGCCAACACCACGGTTCCTGGTGTGTCCGCTGTGCCGTGCGTGTGATCATTGCTTGTACAGCCCTCTCGCAGTGTCCGGAGCAAGTATGGTGGGTCTGACACACCGGTGTCAATGTGTTCTTTTTTCCATTTCCAGGAGTGTACTAACGCAAATTCTTTACAGACGAATGGAAAAACTGGTAGTAGCCGATCTCGGGGAAAATCAGTTTGGATTCCGTAGAAATGTTGGAACACATGAGGAAATTCTGACCCTTCGACTTACCTTAGAAGATAGATTAAGGAAAGGCAAATCTACGTTTCTAGCATTTGAAGACTTGGAGAAAGCTTTTGACAATGTTGACTGGAATACTCTTTCAAATTCTAAGGTGTCAGGGGTCAAATACAGGGAGCGAAAGGCTATTTACAATTTGTACAGAAACCAGATGGCAGTTATAAGAGTCGAGGGGTACGAAAGGGAAGCAGTGGTTGGGAAGGGAGTGAGACAGGCTTGTAGCTTCTCCCCGATGTTGTTCAATCTGTATATTGAGCAACTAGTAAAGAAAATAAAGGGGAAATTTGGAGTAGGAATTAAAATCCATGGAGAAGAAATAAAAACTTTGAGGTTCACCGATTACAGCAAAATGAGGATAATGGAATGTTGTCGAGTTAACTCTGGTAATGCTGAGGAAAATAGGTTAGGAAATGACACACTTAAAGTAGTAAAGGAGTTTTGCTGTGTGGGGAGCAAAATAACTGATGGTCGAAGTAGAGAGGATATAAAATGTAGACTGGCCAATGGCGAGGAAAGCGTTTCTGAAGAAGAGAAATTTGTTAACGTAGAGTATAGATTTAAGTATCAGGAAGTCGTTTCTGAAGGTATTTGTATGTAGTGTAGCCATGTATGGAAGTGAAAGATGGACGATAAATAGTTTGGACAAGAAGAGAATAGCAGCTTTCGAAATGTGGTGCTACAGAAGAATGCTGAAGATTAGATGGGTAGATCACATAACTAATGAGGAGGTATTGAATAGAATTGGGGAAAAGAGGAGCTTGTGGCACAACTTGACTAGAAGAAGGGACTGGTTGGTAGGACATGTTCTGAGGCATCAAGGGATCACAAATTTAGCATTGGAGGGCAGTGTGGGGGGTAAAAATAGTAGAGGGAGACCAAGAGATGAACACACTAAGCAGTGGGGGGGGGGGGGGGGGGTTGCAGGATTCGTCCAAAAGATAGCAAGTATTCATTCTTTTTCATATGCCTGCAAACAACTCAGTGTTACTACTATTTGGTGAGTGGTGTCCTTTGTTCCTAAATTGTTTATATTCTACCTTTCTTTCCTCCATATCACGGCAGTATAATTTTAAGGAAAACTAAAGGGCAATTCTATCAGGTTTAACTCCATTGGGAAGTAGTTGTGCTCAGTGACTCTATTTATAGTAGTAAAGGGTACAGCAATCAGTCACAAATAATATTTACTGCAAATATGCGTCATTCAGTCACAAACAACATTTATTGCATATGTGCAATGAACATTATTTGCAACTGATTACTGTGCACATTGCTACTTAAAGTGCAATTGTTCAAAATTGAAGTTTTATGTTGTCTGTTGTTTAACCCTTAAAGTAGCTCTGGTAAATATATACAGGGTGCATATTTTCTCTGGTGTTTCAGCAGATATATGCAGTTTCCTTTTCAAATTGTGTTACTGGAGTCTGATAGATCTCCTCGTGTCTTTTATGAGACACCCACTGTCAACAGAAAGCATAAGTTTTTTCCCATTACAAACAAAATGAGGCAGCGACACTACTGCCCTGGCCTGCATTGACTACTAGCACTAAGCACCCGGCACTACTGAGTCACTTACTTTTGTGTTTTACTGGTTATACATATTGACAAAATGAATATTTGACTAGACTAAATTTGGAGCACTCTGTTGAATGGGGACATAAAATTCTGATTTAAATAATTTTGTTTGTGAAGGGTAACAAACCAATAATTTTTGTCACTGGGCATCGCGTGAAAGACACGGTGAGCAGTAACTGTTGGGCTGACTCGAGCTATGCAGTGCAAAAACGAAATTCCAAGTATCTACCAAAACACCGGAGAAAAAGCGTGTGATGACTCCTACGAGGTGTATCCAGTATACCACTGGCAAAAAATTCGAATTACCGTGTATAATTGCTTTGTTCCTAATCCACTGGTGTGAATATTTACTGCCCCGTACTTCGTGGTAGACTTTGGAGTAGGTAATAAATTGAACAGGTTAAATCGCCATCCTGTCTGTTGTGCAGTTTCCAGGTTTTGTTTCCTCATAAGCTGTTCAGATTCTGTGATCTTAACAGATGTAATTATGAGGAAGATAGCTGAAAACAAAATATCATTGCAGATTGGTATGTTCACAAACAGTTACTAGATGATGATCTGTGGTCTTGAAGTGTGAGAAGTTACTGTGAATCGTGGAAATGTGAGGTGCTACCCAAAAGTTCCCAGAACGTACATATAGCATGTCAAGTCTAGCTGGTACGATGAAACGCCGCCGGGCTCTATCCCGAATGTGCTTCACGAGTCTGTGTCTCGATCAGGTTTGTGCTAGGTGGTAGTGTTTAGTTTTTATGGAGTTTCCATTGCTGTGTGTTGCACGTCTTGCGAAATTGACAATTGTGGGTGTCTGGGAGCAAGGTGTGTGCATTAACTTTTGTTTCCCATTTTGAAAAATGGCTGCAGACACACACGTGTTGAAGCAAGTATTTGGGGAAGATGGCATAGGTCATAATCACTTAAGACCATCCTAAACATTTTAAAGATGACAGATGACGATCTCCATTCACTACGTCCGCCGACTGGCATCACTCCTGAAAATGTCGTCATCGATAACACTGTGGTGCTGGAAGATTTTAGGCAGAACATCCGGGTCGTATGCCATATTTTGTGCCTACCTTATGGGACTCAGCGTAGCATTTGTCCGACGAACTGCAATGTGACGGATTGCCACAAAGTTTGCGCAACGGATTGTCAGCGATGAGCAGAAACGGCATTGTGTGCAAGTTTCCAGAGAACTTCAGGAAAGGCTCGAAAGTGAACCAGCCTTTCTTTTGACGGATATTAATCCCGACGGAAGCTGGGTTTGAGTACAATCCCAATACCGAGCAGCAATCGTGAAGACGGAAGAGACGTTTGTCACTCCGTCTCGAGAAACCTCGACAAATGAAGTGTGATGTGAAATGTGCTCATCCGTTTGACACAGAACCTCGAGTTAATACACTTCTCAGTCTGTCACTGTAGTGTTCTACCGCAGTGTCCTTATGCAGTTGAAGGAGAGCAGAACACATCAGGAAAAGTGGGACAAAGGCAACAGGTTCCTCCATTGTGACAGTCTGAAGTTATAATCTGCGTCAGTCCCCTCTCCTGCACAAGTGACTTTAGTTTAATTCTCCAGAATGAAATTAAGGTTAAAAGTTTAAAGATTTGACACAATTGAGGAGAGTGTAACATAATCACAAGTGGCACTAAACTGTATCATGAAAAATGCATTTCAGGGAACTTTCAGTTCATGGAAAAACTGCTGGGAATGATGTATTGACTTGCAAGGGGACTTCTTTGATGGTGATGGTGGTGGATATTTTAAATGATAGGTTCCAATGACACTATTTAACAGTTTGCGATAAGTGTAATGTTTCTGGTAGCTTTACTAATTTTTTGTATTGTGTGTAAGTGATGAGAAATTGTGCTTACACCTTATAAAATTAGTATTTTAGTGATGCGGATATATAATTGCGTGCTACGGACATAATTTCAGGCGTCCAAAAGGCAGCCCGGAGCGTCAGGGCGGCTTCACCGCACAGTGACTGGCGAGTGGGTGTGGTCTTCAGAGGACGAGGAGGGCGACTCGTCAGACGAAGACGTGAGTTCTGCTTTTTGTTACTCTCCCTCCTGCTTCACCTCGAGGCATGTTCTTTCCAGCAGCACATTAACTCAAACCAGTTCTGTTTAACCTCGTTGTATGGTTGTCACTATGCACCTACAGAGTTCATAGTTCCTTTTTATTTTCCTACTTTCTTCCTTTATTTTCCTAACTGTGCTGTTTACATAAATAGACTTTGACAAAAAGCAAACAGTAGAAAATCCTGGATGGATTGTAGAAAGGGTAGATTGCTACTCACCGTATAGTGGAGCTGTTGAGTTACAGGCAGCCACAAGAAAAAATCCTTTTGTCCGTAAACTTAAGTGTTTAGCAATATTTTGCCGTGCCTGTCTGCGATTCAGCATCTCTACTATACAGTGGGTAGCGATCTATCCTTTCCATAGTATTTGCTAAAAGTAAGTAATTTGTTACCCTTGGATTCAGTACAACATATTTAAACTGTGCATGTTCAATATACTGACCTATGGTTAACTCCCAGCTTGACTTGGATCTAACCAACATCTTAGATGCCAAGAGTGACAGTGTAATGTACATTTTAAATTTTAAGAGTGGGGAATTTACGAGTAGCACGCTAACTACCGACATGAAGAAAGACCGGGATTTTTGCTCTGTCTTAGCACACTGAGACAGCTATGCTAGTAATTGTTTCAAGTTTCTGTATCTAATTTACCTCTGATACTTTCTGATGTCTGGAGTGACATGTGATCTACTCGAGCATCTTACTAAAATATGGTGTAATTTTCCGCTTTTACTGCATTAATTTTTTTCTTCACGTCTAGTTCCACCCTTCTAGACCATTCTTAAGTGATGTTGTGGATGTGTAAAAAATGGAACATTTTTATTTCATTTTTTACTATCCCTCCCCCTTCTGCCCCTCCCCTCCCCTCCCCCTTCTGCCCCTCCCCTCCCCCTTCTGCCCCTCCCCTCCCCCTTCTGCGCCTCCCCTCCCCCTTCTGCGCCTCCCCTCCCCATCCTCAAATATGCACATAAATATACATTCACAGAATTTGAATTATTATTCCACTCTATGCTTAGCTTTATTCTTCAATCAGTATTATACTTTTGTAAATGTCAAACTGTCAAACCAGCAAGACAGCATTTGTGAACTATGATAATAGGAAACACACATGTAAAGATGTTGTCATTTCAATAACTAAGGCATAGTTTTCTATTGTAGGTAAACGTATTTCAGATAAGATTCTCACCATTATATTTCCATTTGTGGAGATAATATAATGTATTCCATTATATTATACCTGCCTCGAGATGACTGCATCCAGCATAGTGGTGAAATTGGGCTGAGCAAAGGTTGGGAAATTGTACAGGTGCTGATAACCTCACAGTTGAGCGCCCCAAAAACCAATCAGCATCTCACCATATAGGGGAGATGCTGAGTCGCAGATAGGCACAACAAAGTGACTGTCACAAATAAACAAAGCTTTCGGCTATCAATGCATTAGTCAATGATAGACTTAGAGAGAGAGAGAGAGAGAGAGAGGGGGGGGGGGGGGAGACCCCTTACCACACACACACACACACACACACACACACACACACACACACAGATCAGATGACTGCCAGCTCCACAACTCCAGCGGCTCAGACAATGCCACTAGTTTTGTGAATAGTGAGGAAGAATCAACACTTCCTTGAACTTCGAAGGTACAGACAGAGACCACAGTACATACACTTCTAAATACACTGAAGGGAAAAAAGTTAGTACACCCTTTTTACGTATCCAAATTGTTCAAAATTTATTGTTCCAACAGTGTATATGGGTACATGAAATGACCACCTCTACAAATCTGTAGCACATATGGTTCTGAGATACCAGATACTGACGTACACTGAAACACCATATTAGTACGTGGCGTAGCCTCCACAGGCAGCAATGCAGGTGCAGACTCTGGCAACCAGTCGATCATACAGATGACGAATAGTGTCCTGAGGTACATTATGCTACACCAGCTCGACCTGTTCACGTAGTTCCGTGAGAGTTGTTGGTTGACGAGTTGCACGAGACTTCTTGTACCGTCGTATCCTATACGTGCTCAGTTGAAGAAAAGTCCGGAGATTGTGCTGGCGAGAGAAGTTGCTCCGGGAGAATTGGAACAACACATTAGCTTCCTGTTGCAAGAACAGGTCTAACAACATTCTGCACGTATGGACCACTGGTTAGCGTCAGCTACAGGAACGCCGGGGTTGAAAGAGAGTTGTAGCTTATCACAGCACAGACTGTAAGGCCTGGGATGGGGTCACTGTTTCTCGGACAAATGCACTCTACGAGAAAGAAAGTGTTCACCGGGTCTAGGTCGTAGGCACAAACGACTGTCACTTGTGTGCGAGCAGAATCCACTTTCATTGTTGAAGACCACGATGTGCCATTCCATCTTCCAAGTGATCCTCTGACAGCACCAGTCGATCTGTGCATGTCGACGGTGTGGGTGGATGGAAGACGGGCTAAAGGTGTGCGTGCCCGTGATCTCACTGCTAATAACCGGTTTGCGACAGTTCCTGTTGATGGGTATGGACTAATGAGGTCCCTTATCAGTGCTGTGGTAGCTGTACAATCTGTCACAGCTGCCCTTGTGGCCCAAGTGCTGCAGCACATACAACGTACTTGCCAATTATCTGAAAGGAGCATTCCACCACTTGGAAGACCACAATTTCATCCCTTTCAAACTGGCTCAGTTGGCTGTAGGAACCACGTGTGCATCTCTGTCGTGGTTGCCTGCTTTCTTTCACTCATTTGCACCCCACTGAGCCTTCTGGATGTGAGCATCCCTTATTTAAGGGTAGACACAGATGGCGCTGTGTAAGCTGTGCCACAGTGCTATCTTTCAGCATATGATGTTGACACCATTATCACTCTCCCCCGGGCGGCACATACCATCGTTGGGTCAGAGTTGGCTGTATCTATCCAGGTGTCCTAAATTTTTTTCCCCAACATCATATTTCAGTAACCTCATTGATATTTGTACACAAACATGGCAATTAAAACCTGCTAGAGAAGTTAAAGTATGTTGTTGTGGTCTTCAGTCCGAATACTGGAATGATGAAGCTCTCCATGCTACTATCTTGTGCAAGCCTCTCCCATTTCACATTCACTTGAGCATGCTTACTGTAGTGAAGCCTCGGTTAACCACCTCTTCCCCTACCGTCCCTCCCCCTCCCCTCACTTTCCACCGTTGCTAAATTAACTATTCCATGATGATTCAAGATGTCTCACATTAACTAATCCCTTTTTTAGTCTAGTTATGCCACAAACCTTTTTTTCTTCAATTCAGTACCTTCTCATTTATTATTTGATCTAATCATTATAGCACTGTACTTCAAAAGCTTCTGTTATCTTCATATCTAAAGTCAGTTTCAATTCTGTACAGATCTACACTCCTGACAAACTCCTTCAGAAAAGACTTCCTAGCATGTAAAGTGTGTGTTTCAGAAACGCTTTCTTCACTTTTACCAATCTGCATTTTATATCCTCTCTACTTTGGCCACCATCAGTTATTGCGCTGCCTAAATACAGATACACATCTATCACTTTTTCTTTCACTTCCTAAACTTATTCTCTCAGCTTTGGCTGATTTGACTACATTCCATTGTGTTTGTTTTACTTTTGGTGATGTTCATCTTATCTCTTGTTGATGTTCATCTTATCTCTTGTTGATGTTCATCTTATCTCTTGTTGAGATACTGTCCTTTCTGTTCATATGTTCTTCCAAGTCCTTTACTGTCTCTGACAGAATTGTAATGTCTTGGATCTTTAATTCCCTTTCCAAATTTGTCTTCAGTTTCTTTTGTAGCTTACTCCGTGTGTTCATAATGAACATCGGGGATAAGCTATAATCCTGTCACACTGCCATCTCAACCACCACTTCCCTTTTGTGTCCTTCAACTTTTATAATTACAGTCTGCTTTTTTCACAAATTGTAAATAATCTGTATTGTACTCCTGCTACTTTCAGATTTTGAGAGAGAGAGAGAGAGAGAGAGAGAGAGAGAGAGAGAGTAGTCCACTCAACATTGTCAAAAGCTTTCTCTGAATTGACAGATGCTATAAACATAGTTCCGCCTTGTGACTCTTCAAGCTTTCCCGGCAGATGTGTTGTAAATAGTCTTCATGGGTTTGCTGCCGGATCACGTTGTGCAAATTCCAGAATATTTCCTCAGAGCAACTGTCAAACATTGCCATGTGGTTTCGCCTTTCTTCAACTTATTTTCTGGGATAAGTCTTAGGGCCAGTATTGCTTCACATGCTTCTACATATCTCCGGAACTTGAACTGATGTTTTGTAATATAAGATTTTTTATTCTCCTTTGCATAATTTTTTGTATTCACAGCTGTCAGCACATACCCTCTGTGAAATTGGAATTTTTACATTCTTACTACAGGGTGTGTAGAGACTCCTTGTACTTCTTAGAAACACCTCAATTGTCAAAGTTCTAAATAGTGCTCAAAATTTTGTACGCAAAGAACTTGTTAGAAACTCCTTATATTATCGTGATGTGAAAAGTGTGTGACTTCAAATGCATATTTTCACCATGAAAATATTTTCAACATATTGTGATCCCAAAGTGAAGAGCAATGCTCTTAGCATGTCATTCAGCTCGAGCACAGTACTGTTTGGGTCACCTTCATAACCACACCTAGTCTTCTACAGTCAGAAGAGGAAGGTGGTTAATCGAGACACTCCCTTTCCTCCGCCACCCTCTCTTGCGAAGCTCCAAAAAGTGGGCCACGACGGTATTGCCAGATTGCGGTTAATTACCTGGAATTCGGATGTTTTGGAGTTTCGGGGCTTTACATAAGTTACTTAATACGACACGAGATGGCACTAGGTAATTCTAAACTTGTAAAATGAAAATAATGCATGTAAAAAGGTTCAAGTGATTGATGTTTTAAACTAACAAATTTGGAAATTAAGTCGCCAATTTTTTGTCTATGAAGTGCTTTTATTTTCCTTTGCACACTTTACTTAAAAATTCGATGTGCACATGACAAACAGCGACTCTGTCTAGAGTTTATTTGGTCAGCATATATGACCATTGATCTTGATTAAAAAACCATTGTTTGCCATTCTGTATTTAATTTAAACTTAGCAACCAGTAAGCAATATTGTGTATACTGTGCAGTTTTAGCAATAACTGTTAGTTTCTAATAGAATAAAATTTGCTTGAAATCTTTTCTCCAAATGGGGCATTAAAAATTACTTTGTGTGCTTGTGCTGTAAATGTGAAGTAATACATGGTGGGGACTCCTTTGATACTCCTTAGATTTTTTGTCAACTCTGTACATACCCGATTCTGAAGTCTGAGGATATTTTGCCTACATTGTATATCTTGTGCACTGGTGGAATAATTTTTTCATAGCTAGCTGTCCCGAGCATCTCTGTAAGTATGAGGGAATGTTGTCTACTACAGGGGCCTTGTTTCCACTTAGGTCTTTCAGTGCTCTGCCATATTCTTCTCACAGTATCACATCTATCTCATCTCACCTACATCTTTGCTTTCTATAATATCGTCCCCAAAGTTTGTTTCTTTCTATAGTCCCTCTACACAGTGCTTCCACATCTTTGCATTCCGTTCTTTACCCAGTACTGGCTTGTGATTTGAGCTGTTTGACAATCATATAGCTACTTCTCTATCCTCCAAAGGTGTCCTTAATTTGAAGGGTCTCTTTAATTTTTCCCATATGGAGCATCAATCTTTGTTCCTAGTTATGCATATTTATAAACTCGTGCTTTTGTCCTCAATTTCTGCTAAGCCACGTTGCACTTTCTGTCGATCTCATTTTTGTGTGTCTGAACTTGCTTTCGCTTGCTGATGAGAGAAAGTTTGCTGCATACAAATGTATCAGTATGTGCAGTGTAAATAGAATAAGAGTTAGGTAGTACTAATACAAACAAATGAGAGAAATGACAAGATTTTCAGTGAAAACATGACCCCAAGATATCTCTGCTGCAAAGGATAAGGATGAACATTTTATAAGCCATGTTTAATTTCAATCATGAACAGTTACGGAGTAGTAGCTGGTAACTCCTTTCACTTTCCTGTAAGAATCAGCTTGTAAATATACCTATCATCACTGTTCGTGGTAATTTAGAGATTCTATTAATACTTGATGTGGTCTTTCATTGCACTATGGCACCATATTGCCGCAGTTCTGTCATATATTCTTTCTGTAATGCAAAAGCAGATCCCTGACGGTTACAGTGTGTTATGCTCATCTGCGTGGAGTGATGATGTTAATTGATGTTATATACAGAGGATCTGATATGTCATCCCCATTTTAAATGGTTAAGAAAATTGGTTCATAAATAAATTATAAAACTACTTTTGATAGAAACAGCACTCCTTGAGGTTGTGTTAAACATCATTTTAATCCTCCACATAAGCCCTACCAATCTCTGTGCATTTTTTTAAAATGAACTGGTATGCATCATTTGCACAATGTGCAGGTGTTCCATCCAACATGAAGTGAAGTGAAGCTGTGGGTTGTTCTGTTGTGAAATTACTGCCCGTACACGATCTTGCAGCATTTCCATTTTTCTTTCACCATTCATTGTGTTCCGCAGAAAGAATGGACCGTCAACTTTGGATGACGTGATACCACACTGTACTGTCACATGTGGATGGCCCTGTGCTTTTTTTGACACATTCGTTTGGGTTTTTGGCTGCCAAGTGAAGACAGTTACACCTGTTTACAATTCCTCCAATGTGGAAAACTGTCTCATCAGTTCACAGAATGTTCTCAAAAAGTTTAGGCCAATCATCATTCCAGCCCAAGGAAATTTCTCCAGACTCCATTCTTCTGTCACAGTCGTCAGGGAACAATTGCTGCACATATGTGGCTTCCGTGGTGTAAAAGTCAAGAATTGTTGCAACTCCATAACGTGAAACATCAGTTTCACGAGATCCTTGTTACCTTGATTTCTTAGGTGACCTCGCGACTGTCACGAACTCTGTAAACATTCTCATACTGAGATAACTAGATTGCATACACCCTTCTCACGCCTGCTCAGAAGACTGACAGTCAGCGAGATCAGTGAAAAAAGTCAAATGAGGTACATAAAATAATTGCTATTTTTGTTCTTAAATTTTCTGTCAGCTGAGATATAATCGTACATTCCTACGATATCTTTGCCGTACGGGGACGGCGTGTATGTTTATCTATATGTGTAGGCCATTTTAAGAATGTTCACATTTTCCAGCTCTATTTGTATACGAGTGTAGCAGACGGTCGAACGAAACATCTGCTACCAACGGCTCTAGGCACAGGCTAGGCACAGGTAGCAGCATCTAAATGGCCCCTTTCTCAGACACACATTAATTCATATCTCTGTTGTGTAACAGTTTATAATCCTCTTGATGAGTAGCAGAAACGATGCGAGCGGAAGCGAGGAGAACATGCAAAGCAGACTAGTGTAGGCAAAGGGGGGCGTCAAACGTTGGCCATAATCTGAGGAATAACATTCTAAGAATGTGCCTTTGGGGCGTGGCATTGTATGTTGTTGAATTGTGGACTGTGGGAAAACTGGAACAGAATAAAATTGAAATGTTTGAGATGTGGTGCTGTGTAAGGGTGTTGACAATTAGGTGGAGTGATACCAGGAATTGGGAGGTTCTCTGAAGAACTGTCAAAGAAAGGAATGTAAAACAGAAACTGGAGTAAGTGGAACAAATAGTCATGTTGTAGGTTGCAAGTGCTGCTCTTTATGAATAGGCTGGCACAATAGATGAATTAGTGGTGGGCCATTTCAAACCAGTTAGAAAAATGATGATTCAAAAAAAGTAAATGCTAGTATAGGGTTTGAAGGCTGCCAGTGACGGTGGACACTTGTAATTGTTTTTCGAAATTTTATAGGTGTGTGTCAGATAATACACAAATTTCAAGATTGGTAAGCTACATTAGTACAATATGTGTACGCTCTTACTACTGTTATTTTCTACTACAGAATGTACACAACTTTTAACAGTGATCACAATTTGCTCCGAAACAGCGAGATTGTTGCAGCTCATTTATAGTCATTCGACAGCAGCAAGTGGAACTTCTTGGCAGATTGAAATTGTGTGCTGGACCAAGATTCTAAGTCAGGATGTTTGCCTTTCTCAGGCAAGCGCTCTATCGGACGAGCTACTTGAGCAAAACTCGTGACCTGTTCTCGCAATGTTACTCCCAGCAGTACCTCATCTCCTACATTCCTAACTTCACAGAAGTTCTGTTGCAAACCTTGTGACATTAGCACTCCTCTGAGAAAGAATATTGTGGAGATGTGGCCTACCCACAGCCTGGAGGATGTTTCCAGAATGAAATTATCACTCTGCAGCAAAGTATGCGCTGATTTGAAACTTGCTGGCAGATTAGCTCGGTTGGTAGAGCAGTTGTCCATAAAAGGCAAAGGTCAGTTTTAATCTGGCAGGAAGTTTCGTATCAGTGCACACTCTGCTGCAGAGTGAACATTTCATTCTAGAAGCAGGAAGATAAACAAAAATTTTATCTTTATGGATCAATCTGAGTGATTGTTGTTGTAGTAGTTCCATTTAGGTGACTAGATTCCTTAGGTTTTCCATATGTGTGGAACACTCTACCTTTTTTTAAAAAAATCTGGTTTAAAATAATTTTTCCGTTTATTCTTAATTCCTTGGTCAAAAAATATAAATAAAAAAATTGGATAGCACACTACTTGTCAGCCACAGCTTTGTTACAGCTATCCCTGCATAAATCTCGATACAAAGTTGATTGAAGATACAACTTAATAAAAAAAAGTAGTGAAATATCTTTTGTGTGAGTCAGCAAATAATAATTTTCATTTTAAGTTTTCTTTATATAATTTTTACAGAAACTTCGTTTCATAGAAATGAATTTTATAAAATGAAATAATTACTTTGAAACATTTGAATTTTATATTGAAACAAGAATAATTAAATAAAAAACATTTCTAATAGCCGATTTCGTGTGTGGCAGGATTGCGTGCTTCTCATTATATGTGCAATCTGAAATCCGAAAGGTAAAACGGAGAGAACAGTACCTGTATAGATGAACACCTGTACCTGGAATATATCGCAGTGCCAGATATATTGCGTCCTGAAATGTTTTTGACCCTTTTCTTATGTGTTTGAAGCCGAATCAGAACACTTCGAACTGTCACCTGTCGTATTGTGCGTTAATTTACCTTTAATTTAACTCTGTCACCGTTAGTTATCTTCTTTATTTGTAGGTCCTGCAAAGCAGTATCTCCCTAGAAATATGCTCAGACCTGAGAAGACTTGAACTTTTCTCCTTTTTGTTACGAAATGACATCAGCATTTCATCACTTAGTGTCTCGTATTTGTTTCAGTGGGTGTAAAGGTCACAATTACTTTGTAGCTCGGAGCAGATACAATATAAATGTGAGAGAAGATACATCCTGTAGGCTTGACAAGAAGTGAGTGACATTTCATTTAGGACCTCCTTTCGTCCACTGCCGTGTACGTTCTCAGAGAGGGTGTCCGCTCCTCGACAGTCGAGACGCTGCCGAGTCGTGACGTCGACACGTAAAAGGTCCGGCCCACACCAGGTGGAGACGTTTACTTGCCACCGCACTTTGCCGGTTACTCGAACTGCGCACCTCTGTATTTGACTGTGTACAAATGTGAAACAAAATGACCGCACACAGTACGCGTTCGGGGACATATTGCCTACCCGATACTATTTTGTCACGATCGTCTTTCCTCGTTTCAAACTGGGAGTGGGAAATGTCGTTCGCCCGAATGGCACTTGACGCTCCTCTCCGCATTTCAGCGCGTGAAGCCCATGAACAACATCGACACGGTGGGCTCGTCGGGCAGCGAGAGCGACAAACACGAGGAAGGGGGAGGCAGCAGCAGCGCTGGGGGTGGCAGCGGAGGCAGCACGGCGTCGGGACACTCGCAGCAGACGGGCGGCGCGGCGGCGCAGCAGGCGCTGGCGGGCGCGGCGGCGGTGCAGGGTGCCGGCGAGCGGCTGGCGGCGATGAGCCTCGGCATGGGCGTGCCGCCGGTGCCCCCGCAGCAGCAACAGCAGCAGACGCTGGCCGCCATGCAGCACGTCATGGAGCCCGTGCCCATCAACCTGGTGCTGCGCATGAGGTGAGCCGCCGCTGCAGCTGCATCTACTGTGCAAGGAGAATAAGAAGAATTATCGTTTGAATGCCTCTTTGTGTGCTGTAATTATTCTTATCCTTAACGATATGTCTGTGAATGATTGTTTCTACACTGGTAGAATCATCATTCGAAGCCAGTTCCTGAAACTTTGGGGTTGTTTATAAATAACTCTTGTGCTATCAGTCTCAGTTTTCTTTTCCTTTCCCCTCCATATTTTACATTACACCTTTATGAAAATGATTCCCATTTTCAAATGTGGTTTCTCTTCATACTATGCCATTTTGACATAATGTTTTCGATGTGTGAGACTCTGCTTTATTTTATTGACTTTACTGCTGTACATAAAAAATACACAATTTCTAGTTAGCTACTGATTTTTACATTTAGTTAGTGGTGAAATTGGAAAGAACCTGTATTACAGTTTTCTTATGATCCATTTGTGCAGAGTCCCACACATCTTAAACATCACACACAACTTTCAGTGAACAGAATAAGTAGGGAATAACATACGTAAACAAACAGTTGCAAAGATGATTTTAGATGTAGCTGACAGAAATAATGTTACAGGTTGCCACAGACACGTTTTTGTAAAGAAGGTATTTATCTTGACAATATGGATTATAATTTGCTTACATCTAGTTTACAATAATGATTGTTTCTGTATGTTTCTACTTTTGTTTAAGTACATTGTTAAAATATCTGAAGAAATTCATCGATTACTTTAAAGTTTTTTGTTTAAGATTTTGGCTTCATATTTTCTGTAATGTGTGTTTATCTCCAGTTCTTCAGACTAATCCATTTTCTATATTTTCAAAAATCACAAAGTAAAAGTTGGGTGTTCTACATCATATAAATTGCATTGAAAACTAATACACAATATAAAGTGTGATAATGACACACAGTGAGACTCTGGAATATACAAAGTAAACTGCCAGGAGTGCTCCATGTTCTACGTAGGACAAACAAACCAAAATTTCAGTATAGGTACACAGAGCACATTAAAGTTTACCCACACAAGAGATACGTCATCAGCTATGGCTACACATATACAAAATACAGGATATCCATTTGGAAAAGTACAGCAAAATATCAAAGTACTCCACTGACTAAATGACGGGTGTAAAATGGAATTGTTGGAACAACTGGAGATGTATATACATGACAAAAAATTTGAAGACAAAATGCTTAATGAAAGACTTGGAAATGAATTGGTGAATTTTTCAGATGCTTCAACAGTATACTTAAATAATAGTAGTATCATATAGAAACAAACACTATTGTAAATCATATTGTTAAGATAAATACCATCTATCCAAAAGCATATCTATGGAAGACCTGTAACATTATTTCTGTCAACCACATCTAAATGCATCTTTGTAACTGTTTTATGTAAGTTATTCTCGATGTATACTGTGCACTGAAAGCTGTACGTAATGTTTACATGTGTGCGACTCTGCACAAATGGACCATAAGAAAACTGAAAGCACACGTTCTTCTAAAATTTTACCACTAACTACATTCAAAAATCAATAACTAACTAGAAATTGTGTGTTTTTTCATTTATTGCAGTAAAATCTAGAAAACAAAGCTTCAACAGTTGCAGGCTTTCAAAAAATCCTGAAACTTCATTAGTAGATTTTCTTCGGATGCTTTACGGCTATCTTAAAGATTCTGCCAATTCAGTTGCTTAAGCTCTCCCAGGGATCAAACAAACCTGTGATCATTTGTGCTGCCATTCTCTGTATATGTTTCCATTGAGAATAGATGCGAAACATACTGCCCAACACACTAGCACAATTTGACCATATTTCTGGATGATGTCACTAACTACAGATAGACTATCCCATGAACTGAACTGCTTAATCCCTTAATCTCCAACAGGAGAAGAGTAAGGGTGCAGCAAGTAAAGGAATTGATTTTCTGACACAACATGCTATTTAACTATAACTCGTCGCAATATGCTGAATTGCTTCCTATCTTCTTGTCGTATTAAAAGATATATTAGGTCCACATAAAACTTTGGATCTGCCGTTTTGTAATAGAAGGAAGTAGTTGCAAATGGTAGGTCATATCATACAATAAGCTTGGTAAACATAGCACCACCAAAATATTGATCGATTTGTGATTACCCCATAAAGTTATTCTCAATTGAATATGTCAACTTATGAGCTCAGTCTTAATCATTTGCCAGAAGTTTTTGATTTTCTGTTTTAACATGAAGAAATCTACAGTTGAGGCTCATAAAATGCTGGGTAAGACCTACGGTTACTAAGCTATTAGTGAAAGAACATTCAGAGAATGATTTCAATGCTTCAGGAATGGTGATTTTTGACGTCAAAGATAGGGGATGTGAAAGAGACAAGGTTTTCAAAACTATTGAAACGGAAACAACTGCAGGAGATCGTTATCAAAAGCAGTTGATTTGTTTGAGCTGAAGACTGAAGGATAAATGGCCACAATACAACAACAGATATGAAGATGATTTTACAGCATGAAAATTGTGGTCTCATGTCCCAAAACCTGTCAAAATGTACTTTGAAACATTAAAATGGGAAGTCCTACCCACCCATCATATTCTCTAGACATTGCTTCCTCTGACAACCCGCTTTTTCTATCAGTGGCACTCTGTGTGGCTGACCATCGCTTCTGGTCATATGGACGATGGCAAAATTCCTAGAGAATACCCAGTTCTTCTGCCCTGGGATTTGTATGCTGCACAAAAGATGAGACAAAGTAGTGACTAGTGAGGACCAATACTTCCAATTGTAAATCATTTATCTTTTTCAGAATAAAGCCTCAGACTTTGAGACAGAGGAGGGAAGCAAAGTTGTAGACCTTATATATTACTAACTTGTGAATGCCCAATCTGAAGGTGGGCCTGAGAAGACACAAAGCTAGTTTATTGGAATAAACAAATATTTGTATCTTTATGTGACTGCTGTGCCCTTAAAGTTTTTCAAACTTTTTTCTCTAGTTATCATTGCTTTAAAGTACAGAATTACAATTCGACATTTCTGAAACAACTTGTGACAATCCCATTAACGACTTGTATCTTCTCTTCACCAATATGTAGTTTAACCAGATTACATAAACACTGTCTTGATTCACTACCCAAGCTATGAATGAAAACAAGTTCATTTCATGTTCTCAGAAGGTTCCATTGTTAATATACCTACACATTGGGAGTCTGCGCATATTGATGATCGCCAGATTGGCAGTCTGTGGTATATTTTTTTTACCGCATCTGAGCAGGCATTTTTTTCTTGCAAAGTTGCTGCGATTACCCTCTAGTGTCGAAGACACGTGGTGTTCTGTGATAATGCTAACAATGTACAGAATAAAAATAACTCCTCCTGTGAACATCTGAATTTCTACATTTGTCATATTCTGTTACAAATTTTAGTTGTAAATATTATTCGTAGGTGAGATAATGTAGGACTATGTGTCACTCCTCTGGAACGGTATTTATCACTACAGTAGTTATACAGGTTGCCCCCACATAATACTGGTATACCTCACTCCCGAGATTCCAGTAACAGTCAACTAACTAAAAAAATAGATAATAGTGGTGATAAAAAAAAAGTAGATGTGCACTAAATGGTGGCAATGGGCATTAAGGGATTGCTGACTTTGTGTGATGATTGTTACCAGCAATACTCCGTAATTCTGCAGGCGTGATGTTGTTAATGTCTGTAATAATTTCCAGTTTAAGATCGTCTGTTGGGTGGAGATTGTCAGCATACACTTTTAATGAGCCCCCTAAATAAAAATCGCACAATGCTCAAGTGCAAGGACCTATGGGGCCAGAGGCCTCTACTGACACGTCTGTCTTCAGGGAACACAATCCTCATGTGTGCCACAGATGTGTGAGCGGTTGTTACATCTTCTTTGAACACTGTGTTCAGCTTCTCTGCATCTGTGAATTGTGCATACAAGGTGTCAAAGATCATCTGATGTGAAGTAGACTAAGGGGTCCAAGTAATCATTAGCAGTCGATGTTAACAACCAGTTTTCCTGATAACCAGATTTCAGCTCTTGCATCACACTTGGCTTTTAACTTTGTATCTTTCAGTACACAATGACACATTGTAAGATATCTACCAACCTGCTGTGATAACCTCTACAGGGTGTTACAAAAAGATACAGCCAAACTTTCAGGAAACATTCCTCACACACAAAGAAAGAAAATATGTTATGTGGACATGTGTCCGGAAACGCTTACTTTCCATGTTAGAGCTCATTTTATTACTTCTCTTAAAACCCCATTAATCATGGAATGGAAGCACACAGCAACAGAACGTACCAGCGTGACTTCAAACACTTTGTTACAGGAAATGTTCAAAATGTCCTCCGTTAGCGAGGATACGTGCATCCACCCTCCGTCGCACTTAATCCCTGATGTGCTGATGCAGCCCTGGAGAATGGCGTATTGTATCACAGCCGTCCACAGTACGAGCTCGAAGAGTCCCTACATTTGGTACTGGGGTTGTGTAGACAAGAGCTTTCAAATGCCCCCATAAATGAAAGTCAAGAGGGTTGAGGTCAGGAGAGCGTGGAGGCCACGGAATTGGTCCGCCTCTACCAATCCGTCGGTCACCGAATCTGTTGTCGAGAAGCGTACAAACACTTCGACTGAAATGTGCAGGAGCTCCATCGTGCACGAACCACATGTTGTGTCGTACTTGTAAAGGCACATGTTCTATCAGCACAGGTATAGTATCCCGTATGAAATCGTGATAACGTGCTCCATTGAGCGTAGGTGGAAGAACGTGGGGCCCAATTGAGACATCAATGCCTGCCCAAACGTTCACAGAAAATCTGTGTCGATGACGTGATTGCACAATTGCGTGCGGATTCTTGTCAGCCCACACATGTCGATTGTGAAAATTTACAATTTGATCACGTTGGAATGAAGCCTCATCCGTAAAGAGACATTTGCACTGAAATGAGGATTGACACATTGTTGGATGAACCATTCGCAGAAGTGTACCTGTGGAGGCCCATCAGCTGCTGATAGTGCCTGCACACGCTGTACACGGTACGGAAACAACTGGTTCTCCCGTAGCACTCTCCATAGAGTGACGTGGTCGACGTTACCTTGTACAGCAGCAACTTCTCTGACGCTGACATGAGGGTTATCGACAACTGCACGAAGAATTGCCTCGTCCATTGCAGGTGTCCTCATCGTTCTAGGTCTTCCCCAGTCGGGAGTCGTAGGCTGGAATGTTTCGTGCTCCCTAAGACGCCGATCAATTGCTTCGAACGTCTTCCTGTCGGGACACCTCCATACTGGAAATCTGTCTCGATACAAACATACCGTGCCACGGCTATTGCGCCGTGCTAATCCATACATGGGCATCTGCCGACTCCGCATTTGTAAACATTGCACTGACTGCAAAACCACATTCGTGATGAACACTAACCTGTCGATGCTACGTACTGATGTGCTCGATGCTAGTACTGTAGAGCAATGAGTCGCATGTCAACACGAGCACCGAAGTCAACATTACCTTCCTTCAATTGGGCCAACTGGCGGTGAATCGAGGAAGTTCAGTACAGTACTAAAATGAGCTCTAACATGGAAATTAAGCATTTCCGGACACATGTCCACATAACATCTTTCCTTTCTTTGTGTGTGAGGAAAGTTTCCTGAAAGTTTGGCCGTACCTTTTTGTAACACCCTGTATACCTACTTGCAGGGACTTGTCATAATGTGTGTGTGAATTCTGTTTATAATTTCAGAGGTCCTCACTGTCAGTCGCGTACTTCTCTGCACATTCTGAATGGATCCTACAGCCTGCCATCTCTTTTACAGATCTCGAATAGTACTGCTCGTGCGAAGTTTCTTACCGGGATACTTCGCTTGAAACATTTCTTTACATTCCTCGATGGAGCCTATCTTTGTGTACCACTCCACAATATTGATTCACTGTTCTGATGCAAATTGCTCCATGTTTCTAACAACTCAGCAATACGAGCTTCTCTCTGTGTTTTCACTTCACAAGCAATTCGACTAGGAATCATTAATCAGTACGTTCGGCATACCAGTTTTATGTGGGACACCACGAGTATCATTTTACGTTATGTATGTGTTTGTCTATACACCTGTAATGATTCTAACACAAATCAAATAAATGAACCTGTGAAAATAAATGTGTAAGGTCATAACATACCTGGTCTAATTATTTCATGTTTTAGATGCACTGGTTACACCGCACACGGTGATTTATTTCTCGCGGAATTACAGGAACCCACGCGGCGAGCTGAACGACATCCGGTTCGAATTCGCCCTGGGCAAGGACACGGCGGACGGGATAGCCGGGGAACTGGTGGGTGCGGGGCTGGTGGACGGCCGCGACGTGACGGTCATCGCCCTCAACCTGCACCGTCTCATCCAGCTGGCCGTCCAGCCGCCCAACCCTGCCGTGCCGCACATCGCCAGGACCGTCACCTTCATGCTGGTGAGTGCCGGTCGTCGGACAAAATGCACGACTCGGTTGAGGGTTTTGCGATACGTAGGACCGGCGTGCTAACTCGGACGGAGTTGTCGACGGATGTAGAAGTAACCTAATCGTCGACAAACGGGCAGCCTGGTGATTTATCGTGTCACAGTGAACAACCTGTCTCGACAAAGTTCGTGTGCCGAGAGTAAATTGTAGGCCTGCTCTGAGTTTTTTTAGTGTATTCGGTGCAAAGTTTATACCGAACAGTTTTTGCAGAGTTCACTTCACGAAACTGAAACACACAGCGAGCATGCTCTGCACCAGTGAAAGCAGCCATTTTAACTGTGCACTGCACTGGTGATCCTGGTGGTGGAATGGGGTGCTGATGCACTGTGTGAAGCAAACTTCTGATTGTTTGCTGAAAAGTGACACATCTACACATTGTATAAGTTATCTCAACATATCTGTATGTCATTCCACAGGTGTAAAGTTTTTTGACCTGCCCTATATGCTGTATATTAACAACCTGGCAAACGTTATTGATAGTAGTAACTTGAGATTTCCTGCAGATGATCCAGTTATCTGTAATGTACAGTCTGAAAAAAATTGCACAAAGGTTTGATTAGAGAGTTATAGGATTTCAAAGTGTTGCAAATATTTTGATAGCTTGCTTTCAATGGTCAGAAATGTAAAACTGTGTTTACAGAAAAGTTGAAAATCCTAAACTGATGGACTCTTTAATTTAAATTCTAATTATCTCGTGAAAACCTAGTTAAAATTTTTGAGAAAGAGTACTAACAATGAGAGATTTCTGAAGGTAGGATTGTCTTTTTGAAACCATACGACGATGTAGCTTAAATTCCCAGATATCACAACCATTCACCCTGGTGGGCCCTCAAAAAAGAATTGTGTGGTCCTCAGTAGCAGTGAAGAAGCACCATTGAATTGACTGGTTGTGTGGTGTAATGGATAAGGTAAGACATTTATTTTTAAATGTTTATTGAAATGACTCTGATCATTATTTTTATTCAATTAATTGGTTTAAATGTAATTTTTTATTTCCTTTGTCATATTTTAACCATAATACCGACTACATCTGCTCTCATTTTTCCTGCTATCATTCTTTTTCTGCTTGAAGTCTTTGTTCATATGATTTTAATTAATTTTATGTATATTGATTTCTCTCTTTTTTTATCATTCTATTTTTCATCCATATTATTGTATTATTCCTATTCCTCATTTTGCTTGAATTTCGTTTTGCTTATAATCGGTTCTTTCATTAAAATCATATGCGTTATTTTTGTCCGTAGTGGAGTAGGAATTTAAGTTTGGTGTAAACATTTGTATGTCAGTTACCATAAAAATCCACGCCTTATAACAAATGCATTTCTGAGACCATTGCGTAACCAGTATAGGTAGATTTCGTCTTCTGTTTTTTAACTGATCATCATTTTCAAATATTTAATTATTATAATAAATAAATATAATTAAATTCACATTCACAAAAATTTCAAATGGAAAAAGAATGATCTAAAGAAAAAAATGAGTGGAGGAAAAAGTTCCATACGATAATAAAATGGTGTGACAAAGGAATAGAAATAAAAATTTACATTGAAACCAGTTAATTGAATAAGTAATTTTGATACAGTTTTAAAAATAAAAAAATCATTGCACTTGGCAAGATTCAAAGCCACAGCCGCCTGCACAGGAAGGCTATACCCTATCCATTACACCACGGAACCAATCAACACAATACTACTCTATTCTTTAATAGTATTCAGCATCGCATAAAATTTCAAAAAATTAAAATTTTTTTTGTTGATTACTTGCAAGCGAGGGCCCACTCGGTGAATGACTGTACGATTTGATACCTAAGGCCTTAACCTACGTGACCATATAGATTTTCCTTCTCATCCCGAATGGTAAGTCTCCCATAAACTGCAGTTGTGGGTGACTTTCCTGAAATCTACCCCTTTTCCTAGACCTCTCCAGTCCTTTCCCTCCACCCCTCTTCCTTCCCCTTCAACCCTTCTGGATGGAGGAGGAGCCACTGGCTTGAAAAGCTTGCCAGTCACAATTGTCTTTTGTGTGTGTGTGTGTGTGTGTGTGTGTGTGTGTGTGTGTGTGTGTGTTCTGCCACCGCTTGGCAAGTAGATTTTTTATCTACTAGTTATGTATTATTATAGATGCTAGTGGGCATTATACGTGTGACAATTTGTCCATAAGAAATGCTATTGCTGCACAGTGTAACAAATGATTGAAACATAGCACAGGAGCACTATAAACAAGAGTTAACGCTTATTTATTTTTTCAGTTTATGAGGCAATCCCATGCTGATACTTCTTCACAAAAAGATGTTGAAGTGCAAAATGACTCTACAAGGCTACATTGAACATTAGATATGACATTAAATATAATATTAGACATAGACATTAAATATGAAACAAAGCAATAGAATACTTAAACTTTCTGGGCACCTCTGCGTACACCCCCATGGTGTGTGCCTCGCCCTCACCTTCAGCTGGAGTTGGCACAGGGCCCGAAGGACTCAGTCTCTACAGAGGCCTTACGCCGGCACTTTTATTCCATCCTGGACACGTATCAGGGCTCTGCCGTTGTATACACTGACGGTTCGATGGTTGCTGGTCATGTCGGTTATGCACTAACTCCAGGGGACCATTCCGAACAATGCTCCTTGCCGGCTGGCTGCAGCGTTTACACTGCTGAGCTGATCGCCGTCCTTTGTGCCCTAGAGTATATCCGCTCCTGCTCAGGTGAGTCCTTCGTTATCTGTAGCGATTCCCTGAGTGGTTTACGAGCTCTCGACCAGTGTTTCCCTCGTTCTCGTCTGGTGATGGCTATCCATGAGTCCCTGCATATTCTTGCCCGTTGCGGCCGCTCTGTGGTCTTCGTTTGTACCCCGGGCCATGTTGGATACCCGGCAATGAGAATGTTGACTGCCTGGCGAAAGAGGCCACTAGTAAATCATCTCTGGAGATTGGCCTCCCGGAGACGGATTTGCGAGCAGTCTTACGCCGCGAAGTTCTATCGGTTTGGGATGCTGAATGGCGGAATCTGCCCACGCCCAACAAACTCCGTCCAATCGAGGCGACGACGACTGTGTGGCGGTCGTCCATGCGGGTCTCCCTCGAGGAGTCTGTTGTCCTCTGCCGGCTGCGCATTGGGCACACTCGGCTTACGCACGGCCACTTATTGCGCCGTGAGGACGCACATCTATGTTTCTGCGGCTCCGTTTTATCTGCGGTCCATATTTTATTGGAGTGTCCGCTTTTAGCTGTGCTCAGGCAGACGTTCGCACTGCCTGACATGCTCCCTGCCCTTTTAACAGATGACCCTGCTATGGCTGGCTTAGTTTTGCATTTTATTCGGGCAGGGGTTTTTTATCATTTAATATGTGTGTCTATGTTTTATTTTATTGTTTTGTTTTGATTCTGGCCTTTGGCCTACAGTTTTAAACTCAGTTTTTAATGTGTTTTCGGTGGTTGGCTTTTCCTTTTTTTGTTGCTATGGTCGGCCAACCACCGTCACACTCTGTGTGATTTTATTTAGTTTTGTCTGGTCCTTGTCTACGTTTCTTTTGTTCTGTGTAGTCTGTCTCCTATTCTGTTGAACGTTTTTTATCCTCTGTGGGTATTTTCAGTTTTTTGGAAAAAGGGGCCGATGACCTCTGCAGTTTGGTCCCTTTAATCCTTAAACCAACCAACCTACCAACCAATACTAAAACCAACTACCTAACACATACTGTACCCAGAAAACTCAACAGTAAGAACAAATTTATTCCTCATTCCAGGTGTTGTATTTACCTGAGTATAAGACGACCCTGAATGTAAGATGACACCCTCCCCATTGTTTGTTAGATGTAAGGGATCCGTCTAAAAAGTTTCAGTGCACTTATTCTAAATTTATGCTATTTATTGATTGACTACATTTTGATAATGCAAAGAGAAATAAAATAAAGGAAATATTTACAGCAACTTTTATCTTCACTGCCATTCTTTTTAACTTAGCCTGTCATCTCTGGTATCACTATTTTTAATCATCATCATCTTAACATTAAGCTCCATTGTCACAAATATTTGGTTGCTTTTCCCAAATATGTTTCAATTTCTGAGGTCTCGGGTACTGTAGGAATAAGAACACAGCTGTTTCGTTTTTTTCCCTTCCGAACACACAGCAGATCTCGTGAGAATGTTCCCGTGTCTCTTGCTGACAAACGTATCGTCTGCCAGTTGCTCTCTCGTTGGCTGTGTAGAACCAGAAGCTGACACACGCCCTATCGTAACTATACCACTGGCCTCCATCTGGTCTTTTACCATCTCCTGTGGAAGTGTATGCTATTGTTGAGTATTTGTCCATTTTAAAGTAAGTTTGATTCAGCGTGCAAATGGATTGAGGCAAGCTGCATTTAAATGTGTTCGTAGAAAGCCAAAGTACGTTGTGTGCATTCCCACGGTTGAGTGCACAATGAAATTTTTGTGTGCTCATCTCTCCCCTCCCTGCATTCACTGGGGGTATTGGCCATCCTGGGTCACTGCCCTCCTCCCAACTTTTCATAATGCCGTGCTTGTGCAACAGTGAAACATGGATGGCAGTGCCTTCTAGGGTACAGATCACATGTAACAACAGCAACTAATACATAAATAAAAGATCACAATCACTATTCGGTAGAGTTATCAAACTTTTTTTCATCCTGCATCTAGTGACCACTGTTTGTATTATCTTCATGTCGAGTCTTGCCACTGTAATTTATTCCCTTAACAATTGCAGTCAATTTGATACATTTCATTTGCTAGACATTTTATTCTGGATTAATTTTCTTTCTCTTTCGATCGGAGTGTCACCTCAATTTAAAGCTGGTGGTGTTTTTCTCTGATATTCTAATACATTTACAGTGACCGAATTTCTTATTTGCAACTCACACGGTAAATAACGAGTTTCTCATAACAAAATAAGTTATTGACTTAGATTCAGAATCGAGTAGTGGTTTTTGAAGGACAATATTTTTGCCTTTTAATGTTACCTTTACTTAAAAGGCAGCACAAATGTGTGTATGCGGCAACTGTACATTCGTGAAAACTTTGTGAGTCTGTTTAAATACGGCAAAAGTTTGTGGGTTGATAAGTTTTAATTTTATTTCCTACTGTATTTCACAAAATTGTCAATTTTTAAGCAGAGCATTAGATTGTTGCAGTTGCTAATTGTTTCTTGCGTATCCCTTGCACTAGTGCTGCATGTCAAATGTCAGTCGAGCAAGCTTGATACTGTATTGTGCACTTCAGTGTATTGGGAAATCTGGAGCATATTAGAGTGCAAGTAAAATAAAGTGTTGTTTAATATGCCCTATCCTTCGGGATTGTTCAAAATAAATTGATACGAAATGTAAATAGCCAAACTTTATCTGTAAGTGTAGGATGACCCCTGTATTACTGTATTAAACAATATAAGAACATTGACATCATTAATCTGTGAATGTAAGACAATCTTGTATTTGTTGAATGACTAATTTGGGAAAAAAACTTCGTCTTATAATAGAGTAAATACGGTATTCGTCCTTCTCATCCGATGACACAAAGATGGCATTAGTTTTACAAAATTGGCCTCTTCAGTCTCATACATTTGGCATAACAGAAATATGTAGGCCTACAGCAGACTAAGAATTGATAACTGCTAAAATCATGGACATAGGGAACTGTAATCACATCACAGATATTATATCCAATGTTATCAGATCTCTCCTTGCATGATTTTGCCTCAACAGCTATGTCTTTAGCATGAGATTTTCACTCTGCAGCAGAGTGTGCGCTGATATGTAACTTCCTGGCAGAGTAAAACTGTGTGCCGGACCGAGACTCGAACTTGGGACCTTTGCCTTTCGCAGGTAAGTGCTGTGAGGACAGGGCGTGAGTCGTGCTCGGGTAGCTCAGTTGGTAGAACACTTGCCCGCGAAAGGCAAAGGTCCCGAGTTCGTGTCTCGGTCCGGCACACAGTTTTAATCGGCCAGGAAGTTTCAGCTATGTCTTTGTTTGGTTAGTGACAATTTGCAGTAAATTTGCTGTTGAATTACTGCCTGTTTATTGGGTGACTTTGGCAGTTCTTTCTTAGCCTTGCATACTGGTTTTCCCAACGCCTAAGGCAAAATTGTATGAACATTCTTGTCTCGTTGCTTATTTTTAAGTTTTTCTCAGTCTCGCTGACAGTTTCTTTCTACAGCCGTTCTACGTTGCTCTTCCTTTTCTGCCAGTGCTGCACTACTTTCCTGTTGGTACACTCTGCCTCTCTCTTACTACTTCACTTTTAAAGTGTTTTTCTTCTCCCCCTGCTGGGTGTGCTTCCTCCAGTTTTGCCAGCTTCCTTTTCTAGGTATACGAGACCTGGCCACTAAAATGTAGCCAATATTTTGGAGTAAGAACAGGATTCTCACATGCCTAACAAAATAAAACTTACAGACTGCCACAGCTCATATTTTTACGCATTATTGTTAGATGAGAATTGGTTGTTCAGATAGACTTACTTGATGACTAAATTAGAGCACAGGAGTTCTGAGTCCAGAAACAGCTGTTTCACAGCTTCAGCAAAGAAAACCTAGCTTACAACAAGAGGTGACTTTCTGAAACCATCTATACAGTGATGTAGGTTAAGGTCCCGCGGATCTCACCTTGCAGCCATTCACTATCATGGGCCTCCGTTAGCGAGTAATTGAAGAAAAAAAAAAAAGAAAAATTGGAATTTTATGCGACAATCGGTAGCCTTAAAAAAGTAGCATATTATGGACTGGTTGTGTGGTGTAGTGAATAAGGCAAGACCATCATGTGCAGAAGGTTGTGGGTTCAGATCTTGTCAAATGCTGTAATTTTTTTCTTATTAAATCTTTATTGAATATTCTTTGATAATTTTTATGTAATTAATTGGTTGATGTGTAATTTTATTATTTCTGTTCCTTTGTAACATCATTTTAAGCATCCTATGAAATTTTTCATTTGTTGTAATTTTTTTCTTTATGATGATCTTTTGCCACTCAAAATTTTTGTGACTGTAACAATATTTATCTATTATAATTAAATATTTGAAAATTTTTGTGTGTAATTTAAAAACAAAAGACAAAATAATCTATTTATACTGACTGTGCAGTGGTGTCAAAACTTTTTTTTAACTGTAGTTGCCAAACATACATTTAAAACATAGCCTAAATTCTTATTGCACTATTGAAAAAAGTGCAGATGATTTGAACAAAAGAAGGTATTATAAATAAAATAAAATTCAAGCAAAATGAGGAATAGAAGTAATGAACGCAGTAACATGGATAAAAAATAGTCATAAAATGAAAAAAAAATTAAATTGAAATTAATACATAAAATCAATTAAAATCACATGAATGAAGATTTCAAGGGAAAAAGAATGATAGCAAGAACATAAGAGCAAATGAAGTTTATATGACAGTTAAAGTGTGGCAAAGGAAGAGATGGAAAAATTACACCTACACCAATTAACTGGATAAAAATAATGATCAGCCATTTCGATAAAAATTAAAACATTAAAAGTATGTGATGAGATTCAAACTCATGATGTTCTGCACATGAAGGTCTTGCTCTTTACATCACACCACACAACCAATCTGTAAAATTATACCTTCTTAATGCTATTGAGTGTTGCATCAAATTATGAATTTTTTTGGTAGATTATTTGCAAACAAGGGACCCATCAGGGTGAATGGCTGAAGTGTGTGATACCTGGTACCTCATTTCATAAAGTTGATCCCATTGCTGGAAACCTCTCGAGGTTACAGTGTTTGCCTTGTGTCGGAACACTGTTGGAAGCTGTTTCGATTAATTTGGGCAGCATTGCCAAAGATGATTCACAGACACTAGATGCAACTATCAGTGGTACTAAGTTCGGAACATACTTTCTTCTTGCTCTGGGAAGAAAAAAAATTGTCACATACTTAGCAGGAATTTTACAGTTTTCATCTTCACTGTGTACACCAGTCTTGAGACATGAGTTTCTGGTGGTTAATTTTGTTATATTTGGAAAGTACATATAATTATCTTTCTTTTCATATGCTACTTTCATTAGTTCTGTGAAATGTTAAATACATGTATCTTGCCCAAAATATTGTGAAATGTCCCCTCTGCATGATTTCACAAAATTTTCTTTATACAAATTGTGCAAATTGTGTGTTGCAGACATCCAGCCAAGCCATGAATGAGCCACTGGACGAGAAGGCCCTGATCGGCTTTGCGCAGATCTCGATAACGGACTGAGAAGTGCCGGGGGAGTGTGAGGGATGGACGGACACTGGTGGATAGTGAGTCGAGTGTACAGGGTATCGCACCCTCTCTGCCGTCCTGTGGGGGAGAGGCTACAGACTGTTCAGTGTGTGGCACTTTTGTGCGATTTGTGGAGGCGGAGGTTGTAAAAACTGGCCGGTTTGAGCTCCCGGCTCTTGGCAACGTATACTACATTGGGAATGGCAGACACACATTTTATGGAGAGCTCGAGTGTTTTAAATGAGACAGTGAAATATGGTGCATGCAAATTGTAATTCTTTCCTTCTTTGTAGTTGGAGGAGGAGTGAGGATATTGTTAATATTAACTCTGCTCTATCTGTTACTGTGGTTCCTCTAAACAAGAGTGCAAAGGAATTTCTGGCCAATGTTGTCTTTAATTTAATCACATTTACTTTTTTCCCTCCTCGTGTAAATAAATGATTTTATTTCAGTTACAGCATATTGTTGTTTCCACTTTTTTTTTGCTTCTTGTCTTTCTGTTGTTTTTGCAGTTGTAAGTATATGGCAATATTTGACAGGGTGTAAGAAAACATTTATTGATGCAGAGCCTGGTGGTATTATTAGTTCTGAAATACTGTTCATTAGTGACTTTGATTACAAATGTATAGAAGGGGAAAGTATTTCCATGATACTACTGTGGAATATTTCCTTGGTTATTACCTTTCTATTTCCATTTTCTTCTGATAACTGTTTTATTGTGGAGTTTACTGCCCTGTCACATAAGGAGTAGGGAATGTGAAAATGTTTAATACCCTAGGTACTTTAAATTAGTAGGGACACAGATATTTCATTTTGACGATAATGGGGAAATTACACACAATCGGCACATCAGTCACGTAATGCAAAGATGGGGCTATTTACTACTGTGGAATTTCCTGTGTAGTCGAGTAAAAATGTTGTGTATCTAAGAGCAACAGTTGATTGATGTTGATTATGTCCTTCGTACACTGTGACAGTCACTGATTTGTATCATTTACACTTATTTTATCCATGGGCAACATGTCAAATAAAACTAGTTACTCACAGGTAACGCATTTATTGACATCCTCAGAGGGATAGTGTTATTCTCATGTTTCTTTTTGCTCACTGGAGCTATTTGTTTTCAGTACATTTTTATTTATCAACAAAAATAATCAGTTTTTGGGAATATAGTGTAATGGAATACACAAGAAAAATTCAGTTACCAAGTAGTGGCAGGTGAACACACTTATAAAGGCATTGACATTTGCAAGCTTTCGGAGTCACTTCTTCTTGTGCAATTGTTGAAGAGAGAGGAACAGGAGTGAAGGAAAAGGGCTGGTGAGGTTTAGGAAAAGGAGTAGAGTACGGAAAAGTTGCCCAGAACCCTGATTCAGGGGAGACTTAGTGGATGGGATGAGAAAAAAAGACTGACTGTCGGGGACTGTCCCGGCTAAGACTTGAAAACCTGAGAGCTTCAAGGTGAGAGATAAGGTAATATAAAAGACAGAGGTTATTGCTGAAACATTGTGCACAATTTAATAAGAGCAAAAAGCTAAGTGTGTTGTACATGATAGGGGTGGGAGGGGGATGACAGGTCAGAAAATGAAAGATGTGGAAAACTGATGTAAAAAGTCTGCATCTGAACAAATGTGTTTGCCTCGAATACTGAGGCTGTATAGGAAGGGGAATGTTCAACGTGGAAAGGATAGCTGCTGACAAAATGTAAGTACTGTCGTTTGTTAGTGAGTTTTATACGAACGGAAGTGTGTAGCCGGCCTTTGATGAGGACGAGATCGACATAAAGGAAAGTGGCGTGGGATTCTGAACAGGACCGTGAGAAATTTAATTGGAAGAATGTATCTAGAGATTCTAGGAATTTTAACAGTTCAGCCTCATCTTATGTACATTACTTTTGTCAGTCTCGCCATTTACTCACAAACTGTTCCTTTCTTGACCTCTACATCGTTATTTTCTGACCTGTCTATTTTTCACTATCACCCTCCTATTTCTGTCTCACAAAATGCATTTAGCTTTTCGCTCTTAGTAACACGTGCATGTTGTTTTAGCAATAATCTCTGTCTTGCACATTACCCTATCTTCCACCTCGAAGCTCTCAGGTTGTCAAATCCCACCTGGGGCTGTCCCCAACAGTCACTCTTTTGTCCCATCTGGTAAGTATCCTTGGACCTGGGGTTCTGGATGACTTTCGCAAATCCTACCCCCTTCTTCCTAAACCTCACCAGTCCTTTTCTTTCAATCCCCTACCTTCCCCTTCAACCCGTCTGCCTGGAGGAGGAGGGGGAGGAGGAGCTACCCGCTCTGAAAGCTTGCAAACTTTAATACCTTTATACGTGTGTTCTGCTGCCACTGCTTGGTGAGTAGATTTTTTATCCATCCTTATGTTTTTATTTTGGTCTTGTTCCTGCATATAGCAGGGTATTAATACATACATTGTACGAGTGATCAAAGATCAAAGTAGGAGACTACTTTACCTAGGAAGAATATTTTCTCTTACAAGTAAGGAATCCTGGGACAGCCTTTGGTATAGATGTTAAGAAGATCAATGATTGATTTGATATGATGATGATGATGATGATATGAAATGGCAGGAGATGCAAATGTCTGATATGAAGAGGATAATTGGCAATGAACTGGGGTAAAAAACTGCACATTGTAATTTGCAGATGACCAAAACAGCTGTAGCTAAATTTATATTAAGGGCAGGAAGACCCAAGGGGCGTAATAGTTAACTGACACAGTATCTCTCTATATATTGTAAAATCACTTATGAAGTTTGGCAAGGTATGTTCACTTGCAGTGTACGTGAACTAAATACTATCTGTGAGTTTCGACCCATCCAGTAATTCTAGAACCCACTGAAGAGACAGGGTAGGAAGTCCAGATCTGTGGGAAATAGGCCAACAGGGCCGCTAGGAACTATAAAAATTAATAGACAAAGTCTCTCTCTCTCTCTCTCTCTCTCTCTCTCTCTCTCTCTCTCTCTCACACACACACACACACACACACACACACACACACACACACACACACACACGAGACAAGGTACTGGCGGAAGAAAAGCTGTGCGGACGGGGCGTGAGTTCTGCTTGGGTAGCTCAGATGGTAGAGCACTTGCCTGCAAAAGGCAAAGATCCCGAGTTTGAGTCTCAGTCCAGCACACAGTTTTAATCTGCCAGGAAGTTCCAAATAAATTAGTGTTTTTTGCATTGCTAACTAGATATTTGTATTGTAATTAGTGAACCATACACAAAACCCTGGTCTTTGTTACCACTGATACAGGACTGACTTTTAAGTGTGGTAAATGCTCTACAACAAGTGCATTGCTTTATTATTACCCCTGTAGATGTGGAGGAATTTCTTTCTGTATAGAAGCTAGATGGGTTACACCGAATAAATTTGCTTATACTTAATTTGCTTCTACCCAATATTATCCAAACAAAAACTTTTGTTTTTCATTTTCTATTATTTTACATTTATCATTTTGTATATTATTGAGTAATGAGTTGTCTGCCCTGTACATATTTCTTGGCACTCTTGTTAAGAAGCAGCCAGTGGTTGTACTGGAAGTTATATTGATGAGCTAGAAATTGCACACGGAGATTGTTTACTTGTGTGACTTCTGTGCCTTTACACATTTTCAATTATCACTTGATGTTAAATTCAAAACTACACTGTTAGAGTTGCAAAAATGTACGTTATTGTCTGTGTTGTGGGAGTCCACCTTAATGGCAAATGCAGTTCTGTGTAATGGAGTTCTTCCTTCGTCATCTGTGTAGATGAGGCAGGAGGTTATTAGTAATATGACACAGCAATGTGGAAGACTGAGGTAGGTGGTGGTAAAACTGATGGAGCATGCAGAAGAAGAGATACCTCACTTCATATGGATTCCCTCCACTGTACAGTACTTGATTCCATTCATAAAAGGTTCCAAACATTCATCCCTGAGTGAGGTTTAAAGTCAGCCAATACCCCGACAAAGTTGAGCATCTAATTAAAATACAGGGCGAATCAAAAAGGACTTGACAACAACTTTGGAATGATACAGAAATTTATTGAGGTAGCCCCTAGAATAAGTAGTAGTGACATTTTGCTTCGATGCGACTACCATTTGTGACGCGGCAAACATCCCACTGGTAATAAATTTCTTCCCACCCTAGTTGCAGCAAATTGAGCATAACTTGTGCAATGACACATTACATTTTTCAGGTTGGCTAAATTATTTTGGTAGTGGAGGAATGTAAACACGGTCTGTAATGAAACCGTTCAGAAAAAAATCCAGTGGTGTTAAGTCTGGGGAGAGAGGTGGCCATGCGATTGGCCCTTCAGTCAATCTACCAGCCTGGGAAGCAATTATCAAGGAAACCTCAAACTTTCATGAGGAAATGAGATGCTGCACCATTTTGCCGGTCTTAAACCATCCTTTCTCGCTCATCTTCATTGGTCTTTGAAATTAAGCATTTTCAAGTATATCTAGATACACAATACCAGTGACAAGTTTTCTCCATGAAGAAGAAAGGGCTGTAAACTTTGTTTGCAGAGGGCACAAAATATATTAACTTTGGGGCTGTCACAAACATGTTCCAGGGTTGCGTGTGTGTATTTGCTGCCCCATTTTCTGCAGTTGTGGGTGCTCACCATGCCACTGATACGAAACGTTGACTCATTGATGAAGATTATTGTGTTCAGCAATGTCTCGTCATCCTCCAACCGTTGTAACATTTCCGCACCAAATCCCCCACGAGCAAACTTACTTCCATAATGCATCAGTAGTCTGCTATGCCATTGTGAAAGTGTATGGTTCCGAGTGTAAACGCCTACACAGTACTTGCCAGACACTCTCTTGTGGAATGCCAGTCTCAAGAGATGCACGTCATGTTGTTTTTTATGGACTACAGACAAAGCTGTCCCTAACCTCTTTGACATAATCATCAATATGCGGGCGACTTGGTGATTTGTCGTGTTGCAGTTAGCAACCTGTCTTCACGAAGTTCTTCTGCCGAGAGTACATTGTAGACCTGTTCGGGTCTTCTTTTGCGTATTCGGTGCAAAATTTACACTCGACAGTTGTTGCAGTTTTTGTTTCGTGGTTAAAAAACACACAACAAGCACGCTTTCCGCCAGTGAAAGTAGCCATTTTAATTGTGCACTATGATGCCGCTCCTGGTGGCAGAATGGGGTACTGATACGCTACATGAATCAAACTTGAGGTTGTTTGCTGCAAAACGACACATTACTGATTCTGTAAGCTATCTCAATAAATTTCTGTATCATTGCAAAGTTGTAAAGCCCTTTTCGATATATAAAATTAGCCGCATTTTTAAAATGACAAAAGATACATAATTTTTAGTTAACATTTAAAAAAGACTAAAGCATTTTTAGACTTTTCATTAAGCTGATGCAACTATTTCAGTTGGATGCCACTTCGCTGACGTGTCCAGAACCTGCTACAGTAATCTGACCAGAAAAATGGGACCGACAATTTAACACGGAATCTTGAACCGTATATGGTTTCTGGTGACTCCGCACATCACTGAGAGGTGAAGGGTAGGTTAAAAGACAGACTAAAAACTCGACGATCAGATTGTCCTGTGGCCTTTGTTTCCGGGCACATACTGGACACACAACATAGATGTTGAGGCCCGACAAACTGATAATGATGCAACGAGATGGTTGTTATCCTCAGTTTTCTTCAATATATTTTTTATTCAGTTCCTCATTTTTCTTACCAGTCAAAATCCAATTTCAGATGTGTAATTTGGGCCAAATGAAGTCTTAAGTAGGTTAAAATTATTTCTCACTGTTCTTGGTCATTTTTAAATACATCTAGTCTCTTTTCTACAGACCTCAGGGAATCTCATTAATCATATTCGGCATTCTCCATCCACCTCTTGAGCCACACAGCAAAACTGGTGCAGCTATTGATGTATAATGTGTAATTATTGTCTATTTTCTCTGGATTGTTCCACTTATATCCTAGTACTTGCCCAGCTTGTGATCGATACCGAGATTGGTGTCATAAGTTGTCGCAGCTGAGACATTGAAAGTGACACACTTCCTCAACAAGCGTGTTACCTGACAGTTGTTTCCGGCAGGATTCAGTTTGTTTTTTTCCTTTAAAGCCATAGTCTTTGCATTCTGTGCAGAATGTTACACGGTGGGTTGCTCTGTGAAGGTCATCCTCAGTTTGTTGAATAACAACATAGAATGTAATCTTCCGTTAGTTACTGTTCCATATACTTTACAAGTAGCTTTTAGTACACTTATTCCTCTGCAATTTATTGTCAAATATTTATAAAAAAAATTTGTTAAAGGGTTTTGGTTATTACATAGTCCTTTTCAGTGTGTTTGGTGCAGTCTACAAGCTTGCATATAACACCCACTTGTCCCAACCACTTATGTAGCACTTTTCTTTCCCATTGCCCATTAAAAAAATTGCAAACTTCAAGAAGCATCTTTGACTAGCACAAAGACTTGACAGGGAGGTCTGTATTGTAGATTTGCAGATGTTATAAAACCCATTACAGTCATTCTGGTCATAACTGCTTGTCGTCTTGTGTACAAGTATGTGCTAACCGCCTATATATGGCCTTCTGACACCCATCTAAATCGTACAGAAATCAAAATTGTCTTCTGAACAATTATTAGCCCTTGACCATTTCTGTGTAGCATCTTGGGTCTTCTAATCAGTGTTAAACAGTACTTAAAACTTTTGAATACAATGGTGTGGCACTATTATACAGTACAATATTGTTTTCATTCTGTGATAAATTTTAGTCTGTGACACACATTCCGAGCACGGGATGGGAAAACTCATTTTTGTTCCTTCTCTTTGCTAAAAGATAATGGACTGATGATGATGTTTGTTGCCATAGCAGCAAGCAAATTTACATGGGCTGAGGCTAACTTAATGTAACCATCTGTAAGCATGCAAGAGTACGAGACAGTATTACTGACGTGCACATGTTGCATTGGGCCGACCTAATCGTAGAGACTTCCCTGTGTGCTCCACCACAACCCGTTCTGTTTTGCTCAGTAAATCCATACACCACTGGACTTTGATCACATTTGCAATTTCTTAATCTTACCATTACACAATATGCAGTCTTTGTTCAAATTTCCAGTTTAATTTTTATGAACTATCAGATAATTGGTGTCGATCCTGTAACTCGCAGACAGTGTTGCAGTTCAGAAATACTTTTGTACTTCAACTTTCCTCAATATTTAGTCTTCTCACAAATGCAGCGTACCGCCGGAAAGTTTTTGTTTCTTCATTAGCCATGAAAATAATTTAGGGAAAAAAATGTCATTTAACTTTCACAGACAGCTAATAAAAACATCAAACACTGTTTATTATTAACTTGACATACAACACACTACTTCAGTAATATAAAATGTATGTATTGGAAAATGTTGATTTTTCCAAGATGAGCCAAACATAGACTCTCTCCTTCCAGCCATGTTCTTCTTAACCATAAAAATACTTGATTTGTTAAGAAACACTTTTGTTCACTTTGTTGGGATCATTCCGACCTCTGCTTTTGATCGACTGGTTGTCCCCAGTGGTAGTTACATTCATTTAGTGAAATGGTAAGTGGCCCTAACGAAATTGTCATGCTGGCACCTGCTCCACAGATTGCCAAGTACACGAGGTAGAAAATATAACAATGATTAATCCTCCTCATTACTGCCAAAATGAATAAAAATTAAAATGTAGTTGATTGAGAGGATATTACCCAAGTTTTTATTTTTCCTTTGCCATAATTCTCATTTTTGGTAATGTAGAGGGGCTGCCATTTTACAACAGGTGGGCTTTAAAAAGTGTCTGAGTGACAACTTGAGAGAGATAAACATTTTGACAATGATGGATATGTGGAAGAACTTTCTAGTTAAAGGATAGGAAGCAAAAGTGAGCCCTGGAGCAAAATGTGGGAATAATCTTGCATTCATTATAACATATTTTGTTAAATAACAGAAATCCATTCATATTTATTTTTTCGCTAAGACTAACACTTTATAAGCAACTCTCCCTAACGAAATAAATTAACTTTTATTTAAATCCTCGTCCTCCACACGTGTGCGAAATGTCGACCGAGGATGTCGTTACATTGCCGAAACGGGTCTGTGTCGAGGGGAAGAAGTGAGATTGTCAACTGCATTAAGGTGGTCACCCACAGCATCGTACAAATGTTTTTATTGTATTCTAAAGAATCTGCATCAAGCGCAACGAATTTAAAGTGAGGCTGTGATTAACAATACTCACTGTGGAATTGAGAGAAGTGACATAATATGTACGTCTCGAGAGGCCGATGATATTTTTGATCTGCTGCTGTTGTGATGTGCAGTAGACAGTGAAATTTATGGAAGGCACAAAAAGGAATGTGGCAAACTAGTTTTAGAAAGGGGAAAATAAAGCACAAAGTCTTGCCTTGTCTTACAGTATTAGCATTAGCATACTAGCTGTTTTGTGTTAAACAAAGAAGCGTTGGTGCAAAAAATTGAAATAGAGCAAGACTGAGACTTGAACCTAGTCCTTAGCACAGACAACCAGTTCCTGAAATATCCCATGTGGCTCAGTTGGAATGACACCTACCATCAGGCTGTGGGTTTGAGACCCAGTGTGGCTTGCAGTTGTGATTGTTCCTTACACTTCTGTAAGAAATTCAAAATAGCAGCTGTGTACTGAGGTGGGTGTGTATATCTAAAGTTTTCCCAGTTCTTTTGAGTGTATGTTCTGTGCTGTGAACGTATGAATGATCCTCTGTGTGTGTGTGTGTGTGTGTGTGTGTGTGTGTGTGTGTGTGTGTGTGTGTGTGTACACAACATGGCAGTTCAGAATGAACACTGTGGTATTTGTTTGGAGGATAGCTTAGTTTCGTACCTATTGTCAACTCCTTCCTCAGAATAGCAGACAGTATGTAAGCTGTGCAAATGCCTGTCCACTATAACTGTTAAGTGCTCCTTTTCCATGAGGTACAGTGTTAAAACGGTTCATTCGAATATGGAACCTGGTGAGGTGCTTGTGTATAATGGAAAGTAACGTGTTCCCAGAGGGTAAAGCCGTTCTCACACGGGACACGGATGTCCAGCAGGATGATATTTGTGACTTACGAATTCTTCTGGTTCAGATGTTGTGCCACAAGAATTAAATTTTATAGGTGACACAAAAAGCTTACTGTATGTCAGAGTATTGATAGTTATCCATTCAGTATCCTCAGTGCCTGTAACTGAAGTGCAACTACTCACTGAGATCAGTGTTGGCTGTCATTATCATATGGCAGCAAAACTTGGTAGATATTCTGATGTGTTAATGTGGAACCGATTTACACTGGAAAAAAAATCAGTTCCAGTTTTGGCCTCCGTGTGTAAATCTGGTGCTTTGAATGCAAGAAAGACACGTAGAACTGTTTCCGTAAGTAATGGATTACGAACAGCACTCGGACAGAAGAGGTCGAACAAGTGAGAAAGACAGTGTTGATTTTTATTATTAATTTGTTCAATACGAGCACTGGAGACATCGACAAGATACTGTACGGCGCCCGATTTGGACCTGGTGGCCAAAATGAGAACTATTTTTCTTTTCAGCATAAATTGGTTCGGCATTAACGCATTGTCATATCTACAGAGTTTCGCTGCCGTACGATAATTGTAGCTCGCACTGGACCTCCGTGAGTCACTAATCCAGTTAACGACCTTTTAGATTACTTTGATACTTAGGTGAGAAAGATTTCACAATTATCTTCAAAGTACGTCTTTTTGTATTATTAAAAATATTTTTTTAAGTTGTCTGAAATTATATCGTTATAGGCTGTGATTAAGCCTGACAACAAGCACACTTCCTGTTCAACACGGCTGCATTCTTCGGGATTCTGCCCTATGTGTAAAACTAAATGTGGTCTCGGCAAGCTGCCACAGGGGCAGTTGGTGCACGGGCAAGGGGTCAAGTCGTGTGTGGTGCGAGTGAGTGTAGGTGACCTGAGAACTGGTTGCGGATGCTGGCCTCGTGTGTGACTACGATCTTCAGGTTGTGCAGCAGTGTGTATGGGGCAGGAGTCGACTTCGGAATTTGTTGCAGCCTGCCGACATGTTCGATCGGTCCTTTCTGCACCCCTACAACACTGCAGACGACGAATTAATAGGAAAAAGTGATGCTCGGTTTCAACACTGGGCTACAAAGGTCAGCATGAATATGCAGCTGTGCGACTGGAAGTAATGTAATTTTTGATGAACAGTGTGACAATCTAACAAACATCAGTTAACAGCAATTTACTAAGAGCGTAGTATTGTCTCAGTGCGATCAGTTATACGGGGGGTTTCAAAACTCAATTTGAAGTAATGGACCTCGATCTGGAAATAACGGAGCCGAAAGGGATACCGTATTTACTCGAATCTAAGCCGCACCTGAAAAATGAGACTCGAAATAAAGGAAAAAAAAATTTCCTGAATCTAAGCCGCACCTGAAATTTGAAACTCGAAATTCAAGGGGGGAGAAAAGTTTTAGGCCGCACCTCCAAATCGAAACAAAGTTGGTCCATTGTAATATGAGACACAGTTTAGGTCGAATGAAAGACGATACAGCTACAGTAGTTTGGTTCGAGTCTAAGCTTCGCAGTTAAGCTTTACCAGGTAGCCATTGCTATGCATTAGGCGCTCCGTCCGTATTTATACGGGTACCCTTCCTTTTTTCACGTGCTTCGTCTGGTTTGAATCAATTGCTTATTTTGCTTTGATCTGATAAGTGCCGTTTTCTTTGTTATAGGTGTTTACGTCACTCTAAGCTGAAAATGAATTACTGTACTGTGTCATGCATTGTTTGTTGCATTCTGATAGTGCGTGTTTACGGCCTGTCGCCGCTCGCGGCATGACTTGCTTTTGTGCGCGCTACCGCCGCTTAAAAAAGAGGAATCGTCTCATTAGCAAAACAATGCTTTCTTTGATAATGATCAACAAGAACCAAATAATAGACTGCGTATGATAGAACATGTTCTGAACGAGAGTTAGGCGCAAATTTTTCTCCGTTTGAAAATCTTTGCGGCCGCTTCTTTAGTACATCAAATTCTGCACAGAAATTAGTCATCTTACATTTAAAATCTAATCAGTTGCCGTGCTTCATTTCTGACTATATCACTATTAGGCTTAAGAATAATACGAATATAAACATGACACGATACGTATATTCTTCCACATTTACTGTTGTTTCACTCTAGTTTCGTAGTTTATTAGGCAGACAGGATTTAAATGAGATAGCAGCAAACACGAAAGAATACACGGCAAAATGTTTATTTTCCTATTATTCTTACGGTGAAGAGAATACTGCATGTGATTCACATGTCATCACGTTCCTATTAGCAATCATCTCTTCTCACAGGTAGGAAAAAACTCGGAACGTAGAGTTGGCCATATTGACAAACATCCCTAACAGTCTTGCCAGTCGGATTTTCGTAGTACATTGAAATTCTGCTACATTCGAAGATGAACAATACGGAATTTGTATTTACTTCGTTGGATAATGTATGAAAATGCAGTGGTCGAAACTCGGGGCGGAGAAAAAAAAAAAGGTTTTGGCGCCAGTATTTATCTTTGTGCCCACAAAGCATGCTTGTGTAGCGCTACATATATTCGACGGCAGAAGTTAGTTGTGGCGGGACCTACCAACATTTTTCAGAACTTCCGCTTGCTTTGCACTCGATTCTAAGCCGCAGGTGGTTTTTTGGATTACAAAAACCGGAAAAAAAGTGTGGCTTAGATTCGAGTAAATACGGTAAGTGAAAATAGTTCTGGTACCTCTGACGGTGGACCTATTCTACTACAAGTTCTTTGCTTTCTGTATTTTCAGAGCCAGTGGTATGGTCCCAAAACAAGGGAAAAAGTCCAGTAAA
Source organism: Schistocerca cancellata (assembly GCF_023864275.1). Classification (NCBI taxonomy): domain Eukaryota; kingdom Metazoa; phylum Arthropoda; class Insecta; order Orthoptera; family Acrididae; genus Schistocerca; species Schistocerca cancellata. Next base: position 33,859,755 of record NC_064636.1, read on the forward strand.
TGTGGGCTCCAAAAAGCATATCTTCGGAGCTGAGAGTACCTTTTCATCTTTGCTACTGTGAAACATCTTCTACTGAGCAAGTCCTCATAGCTGTTAGGTACATATTTTAGAGCCCACATTTGCTACACATTTTTCCTTGTTTTGGTCCACACTACCTCCTCCCAAAATATGGAAAGCAAAGAGCTTACATTAGAAGAGGTCCTCTGTCAAGGTATCAGAACAATTTTTGCTTTTAACTTTAGACTTGGTCTTTTCTGGACTGCGATCCCTTGCACGAAATTAATACATTTATCCTTCTCATCTGTATCTGTATAATTTGTCAGCACACACTGCGTAACAGTAAACATCCTCGAATAACTTGTAACTGTACATTTCTGGATCCGTGTTAATTGCTATATGAGGAATCCATTCCTCAGATTTAACCGTCTAGTTTTGAACACCTTATACAATTTTGTCGTCTGATTGGTTTGGTGTGGTTGCCACAACTTCTTCTCCTGTGTCAATCTCTTCACCTAATGACCTTAATTATTTGTTGGATGTATTTAAATCTCTGTCTTCCATTTCAGTTTTTACACTCTGTAACGTACTCTAGTACCATGGAGATGTTTTTACACCCATTCTGCCATTCTGTCCTTTCTTCTTATCAGTGTTTTGCTCATGTTGGTCTCCTCACCAATCCTGGGAAGAATCTCCTCATTCCTTATCTGTCCAGCTAATTTTCAGCAACCTTCTACAGTGCCACATGTTAAATGCTTCAACTTCTTTTTCTGTCTCCCCCACCCCCACCTTTCTTCCAGTCCACTATTCACTTCCACATAGTGCTGCGCTTGAGACATACTCTCAGAAATATCTTCCTCGAATAAAAGACGAAGTTCCATACTGCTAGATTTCTTTTGGACTGGAGTGTCCTCATTGCTTGTGCGAGTCTGCTGCTTATGTCCGTGCTTTGTCCATCGTACATTAATTTGCTTCCACAGTAGCAGAATTCCTTCACTTTGTCTTCTTCATGGTATACCATTTTGATGTCAACTTCTGTGAGCAGTTGATTACCGTCATTCAGTGGTTCCTGCTCTGAGTACAGCCACTGTCTATCAGTATGATTTTGAAGGTCTCAAGGTGGCTGTGTGATAATCAAAACGAGTCACTTTGTAATAAATGTGCCTTGGTGATCTAGACTGTTTAAAGTTAATTTCAAGTATTCTATTTTGATCACTGACTCTCCCCGGCAATGTTTTCAAATATAATTGTCATCTATATCAATTCAGCTGCTTGTCACTTTCATCTTTCTTCGGTTCACTCTTAATCCACGTTTTGTGCTCAGCAGAATGTTCATTTCATCCAGTATGTCCTGTGATTCTTTCTCAGTTTTGATAACAAGTAAACCTACCTGAGGGATACACTTAGATTTTGATCAGCTTTGAATATGTTGTAGTGTAGTGCAAAATAACACTTTTTTTACATGTGCCCAAACTGCTGTTAAGGGGAGTGAACATCTCCTTGAAAAAAATTGAGTTTAATGTTTATGAATGAATACCATTGAAATAGTAACAGACACAAAAAGACAATTGAAATAAAAATTCTATCATTTTTACTGAACAGTGCATCCAGATTTATAATCATCCCCCCCCACAGAGTACCATGTGCTTGATGTGGAAAATCAAATGGCATTCGACATGTTAATGGCTGAAACAACTCTGCACTTCCTCATTATTGTCCAGATTTATAATAATATTACAACAATAATGTATAAATAATTTTCAATATTAAATAATTAAATTTGTAAATTTGAAAACTTTACAATTTAAAAAACGGCACAAACATATCAAATAACCCAACATTAAGGGATATTTCTAGATTATTTCTGACAAATGTGTCGAAATATCACATCTTACGCAAGTGAATTTTTTATTAGTGACTATGATTTACTACTTGTCAAATGCCGAAATGAGAAACAAAATAATGGGAGGGATTTCAAAAAAGAAAATGTGTTTTTTTTTTTATTTTTTGATATTTACAAATTTGAGTGCACTGTTGTCACTTAACATTGAAAATGATGAAATTTTTATTTAAGGGGGGGGGGGGGGGGGGTAGCGAGGCAGCAGCAATAAGCGCCCCTCTTGCGTTTACCTGGTCTCTTCAGAAAAAGAAAATGTTGCCCCAAGTATCACTAAAGAGCTGATATCTCGAGAAGAATCCTTCAACAATTGCTGGCTAAAGTATTGCAGACATTCCATCAATGTACATTTTCGGAGGAGAGAGGTATGTGACCGGCACACTGGATGTCGCCAGCAGCTGTTGCCTGTGTGTGCTACAGTCACAGTTCTCGGCAAGTGTGTACTGTGTTTTCTGAGCGCTTGGCGACCTTGTGGAAAACTGTGTCTGCATTCGTGTCCTGTTTGAGGATGGCTTAAGGATAGACTTTATAATTTTTGCCATTTACAAAAATAAGTTGACTACTGGTAAGACAACAGAAATAATGAAATTCTTATTTCTGGGTACGCAGCTGAGTTAGTCGACATTTTCGTTCCACAATATGTCGACATTTTCGTTCCACAATATGTCGACATTTTCGTTCCACAATATGTCGACATTTTCGTTCCACAATATGTCGACATTTTCGTTCCACAATATGTTGGAAATTGCAGTTTTTGCTGAGGAACCTAGTAATGTAACTGTTTATTGGGATTGTCAGGCTGCCAAAATGACCAAGGTGGACATTTATGAGAGTAGCAGAAACTTTTTATTTTTATTTTTATTTTGCCCCCTCTATTTTTTCCATATACTACATAATGGAGTCTGGTGAATGTGCAAATACTACTGTTAAACGCACAAGGTGGTGCAGAGGAAAAGGATCTCTCTTTCTCATCTCAAGTGAGTTGTATGTTTAAAGGGGCAATTAATTGTTTCTTTATCTCCAGGTCCTCTGATAACGATTGTTGATGAGACTTTCAGTCCCATTGTATGGAACTGCTGTAGAAGCTGGTGTGTATGTAGTATCTTACAAATAAAGGCAGTTATGTTTACTCCAAACAATCCATTTCCTCTTCCCCACCCTGTACTTAGTGTTGTGTTCTGAACTATTTTTTTTTTTGTCAGTGCCAGAAAATCGTACGATATTTATCAAAATGTACAAGCAGAATAATTGAGGTTCCTTTCTGTCAAGCAGTTGTAACAGATATTTTCACTAAATAAGGCATTTTGTTACAATCATTTCCTTTTTTACTGAAGAAAAGTCCTCTTATTAAGACATAATATACACATTGTAATAAGTAAGCTGTGGTAAAATTGATGATAGTTTTAAAATGAGGCTTGTTCATCATAGGAAAGTAAGCTTTTAGAAAAGTTTTAAAGAACTCTTGACTTTTCTCCTGAGATCATTCTTTCTGTGTAAAGGTGCTATGTTCCTTTCTTGAATAAAGTGTCATTGCTGAGTACAACTTAATAGTTCTTTCTGAGGACGTTTACAGAATGGGACTGAAAAAAGAAAAAAGACTGTTGTATTATTTTAACTGTACACTTCAGTATCCTAGTTCTTGTATAAAGAAAAAATGTCAATTTCACACTTTAGATGTTAAAAATTTTATTATAGCTGAATGCAGAGAAGCAAAACATGAAAGTTAGTAACAAGCAGCTGGTGTCTGTTTTGATACAACTGGTGTCTAGTTTGAGATAATTCTCAAAAGAATGAAATTTGTAGAGTCTGCATTTTCTGAATATAATATTTTGTTATTTTCCAGAAACCTATAGACTGTGGTGGAACATGCAGACTATAGTGTGTGTAGGTGGCACTTGTGATGACACGTCTGGTGTTAGGAACTTGCTTATTCTGCATAAGAAATAGTAGTAAATAATAATAATAGTGGTGCTGTCATTGTTGGTTGGTAATATTTACTGGCAAAATGCAACCTAACACTAGATTGTGTACTTACAGCTATCCCACAACTTGAAAAGAGAAAGAGATTATTAATTGATCAGTGATTCGTCAGTTCCCGATTGTGTTCAGGAGGCGTACGGATTGATTACGCGAAAGGGTTTTCTTAATTGACCTTTTGACCCAGATTGCCTTCATGCAATCAGAATCTTCGATGAAAATACCAATTTGAATATGAAAATGAAAGCAAATTAGTGGAATTTTGTAAGAGAAAGATTAACAGATCGGAAGTTGAACACATTAGTGGTCTCCCAAATACAAATGAGACACTGCTATAGAGCGAACCTATAACAAAGCTGATATATAATTTGAACATCATTTTTGGTTAGTGAAAGAAAAGAATAAGAAGAAAATTACATCATAAAATATTAATATATTTTGAACAAATTGGCTTTAAACGTCTAGACATTGACAAATATACAATAGACATGACTTACATCTGATACTTCTTTTGTACATGATGCAGTCCAATAATTGCTGCTTTGTCAGTCCATTCCTTCCTAAAATTAAATGTCCTTGCATGTGCGCAAGTATATTGTATCTTCACCCAAGTTACCTAAACTTTTGTTCGTCTTTTCACATTGTTTTTACTGGTACACAAAATTAAAATACAAGTTGTAGCAATGTTATGTAGTACGTCGTAACATGTCGGCAACCAAAAGTAGAAAGGTAATCGAGTCTCTAGAGTATTTCTTAACAAAAGATTAGATAGTTGCTTCTTCTGTTTCGCAGCTTCTTGCTATGAAACGCTGTGGCAATAATTTTAAATATCTGCGCCCAGCGGGTCATAGTGTTTAAAGTATTTAAATGCTGGATGCATGTCTTGGTATAGGTGCACATTTAAAAAAATATTTCATCTCTTTCGCGCTGTGATGCTTAACTTTTTTACGAACTACAGCTCGTTGGCTGTCCTTTACTTCAATGATAAATATCTCGTATGCAAAGAATCTGAAATCCAATAATATTACACACGCCAACTACCAGCGTAACAAGGATAACAACTCCCAACAGATACTGCGGGGCCTGCTCTAACTTGGCATCTTCTTTACAGGACTGTATAGACTGCTATCTTGATGTATAGAGAAACTGTAAGCTGCTGAATCTTGTCACTGCGTGGAATAAATACCAGTTTATGGTTGATTCTACATCTGCATAGACTGATGAGCAAAACATAATGACCACTTGCATAATAGCTTCTTTGTCTGTCTTCAGAACGAAATACATCACTGATTCTGCATATATGGGGGACCTGACAGTTTGTTGGTACGAGGGTCACTCCAAAAGAAATGCACACTATTTTTGTAAAAATACGGTTTTCATTCTGTATGTGTGAAAGTTTTACAGTGTGTAGATACATCCTTCCCGCTTCTTTTCAAACTTAGTTCAACCTGTTCCCGTGAGTGGCGCTGTCACAGCATGTCTTCAAGTTGGCTGCTACACTTGACGTTTGTCAGAAGCAACGTCCTGTCATAGAATTCCTGTGCTGTGAAAACGTGACAGTGGGAAACATCCACAAGAGGTTGAGAAAGGTGTACGAAGATGCTGCTGTCGATCGCAGTACAGTTAGTCGGTGGGCAAGCAGGTTACGTGATGAAAGCGGGCACGGCAATATTGAGGATTGTCCTCGCAGCGGCAGGCCTCGTACTGCACACACTCCAGACATTGTGCAGGGAGTTAACGAATTGGTGACTGCTGACAGGCGCATCACAGTGAACAAATTGTCACGCTACGGTGGGATAGGGGAAGGAAGTGTTTGCAGAATACTGAAAGTGTTGGCGTTAAAAAAGGTTTGCACCAAGTGGGTTCCCAGGATGTTGACAGTGACTCACAAAGAAACAAGAAAAACAGTATGCAGCGAACTTTTGGAACAGTACGAGAATGGTGGAGATGAGTTTCTTGGAAGAACTGTGACAGGTGATGAAACGTGGCTCCATCATTTTTCACCAGGGGCGAAGAGGCAGTCAGTGGAGTGGCATAATGAGAATTCACCCAAGAAAAAAAAATTCAAGACCACACCTGCTGGAAAAGTTATGGCTACAGTGTTGTTCGATTCCCGAAGGACTCTCGCTTGTGGACATCGTACTGAGTGGAACCACCATAAATTCTGATGCATATGTGACAACACTGAAGAAACTTCGAGCTCGACTGCACATCGGCAAAAGCAGGATGTTTTGCTGTTGCACGACAATGCACGGCCACGTGTCAGTCAAAAAACCGTGGAAGCGATCACAAAACTCGGATGGACAAGACTGAAACACCCGCCTTACGGTCCTGACCTGGCTCCATGTGACTATGATCTCTTTGGGAAACTGAAAGACACACTTCGTGGAACAATGTTTGAAGATGATGACTCCCTTGTGCACGCTGCCAAACAGTGGCTCCAACAGGTCGGTCCAGAATTTTACCTTGTGGGTATACAGGCGCTGGTTCCAAGATGGCGCAAGGCAGTTGAGAGGGATGGAAATTATGTGGAGAAATGAAAATATTTTTCCTAAAGGATGTATCTACACACTGTAAAACTTTCAAATATGTAGAATAAAAGATGGATTTAAAAAAAAAATAGTGTGCATTTCTTTTGGAGTGACCCTCATATGTTTGTAGAGGTATGCGGTATCATCTACATCTACATCTACATCTATACTCCGCGAGCCACCTTACGGTGTGTGGCGGAGGGTACTTATTGTACCACTATCTGATCCCCCCTTCCCTGTTCCATTCACGAATTGTGCGTGGGAAGAACGACTGCTTGTAAGTCTCCGTATTTGCTCTAATTTCTCGGATCTTTTCGTTGTGATCATTACGCGAGATATATGTTGGCGGTAGTAATATGTTGCCCATCTCTTCCCGGAATGTGCTCTCTCGTAATTTCGATAATAAACCTCTCCGTATTGCGTAACGCCTTTCTTGAAGTGTCCGCCACTGGAGCTTGTTCAGCATCTCCGTAACGCTCTCGCGCTGACTAAATGTCCCCATGACGAATCGCGCTGCTTTTCGCTGGATCATGTCTATCTCTTCTATTAATCCAACCTGGTAAGGGTCCCATACTGATGAGCAATACTCAAGAATCGGACGAACAAGCGTTTTGTAAGCTACTTCTTTCGTCGATGAGTCACATTTTCTTAGAATTCTTCCTATGAATCTCAACCTGGCGCCTGCTTTTCCCACTATTTGTTTTATGTGATCATTCCACTTCAGATCGCTCCGGATAGTAACTCCTAAGTATTTTACGGTCGTTACCGCTTCCAATGATTTACCACCTATGGCATAATCGTACTGGAATGGATTTCTGCCCCTATGTATGCGCATTATATTACATTTATCTACGTTTAGGGAAAGCTGCCAGCTGTCGCACCATGCATTAATCCTCTGCAGGTCTTCCTGGAGTACGTACGAGTCTTCTGATGTTGCTACTTTCTTGTAGACAACCGTGTCATCTGCAAATAGCCTCACGGAGCTACCGATGTTGTCAACCAAGTCATTTATGTATATTGTAAACAATAAAGGTCCTATCACGCTTCCTTGCGGTACTCCCGAAATTACCTCTACATCTGCAGATTTTGAACCGTTAAGAATGACATGTTGTGTTCTTTCTTCTAGGAAATCCTGAATCCAATCACAAACCTGCTCCGATATTCCGTAAGCTCGTATTTTTTTCACTAAACGTAAGTGCGGAACCGTATCAAATGCCTTCCCGAAGTCCAGGAATACGGCATCAATCTGCTCGCCAGTGTCTACGGCACTGTGAATTTCTTGGGCAAATAGGGCGAGCTGAGTTTCACATGATCTCTGTTTGCGGAATCCATGTTGGTTATGATGAAGGAGATTTGTATTATCTAAGAACGTCATAATACGAGAACACAAAACATGTTTCATTATTCTACAACAGATTGACGTAAGCGAAATAGGCCTATAATTATTCGCATCTGATTTATGACCCTTCTTGAAAATGGGAACGACCTGCGCTTTCTTCCAGTCGCTAGGTACTTTACGTTCTTCCAGCGATCTACGATAAATTGCTGATAGAAAGGGGGCAAGTTCTTTAGCATAATCACTGTAGAGTGTCAGATGTCTATGCACAGGTTGTGTAATTTGTATAAATAACGTGCAGCTGAGTTTTGTATAGGGTGATGGTGCCTGATAGCAAACCAGATGGAGTCCATAGGATTTACATCAAGTGGATTTCGGCACAGAGACATAGTGAGTTCACTGAAATGCTCCTCTAACACTATCGCACGGTTCTGGCTCCGAGACACAGGCAATCGTATTGCTGAAAGATGAAATCACTGTTGGGGAAGACATTAAGCATGAAGTGATGCAGGCGGTCTGCAGCCGTCAGCACGTCTTCGATTACCGCCACAGGTCCCATGCGAGTGCAGGAGACTGCCTCCCGTAGCGTAATCACTGCTCCCGCCAGGCTGCGTCCGTGGTGTGCTGCACGTTTCGAGCCACCGGTCACCTCGCCGGTGGCGTTTGTGGAGACGACCTTCAAACTAGTGAAGCGAAACTGTGATTCATCTGAAGAGCTGACAAGTTGCCCACTATAGTCATAATTGATGACGACGCGTGTCAACATGTAAATAAGTAGGGGTGGTCTGCTACGGAACTCCACGTTTGACAATGTGCGATGGACAGTGTGCTCTGAAACACTTGTGTGTGACCCAGCATTCTGCTCTTTCGGCAGAGATGCCACAGATCACCATCTGTGCTACCTTAAAGGGCAGACAAGCCTCTGTACCCCAAGTTTTGTGAAGAGTCGTAGATGTCCGACCATTTAGTGCCTTGTGGTACTTTCATTGTCCTCCTGCCTCTTCCCGTAGATGCTCGTGACAGTAGCTTGTGAGAGTTTGATTAGGTTCGGCGTTTTCGAGATACTCATTCGCAGGCTCTGTGTTATAGCAATCTGACCTTTGCCATTGTCGCTTATCTCGATGTATTTCCCCACGTGCCACCTGTACCCGGGGTGATCCCCTGTCTGTGTCTGCTCCACTTTTGTTATTAGTAGATTCTTACTTACATTGCGTGTGAGTTTAGTGTAGGTGGTGTAATTTCGAGTTTTAGTTACTGTAATCGTAAATTAAGGCAGATTGTAGTGCAGTCGTTAGGCATTTGTACAGGTTAGTTCATACATTCTTTGCATGTTTCCCTTGCGTCATCTAGGCACGGACCCGTGTTTCAGTAACTGTTGTTCAACATCAATTAGAATGGACAGGGACTGTTATTGCTGTGTTCGGATGAGGGCCGAGTTGGCATCCCTTCGCTCACAGCTGCAGGCGGCGCTGACTTCGGTCGCGCAGCTTGAGGCTGTTGCCAATGGGCACCACTGTCGGGAGCCGGACTTCGGTATCACGGGGATGTCAACCTCGTCCCGTCTGTCCCCAGATCGGTCTGCCGCTGTGGTTGCCCCGGTTGCTGCCCGCAGTGGGGCTGAGCCCTCGCCTGTGGTCGATTGGGAGGTCGTTCCGAGGCGTGGCAGGCAGCGAAAGACGTCCCCGGAGGCTGATCGGAAAGCCTCTCCGGTGCGTCTGACAAACAGGTTTCGGGTACTGTCTCTGGCTGAGCCAGATGCAGCTGCCTGCCCTGTTTCAGAGGATGATTCTCAGCCTTCGAGGTCCGGACAATCGCAGAGGGTGGGCTTATTGGTAGTTGGGAGCTCCAATGTTAGGTGCGTAATGGGGCCCCTTAGGCATATGGCGGCTAAGGAGGGGAAGAAATCCATTGTGCACTCCGTGTGCATTCCGGGTGGAGTCATTCCTGATGTGGAAAGGGTCCTTCTGGATGCCATGAAGAGCACAGGGTGCAGCCAGCTGCAGGTGGTGGCACATGTCGGTACTAATGACGTGTGTCGCTTTGGATCTGAGGAAATTCTCTCTGGATTCCAGCGGCTATCTGATTTGGTGAAGGCTGCCGGTCTTGCTTACGAGATGAAGGCAGAGCTCACCATCTGCAGCATCGTTGACAGAACCGACTGTGGACCTTTGGTGCAGAGCCGGGTGGAGGGTTTGAATCAGAGGCTCAGACGGTTTTGTGACCGTGTTGGCTGCAAATTCCTTGACTTGCGCCATAGGGTGGTGGGGTTTCGGGTTCTGCTGAATAGGTCAGCAGTTCACTACACTCAGCTGGCGGCTACACGGGTAGCGGAGGCTGTGTGGCGTGGACTGGGCGATTTTGTTGATTAGAAGGCCTCGGGAAAGTACGAGGTGGGCTGCAATCTCAAAGGGTGCATGGCAAATACAGGACGTGATTGGATCAAGGAACAGTCGGAATTGTAGTTGTAAATTGTTGTAGTTGTGCCGGGAAAGTCCCTGAGCTTCAAGCGCTAATAGAAAGCACAGAAGCTGAAATTGTTATAGGTACAGAAAGCTGGCTAAAGCCTTGAATAAGTTCTGCAGAAATTTTTACGAAGTCCCAGACGGTGTTGAGGAAAGATAGATTAGGCGGAATTGGTCGTGGAGTGTTTGTGTCTGTCAGTAGTGGTTTATCTTGTAGTGAAGTCGAAGTAGATACTCCGTGCAAATTGGTATGGGTGAAGGTTACACTTAACAGCCGAACTAAGTTAATAATTGGCTCCTTCTACCGACCCCCAGACTCCGATGATACAGTTGCTGAACAGTTCAGAGATAATAAATACCCCACTCATACGGTTATAGTTGGTGGGGACTTCAACCTTCCCTCGATATATTGGCAAAAATACTTGTTCAAAACCGGTGGTAGGCAGAAAACATATTCCGAGATTGTCCTAAATGCTTTCTCCGAAAATTATTTCGAGCAGTTAGTCCACGAACCCACGCGAATTGTAAATGGTTGCGAAAACACACTTGACCTCTTAGCCACAAACAATCCGGAGCTAATAGAGAGCATCATGACTGATACAGGGATTAGTGATCACGAGGTCGTTGTAGCTAGGCTCAATACCGTTTCTTTCAAATCCACCAGAAACAAACGCAAAATAATTTAATTTAAAAAAGCGGATAAAGTGTCACTAGAAGCCTTCCTAAGAGACAATCTCCATTCCTTCCGAACTGACTATGCAAATGTGGACGAGATGTGGCTCAAATTCATAGTAGCAACAGCAATTGAGAGATTCATACCTCATAAATTGGTAAAAGATGGAACTGATCCCCCATGGTACACACAACAGGTCCGAACGCTGTTGCAGACTCAACGGAAAAAGCATGCGAAGTTCAGAAGAACGCGAAATCCCGAAGATTGGCTAAAATTTACAGACGCACGAAATTTGGCACGGACTTCAATGCGAGATGCCTTTAATAGGTTCTACAACGAAACATTGTCTCGAAATTTGTTAGAAAATCCGAAGAAGTTCTGGTCGTATGTTAAGTACACAAGCGGCAAGACGCAGTCAATACCTTCGCTGCGCAGTGCCGATGGTACTGTTACCGACGACTGTGCCACTAAAGCGGAGTTATTGAACGCGGTTTTCCGAAATTCCTTCACCAGGGAAGACGAATGGAATATTCCAGAATTTGAAACACGAACAGCTGTTAGCATGAGTTTCTTAGAAGTACATACCTTACGGGTTGTGAAGCAACTCAAATCGCTTGATACGGGCAAGTCTTCAGGTCCAGATTGTATACCGATTAGGTTCCTTTCAGATTACGCGGATACAATAGCTCCCTACTTAGCAATCATATACAACCGCTCGCTCACCGATAGATCTGTACCTACAGATTGGAAAATTGCGCAGGTCGCACCAGTGTTCAAGAAGGGTAGTAGGAGTAATCCATCGAACTACAGACCTATATCATTGACGTCGGTTTGCAGTAGGGTTTTGGAGCATATACTGTATTCAGACATTATGAATCATCTCGAAGGGAACGATCTATTGATACGTAATCAGCACGGTTTCAGAAAACATCGTTCTTTTGCAACGCAGCTAGCTCTTTATTCGCACGAAGTAATGGCCGCTATCGACAGGGGATCTCAAGTTGATTCCGTATTTCTAGATTTCCGGAAAGCTTTTGACACCGTTCCTCACAAGCGACTTCTAATCGAGCTGCGGGCCTACGGGGTATCGTCTCAGTTGTGCTACTGGATTCGTGATTTCCTGTCAGGAAGGTCGCAGTTCGTAGTAATATACGGCAAATCATCGAGTAAAACTGAAGTGTTCCCCAGGGAAGCGTACTGGGACCTCTGCTGTTCCTGATCTGTATGTGAATGACCTGGGTGACAATCTGAGCAGTTCTCTTAGGTTGTTCGCAGATGATGCTGTAATTTACCGTCTAGTAAGGTCATCCGAAGACCAGTATCAGTTGCAAAGCGATTTAGAAAAGATTGCTGTATGGTGTGGCAGGTGGCAGTTGACGCTAAATAACGAAAAGTGTGAGGTGATCCACACGAGTTCCAAAAGAAATCCGTTGGAATTCCATTACTAGATAAATAGTACAATTCTCGAGGCTGTCAATTCAACTAAGTACCTGGGTGTTAAAATTACGTACAACTTCAGTTGGAAAGACAACATAGATAATATTGTGGGGAAGGCGAGCCAAAGGTTGCGTTTCATTGACAGAACACTTAGAAGATGCAACAAACTCACTAAAGAGACAGCTTACACTACACTCGTTCGTCCTCTGTTAGAATATTGCTGCGCGGTGTGGGATCCTTACCACGTGGGATTGATGGAGGACATCGAAAGGGTGCAAAAAAGGGCAGCTTGTTTTGTATTATCATGTAATAGGGGAGAGAGTGTGGCAGATATGATACGCGAGTTGGGATGGAAGTCATTAAAGCGAAGACGTTTTTCGTCGCGGTGAGATCTATTTACGAAATTTCAGTCACCAACTTTCTCTTCCGAATGCGAAAATATTTTGTTGAGCCCAACCTACATAGGTAGGAATGATCATCAAAGTAAAATAAGAGAAACCAGAGCTCGAACAGAAAGGTTTAGGTGTCCGTTTTTCCCACGCGCTGTTCGGGAGGGGAATGGTAGGGAGATAGTATGATTGTGGTTCGATGAACCCTCTGCCAAGCCCTTAAATGTGAATTGCAGAGTAATCATGTAGATGTAGATGTATTGTGTCACGTGACCGCAATGTCACCAGCTGGCATGCAACGTCGCCGTGTGTGGAGTGCGTACTGTAAGACCTTCGGTACACACACCATCAGATTGTTTGACTTGTCGCTCTAACGAAGTAGGCGAGTGTCAGCAATATGTCTCGTGGTCTTATCGTGGCGTGTTTATCTTCTGCCATTAGGTCAGACGATAGAAATGCCACTTGCACACTTGGAGTAGCTGATTGACGGTGACCAACTTTAAACAGAACTTGACTAATTTTCACACACATTTATTAAAAGAATAAAAAGCATAGATATTATGTAACTGGATTCTGGATGCTGTTTACAATTGACAATCTGAAGTTCCTTTCGTCTTGGTATGTTAATCTTATTCTCACATATCTCTGATACTTGACAAAGTGTCCAGTCATTTATCTTCATGGCTATGTACAGGAATATGGTAATCTTATTAGGCGCAGATTGAAACTTGACTACAGACAAATGCAGACTGACTAATTGGACGTCTGTACACTCGTTATAATACCTCGAGCATTCAGGTATCACTGCGCGAGTGTGATCCGCGAGGAGAAAAGGTTCTACATTAGCAGCAATCTCATTGGTTGCGTTACATATTAATACGCGGATCGGCGTAAGCAGAATTTGGTCCGTCTCTAAGACAGCGCCATCTCGTAGTGCGGAGACGGACGAGCGCTGCGCCTGCGCTGTTGTGCTTAGCGGGGTGCGCTCTATTGGGAAAGTTGTGTACGCGCTGACTACGCGGATCTATGTACACAACACTGTGGGTGGTGACCATAATGTTCTGGCTTATTGGTGTACAAACTCCACAGACCACAGTGAAGTGTATAGCACAGTGTGATTTCCACTGTACCAGTTGTTAGGGCTTATTCCTACTCCATCCACATATGGAATGTGGGAGGAATGTTTAAGCACCTCTGTGTGTATGTAGTTTAATCTTTTCCCTGTGGCTCCTACGGGATCCATACATAGGTGGTTATAGCGTATTCTTAGATACATCCCTTAAAGTTGCTGCTTGAAACTGTAAGCAGTCTTTCTCAGGATAGACAGAAAAGCCAACATTGTATGAGGCGCGCTCAACTATCAAGCAAACCAATAGATATTGCTGTGGTCACGGAGCCATTATCCTCTGCGAGTCCTCGTTGCCTGTTTACCCGTGCTCAGCTGACTCTGAATGAGTCTTCTGGAAGTCATTTTACTGGTATTATGTTAAACACAATGAAGATGTTTATTATGCCACATGACAAATGTCACAGATACAATTCCTAAATTCCCAATAACAAATCAACCATGTTCTTATGTACACAGCTGTATTACTGAGATTATGGATTACAACATTCTCATCACATTATTGTATTTGCATCTTAAATACTTTCTTTGACATAATTAAGCTGTGGCGTGTGGCATATGTGCGCGAATACAGTGTGGACATTATTTTTTACTCAAATGTTTTTATAGGTTTTGACAGATGTGTAAAATAGCCTGAAGTCTAGCTTAGCTTAAAGATGGCAGTCTTATGGTAAGTTGCCTTGAGAATAACTCTAATTATTGTTATGGTTACGCATGTTGCATTCAAAGAGTCATTTATGACCGCTATTTTCATGTGATGGTGCTGAATGCTTCAATTAGCCTGACGAAATGATGAGCATTTCATTTTTGAAAATTAGAGTGACATACCTATTCCACCTACGTGTGCAAGGCCTCAATGCAGAATACAACACAGCAATCGAAACAAGTTTCTGAGAAGGAAGAGTATTCAACACAGCAGTTTAAAGTGTAGGCACAGAAAACGTCATTGAGGTGTTTAAATTAGAAATAAATCTGAATGACTTTCGCCCGGAAATTCGTTTAAGATCCCCAGAGACAGTTTTCGAAACAGATAAAGTAACTTCTGAAAACATGGCCCTTATTAAAGACACAAAATACATGAATATTTCCGTGTACATTACGTTCTTCGGTTTTAACATTTACTTTCACGGTAAAAGTCGCGTTGTAGACCCCCTCTCATTTTTTATAGTTCATGCTGCTTCAAATTACTAACCTGACACATGCCCACGATCTATTACAGTTTCTCTGAATTTACCACGCAATTTTAGTTTTCATGACGAAAGGTTCGTCAAATGAGGCATAATGCGTTATACAGGGTGGTTATAAATAAACTTTCAAGCCGCTGTACAAATAACATCACCGGTCAGAATGACGTGAAATTGCAACGGAATATTATCGGAGAAAGGAGAAAACGTATGGCAGAAAAAAATTTAGCAATACAGAGGGGTGTAAGCATCAATTTAATAGTGGTCGATTACAAATGACAAATGAATCATACAACAATGCCCAAGGTGTACGTTTGACGTTAAGCGAACTGTACTGCTCACAAGGGAACCTCCCATCGCACCCCCCTCAGATTTACTTATAAGTTGGCACAGTGGATAGGCCTTGTAAAACTGAACACAGATCAATCGAGAAAACAGGAAGAAGTTGTGTGGAACTATGAAAAAAATAAGCAAAATATACAAACTGAGTAGTCCACGCGTAAGATAGGCAACATTTAGGATAATGTGAACTCAGGAGCGCCGCGGTCCCGTGGTTAGGGTGAGCAGCTGCGGAACGAGAGGTCCTTAGTTCAAGTCTTCCCTCGAGTGAAAAGTTTATAATCAACTTCGCTCTCCAAAATTCAAGGACATGTTCAGATTTGCTTGGACATATACAGGAGTTGACGGTCTACACACGGAAAAATTTGAAAACGTTAAAAACATATGTTTTGACAGAGCACAGAGAAAACTGTGCGACTATGAAACTGTTGCATTCATTTGTTGCAGTTTATGTGACACACTCTTATGTTTCCATCACTTTTTTTGGAGTGATTATCACATCCACAAGAAAACCTAAATCGGGCAAGGTAGAAGAATCTTTTTACCCATTCGCCAAGTGTACTAGTTAGGTGGGTCGACAACATATTCCTGTCATGTGACGCACAT
The DNA here is from genome assembly GCF_023864275.1 of Schistocerca cancellata. Lineage (NCBI taxonomy): Eukaryota > Metazoa > Arthropoda > Insecta > Orthoptera > Acrididae > Schistocerca > Schistocerca cancellata. Next base: position 33,875,709 of record NC_064636.1, read on the forward strand.
CCTGTCACCAGTGTCGTATACAAAATATCAGACGTGTTTTCCTGTGGAGGAATCGGTTGACCTATGACCTTGCGATGAAATGTTTTCGGTTCCCATTGGAGAGGCACGTCCTTTCGTCTACTAATCGCACGGTTTTGCGCTGCGGTCGCAACACACAGACACTAAACTTATTACAGTGAACAGAGCCGTCAATGAACGAACGGACAGATCATAACTTTGCAAAAATAAAGTAAGTAAACTTTTCGCTCGAGGGAAGACTTGAACCAAGGACTTCTCGCTCCGCAGCTGCTCACGCTAACCACGGAACCACAGCGCTCCTGAGCTCACTCTTTCCTTGATGTTGCCTATTTTGCCCATGGACTACTCAGTTTGTATATTTTGCTTATTTTTTCATAGTTCCACACAACTTCTTCCTGTTTTCTCCATTAATCTGTGTTCAGTTTTACAAGGCCTATCCACTGTGCCAACTTATAACTAAATCTGAGGGGGGTGCGATGGGAAGGTTTCCTTGTCAGTGTGGATGGATGTACAGGTGTGATAACTGTTAGTTACGTAAGCCCATCCACTACGGCAAGGTCATATCACATCAGATGGGGAAAAATCGGTTTTTAATTATCCTGTGGCCAAAAACCGCATAAAAATCATCAATCAAAATGAAATGAAATGTCGCGTGACGAGGGCCTCCCGTCGGGTAGACCATTCGCCTGGTGCAGGTCTTTCGATTTGACGGCAATTCGGCGACTTGCGCGTCGACGGGATGAAATGATGATGATTAGGACAACACAACACCCAGTCCCCGAGCGGAGGAATTCGCCGACACAGCCGGGAATCGAACCCCGGCCCTTTGGATTGACAGTCTGTCGCGCTGACCACTCAGCTACCGGGGCGGACTATCAATCAAAATCAAATCGGATAATTAATTTCGTGTGACTGGCACAAAATATGTTCAATACGCTGTCCACCGTTTCCTGCTGCAAGTTGAAGTCTAGAAACAGCATGTTCCCCAACTGCAGGTCGGGGGGTTAGAATAGGCCCGCGGTATTCCTGCCTGTCGTAAGAGATGACTAAAAGGAGTCTCACACGTTTTGGCCTTTGTGATGGTCCCCTGTAGGGTTTGACCTCGATATTTCAAAATTTTTCTGAAGACCGAGCCAACTGGGGAAGGACGCCTTACATGGTGCATTGTGTCCATCGTGCATTGAGAACTTTATCCTGCTTCCTCGTCGTCGCATTGCAGTCCCGCATGTACTCCATCTCTTGCGCGTGGAAACATTCCTGGGTGCGTTTTCCGCCACGCACTGTGCAGAGTCGCTTTCTGCGGGGACAACAACCGTGGACTTACTTGCACCTAATATTCAGCACGGTATCCATTCTGTTGTGGTGGGGCCGCCATGTACCCTGTTGGTTGTAGCCCCCTGACAACACAGGGATCACTCTGCTGATGCCTGTACCATTAACTCCCCACCTATGCTAAGGAGTAGATGCCTATCTCCCTGGGGCACCGGGACTCCCAGCAATGGCCATCCTGCCAGCTGACCCTTGCCGAGGCAGGGTGGCACCCGTGGGGATGGCCCTTGGTCGGAGTGGGTGGCATCAGTGCGGATGACCTGCAATGAAGCGTGGTACATCATCTCTCGCTGGTGGGCCTCCAACAGCAGTCTCTAAGCGATCGAGGTCTAACCTCAACGGAAGAGAAAACAACCCGAGAGCATTCCCCTCTCTGGTCACTCCATGGGAGGAAGACAGCGAAGGTTATTCACCCTGGTACCTCATCTGTACATGAGTTGATGGGGAATCATTCATGTCAACAAAGCCTCAGTTTTTTTGTGGAGTATTTAGAGGACAAGTTTGGGGAGGTGGAGGGGTTGTCGAAAATGCACTCTGGGGCAGTTTTGAGCTAAAGAGCATCCTCTGCCCAGTCACAAAGGTTACTAGCTTGTGACAAGTTGGGGGATGTTTCAGTTACCATCACACCCCACAAGAGTTTAAATATGGTCCAGGGTATTATATTCCACAGGGATCATCTTTTGCAGTCTGACGATGAATTGCGCCCCAACCTAGAATGACCAGCCGTTCACTTGATCCGGCGCGTCCATCGGTGCCTTCATCTCGGCCTTCGAGGGTGACGCATTACCCGTAAAGGTCAAGGTGATGGTTTACCACTGTGATGTGAAACCATTTATCTCTCCACCAAAGCGGTGTTTTAAATGTTGAAAGTTTGGGTATATAACATCCCAGTGTACTTCCAGTGTCACATGTCGAGATTGTCGACGTCCTTCGCATCCCACTACTCCGTATGCCCCGCTTCCCGTCTGTGTTAACTGCGGAGAGCACCATTCCCCTTGCTCGCCAGACCGTAGGAATCTACAGAAAGAACAAAAGATAATGGAATATAAGACCAGGGACCGCCTGACCTACACTGAATCTAAACGGAAATATGAGACACTCCATCCTGTGCAGATGACATCTACCTGTGCCACCGCTGCGACAACGGTCCGGCCCTCTCCCGTTTCGGCGTGTTCAGTAGGCTCTCCGAGCAGTCAGACCCCACCTGCCCCCTTGATGGTGGGGGACATTTCCCTCCCTATTGCTCCTGCACCGCCTACTTGGGGAGCAACACCCCTCAACCATCGGCGACACCAGTCCCCACTTCTCACCTGGAGAAGAATACATCATCTCCGGCTCCTCTCGCCAGGAAGGAGTCCCTTGGGTCTCTCCCTTCCCGGGTTCTAACTGGTGGAAAAGCAGATGCCCGCCAGTGGCTGAAGTAACCACAGGTGGCTGGTTGTAGAGCTTCACGGTCCTCCTCAGTCCCTGAGACTGACACAGTGAAGCCCTCCCAGCCGGAACCACCGAAGGACCGAGCGAGGTGGCACAGTGGTTAGACACTGGACTCGCATTCGGGAGGACAACGTTTCAATCCCGCGTCCGGCCATCCTGATTTAGGTTTTCCGTGATTTCCCTAAATCGCTCCAGGCAAATGCCTGGTTGGTTCCTTTCAAAGTGCACAGCCGACTTCCTTCCACGTCCTTCCCTAATCCGATGAGACCGATGACCTCGCTGTCTTGTCTCCTTCCCCAAAACAACCAACCAACCAACCACCGAAGGAACAGTGGAAAAAACCGAAAAAGAAGGCGGCACCCAAGAATCCCGACCTTGCGGTACACCCATACCACTGCTCCCTACAAGCTCTGCGTCTGAGGATGAGGTGGAGATTCTTGCGTCCGCTGAGGACCTAGATCTTGCCAAACCATCAGATACAATGGATGTCACTCGCACACATACTCAATCGGTGGCAGCAGATGACCCTGAGTTGTAACCTGCCTCCTTGAACACTTAATGTCTTTCCACCCTCATCTTGACGTCTTCCTCCAATAGAATTGCGGCGGTTTTTTTCACCACTTGGCTGAACTCAGACAGATTTTGAGCTCAACACCTGGTCTCTGTATTGTCCTCCAAGAAACTTGGTTCCCAGCAATGCGGACCCCTACCCTTTGTGGCTATCGGGGGGTTTTATAAAAATCGGACTGACTAACAGGGCGTCAGGTGCCGTATGTATGTCCTTCCCTCTGTTTACTCTGAATCAGTGCTTCGTCATACAGCTGTAGAGGCTGTTGCTCTGCGGGTAAGGACAACCTTGGATATTACTGTCTGCAATGTCTACCTTCCTCTGGATGGTAAAGTACGTCTTAATGAATTGGCTGCTCTGATTTCCCAACTGCCCACACCATTGCTACTTTTGGGGGTCTTCAACGCCCATAACCTCTTGTGGGGTGGCGCTGTGATTACTGGGTGGGGTAGGGACATCGAGAATCTTCTCTCTCGGCTCGACCTCTGCCTCTTAAATACAGGAGACCCACACACTTCAGTGTGGTTCACGGCACTTATTCGGCCATTGGCCTCTCATTTTGCAGCCCAGGACTTTCACCATCCGTCCATTGGAGGGTTTGTGACGACTTGTGTGGTAGTGACCACTTTCTGATCTTCCTGTCACTACCCCAGCATCACAGTTCTGGACGTCTGCCTCAATGGGCCCTTAATAGGGACAATTGGCTGGCTTTCACATCTGCTGCCACTGTTGACAGTCCCACTCATGTAACTATTAATGTGGCGCTCAAGCAGGTCACTGCGTCGATTGTATTGGCTGCAGAACGCGCGGTTCCTATTTCTTCTGGATGCCCTCGGCATAAAACTGCGCCTTGGTGGTCGGTGGAAGTAGTCACTGAGGCTATCATAGACCATAGGCGGGCCCTCCAACGACATAAGCGGCATCCATCGTTGGATACTCTCATTCTTTCTAAGCGGCTCTGTGCCTGTGCCCCCACCACCTGATACGACAACAGAAGCAGGAGTGCTGGGAACGATATGTTTCCTCCATTGGTTCTCGTACTCCTGCCTGCCAGGTGTGGACTCGGATTCGCTGCCTTTATGGTTACCTGACCCTGCTGGGGGTGCCTGGGATTTCAGTCAATGGGGCAGTGTAAACCGACTCAGGTGAAATTGCTGAGCATTTTGCTCGGAGTTCTGCATCTGCCAATTATCACCCAGCTTTTCGTTCCTTGAAAGAGCGGGCAGAACGACAGCATTTATCTTTTACATGGCGCCGCCTTGAGCCATACAATGCTCCTTTTACTGAGTGGGAATTCCTCAGTGCCCTTGCCCATTGTCTTGACACAGCTCCAGGCCCTGGCCGAATTCACTCCCAATTTCTCAAACATCTGTCTGTGGCTTCACTGCATCAGACTCTGTATGTCTCGAATCGCATCTGGAGCGAGGGAGTGTTCCTTCCCAGTGGCAAGACAGCATCATCGTCTCAGTGCTGAAACCTGGGAAGAAACCTGCAGCATTGGACAGCTACTGCCCCATTAGCCTCACCAACATTCTCTGCTCATTACTCAAATGGTGAGCCGGAGGTTATGTTGGCTCCTGGAGTCTCGAGGCTTTCTAGCTCCACCCCAGGGTGGTTTCTGCCAAGGCCGCTCAATGACAGATAATTTGGTGTGCCTCGAGTCTGCCGTCCGAACAGCTTTTTCCAGGCGCCAACATCTGGTAGCCATCTTTTTCATTTACGGAGAGCCTACGACACAACCAGGCGCCACCATATCCTTGACACGCTGCACGAGTGGGGCCTCTGTGGCTCACTCCCGATTTTCAGCTAGAACTTTCTCTCCCTCTGTACCTTCCGTGTTCAAGTTGGAGGCTCGTTTAGCTCCTCCCATATCCAAGAAAATGGGGTCCCACAGGGCTCTGTATTGAGCGTTCCACTGTTTTAGTCGCTATAAATGGCCTAGCAGCAATTGTAGGGCCGTCAGTGTCACCCTCCTTATATGCTGACGATTTCAGCATTTACTTCAGTTCCTCCAGCATTGGTGTTGCTGAACGCTGACTACAGGGAGCCATTCAGAATTCGCAGTCATTGGCTGTCCCCCAAGGGTTTCACATCTCTGCCGACAAGACCTGCGTTTCGCACTTCTGTCAGTGACGGACAGTCCATTCTGACCCTGCACTTTTTCTTGATGGCCATCCACTAAGGGTAGTCGAAACGTATCGCTTTTTAGGACTGGTTTTTGATGCCCGGCTAACATGGCTCTCCCACATTTGTCAGCTCAAGTGACAGTGCTGGCGGCATTTTAACGCCCTCCACTGGCTGAGCAACACCACTTGGGGGGCAGATCGCTCTACACTGCTGTGACTCTACAAAGCCCTAGTTCAGTCACGACTCAATTATGGGAGTGTAAAGTATGGTTCGTCAGCGCCCTCAGCATTGAAATTTCTTGATCCTGTGCACCACTATCCATCTAGTGACGGGTGGTTTTAGAACGAGTCCAGCGGCCAGTCTACTAGTGGAGGATGCAGTCTCTCCATTGCACACTATGCAGCGCACATCCGTAGCTTGCCTCAGCATCTGAATTACCATCTTATGTCCCCGAACACAGTAGTTCATCTCCATGAACGGCGGCCTCAGTCAGCGATAATGACCACCGTACGTGTCCGTTCCCTGTTGTCTGAACTCGAGTAATTTCCTTTACAGCGTTTCATGCGGGTCCGTACACATATGCCTCCTTATATGCCTCGGCCAAAACTGCGACTGGACCTTTCGCAATTCCGTAAGGACTCCGTTCCTCTTCAGGTACTCTGCAGTCACTTTTTATCGATCCTTGACGTGTCCCAGGTTTCTGAAGTCATCTATACCAATGGCTCACTGGTGACAGTCACATAGGCTTTGCCTATGCGCATATCGAACAGCGCTCCTTGCCGGATGGCTGCAGTGTCTTCACTGCCGAGCTGGTGGCCATCCCTCGTGCCCTTGAGCGCATTCGTTCCTGCCCCGGTGTGTCCTACCTGGTCTGCAGTGATTCGCTGAGTGGCTTACAGGCCATCGATCAGTGCTACCCACGCCATCATCTGGTAGCAGCTATCCAGGAACCGGTTTATGCCCTCAAACGATCTGGTCTGTCAGTAGTCTTTGTATGGCCCCCGGGGCATGTCGGAATCCCGGAAAATGAGCTCGTTGACAGGCTGGCCAAACAGGCCACACCTAAGCCACTTCTGGAGATTGGAATACCCGAACCTGACCTCCGATCGGTGTTATGCCGCTAGGGATTTGGGATGCCAAATGGCGTAGCTTAGTTACACCCAATGAACTCCACACGATCAATGAGAACACAACTGAGTGGAAGTATTCTCTGCAGGCTTCTCGCAGGGACTCTGTGGTCCTCTGCCGCCTTCACATTGGCCACACTTTGGTGAAGCGTGGATATTTATTACGCCGCAAGGACCCACCTCTCTGTTGATGTGGTTCAGTACTGACGGTGGTCCACATATTGTTGGACTGTCCTTTTTAACTCCGCTCAGGCAGGCATTTGTGCTGCCTGATGCGCTCCCTGCACTTTTATCAGATGACGCTGCAATGGCAGACTTAGTTTTGCGTTTTATCCGTGCAGGGGGCTTTCATTGCTCTAAGTGTCTCTTTTTTGTGTTGAGTCCGGCCTTTGGCCTACGATTTTAGATTTGGGTTTTTAGTGGGTTTCTTGGTGGTTGGGTTTTCCTTCTTTTTCTATGGTCGGCCAACCACTGTGCTACTTCGTGCTTTTATTTCCTTGCTTTCTGGTCTTCGTCTGTGTCTTTCTTGTTCTGTGTCGTCCCTTGTTACCTCTTTTACTTGGTTTTACTCCTTGTCTTTTCTTATGGTCGTGGAACAAGCGACTGATGAGTCTGTAGTTTGGTCCCTTTATCCCTCAAACCAACCAACCAACTGATGTGTTTCCGGGGTCACATTCAGAATGCAATGTGTGTCTTCGATGCAGCCAAGTTTGCAATCGGAACACTGAACACATCTTTCAGATACTCCCGCAGCTAGATGTCACACGGATTACGATCAGGTAATTGGGACAGCCAGGTTGTAGGGAAATGGCGGCTGATAATTCTAGCATTTCCGAAATGGCGCTTCAGCATCTGCTTAATTGGATTTGCGAAGTGCGGAGGTGCGCCATCTTGCATAAAAATCATCCTATCCACACATCCACACTGTTGGAGAGCTGGAATGACGTGGTTGCTCGAAAGACACTCGTAGTGCTTATCAGTGACGGTACAGGTAACAGGACCAGAAGCACCTGTCTCTCCAAAAAGATATGGCCCTATGATAAATGATGCCATAAACCCGCATGCACCACACAATAACCTTTTCAGGATGAACTGGTACTGGTTGATTTGCGTGTGGATTTTCCGTTGCCAATATTCGACAGTTCTGTGTATTGATATATCCTGTCAGATGGAAGTGGGCTTTGTCTGTCCTCAAAATCTTCCACGGCCAGTCATTGTCCACTTCTGTGCGAGCAAGAAATTCTAAACCAAAGGTCTCTCTTGCTGGCGGGTGAACAGGAAGCAACTCGTCCACATGAGTGATTTTGAATCGATAGCAAAGAAGGATGTTTAGAAGAATTTTACACACCGTGCTCACAGGCATGTCCAATGTTTGGGCAATTCTCCTTGCACTACACGTTTGCACACCACCACCCGTCTCCTCCTGCACTGCTGTGTCCACTGCTTCCACTGACATCGAATCAATTCGTTTCCTCCCTCTACCAGACTGCACACCACAAGAACGGATCTTTCCGAATTTCCGAATTATTTTCTCTAGACCCACAGCAGTCATCAGACCAACACCTTTTTTCAAATCCTTCAGCGTGCGGAACGTCTGCAGAGCGATGTGTGCACAGTCATTCTTGTAACAAAGGCCGAGCGGTTCTAGGCACTATAGTCTGGAGCCTCGTGACCGCTACGGTCGCAGGTTCGAATCCTGCCTCGGGCATGGATGTGTGTGATGTCCTTAGGTTAGCTAGGTTTAAGTAGTTCTAAGTTCTAGGGCACTGATGACCTCAGCAGTTAAGTCCCATAGTGCTCAGAGCCATTTGAACCATTTTTTGCAATACAGCTTCACAAGCAGACCATGATCCCGCATTGGGACAGACATGGTGAAGATTGCAGGTGCAAGAGGAGGAAAAGCCATGTACCTGGCGTATTTATACCAACTTCGATGGGTGGTGCGCATGACGGGTGTTTTCATTTACAAATTCTGACACATACAGCGCCATCTATTGATCGATTTTCTCGATATTTTTTTCATCTGCCCTACGTTTTTCCCCCTTCTCTGATAATATTCCGTTGCAATTTAATGTTATTCTAACCAGTGATGTTATTTATACAGCATTTTGGAAGTTTAACTTAATTATAATCACCCTGTATATAGAGCGAACATAAACATTAGGTAATGCAGCAATTCAGTTTGTTACGACTTTTATTTATTATTCGCCAACTCGCAAGCAAAAGTGTCACCTCCCAACCTACCCTGTAATTGAATTGCTCATTTAAAAAAAAGGCGTGACACAAAAAGAAAATTTTACACAGCATAAATCACTTGTGTATTCATTGTTATTATAGTATCGTCAATGATTGTGTAGCATTGTGTACCTTTGTTTTGTAATTTTTAGTTAACACAAAAGCAATTTTAAAAATTGCTGACTCGCCACCTTTTTTGTACCCAATACCGCCAATTTCCAGTTTCAGAATGTACAGCTACTGGAAATGCAGTATTCGAATCTATGTAGCAGCACGCCTGACAGTTAAAACAACCTGACTATGAAATGTTATATCCCAGAGACTAAACTCAAAGCTATAAATCCTTACAATTATGAGAAAGGTAAACGGTAATAGCACATGTTGTCAGCGCTTACCGTGAGGTATGATGGGAACAGAAGAAGGCGTGTCAGTTGTTTTTGTTACGCAGCCAATGAGAGAGCAGCAGGCAGACGGCATGTTTGGAACTTCGACCATAGATACTAGTAGACTGGCCTTGCTGTGCAGAAGCTATACGACTGGTGTGGCTCCAACATAAACCACGTGACTGTTGGCAAAACGTGGCAAGATTTCAAATCAGCGGTCTGCCATCCTATGTTTGTATCGGATTTTCCCCACATTTCTCAATTGACTGCCAAACGCTTCCAACAAAAACTACTTTCTTATTTGTGAAAAATTATGCCAGAACTACATTTGACCTGGATTTGTTCAAAGTACCATTTATAAAATCTAACAAATACATCGAACGCCACTCTGGTGGGCAGTGGGACGAAATTACTATAAACTATCAATTATAGTAAAATGTCGTTAAAATTCTTTTAAACAGTAAGAGTGGGCTCGTGTCAAAACTTTAAACATTGTATTCGCCACGTTTCGAGCTTTAGTCACTTATAAAAGAAAATGGGCTATGGGAATTATTTCAACTATAGGTGCCAAAATTGTTTACTTTAGGAGCAGGTCCATTTTAGAGTATCAATTTTAGGTGCACTTCAAAGGTTCAGTTCCCACTATTTTTACAAAAGTTTAAACTATTAGTTTAAAAAAAAATTATATTTTAGATGAAAGGTGAGACTTTGCAGTTTCAGAAAATAATTTTGGAGCCTAGGTTTAAAAATGACAGACACTGTAAATACAAATTATAGATATATATTGTAAATAATAACTAACCTATCAAAACACTTCTCCTCGAAGTGCTTCGAGCAAAGGCGCGTATGTGCAAACGGCTTTAAGTTTTTCCGTTTCAAGGCCTGTATCCAAAGGCTGCCTTTGGTTTTCATCCTTACAGAACCTATGAGTAGGAACGAGAAACAGTTATACTTACTTCTGTAACCGAATCATCACAGATACTTTCCAAAATGTAATATGAGTCTGAGTTTACAGGCTTCACTTTCAACACTTTAATTTACGTGATACTCCATTTCAAGTGTAAAAAACATACAAAAGTCACTTCAGCAGATTTCAATAAACGCGTCTGCACTATCTTAGACACACTTACACGTGAAATGCAATGCCATTTCCCCGACAAAACGCTGAGTACAGCCGTAAGCGCAACACGAAACAACCATGTTTTGCCAACATTCACGTGACTTCAGCCCAGAGATGTTGGAGCCACGAAAATGACGTCAGGGCCAGTCTATTATACACTCCTGGAAATGGAAAAATGAACACATTGACACCGGTGTGTCAGACCCATCATACTTGCTCCGGACACTGCGAGAGGGCTGTACAAGCAATGATCACACGCACGGCACAGCGGACACACCAGGAACCGCGGTGTTGGCCGTCGAATGGCGCTAGCTGCGCAGCATTTGTGCACCGCCGCCGTCAGTGTCAGCCAGTTTGCCGTGGCATACGGAGCTCCATCGCAGTCTTTAACACTGGTAGCATGCCGCGACAGCGTGGACGTGAACTGTATGTGCAGTTGACGGACTTTGAGCGAGGGCGTATAGTGGGCATGCGGGAGGCCGGGTGGACGTACCGCCGAATTGCTCAACACGTGGGGCGTGAGGTCTCCACAGTACATCGATGTTGTCGCCAGTGGTCGGCGGAAGGTGCACGTGCCCGTCGACCTGGGACCGGACCGCAGCGACGCACGGATGCACGCCAAGACCGTAGGATCCTACGCAGTGCCGTAGGGGACCGCACCGCCACTTCCCAGCAAATTAGGGACACTGTTGCTCCTGGGGTATCGGCGAGGACCATTCGCAACCGTTTCCATGAAGCTGGGCTACGGTCCCGCACACCGTTAGGCCGTCTTCCGCTCACGCCCCAACATCGTGCAGCCCGCCTCCAGTGGTGTCGCGACAGGCGTGAATGGAGGGACGAATGGAGACGTGTCGTCTTCAGCGATGAGAGTCGCTTCTGCCTTGGTGCCAATGATGGTCGTATGCGTGTTTGGCGCCGTGCAGGTGAGCGCCACAATCAGGACTGCATACGACCGAGGCACACAGGGCCAACACCCGGCATCATGGTGTGGGGAGCGATCTCCTACACTGGCCGTACACCACTGGTGATCGTCGAGGGGACACTGAATAGTGCACGGTACATCCAAACCGTTATCGAACCCATCGTTCTACCATTCCTAGACCGGCAAGGGAACTTGCTGTTCCAACAGGACAATGCACGTCCGCATGTATCCCGTGCCACCCAACGTGCTCTAGAAGGTGTAAGTCAACTACCCTGGCCAGCAAGATCTCCGGATCTGTCCCCCATTGAGCACGTTTGGGACTGGATAAAGCGTCGTCTCACGCCGTCTGCACGTCCAGCACGAACGCTGGTCCAACTGAGGCGCCAGGTGGAAATGGCATGGCAAGCCGTTCCACAGGACTACATCCAGCATCTCTACGATCGTCTCCATGGGAGAACAGCAGCCTGCATTGCTGCGAAAGGTGGATATACACTGTACTAGTGCCGACATTGTGCATACTCTGTTGCCTGTGTCTATGTGCCTGTGGTTCTGTCAGTGTGATCATGTGATGTATCTGACCCCAGGAATGTGTCAATAAAGTTTCCCCTTCCTGGGACAATGAATTCACGGTGTTCTTATTTCAATTTCCAGGAGTGTATTTATGGTCGAAGCCTATTACACCATCAAATATCTTTGACAAAGATTTTTGACAAAGATTGACAAAGAAATTTGATAGTGTAATATCGGCCTAACCAACACAGGTTTCTTGTTCGAAATTCGGCCGTGGACTGACTGTCTCAGGACCAAAAATCGGGCCCCTATATATCCTAACAATAATAGGTACTGTAACTACACTTTGTTCGAAGTTAAATTTACAGAAATTACAACTAAAACTTAACTCATTAAATTAACTGAATACATCGAAAAATTCGTTCTTTTTAACGTTTCTTCTACTACAAGATTTAGGCCAAAATATTTTTTTAAATGACGATATTAACAAATATAGTTACGCAAACAATACTTTTGATGAAACTGGAAATTACTTTGGAATTAATTAAGGGCTGCATTTGCTAACATGTTTTCGAATAGAGCCAAAGAGATCCTTTAAGAATACTATTAGTTTTTCCTTCAAATGTTTATAATTAGTACAGAATTTGTATTTGTTTATAAGTCAACAATAGAATTTAAGTAACGAAACAATTACTGATTTCGCCCTATAACAAAGCTAATAACCAGGAATTGTTGAAATAAATTAGAAAATTAATTGCATACATAAAACTAAGCACAAAATTAGATCTGGTGTTATATTCTTTAAAAGTGAGGGCCATCCTTTGTCCCATAAAATCTCAGAATGATGACACCATTTCCTCCAAACAAGTAAAATGTTACATGAGGAGTCGCTTAGATGGTCCAGTATTTGTAGTGCATATATTACATTTCAAAGGTATTTCATGTGCTTGTCCTCTATTAGTTGCCCATCTACATTCACAGCAAAGATTTTAATGTTTGGGTCTCAGATAATTTATGTTCAGATTTTCAAGGTCAGTATTCTTCGTTATGCTGAGGTTCATTGTTTTCAGTTTATCTATGTAGCACTCTTATTTATTGCCTGTGTTTGTGCTACCATAGGCAGTGGCGCCCGCAGGCGGGGGGGGGGGGGGGGGGGGCGGGGGGGCAGTGGAGGCAGTTGCCCCTAGTGAGAATTCATTCAGTTTACGAATATAAAAAAATACCTGTAACGTTAGGGCTCAGTTATGTATGATTTAAAATACCTGTAAAATTACCACTGAAATAACTGGAAAATATCGATAAAATGACGTAAAAATGATATAAAACATATGTAAACAGAATTACATGATGAACTAGAGCAATGAAAAACTTTAAAGGAGAATCGAACTAAAATTAAAAAATGATGATAAATTTAAAAATTGTGTTTTTCTTTAAGAAATCTCATTCGTTGAAGATGTGCAAAATTGTTATATATCTGTTTTATAGCTATTGCCTACGAAGTATCTTTATTTTTATTTCTACACCCTCACGTGGTAGAAATTAACAACAGCAAGTGAGGCAACAATGGGAATAATCAGATGAACCAGCAGTTTATTGTTAACTTTTACAAATGCATTCTTCAGGAACATTTAAGCGTTTTCGCTGAAGGCACGCCCATTGTTCGTTCTTTACATATTAAAAGAATCAGTTGTGTCATAAAGGGACGGTAACACAAACTTAAAAAATTGATATCTTCCTTGAAAAATAATCTACAATACAGTATCCATATGACGAAAAATACAAAATTAAAGATAGATATCAATAGCCGGAATATTCGATATTTTAGTAACTGTAAACAATGCATATCTGATAGCAAAAGACCGTTTACATGTTAACAAACTCTGGGCATTACTAAAAAGCTATAATAAAATAAAGCGAATCTGCCGATCAACAAACTACTACATGTGTACGTGGTCCGATTAAGAATGGTACCAATGGTGTGAGTTCCATCTCGAAAATGTTGACTTATTGGGTACTAAAATGTCATCCTCTCTGTTCCCACCTCACTAGGTACAAACCTCCTCATAAACCTCAACTGGCAACACAATACAGTTGCACAACAAAACACACTCGGCAAAATGTTATTCTTTCAAATTTCAAATAATGGTTAACAATTGTCAGACGCTAATTTAAATTAGCGTATTGTATTATGTTCCTTTTCGTTTGCTGAAGAAGTGTTCGAGGGTACTGTGTGGCCACTAATATCGCTACTTGTCTGTAGAAGTAGGCAGTATTCGTCTTTGGAACTACTGTCAACGAACGTGATCTAGCAGGGTGTGGCGTGAGCTACCTTCATTTCCAGAACGTTCTAGATGAGTCTTGCTATGTTCTAATAGGAACATATCGCATAAGTATTTCCATATCCATCGCAAGAAACCGCTCCAAACGATCGCGCAGAACTCAAAGTCGCTGGCTTGGAGTCTAATGGACACCGCGCTGTTTCATTGTTGAACCAAAACCCCTCCCTCCATCCACTGTGATACGATTTCAGTTTCTGTTCTTTCGTCATCGCTCAGCTTGGTTCAGCATCGCATCGCGTTAAGGGTTGTGTAAATTCATTGTGAGTTGCAAGTGGACAGTGGTGCATGATTGTGGTTTGCATAGACGTTTGTCCGTTGTGAATGTAAAAGCGCAGTGTATACAGTGGCAAAATGACCGATATACGAGGGTTGTTTTTTAAGTGAGGGCCGTTTTTATTTTTTAAAAAAAGATACAAATACTTCTGTAAAAAAACTTTTATTTTCTGATTCTACACACTTTTACCTATTGTTCTACATAGTTGCCTATTTAAGCACTTGTCATACCGTACAACTAAGTTTTTAATTCCCTCTTCAAAGAATTCGTCCGCCTGCTCCGACAGCCGAGAGTTCACGGCCGCTTTCACTTCATCGTCGTCATTGAAGCGCTGCCCGCCAAGATGGTGTTTCGGGTACCGGAAAAGGTTAAAATCGCAAGGAGCAAAGTCAGGGCTGTACGGTGCACGGTCCAAAACTTCCCAGCCAAAAGAATCAATCAAATCCCGAGTCTTTTGAGAGGTGTGAGGCCTAGCGTTATCGTGCAGGAACAAAACTCCTTTTGTCAGCATGCCGCGCCTTTTGTTTTGAATTGCTCTGCGGAGCTTCTTTAGAGTTGCACAGTAGGCATCTGAGTCGATTGTCGTTCCTCGTGGCATAAAGTCCACTAGCAAAACACCGCGCCGGTCCCAGAACACAGCATTGACAGCGTCTGTTTGGCTTTGACCTTGACGGGTGAGGTTGTGTGTCGCCATTTCATCGATTGTCGCTCGATTTCGGGAGTGATATGGGATAGCCACGTTTCATCTCCAGTGACAATTTGACTCGACATGTCATCCCCTTCTTCCTCGTAACGAATCAAAAAGTCCAATGAAGTGGCAAATCTCTTCCCTTTGTGGTCCTCTGTGAGGAGTCTGGGTACCCACCGAGAACACAGTTTCTCAAAGTTTAGGTTTTCAGACACAATTTTGTACAAAACCGATCTCGAAACTTCTGGAAATTCCAAAGAAAGAGTGGAAATTGTGAATCTTCTCACGAATCTTTGTTTCGACTGCAGCCACCAGATCATCAGTGATCACAGAGGGCCGGCCTGAGCGTTCTTCGTCACGGACGTTTTGACGGCCATTTTTAAACTCTCTAACCCACTGACGCACTTTACCTTCACTCATTGCATTCGAGCTATAAACTTCTGTTAACTGACGACGAATTTCTGCAGCTGATAGGCTTCTCGCGGTCAAAAAACGTATCACTGACCGTATCTCACACGCAGCGGGCGATTCAATGATCGTAAACACTATAAAGCAGCACAGCGATGCGTACACGTCAGCTACAGAGCTGCAACTTGCATCAGTGTGAGCGGGAACGATGACGGCAAGTGGCGCGGTGGCTTGTTGCGGCGTCCGCGCGAACTACGGGACTATACGCGCGAACGGCCCTTACACAAAAAACATCCCTCGTACGTAAGTTTTTTGTACCTCATAAGCGAATGAAAACTACAAGTGACAGGTCACTGCCCAGAGAAGGAAGCACTAAGCTGCTCACAAGCAAATACACACAGTTCTTTTTGTGTGCCATTCTGCTCCTCAGTGCTTTTTCTGTCTGGTGAACACTGACCAGTCCTCATGTGTATCTTTTTTCTCGCTGTGGGGTCTGTAGACCACTGCATCTAATCTAATTCAAAAGTGTTGATGATGACAATATGGATAGGAAACTACACAGGATGGCAATGAGATGCAAAGCTTATCAAAATATCAGTCCACCTCAAAGCGATGCACTGCATAGCTCAGTTGGCAGAAGCAATTCTCCACTGATGGTTGCAACTTGAATATTCATATTCTGTGGCAAAGAGAGTGAATACTCATGATTTGTACTAGATCCAATAGAAATTTTTCTATATCGAACTCTTGTCTGAAATTTGTACCCATTTGCTGCATTCTGTAATGTCTAGTCAAGAGGAAGTGACCTAAAACTTCATGTAATTGAATGCTGGACGTAACCGATCTGAGGTAAGTCCAGGCAGATATGAATGCATTCTATATTATAGGTTTGTACATAGTCTGAAATTTTAAAAACAACTGAAAAGTCTTAGAAGCACTTTAAGATGCTACACAATTGAGTAATACTCATGCTTAACTACTGCATTCTTTGTGATGAAAAATGATTTGAAATATATTCTGCATCATCGAACCTCCAACCAGGCTGAGGAATTATGACCAAATGATAAAAATTGGCAATCCCAATCTGTTGTAATAGGAAATGGCCCGAATTTAATCCACACATTTGTGTTGTTAACATTTTATCTCTTACAAACTCTGATACAACAGGGCAGCTACCAGTTCCTTAATAAAATATGTTTATAGATTTTTTATCCCCGTAACCTAAATTGTTTGCTTCTTTACGAGGTGCATTCAAGTTCTAAGGCCTCCGATTTTTTTCTAATTAACTACTCACCCGAAATCGATGAAACTGGCGTTACTTTTCGACGTAATCGCCCTGCAGATGTACACATTTTTCACAACGCTGACGCCATGATTCCATGGCAGCGGCTTCTTTAGGAGTCTGTTTTGACCACTGGAAAATCGCTGAGGCAATAGCAGCACAGCTGGTGAATGTGCGGCCACGGAAAGTGTCTTTCATTGTTGGAAAAAGCCAAAAGTCACTAGGAGCCAGGTCAGGTGAGTAGGGAGCATGAGGAATCACTTCAAAGTTGTTATCACGAAGAAACTGTTGCGTAACGTTAGCTCGATGTGCGGGTGCGTTGTCTCGGTGAAACAGCACACGCGCAGCCCTTCCCGGACGTTTTTGTTGCAGTGCAGGAAGGAATTTGTTCTTCAAAACATTTTCGTAGGATGCACCTGTTACCGTAATGCCCTTTGGAATGCAATGGGTAAGGATTACGCCCTCGCTGTCCCAGAACATGGACACCATCATTTTTCCAGCACTGGCGGTTAACCGAAATTTTTTTGGTGGCGGTGAATCTGTGTGCTTCCGTTGAGCTGAATGGCACTTTGTTTCTGGATTGAAAAATGGCATCCATGTCTCATCCATTGTCACAACCGACGAAAAGAAAGTCCCATTCGTGCTGTCGTTGCGCGTCAACATCGCTCGGCAATGTGCCACACGGGCAGCCGTGTGGTCGTCCGTCAGCATTCGTGGCACCCACCTGGATGACACTTTTCGCATTTTCAGGTCCTCATGCAGGATTGTGTGCACAGAACCCACAGAAATGCCAGCTCTGGAGGCGATCTGTTCAACAGACATTCGGCTATCCCCCAAAACAATTCTCTCCACTTTCTCGATCGTGTCGTCAGACCGGTTTGTGCGAGCCCGAGGTTGTTTCAGCTTGTTGTCACATGATGTTCTGCCTTCGTTAAACTGTCGCACCCACGAATGCACTTTCGACACATCCATAACTCCGTCACCACATGTCTCCTTCAACTGTCGATGAATTTCAATTGGTTTCACACCACGCAAATTCAGAAAACGAATGATTGCACGCTGTTCAAGTAAGGAAAACGTCGCCATTTTAAGTATTTAAAACAGTTCTCATTCTCGCCGCTGGCGGTTAAATTCCATCTGCCATACGGTGCTGCCATCTCTGGGACGTATTGACAATGAACGCGACCTCATTTTAAAACAATGCGCATGTTTCTATCTCTTTCCAGTACGGAGAAAAAAAATCGGAGGCCTTAGAACTTGAATGCACCTCGTAATTCACTGAAGTAGCTCTCAGTTTCAGGGTCCTGTCCTTGTTTCGTAGCAAAAACTATCGCACCAACAGGTATTGCAATGTGCTGATTTCTTACGTACTACAATTCCTTAGACTTTCATGCCTATCACTACCAGTTTTTGTTAGCCCTGTATCCGCGAGATCTCACTGGTAACGGAAAGTTTCAAATACTTTGCAGTGATCATCCGAATTTCTGACGCCAATTTCAGGTTTATTTGCGAACCAGAACACAAGGCGTTATTTGTGTTTCAGTATTATTATCACCTGAGTTTCGATGTGGGGTTATTAGCACATGCTTTTCGTATTGGTAGCTGGATGCATCAACACTATTCACTTGAAAACTTTTTGCTGAACAAATGTCTGCAAACTTTTTTGGGCTGTGGCGTACCACGTCTGCAGATTTATTGTCTGAATAGAGACAGTAATATATGTTGTGGGTTATACATAGTTTCCTTACTATAGTTGTTCGTTACTGCAGTGCATTTAAAACCGCTTGATGTCAGGAACGTTTTTTAATGCTGAAGTTACCCATGAGAAGCATTCAGACTGTCAGAGCGTCTTTTGAATATTTTTTTCATGTCTTCAACATTTTTGCATGTCACAAATGGAAGGCTACTTGTGGTTTTACTATATCGCATGTAATGTGCATTATATTTTTAACGTTTTGCACTTGATACGGAAAACAAATCCTGTGAGGGCCATATCTGTTGTTTATGTTCTTGTTATTGCGGTGATTTGTCGTCCAAAAGAGCTTCAAACCAGAAATATCTAGGTAACGGTAAGTTTTCACATTCGCTGTCTGAAATTGTACTACTAGGGGTGTGTATTACTGATCCTGTAAGCATCGAGTCATTCGGAAGACGTTTACCTGAGTAATTTCATCTCGTGTTTTTCTTTCGGGGACAGATATATTTCTGCGGACTTTGCACCCCACTAATGCCTTTTCGAACGTTCCGCCCGAATTTTGGCAGAAGCATGACCGCCGATGCGGCGTTGGCTCTCTATACAAATACAGGCTCTTGATAAAACTGAGTTGCTCTTTCATTTGACATATCATTTATTTAACTGTAAGTTTAATATAATAAATACACTCCTGGAAATTGAAATAAGAACACCGTGAATTCATTGTCCCAGGAAGGGGAAACTTTATTGACACATTCCTGGGGTCAGATACATCACATGATCACACTGACAGAACCACAGGCACATAGACACAGGCAACAGAGCATGCACAATGTCGGCACTAGTACAGTGTATATCCACCTTTCGCAGCAATGCAGGCTGCTATTCTCCCATGGAGACGATCGTAGAGATGCTGGATGTAGTCCTGTGGAACGGCTTGCCATGCCATTTCCACCTGGCGCCTCAGTTGGACCAGCGTTCGTGCTGGACGTGCAGACGGCGTGAGACGACGCTTCATCCAGTCCCAAACATGCTCAATGGGGGACAGATCCGGAGATCTTGCTGGCCAGGGTAGTTGACTTACACCTTCTAGAGCACGTTGGGTGGCACGGGATACATGCGGACGTGCATTGTCCTGTTGGAACAGCAAGTTCCCTTGCCGGTCTAGAAATGGTAGAACGATGGGTTCGATGACGGTTTTGATGTACCGTGCACTATTCAGTGTCCCCTCGACGATCACCAGTGGTGTACGGCCAGTGTAGGAGATCGCTCCCCACACCATGATGCCGGGTGTTGGCCCTGTGTGCCTCGGTCGTATGCAGTCCTGATTGTGGCGCTCACCTGCACGGCGCCAAACACGCATACGACCATCATTGGCACCAAGGCAGAAGCGACTCTCATCGCTGAAGACGACACGTCTCCAGTCGTCCCTCCATTCACGCCTGTCGCGACACCACTGGAGGCGGGCTGCACGATGTTGGGGCGTGAGCGGAAGACGGCCTAACGGTGTGCGGGACCGTAGCCCAGCTTCATGTAGACGGTTGCGAATGGTCCTCGCCGGTACCCCAGGAGCAACAGTGTCCCTAATTTGCTGGGAAGTGGCGGTGCGGTCCCCTACGGCACTGCGTAGGATCCTACGGTCTTGGTGTGCATCCGTGCGTCGCTGCGGTCCGGTCCCAGGTCGACGGGCACGTGCACCTTCCGCCGACCACTGGCGACAACATTGATGTACTGTGGAGACCTCACGCCCCACGTATTGAGCAATTCGGCCGTACGTCCACCCGGCCTCCCGCATGCCCACTATACGCCCTCGCTCAAAGTCCGTCAACTGCACATACGGTTCACGTCCACTCTGTCGCGGCATGCTACCAGTGTTAAAGACTGCGATGGAGCTCCGTATGCCACGGCAAACTGGCTGACACTGACGGCGGCGGTGCACAAATGCTGCGCAGCTAGCGCCATTCGACGGCCAACACCGCGGTTCCTGGTGTGTCCGCTGTGCCGTGCGTGTGATCATTGCTTGTACAGCCCTCTCGCAGTGTCCGGAGCAAGTATGGTGGGTCTGACACACCGGTGTCAATGTGTTCTTTTTTCCATTTCCAGGAGTGTATTATAAAGCGTTGACACCCCGATATCCATTTATAAACAGCCTGCGTATACATGAAAGTATAACCCACAAGCAAAACGTTGCGCTAGCAAAATTTTTCTGCATCAGACTCGGTAATACAATTAAGTACCGTGTAATACCGAAAAATTGCGGTGGCTGATCCACATACCAAATTGGGTGCCCCTATACTGGAGCAAACATGAACCAACGAGCAATCCAGCGGACAATTCGCTAGTGTTCACTACAATTCGCTTGTACTTACGAACAAGCGTTTACACCAGACGAGCGAAAGAAAGCGCTGTCAAACTCGTATTGAGCGAGCAATCGCTGCGATTTTGTTTATTTGGCGCTAAACTAATACACACAGATATCCGATAGAACGGTACCGTAGTGAAACTGTCACGATGAAAAAAAAAATGATATCCAGGCAGGATTTTTGTGTATGTCAGCTGCTGTTGCCGACACAGAAAGCAAAGCAGAGAAGGAAAAGAAAAATACGGCTGTCTGAATTTTTGCAGAAGCTTCAAATACGTGGTGATGGTTAATTAGTCACTGAATTACTGCTTCTGACTTCATTAGGCCTGTTTTAAAATTTTACGCATATGTCGGTGGACGATTTTCACTGATTGCTTGCTACAACCGAGGAGAAAATTGAAAAGCAAGACAGCAACTACAGACGAGCAATCGCAGCTGAAGAAAGACTTGCACTTACACTCTGGTTCTTAGCAACTGAAGACAGTTATGCAAGTCTTAAGTAGTCATTTCGAATTTCAACAACAGCTGGATCACAGATCGTCCCTGAAGTCACAGTGCTATATGCGAAGCTCTCGAAGATTATATTAAGGTAAGGAAAATAATTTCTATAAATATGAAAATGTAAAGTAATAATATACAAATGACCTTCTGTAATCCGTAAAATATCTATTACTTCAAGCCTGTGGTTCCCAGGCATTTTAAGATTATTACCCCTACCCCTCCCTCAGTTCATATCAGGTATTAGCTAATTCCCTCTCCCCCTCCCTCCCAAATAACGAACATTATTGCCAAACTTTATTTTAGAATGAAAATCTTTTATCAAAGATTGATTAAAGATAAACGATATTCACTTCTTGTTTGTGTTTTAGCAAAAAAAGAGACAGTGAGTCTGTGAGATACTGATACCGCTTATTTCTAATCTTTTTTTAAATTTGTTTTCTTCTCTTCTCAGGCAGTGCATAATGTTAAGTCATACTCCAAGTCTATTCAGCTTTTTGTTTGACTGATATCATAATCAAAAATTTCCTTTCAAACATGTATATCTGGAATGCAATGTTTCTGTTAGTGTGCTGTGTTTCAGTAGTTTTCCTTAGAAAAGAAAGCCGCACCACCACCAGACATAGTCGTATTTGCTTCTCCCACACCCTCTACCCTCAGATAAAGTCAGTCCAGTTAAAATGTTAATAGTAATTACTGCTTGTAAATTATTTGATTGCTGGACCTCTTTACTTCCAAACAGACTGAAATTAGAAGCCTTCAGTATGCCAATGCTTCATGTCTGAACACTGCCACTAATAATAATAATAATAATAATAACTGAAAGACTCCGACATGACTGGAATTCTGCTCTAACTCGTCCTCTTCATAAGAAAGGCGACAGAACAGCTGTAAATAACTATTATGCTATCTGTCTCATATCAACAACCTATAAATTCTGTCGAAAGCTCTGCAAACTATGACAGAAGAACAGCTAGACCCACAGCTGGGAGAGAATCAAGGAGGTTTCACGAAGGGGCGATAATGCATCGAACAGATAATGAACTTCAAATCCATCCTTTAGTACCTGAGGCTCAGGAATAAAAATTTTGTTGTGACCTTTGTGGATCTCAAAAAGGCATACACCTCGATTGATTGTAAAACCTTGATCATAATTCTAGAAGAACTTGGCCTAGACACGAAGACCAAAGCGATAATCCAGCAAACACTAACCAACACAACCTCAGAAGTGAAATTTAGAGGAGAAACATCAGAAACTTTTGAAATAAAGACTGGAGTGAGGCAAGGGAATGAGCTCTCACCTCTGCTCTTCATCTGTGCCCTTGAGAAGGTGATTCGTGGGTGGCGCAAAGAACTGGAAAACCAAGGAATTAAAAACGTTGTCAGGCTGTGTTACAAGTAACAAAATCTTGAAATCGATTGTCTCGCTTTTGCAGATGATTTTGCAGTTTTTTTTCTGATTCCATGGAAATAACTGAGACACAATTAATGAGCTTAACGTACAAACACAGAAGACTGGCCACCAAATTTCATTTGAGAAAACCGAGTTTATGGCGAACATAAATTCACCACCAAGGGAGCTCGTAGTGGGTCAAGACAAAATTAAGAGAGTTGAAATTTTAAATATCTTGGAGAATGGATAACAGCCACCTTATCAGTGAAACAAGCCTTCACATCACGCATGAACAAAATGGAAATGGCATTCTGTTTAACCAAAACATCTACAAGGTTAAGGCATTACTGGAGTGTTATCCGTCTCGGGGTCTTGTACACTTATGAATGCCTAGTAATGAACAAAAACGGCCTAATCGAAAAACTGGAGGCCAAGGAAAGGAAGATTTTGAGAAAGATCTTAGGTCCCATCAAAGAGAATGGGGAATATAGAAGACGTCATAATCATGAACTGTATTCCCACAGAGAGAAGATAACCAATACCATCTGGATTAGATTAGATTAGATTAGATTAGATTAGTACTTGTTCCATAGATCATGAATACGACACTTTGTAATGATGTGGAATGTGTCAGGTTAATAAAAGGTGTCTGTACAAGAAATTACATTACGCAAAATATTACATGACACTCAATATCTTTTTTTATTTTTATTTTTTTGAGGTTGGGAAATTACCCACTTACTATATCCAAAAATTCATCTAATGAGTAGAAGGAGTTGCCATCAATAAATTCTTTTAATTTCCTTTTAAATGCTATATGGCTATCTGTCAGACTTGTGATGCTATTAGGTAAGTGACCAAAGACGTTTGTGACAGCATAATTTACCTCCTTGTGAGTCAAAGTTAGATTTAAGCTTGAGTAGTGAAGATCATCCTTTCTCCTAGTGTAGTAGCCATGTACATTGCTATTACTTTTGAATTCGTTCAGATTGTTAATAATAAATTTCATAAGTGAATATACACTCCTGGAAATGGGAAAAAGAACACATTGACACCGGTGTGTCAGACCCACCATACTTGCTCCGGACACTGCGAGAGGGCTGTACAAGCAATGATCACACGCACGGCACAGCGGACACACCAGGAACCGCGGTGTTGGCCGTCGAATGGCGCTAGCTGCGCAGCATTTGTGCACCGCCGCCGTCAGTGTCAGCCAGTTTGCCGTGGCATACGGAGCTCCATCGCAGTCTTTAACACTGGTAGCATGCCGCGACAGCGTGGACGTGAACCGTATGTGCAGTTGACGGACTTTGAGCGAGGGCGTATAGTGGGCATGCGGGAGGTCGGGTGGACGTACCGCCGAATTGCTCGACACGTGGGGCGTGAGGTCTCCACAGTACATCGATGTTGTCGCCAGTGGTCGGCGGAAGGTGCACGTGCCCGTCGACCTGGGACCGGACCGCAGCGACGCACGGATGCACGCCAAGACCGTAGGATCCTACGCAGTGCCGTAGGGGACCGCACCGCCACTTCCCAGCAAATTAGGGACACTGTTGCTCCTGGGGTACCGGCGAGGACCATTCGCAACCGTCTACATGAAGCTGGGCTACGGTCCCGCACACCGTTAGACCGTCTTCCGCTCACGCCCCAACATCGTGCAGCCCGCCTCCAGTGGTGTCGCGACAGGCGTGAATGGAGGGACGAATGGAGACGTGTCGTCTTCAGCGATGAGAGTCGCTTCTGCCTTGGTACCAATGATGGTCGTATGCGTGTTTGGCGCCGTGCAGGTGAGCGCCACAATCAGGACTGCATACGACCGAGGCACACGGGGCCACACCCGGCATCATGGTGTGGGGAGCGATCTCCTACACTGGCCGTACACCACTGGTGATCGTCGAGGGGACACTGAATAGTGCACGGTACATCCAAACCGTCATCGAACCCATCGTTCTACCATTCCTAGACCGGCAAGGGAACTTGCTGTTCCAACAGGACAATGCACGTCCGCATGTATCCCGTGCCACCCAACGTGCTCTAGAAGGTGTAAGTCAACTACCCCGGCCAGCAAGATCTCCGGATCTGTCCCCCATTGAGCATGTTTGGGACTGGATGAAGCGTCGTCTCACGCGGTCTGCACGTCCAGCACGAACGCTGGTCCAACTGAGGCGCCAGGTGGAAATGGCATGGCAAGCCGTTCCACAGGACTACATCCAGCATCTCTACGATCGTCTCCATGGGAGAATAGCAGCCTGCATTGCTGCGAAAGGTGGATATACACTGTACTAGTGCCGACATTGTGCATGCTCTGTTGCCTGTGTCTATGTGCCTGTGGTTCTGTCAGTGTTATCATGTGATGTATCTGACCCCAGGAATGTGTCAATAAAGTTTCCCCTTCCTGGGACAATGAATTCACGGTGTTCTTATTTCAATTTCCAGGAGTGTATATATTGTGAGGCCACAGTGAAGATCTCTAGCTCTTTAAATAAGTATCTGCAGGATGATCTTGGATGAGCTCCAGAAATTATTCTGATTACATGCTTTTGTGCCATGAACAATCTTTTACTCAATGATGAGTTACCCCAGAATATGATGCCATACGAAAGCAGAGAATGAAAATAGGCGTGATAAGCTAATTTACTCAGATGTATATCGCCAATGACCCTAATAGCATAAGTAGCTGAACTCAAACGTTTTAGCAGATCGTCAGTGTGTTTTTTCCACTTCAACCCCTCAACAATGCATACACCGAGAAATTTTGAATATTCTACCTTAGCTACCGATTTCTGATCGAAGTCTATATTTATTAATGGGGTCATTCCATTTACTGTGTGGAACTGTATATACTGTTTTGTCAAAGTTTAATGAGAGCCCATTTGCAGAGAACCACTTAATGATTTTCTGAAAAACATCGTTTACAATTTCACCAGTTAATTCTTGTCTGTCGGGTGTGATAGTTATATTTGTATCATCGGAAAAAAGTACCAGCTTTGCGTCTTCCTGACTATAGAATGGCAAGTCATTAATATATATTAAGAACAGCAGAGGACCCAAGACCGAACCTTGCGGCACGCCATTCTGGATTGTTCCCCAGTTTGAGAAATCGCCAGTTTTTTGCATATTATGTGAACTGTTTATTTCAACTTTCTGCACTCTTCCAGTTAGGTATGATTTAAACCATTTGGGTCCGCCCCTCGTGGTCTTGCGGTAGCGTTCTCGCTTCCCGAGCGCGGGGTCCCGGGTTCAATTCCCGGCGGGGTCAGGGATTTTTCCTGCCTCGAAATGGGTGGTTGTGTCGTCTGCATCATCATCATTCATCCCCATTACTGTCGGAGGAAGGCAACGGCAAAACCACCTCCATTAGGACCTTGCCTAGTGAGGCGGTGCGGGTCTCCCGCATCGTTCCCCTACGCGCTGTAAAGAAGCATGGAACTTCATTTCCATTTCCATTTCAAACCATTTGGAAAAGAAGGATTATGTTTTAGGGACATTTTACGCGAATGAGCCCTGGAAGACTCACCAATCGGATGATCACCTATCTTCAGGAGAAGAAAACAAAATGGGCCTGGTACACAGAGATGGAGAAAGATCTTAAAGAAGTGGGAATCATCCATGATGACATCTTGGAGCGTGTCCCACTCAAGGAGAAACTTATGGCGTGGCAGGGCTTCCAAGAAAAGCCAAAACTGAAAACAGGAAAGGGTTGGACCCAGGAGAGGAAGGAGCAACACCAAGAACGAAACCGGGAGCACTGGGCAAATGTCAGAGCACGTAAAGCAAGACAGTTGAAATAATGTGATCCAAAGATGGCCTATACAGAATGAATGAATAAAATAATAACAATAATAAATAATATACAAGGAAAAGAAGAATGAAGTGATGAAAAAAATAAGGATGGCAAAAAATGAAGCATGGGAAAGAACATGTGGCAAGGTGAATAGCAAATTAGGATTTGGGAGAGCAAAAGAAGCATGGTCAGTATTGAAAGGGCTTCGACAGGATACAAAAAGCAAAACTAATCTCCAACTGATAACACAAAAGGAACAGGAAGAGTATTTCCAAAAATTATTAAATGAGGACAGAGAAGAATATCTAGAAGAAGGAACAGGGGAAGATAAAGGACATGAAGATGATGAGATCCAGGTTTTAGAAAGTGAAGTACTTCAGGCGTTGAGAACAGGAAACAATGGTAAATCACCGGGACCAGGCAATATGAATCTGGAGTGTCTGAAATATGGTGGTGACAAAATTGTGAAACTGATAACACAGCTCTTCAACAAAATGATACATGGAGATTCAATACCCAACGAGATGAAGCTAGGTTACATTTATACAATATTTAAGAAAGGGGATCGCAAAATTTGTTCAAACTATCGAGGAATTTGTGTTACAAACACATTAATGAGAATTTTTGCGAAAGTAGTTAAAAACAAACTGGAAAAAAATTTAGAAGAACAATGTGGATTCACGGCTGGGAGATCATGTGTAGACCATATTTTAACTTTACGACAGATTTTGGAGAAACATAGAGAAAAATCAAAAAATATAGGATTAATTTTCCTAGATGTAGAAAAAGCGTATGATACTGTTACAAGAAAATTACTTTGGAGAGCACTACATATGGCAAACATAAACCCTTCCTTGATTAAAATAATACAACAGATGTATAAAGATAACATTTGCCAAGTGAAAGTTGGTAATAAACTTTCACTGAAATTTAGTACAAGCAAAAGCGTTTTACAGGGCTGTCCCATGTCACCATCATTATTTAAAATCTATATAGATATTAGCCTTAGAACATGGTCTCGTAAATGTAATAGTATGGGATTAGAAATAAGAGATGGAGTTTACCTACATCATTTATTATTTGCTGATGATCAAGTAGTCATAGCACAAGATGGGGAGGATGCTAACTATATGTGCAATCAACTAGCAGTAGCATACTAAACTTGGGGTTTGAAGATTAATCACCAAAAAACAGAATACTTGACTAAGGATTCAGATGAGCTATACATTGGAGGAAAGAAAATCAAAAAGATAAACACTTTCTGTTATTTGGGATCCATTTTAGAAATCGAGGGAAAATCAGAGTCAGAAATCAATAAAAGAATTAGTAGCGGACGGAGGGTCATTGGGATGCTTAACTCAGTCTTATGGAGCAGGAATGTAATGAGCAGAACTAAAAAATTAATATACAAATCCATATTAGAGAGTGTGGTTCTGTATGGAACGGAGACGTGGACAATTAACATGAAGCACATTAAAAAATTACAAGCTCTAGAGATGGACTTTTGGAGAAGATCGGCAAGAATCTCCAGAAAAGAAAAGATGAGGAAGACCGAAGTAATAAGGAGAATGGAAATAAAAGAAAGAATATATGACGTAATGGATAGGAAGAAATTACAGTGGTACGGGGATGTACGACAAATGGAGAAAACCAGAATACCAAAATTGATACTGGAGTGGGAACCGGAGGGGACAAGAAGAAGACGACGACCTATGACTACCTGGCTCCAAAATGTACAGCACACAATGAGGAGAATGGGCGCAGAGGAAAAAGACACACAAGATCGAAACACCTGGAGAAATATTTTGAGAATATAGTATAAGAACGTTTATTGTTTATATTGTAATTTCCAAGTAAATTATTATGTTGGAGATAAGCCTCTGTAATGAGGAAAAGCTCAAAATAATAATAATAAAATAAATATTGCGTAGAGCACTACACTAACCATTACATAGTTACTGTCTTTTGTTTTACCAATGTTTCAAAGCGCATACTGAAGATATTTCTCTTGTGTTATAGACACTGCATAAAACTTAGAGACACTTTTCATACATTTAGCATTTGTCACTTGCGTGTCTTACTCTTGTGCATAGAGCATAACAAATACATGTACGTGTGCTAATAACGATCCTCCAAAATTACAGACACAATCAAACACTTTTGTCTCCACCCCACCTCATTTCACCCCTCAGGGAGTATTTACCCCCAGGTTGCAGACCACTGCTTTGTGTAATAAAATCTCCTTTGTAGTTTCAAGGGATAATATAAAGTGCTGAAGATGAAAACTTACACTTACATTCATACATACTTATACAGAATAGTCTAATAAGCTAGTCAGTAATATACAACTGTGTGAAGCAGTGTGTGTCCACAACCCATGCCTAACAATTGCAATTTATAGATCTGATGGTGAAAATAATATAGTGTAATTATTCCTGTTGTTTCAGCTTCCCTGCAAAAGAAGGGATTGGCTGCAGATTGTGTAGGGCTTTGAAAAGCTGTGGAACTTTCCGCACTGACTTGGAGCTATGGACGGCCAACACTGTCAAATCAGTGAACCTGCCAATAGTGAGACTGACTTTTATAATTATGAAGGCTTCGAGTAGATCTGTTAGGGGTTGTTGATGCACTGGTGGCTAGGCAATGAACACAGTTCATTTTTACCTCTAATATCTGTGCCTTGAAAATCTTCAAAGAAATGTGCATAAATTCGAAATTAACACAACATTTTAAATCTGATGTTGCATGGGTCCCCCGGTAAAACAATCACTATTAATCATTATACACGGTGTTTCAAAAATGACCGGTATATTTGAAACGGCAATAAAAACTAAACGAGCAGCGATAGAAATACACAGTTCGTTGCAATATGCTTGGGGCAACAGTACATTTTCAGGCGGACAAACTTCCGAAATTACAGTAGTTACAATTTTCAACATCAGATGGCGCTGCAAGTGATGTGAAAGATATAGAAGACAACGCAGTCTGTGGGTGCGCCATTCTGTACGTCGTCTTTCTGCTGTAAGCGTGTGCTGTTCACAACGTGCAAGTGTGCTGTAGACAACATGGTTTATTCCTTAGAAGAGAGGATTTTTCTGGTGTTGGAATTCCACCGCCTAGAACACAGTGTTGTTGCAACAAAACGAAGTTTTCAACGGAGGTTTAATGTAACCAAAGGACCGAAAAGCGATACAATAAAGGATCTGTTTGAAAAATTTCAACGGACTGGGAACGTGACGGATGAACGTGCTGGAAAGGTAGGGCGACCGCGTACGGCAACCACAGAGGGCAACGGACAGCTAGTGCAGCAGGTGATCCGACAGCGGCCTCGGGTTTCCGTTCGCCGTGTTGCAGCTGCGGTCCAAATGACGCCAACGTCCACGTATCGTTCATGCGACAGAGTTTACACCTCTATCCACACAAAATTCAAACGCGGCAACCCCTCAGCGCCGCTACCATTGCTGCACGAGAGACATTCGCTAACGATATAGTGCACAGGATTGATGACGGCGATATGCATGTGGGCAGCATTTGGTTTACTGACGAAGCTTATTTTTACCTGGACGGCTTCGTCAATAAACAGAACTGGCGCACATGGGGAACCGAAAAGCCCCATGTTGCAGTCCCATCGTCCCTGCATCCTCAAAAAGTACTGGTCTGGGCCGCCATTTCTTCCAAAGGAATCACTGGCCCATTTTTCAGATCCGAAACGATTACTGCATCACGCTATCTGGACATTCTTCGTGAATTTGTGGCGGTACAAACTGCCTTAGACGACACTGCGAACACCTCGTGGTTTATGCAAGATGGTGCCCGGTCACATCGCACGGCCGACGTCTTTAATTTCCTGAATGAATATTTCGATGATCGTGTGATTGCTTTGGGCTATCCGAAACAGACAGGAGGCGGCGTGGATTGGCCTCCCTATTCGCCAGACATGAACCCATGTGACTTCTTTCTGTGGGGACACTTGAAAAACCAGGTGTACCGCCAGAATCCAGAAACAATTGAACAGCTGAAGCAGTACATCTCATCTGCATGTGAAGCCATTCCGCCAGACACGTTGTCAAAGGTTTCGGGTAATTTCATTCAGAGACTACGCCATATTATTGCTACGCATGGTGGATATGTGGAAAATATCGTACTATAGAGTTTCCCAGACTGCAGCGCCATCTGTTGTTGAAAATTGTAACTACTGTAATTTCGAAAGTTTGTCTGCCTGAAAATGTACTGTTGTCCCAAGCATATTGCAACAAACGGTGTATTTATATCGCTGCTCGTTTAGTTTTTATTGCCGTTTCAAATATACCGGTCATTTTTGAAACACTCTGTATATGCATGTTCAAAGGTTTAATTAAAGGAAAGAACTGTAAACTGTAAACAATTTTTATTCATTAGAGTACCATCACAACATGTGATAAATCTTAGTTTGCTGTTCTATATCAGATTTTTAATCAAAATTGCCCATATCTGTTTGAAATAATATTTCATGCATTTTCTATTGTGAAATGTTTTGGACATTTTTGGTGTAACCTTTTAAATTTGTTGCTACATATTCGCAATAATAAATACTAGTTGTGCTACGCTTTTCTGCATCAGTAGCTTTTACAATATTGTTGCTAATAGATTTTATTATGTCAAGAGCACTGCTGATTTCTGCTTCTGATTTATTATACTACTGGCCATTAAAATTGCTACACCGAGAAGAAATGCAGATGATAAATGGGTATTCATTGGACAAATATATTATACTAGAACTGACGTGTGATTACTTTTTCACGCAATTTGGATGCATAGATCCTGAGAAATCAGTACCCAGAACAACCACCTCTGGCCATAATAACGGCCTTGATACGCCTGGGTATTGAGTCAAACAGAGCTTGGATGGCGTGTACAGGTACAGCTGCCCATGCAGATTCAGCACGATACCACAGTTCATCAAGAGTGGTGACTGGCATATTGTGACGAGACAGTTGCTCGGCCACCATTGACCAGACGTTTTTAATTGGTGAGAGATCTGGAGAATGTGCTGGCCAGGGCAGCAGTCGAACATTTTCTGTATCCAGAAAGGCCTGTAAACGACCTGCAACATGCAGTCGTGCATTATCCTGCTGAAATGTTGGGTTTCACAGGGATCGAATGAAAGGTAGAGCCACGGGTCGTAACACATCTGAAATGTAACGTCCACTGTTCAAAGTGCCGTCAGTGCGAACAAGAGGTGACTGAGACGTGTAACCAATGGCACCCCATACCATCACGCCGGGTGATACGCCAGTATGGCGATGACGAATACACGCTTCCAATGTGCGTTCACCGCGAAGTCGCCAGACACGGATGCGACTATCATGATGCTGTAAACAGAACCTGGATTCATCCGAAAAAATGACGTTTTGCCATTCGTGTACCCAGGTTTGTCGTCGAGTACACCATCGCAGGCGCTCCTGTCTGTGATACAGCGTCAAGGGTAACCACAGCGTCGGTCTCCGAGCTGATGGTTCATGCTGCTGCAAACGTCGTCGAACTGTTCGTGCAGATGGTTGTTGTGTTGCAAACGTCCTCATCTGTTGACTCGGGGATCGAGACATTACAGCCATCCGGATAAGATGCCTGTCATGTCGACTGCTAGTGATACGAGGCCGTCGGGATCCAGCACGGCGTTCCGTATTACACTCCTGAACCCACCGATTCCATATTCCGCTAACAGTCATTGGATCTCGACCAACGCGAGCAGCGATGTCGCGATACGATAAACCGCAATCGCGATAGGCTACAATTCGACCTTTATCAAATTCGGAAACGTGATGGTATGCATTTCTCCTCCTTACACGAGGCATCACAACAACGTTTCACCAGGCAACGCCGGTCAACTTCTGTTTGTGTATGAGAAATCGGTTGGAAACTTTCCTCATGTCAGCACGTTGTAGGTGTCGCCACCGGCGCCAACCTTGTGTGAATGCTCTGAAAAGCTAATCATTTGCGTATGACAGCATCTTCTTCCTGTCCGTTAAATTTCGCGTCTGTAACACGTCATCTTCGTGGTGTAGTAATTTTAATGGCCAGTAGTGTAATTCTTCTTTTCTTCTGTGGTGGTGCCCGCTTCTCATCTGTGTCACTTGTTTTAGATACCACAATAACTTCATTGCTACCCAACGTGTCTTCCACGACCTCCAGAATGCTACGTTGATCTTCGTCTACTACAGTTTCTTCAACTGAATTATGTGTATCCTGTAAGAAATCAATATTTATTAATTTAGCAAATTCTTTTGGGTTTACATGAGTTTGCAAACAGAGTGCTTGCATAAATGGAATCATATATATGTGAAAACACTGTTCAGTACTAACTGGGCTTATTTCTATCAACGCCCAAAATATGGAGAACCTCAAAGTACATTTGTTATCCGAACATAAAATCATAAGCATTAAAACAATATTTTGCAGAGAGAGAGAGTGCGGGTGAGAGTCAGTTTTCCTTTAAATATATATAAATTTGCTATTCATTTAAACGAAACAGGTATGGGGCTATACGGCATAATATCAGTACGATATGTTTCTCCTTTACAAATGTTTGTTCAAAATGGTTCAAATGGCTCTCAGCACTATGGGACTCAACATCTATGGTCATAAGTCCCCTAAAACTTAGAACTACTTAAACCTAACTAACCTAAGGACAGCACACAACACCCAGCCATCACGAGGCAGAGAAAATCCCTGACCCCGCCGTGAATCGAACCCGGGAACCCGGGCGTGGGAAGCGAGAACGCTACCGCACGACCACAAGATGCGGGCTACAAATGTTTGTACTTACTGGATCAGTGTGTAGGTTATGCTTCTGACTAGTATCGTAAGGCTGAAAAACCACAGTTACTCTTTAAGATATTTTCTTCTTTGAAGCATTTCCTTTTGTGAATATCGTTGCTTCATAGATATGTCAAAGAGGCAGGGAGCATTATATTCAGACTTTTAAATATTGGTTTGCAGGAGTCTATGTATTTAGATTGTTTTATTATTCTGACAGTCTCCGTATGGAGATTAAACGTTTTTCTGCTAATTATCGAATTCCCCGCAAAAGATAATCAGTACATCTACATATACACCTACATTTATACTACGTAAGCCACCCAACGGTGTGTGGCGGAGGGCACTTTACGTGCCACTGTCATTACCTCCCTTTTCTGTTCCAGCCGCGTATGGCTCGCGGGAAGAACGACTGTCTGAAAGCCTCCGTGCGCACTCGAATCTCTCTAATTCTACATTCGTGATCTCCTCGGGAGGTATAAGTAGGGGGAAGCAATATATTCGATACCTCATCCAGAAACGCACCCTCTCGAAACCTGGCGAGCAAGCTACACCGCGATGCAGAGCGCCTCTCTTGCAGAGTCTGTCACATCTCCGTAACGCTATCACGCTTACCAAATAACCCTGTGACGAAACGCGCCGGTCTTCTTTGGATCTTCTCTATCTTCTCCGTCAACCCGATCTGGTACGGATCCCACACTGATGAGCAATACTCAAGTATAGGTCCAACGAGTGTTTTGTAAGCCACTTCCTTTGTTGATGGACTACATTTTCTAAGGACTCTCCTAATGAATCTCAACCTGGTACCCGCCTTACCAACAATTAATTTTATGTGATCATTCCACTTCAAATCGTTCCGCACGCATACTCCCAGATATTTTACAGAAGTAACTGCTACCAGTGTTTGTTCCGGTATCATATAATCATACAATAAAGGATCCTTCTTTCTATGTATTCGCAATACATTACATTTATCTATGTTAAGGGTCAGTTCCCACTCCCTGCACCAAGTGCCTATCCGCTGCAGATCTTCCTGCATTTCGCTACAATTTTCTAATGCTGCAACTTCTCTGTATACTGCAGCATCATCCCCGAAAAGCCGCATGGAACTTCCGAAACTATCTACTAGGTCATTTATATATATTGTGAAAAGCAATGGTCCCATAACACTCCCCTGTGGCACACCAGAGGTTACCTTAACGTCTGTAGACGTCTCTCCATTGATAACAACATGCTGTGTTCTGTTTGCTAAAAACTCTTCGATCCAGCCACACAGCTGGTCTGATATTCCGTAGGCTATTACTTTGTTTATCGCGCGACAGTGTGGAACTGTATCGAATGCCTTCCGGAAGTCGAGGAAAATAGCATCTACCTGGAAGCCTGTATCTAATATTTTCTGGGTCTCATGAACAAATAAAGCGAGTTGGGTCTCACACGATCGCTGTTTCAGGAATCCATGTTGATTCCTACAGAGTAGATTCTGGGTTTCCAAAAACGACGTGATACACGAGCAAACAACATGTTCTAAAATTCTACAACAGATCGACGTCAGACATATAGGTCTATAGTTTTGCGCACCTGCTCGACGACCCTTCTTGAAGACTGGGACTACCTGTGCTCTTTTCCAATCATTTGGAACCCGTTCCTCTAGAGACTTGCGGTACACGGCTGTTAGAAGGGGGGCAAGTTCTTTTGCGTACTTTGTGTAGAATCGTCAGGTCTAGTGGACTTTCCTCTGCTGAGTGATTCCAGTTGCTTTTCTATTCCTTGAACACTTATTTCGATGTCAGCCATTTTTTCGTTTGTGCGAGGATTTAGAGAAGGAACTGCAGTGCGGTCTTCCTCTATGAAACAGCTTTGGAAAAAGGTGTTTAGTATTTCAGCTTTACGCGTGTCATCCTCTGTTTCAATGCCATCATCATCCCGGAGTGTCTGGATATGCTGTTTCGAGCCACTTACTGATCTAACGTAAGACCAGAACTTCCTAGTATTTTCTGTCAAGTCGGTACATAGAATTTTACTTTCGAATTCACTGAACGCTTCACGCATAGCCCTCCGTACGCTGACTTTTAGCTTCTGTTTGTCTGAGAGGTTTTGACTGCGTTTAAACTTGGAGTGAAGCTCTCTTTGCTTTCGCAGTAGTTTCCTAACTTTGTTGTTGAGCCACGGTGGGTTTTTCCCGTCCCTCACAGTTTTACTAGGCACGTACCTGTCTAAAACGCATTTTACGATTGCCTTGAACTTTTTCCATAAACACTCAACATTGTCAGTGTCGGAACAGAAATTTTCGTTTTGATCTGTTATGTAGTCAGAAATCTGCCTTCAATTACTCTTGCTAAACAGATAAACCTCCCTCCCTTTTTTTATATTCCTATTAACTTCCATATTCAGGGATGCTGCACCGGCTTTATGATCACTGATTCCCTGTTCTGCACTTACAGAGTCGAAAAGTTCGGGTCTGTTTGTTATCAGTAGGTCCAAGATGTTATCTCCACGAGTCGGTTCTCTGTTTAATTGCTCGAGGTAATTTTCGGATAGTGCACTCAGTATAATGTCACTTGATGCTCTGTCCCTACCACCTGTCCTAAACATCTGAGTGTCCCAGTCTATATCTGGTAAATTGAAATCACCACCTAAGACTATAACATGCTGAGAAAATTTATGTGAAATGTATTCCAAATTTTCTCTCAGTCGTTCTGCCACTAATGCTGCTGAGTCTGGAGATCGGTAAAAGGAGTCAATTATTAACCTAGCTCGGTTGTTAAGTGTAACCTCCACCCATAATAATTCACAGGAACTATCCACTTCTATTTCATTACAGTATAAACTACTACTAACAGCGACAAACACTCCACCACCGGTTGCATGCAATCTATCCTTTCTAAACACCGTCTGTGCCTTTGTAAAAATTTCTGCAGAATTTATCTCTGGCTTCAGCCAGCTTTCTGTACCTATAACGATTTCAGCTTCGGTGCTTTCTATCAGCGCTTGAAGTTCCGGTACTTTACCAATGCAGCTTCGACAGTTTACAATTACAATACCGATTGCTGCTTGGTCCCCGCACGTCCTGACTTTGCCCCGCACCCTTTGAGGCTGTTGCCCTTTCTGTACTTGCCCGAGGCCATCTAACCTAAAAAACCGCCCAGTCCACGCCACACAACCCCTGCTACCCGTGTAGCCGCTTGCTGCGTGTAGTGGTCTCCTGACCTATCCAGCGGATATTGCATGGTTCACTGCTGTGTTACATGACTTGTATTTTGCATTAGGTTTCTTACAGCAAATGTGACTGTATTTAAATTTTTATTTAGATTATTCAGGTGCACCTCCGATTTGCCTGTACATACAGGTACCCAAAAATTTTGTCTCACTTACCAATGACAGTTTTCCTGTCAATGCTTAAAATCGGCATTGCAGGGCTTAGTTTCTGTGCAGTGGGGGTTTAGTATATAGGCTTGTACGTTCAGAACAATCGAGATTACTATTCGTTAGGACGTCTGTAGGATCTAGCTAGGTCGGGATGGTTCCTTCAAGATCACGTACCGCCACCTGACCTATCCTTTCCCCATTAAAAACCTGTCAGATTAGCTGTAACGCTCGATATCACCTATCATATGCATATGATTTACTTGTTTGTATAAAGCCGACGGATCCTGGAACATTGTGAAATGATTCTTGGACAAATAAATTACTGATACTGAAAGTAGACTCTGGTTGCAAGACGTAGGTTATGCCACTTCTATTTTTATATACAGTTGCTACATGCAGTAGAGATTTTTTTCGTATCTAAGTACTATTTCTCTTTATTTTTGGTATAATATTCTTTAAAATTAGTTTATACAGATAAATGCTGACAAGCAACTTCAATGTTTCAACTTGAACGAGTAAAACAATTTGGTGTACGACGATAAACAATAATTAAAGCTAAATAATGGAAATTCGTAAATTACGAAAAACTTGGATCTGTGTTTGGATTTAGAGGTACGTTCTCACGAGGTGGAATCCAAAGACTTGACCAAAGCGCCACTGTACTTAAAGTAGTAAGCAGATACATCCTCATGGACTTCAGTAAGGTAACAATCTAAAGGTGCGTTTACACTGCGATTTGTATCAGCACATGTATGACATACATGTATATGCGACTTTGCGACATGTATCGTGACTTGTATGAGTTGACAAGTATCAACCTCATACATGTACGAGGTGCATTCAAGTTCTAAGGCCTCCGATTTTTTTTCTCTGGACTGGAAAGAGATAGAAACATGTGCATTGTTTTAAAATGAGGCCGCGTTCATTGTCAATACATCCCAGAGATGGCAGCATCGTACGGCAGATGAAATTTTACCGCCAGCGGCGACAATGAGAACTGTTTTAAATACTTAAAATTGCGACGTTTTCCTTACTCGAACAGCGTGCAATCATTCGTTTTCTGAATTTGCGTGGTGTGAAACCAGTGAAATTCATCGACAGTTGAAGGAGACGTGTGGTGATGGAGTTACGGATGTGTCGAAAGTGCGTTCGTGGGTGCGACAGTTTAATGAAGGCAGAACATCGTATGACAACAAACCGAAACAACCTCGGGCTCGCACGAGCCGGTCTGACGACATGATCGAGAAAGTGGAGAGAATTGTTTTGGGGGATCGCCGAATGACTGTTGAACAGATCGCCTCCAGAGTTGGCATTTCTGTGGGTTCTGTGCACACAATCCTGCACGACGACCTGAAAATGCGAAAAGTGTCTTCCAGGTGGGTGCCACGAATGCTGACGGACGACCACACGGCTGCCCGTGTGGCATGTTGCTGAGGAATGTTGACGCGCAACGACAGCACGAATGGGTCTTTCTTTTCGTCGGTTGTGACAATGGATGAGACGTGGATGCCATTTTTCAATCCAGAAACAAAGCGCCAGTCAGCTCAATGGAAGCACACAGATTCACCGCCACCAAAAAAATTTCCGGTAACCGCCAGTGCTGAAAAAATGATGGTGTCCATGTTCTCGGACAGCGAGGACGTAATCCTTACCCATTGCGTTCTAAAGGGCACTACGGTCACAGGTGCATGTTTTGAAGAACAAATTCCTTCCTGCACTGCAACAAAAACGTCCGGGAAGGGCTGCGCGTGTGCTGTTTCACCGAGACAACGCACCCGCACATCGAGCTAACGTTACGCAACAGTTTCTTCGTGATAACAACTTTGAAGTGATTCCTCATGCTCCCTACTCACCTTACCTGGCTCCTAGTGACTTTTGGCTTTTTCCAACAATGCAAGACAGTCTCCGTGGCCGCACATTCACCAGCCGTGCTGCTATTGCCTCAGCGATTTTCCAGTGGTCAAAACAGACTCCTAAAGAAGCCTTCGCCGCTGCCATGGAATCATGGCGTCAGCGTTGTAAAAAATGTGTACGTCTGCAGGGCGATTACGTCGAGAAGTAACGCCAGTTTCATAGATTTCGGGTGAGTAGTTAATTAGAAAAAAAATTGGATGCCTTAGTACTTGAATGCACCTTGTATGAGCGTGCGTTTACACTGGTTGATTTGTATCACTGTGCGATGGCTTCCGACGACGATTTGGAAGATTTCACATTTTTATGTGCTGGTACACTTGCTCTTTTGGAAGATGATAGGGAGAGAAGGCGGAGGAAGCGTAGATGGTGGCAGAGAGAGTTTCTTCGCAAACTCATGGAGCTTACGCAATGCTCGTTCAGGAATTAACGCTAGAGGATGGCGCATATTTTAGAAATTATGTTAAGATGAGTGTGGAGGATTTCCGCGGTTTGTTATCTCTTGTGACTCCTCTTGTGTTCAAAACCAACACAAACTTTCGGGAAGCGATTCCACCAGAGGATCAGTTGGCAGTAACACTCCGTTTTTTGGCCACTTGGGATTCCTTTTCGACGTTAATGTATCTGCATAGAATATCAAAAAGTGCCATATGCAACATTATTCTTCGTGTTTGCGAGACCATTGTGCAAGTTTTATCCCAAGAAGTGAAGGTAAAAGTTTTATATCTATCAGAGTATGTAATACATTATATAATTTTTTCATACATCTGGCACGTATATAAATTTTTTGCTATTATTCCGGCGGCCTCGCGTGATAATCTTGACAACTGTGCTAATGCCAACAATCTTGTGTGAGACGTTGGCATTAGCAATCGCACGACAATGCAAATGTTTTGTCATGAAATCTTCGTTTTATGAGGGCAATTACTTTTAACGAGCGGACGAGGGTACATACAAGTAACTGTCAACCTGGAACAACAGCACAAAGTTTCTACCGTGCCATTGATGTTGCCAGCATAACCACGTGAGTCTGCTGGAATAGGAACTAATATTTTAACGGCACATACATTTTGCACCATAAATTTCTCAAATTTTGCTGAAATGGTTTAGCTTTTAGTTCTTTGGAACGAGTGACATGCTTCACTCAGTAATACAATATCACAATTTCTGAGAACACTTTCTGCACAGTAAAGATATCCAACAACATTAATTTGTATTTAGGTTTATTAAGTAGTACTTGACAGCACATGACATGCATATTTCAACATTTATACATGTTTTTAAAGAATCCATAAATTATGTTGCATTTGCATCTATTAGTTCATCGTTTGCCTCCTGCAGACATCTGTATATTCCGTTCTCAAGTCTTGCCATAATTCTAGTATGGTCATTTTCATAAAGAAATCTGAGGTTATTGGCGACAAAGTCACCCAAGTGGGTAAACTGGTCCCTTTTTCTGCCTGCTAAATTGTCGCCAACTTTTCTTAAGGTCTGTAAAAGACCTTCTTGGTCCTCATCCAGGTGTCTCCTGGCTTTCTTCAGTGCACTTGATCTACCACTTCCACTCGGACTTGGAGTGGTACAGGGTGACATGTTTGCAGATCCACTTTCATGTGGAGGCACAGAGATGACTGGAGTGGTTTCCACTTCCACAATGTCTTGTGGGGGTGTGGCAAATGTCACCTCCTCCATTTCTGTTACATCGAAAGGGAAACTAATACTGCCTTCTCCTTCTCCTTCACCATCTCCTTCTGTGGCTGGGGCTTCCATGACCTTTAAAATACATAACACATTTCTAAGGCAAAGTGAGCTATGTGTTATACATACATTATAATCAAAGTATCTTAATGTATTGAGAATTTTTTGAGTGTCCATGCGTAAATTAAATTAAAATAGTAACAATTTTCTTTCCAGCTTCCTGCTACTGAAGAGGAATGGTTGAAAATTGCCAAAGAACGTGAAGAAAAATGTAATTTCCCCAGGATTTTTGGGAGCTATAGATGGGAGGCACATTGACATTGTGGCACCACCCAACAGTGGAACAGTTTATTTTAATTATAAAGAGCGCTTCAGCATTGCTTTGCTAGCAATTGCTGATGCTCATTATAGAATAATTTACGCTGATGTTGGCACACAGGGGAGGATTTCAGATGGTGGTGTCCTTAAAGACACCACATTTTACAAAATGTTAGAAACCAAAACTCTAAATATATCACCATCATCTCCTCTTCCTGGTAGGAGCAAGCCTGTTCTATATGTTTTCGTTGCTGACGAAGCCTTTGGCATGGAGGAAAATATTGTAAAACCATTTCCAGGTCTGTATGAAAAAAATAGTTGGCAACATACTTTTAACTATAGAGCATGCAGAGCAAGAAGAGCAATAAAAAATGTATTTGGGATTATAAGTGCTGTTTACACAGTGCTGAGGAAGCAAATGCTTCTCAGTCCGGAAAAGGCTACAGTGGTGCCACTAGCCTGTGTTTATTTACATAATTTTCTTCAAAACAGAAAATCTCAAAGGTATTGTCCAGCAGGAACATACGACAGAGAGGGAGATGATGGCAACGTAATACCTGGGTCCTGGAGGGACAACCCTACTGTGCTGGAGTCACTGCCCAGAACTGACCGAAGAACTTCATTGCTGAACGACAACAGAAGAGAATATGCTGAATACTTCTGCAGTATTCAGGGCTCCATCCCATGGCAGTATGGAAAATAAGTTCCACATCATTGTTAAATGATGACATAAAGGAATATGCTCTATTCTTCTGCAGTATTCAGGACTTCAAACCATAGCAGTATGGAGAATCATGTTTTTCAGTGAAACTGTAAATAATTGTAAATATTCACATTATGTAAAGCATTAGCACGAAAAAATGTTGCCAAATATATGATCAATAAAATAATATAACAAATTTACTTACTGGTACTACTTCATGTGTGCTTCTATGAGAGACTTGTTTGTAATTGTCTCTTATGAACTGCATACTTTCAAAAACATACCATGTAGAGTGGTACACATTGCTTGTAGCACTTCCAGTTCCTTTGCTGCTCTTCCTTTTCGCTAACTCGCGACTGTATTGGATTTTTAAATTATACCACTTGTCCTCACATTCCTTCCTTGATACGTTAAATGCCTTCGCAATTTCCTCCCACTCGTCGTACCTTTTCTGAGTGTTCTTATAGTCTCCTAGTTTCACATCCCATATACAGGGATGCCTGCTCACTGCCTCTACAAAATGCAGTGTATTTTGTTTTGATCAAGAAGTCATGGCAAATTTTAAAGTATTACACGCAGGCACAACACATGACACAATACACAAATACCTAAACAACAAACGACAGTCGGCACCTCCAAAACTCAAACAGCCACCAAAGAGCCTGGTACTACGCATGCGCTAATCGTCAAAATAAGTGGCAGGCGACAAAACGACAGGAAATGATAGTACTGCGCATGCGCGAGTTCTTCAAATGTCGCTCATACATGTCGCGTATATGGCCAAAAAGCGATATACAATGTATACGCGACATGTATGAGCTCGAGGGTCCGCATACAAGTTCCGTGAATTTTTGTATGCCGTGATGTATCGCGACATGTCAAATTGACATGTTGCTCATAAGGTGCGTTTACACTGCCATTTGTATTGGCACTTGTATGAGATACATGTATATGCGACTTTGCGACATGTATCGTGACTTGTATGAGTTGACAAGTATCAACCTCATACATGTATGAGCATGCGTTTACACTGGTTGATATGTATCACTGTGCGATAGCTTTCGACGATTTGGAAGATTTCACATTTTTATGTGCTGGTACACTTGCTCTTTTGGAAGATGATAGGAAGAAAAGGCGGAGGAAGCGTAGATGGTGGCAAAGAGAGTTTCTCGCGAATTAACGCTAAAGGATGGCGCATATTTTAGAAATTATGTTAGGATGAGTATGGAGGATTTCCACGGTTTCTTATCTCTTGTGGCTCCTCTTGTGTCTAAAACCAACACAAACTTTCGGGAAGCGATTCCACCAGAGGATCAGTTGGCAGTAACACTCCGTTTTTTGGCCACTGGGGATTCCTCTTGAAATGAAGATTTCATTGCAAAACATTTGCATTGTCGCGCGATTGCTAATGCCAACGTCTCACACACGATTGTCGGCATCCGTTGTCAACATCATCACGCGAGGCTGCCGGAATAATAGCAAAAAATTGATATACGTGCCAGATGCATGAAAAAATTATAGAATGTATTACATACTCTGATATATATATATAACTTTTAGCTTCACTTCTTGGAATAAAACTTGCACAATGGCCTCGCAAACACGAAGAATAATGTTGCATATGGCACTTTTTGATGTTCTATGCAGATACATTAACGTCGAAACGATAGTCGGCACCTCCAAAACTCAAACAGTCGCCAAAGAGCCTGGTACCACGCATGCGCTAATCGTCAAAATAAGCGGCAGGCGACAAGACGACAGGAAATGATAGTACTGCGCATGCGCGAGTTCAAATGTCACTCATACATGTCGCGTATATGGCCAAAAAGCGATATACAAAATGTATACGCGACATGTACGAGCTCGAGGGTCAGCATACAAGTTCCGTGAATTTTTGTATGAGGTGATGTATCGCGACATGCCAAATTGACATGTCGCTCATACATGTCGCGATACATGTATCCCAGTGTAAACGTACCTATACATTAGTGGTGGTCAGGAAATCGCGTATCTGTTAGAAATCACAGTGACTGAGAAGTCACAGTAGCAACTTTACAGAATCTAACTGCGATTTCAGTCACAGTTAGCAGTCGCAAGTAGTATTTCATATTCAAAGACGTGAGCCATCTATTGCTCGAATTTAGCACTGCTTTCTGCGATTTCAGTGACAAGTCGCAACTAAGAGTCGCAAGTAGCAACTAAAAAGCGCGGTTAACAGTGGCATCTGTTGGCCAAAGTTCGTACTACGTCCATCTCTGCGATACGGTATCGGGTCTAACTGCGATTTCCGTGACAAATCGCAACTAAGAGTCGCAAGTAGCAACTAGAAAGCGCGGTTGACAGTGCCATCTATTGGCCACAGTTCGTACTACGTCCATCTCTGCTATGCGGTATCAAGTCTAACTGCGATTTCCGTGACAAGTCGCAACTAAGAATCGCAAGTAGCAACTAAAAAGCGCAGTTAGCACTGCCATCTGTTGAGCAAAGTTCATACTACGCTATACGCTACCGAGTCAAACTGCGATTTCTGTGACAAATCGCAACTAAGAGTCGCAAGTAGCAACTAAAAAGCGCAGTTAACATACTTTTCCTAGTGTCATCTGTTGACCGACGTACGTACTTCGTTATGAGAGCCTTGTGCCTCACGAGTTCGATGTGCTGTGTGTGCATATGAAGGGCTTATTTCAATAGTGGTACAAGTCCATTTTTGTTCATTTTGAGATACAGAGTCGTAAAGTTAAATGAGCGCTGACAAATCTGCATTTGAGATACCAGAAATATTCAAGCATATGGCTTCTTGCTAGAGATGAACCTTTATTTATGTTTGTTTGGATCACTAATTTCAGACGCATTATAGACAGAAAAGTGGAGGTGATGGACTTGTACCACTATTGAAATAAGCCCTTCATATTATATGATGACATGCACATTCAGCATCAGTTATGGTTGGTCAAATACTGCTGTGACTCTGAATGTATTATATTAATAAGAAACAACATTGCCTTTTTCTCCTGAAAATATCTAGTAACGTAACAAATGTGCTTGATTCTGCTTCCAATATGACAGTTTTGGTTAATACTCCACATGCCTACAGGACTTTGTAGTGTTAACACAGCAGAACTCAGACATCTGTATAAGTGTAGAGAAATGAAAACAGTCATATGAATGCCTCACTTTTGTTCCGACACAGTTCAAGACTCAGGAGAAAAGTTTTACACCTGGTGTTCTACATGGCAACTTCACACACAAGAACTTTTTGCTGACACTACTACCACCTACATAAGTAAGCTTTTCCTGTGTTACTTTCAAGTAATGCACGTAAGCTATTCCTGATTTAACTGGAAGATCTGTACTTCCCACTTTCATATCAACAGCCTCAAAATGCATA
Source organism: Schistocerca cancellata (assembly GCF_023864275.1). Taxonomy (NCBI): domain Eukaryota; kingdom Metazoa; phylum Arthropoda; class Insecta; order Orthoptera; family Acrididae; genus Schistocerca; species Schistocerca cancellata. The sequence continues at coordinate 33,920,382 of NC_064636.1, forward strand.
TTGTAGACTTCGGGATAAGTTACAGGTCAGTGTCACACCAAGATTGTGGTGAAAGGGGGGGGGGGGGCGGCATGTCACTCTCCAACAAGTGTTTACCAATAAGTAAGTGGCGGAAAATTATGGGTATAGGGCGGCTTAAACATGTGGAAAATGAGATTTTTATTATTCACTCACTGTATTTGACATTTATTATTCCTTTAAAATCGCACAACAACTTCAATAAAACACAGTTTAATCATTCACACACTTATTTCACAATTATTTCACTTTTAAACTGCAAATCCTCTAAGAACTGTCTTGAATCTTCACTAGTCTCTCTCAAAAACAGCCTTGATGTGGGTAGATAGGTACAGCAACCAGTAATCAGAGTCAGAACTGTGTCTGCAAAAACACAAGGATTATTAAACAATTTTTGCTGTCATTAATTACTAGCAATATAATTGACAGAGTAGATTGCTAATATTTGCTATAATGAATATCACATTTGCAAGAACGATCACACTGAAGTAATTAAGTCCATCGAAACGCTTAGAAACTAACCTCTCGTCTGACGAAAGCGGTCTAAAGACACAGTGGCAATTTCTTCAGATCTGTTGACAATGATATTTTGAGTTATCACTTTACTGAGTGACTGAAATGTAGTTCAGGTACCTGTGAACATAACAATATGTTACAATTCATTTTCTAAATACGAACTATTACGGTACTGTACGTCTACTTACATATTAATTACACTATTAATATTTTCACAGTTGTTTCTTTAATACAAAATTAAAGCCAACGGATGAAAAAACGTAAAACATACTTGCCAAAGACAGGTTTGTTGAGATGCAATTTTCTGTGTTGACAGATGTAACTTTCTCATACGGTGGTAAGTCGCAGAAATCGCAGGAATCACAAAAATCGCAGAAGTAGCAGAAGTCACAGAAATCGCAGAAATCGCAGAAGTAGCAGAAGTCACAGAAATCGCAGAAGTAGCAGAAGTCACAGAAATCGCAGAAATCGCAGAAGTAGCAGAAGTCACAGAAATCGCAGAAGTAGCAGAAATCGCGGAAGTAGCAGAAATCGCAGAAATAGCAGTGGCGGAGGGATACACGACCTATGTTCCTTAACTGCGACTCTTAACTGCGACAAATCACAGTTAAGAATCACAGATACTCAAAAGTAGCATTCACAGAAATCACTGATATCGGAAAATCGCAGTTTAGCCCATCACTACTATACATGTATCCCAGTGTAAACGTACCTAACAAATGTTTTTCAGGAAAGAACCAAAGATTAACTTCCGTATCGTATCCTATGAACATACGTATTTCTGCATGAATCACTCATAAAAGCATATAATAATTACGGAATGTATTCGAACCTATAAAAAATGGCGATTTTATTTAGTAGTCAATCACGGTTGGAAACACAAAAACAACGTAAAGAGCAAACAAGTCAGCTGTACCACAGTTTACACAAATAACGAAACCCTCTGGCCTGAGTTGTTACCAACTCGTTGGTTGTTACCGTTTGACAGCTGGGACGACATTAGCGCTCCAAGCGGTCAGAAATAGTAGATTTACCTATGTCGTAAGAATAATACGAACATTAATTAATTTATACTTAAAAAAAAATGGTTGTTATATTTCTGCGTTCCATACGTTACGCAAGTACCAAGAGACATGAATTATTGTGAAATACACGTAAAAACAACCAAATCAGACTGATTTAATGACACAAGCTAGAACCTATCCATGAGGAATTACTTCCGAGTATGTTGTGTGTCTGCAGCTTATTCCTCTGAAAGTAAGAATATGAACGTATACATACTGCATGAGAAGCATATATTTCTGTTGGTGTCTTGTTTTTATCATAGCACTTGTCTCAAAATGGAGTTTAATGATTCGTCCATTCTTAACATTTCACTCGACTTTCTGATACATGAGTGTTTTTGTAAATGTTATTACTTTTTGTTGAGAAACAAGTGTGTTGATGATTCTTGCCGTCTGAGGCCCAGATTTGGCAACTATTGTGGAACTGTTTCTTCTGTGATAGAAAACAGTTTTATTGCGTTTGACGTTTTAATATCACATCCAAGTGGCTTTTCCTTACGCTATAGCTGTAGTGACTTCTTGGTACGTTAAATGATGTAGATATTACATTCCATATATGTTTCTTAGGTTCCACTTTCCTGATTCGGCTGAGAGTGTGGTGAATAATACTCTGCTCTGTTGGGTAGATATACATCCTCTTTTTACAAAAGGTAAGGTCTTCTAGTGCTTCTTACAAGCATTTTTTGTTATTAAAGGAACAGAACACTATTCAGTAAATGTCTGTACGTTACAAGAGATTAATAACCAGTCTGCCCTGTAATACACCCCTTCGTACCTCCCTGCGTCCTTAGTAAATTAAATAGTGACAAATGTGGAGTTCTTTTTTACTTATTGTCGATTTTTTATGGTATTATATACGCTTCCTACTGTAAAAACTATGTTAAAAACCAACATAAACGTTAGCATTGGAAATAGTCTGATATCGCTGTGGGTAACATAAACGAGATGAAGTGTCGCTACTGTTATGTTGAACTGTGTCCGTTCGGTCCACGAAAAATGTGTGGAATCGAAATATAAATAGCATGTAAAAGCCGAACCTTAATAACTCGTTTTTATCACGCGGTCCTTACAAATGAAACGATAAACATTAACAGGGTATGAAGTACGTTGCTTACTGTACTTTTATTAACCTCACGATGATTCCATTTCCGTTTCGAATACTTCACTTCTTAAACATAATATTACGTCTAATTCATGTATGAGGCCTTCCAACATTGGCTTCTTCGTGCCTGTATGTTGGTCAACAGAGGCGTCCGATCCCACCCGTCAGCTTTCACCCGTGACGTAAGGGTATTGTGGTGTGTGACGTCACGACGGCGCGGAGTTTAGTTTATGAGTGTGTTGTGTTTGTCGATGTCGTTTTGTTGCGGTCGGTGGTGTCCTGTGGTGGTGTGTTTATGGTTCGCGTGTTGTGTGATGTATTGGGTTAATTTTTGTATCGCTATTTGAACTGTTCAGTTGTCGGTTACGACTGTTGTTCAATAGAAATTCTTCTACAGAAATTGGTTTCAGTGAGTTAAGAATTTTGTTTCCGTTGTGTTTAAGTTATTGTAGTGTTGTTTGCTGTATGTCGTGTGGTAAGTTGTTTAGTTTAATTAGTGGCTGCTTTTGTTAGGTATGGATATGACTGATAAATACAGTAGTGCTCGTTTGCGGGCTGAAATGGGAGATGATATGCTCTCCCTCATTAAATTCTTGCAATTATTCGTGCTGCTGGCTGAGATTGTGAAATGCGTAGTGTGTCGGCAGATTATGCTGTCGGCCAGAGCTCCGGCATCTCTGACCGGGGACTGCTACGTGTGGCGGTGCGGAAGGCACAAGGGTTGACACTCCATATGGCGTGGTACCTGGTTCGAGAGGTCTGGGTTGGGCATGAGAGAGATAGTTTTGATGACATATTATTTTTGTTATAGATCCTCCCATAGTTTTTGTGCTTGAGAGTGGTGTGAGCGAGAGGACGGTTTTTGATTGGTTTTGGAGGTTGATGAGTCGCAGTTTGGGAAGTAGTAGTATGGGAGGGGTAAGTCTCCGTTTGGATTATGGGTGTCGGGGGCTGTTGTTTCTGCGGGTGGTTGTTCAGTGTGTGTTTCTAAGGTTTTGGAGGGACATACGAAAAAGGAATTGGTGGGATTGAGGAGTATATAGAGGAGGCTACTACAATAGTTTCTGATGCCTTTTCATCTTGTAGGGGATTGGGCCAGAGGCGGTATTATCATTTAGTTGTTAACCATAGTTTAGAATTCAAGAGTTATGAGGCTAGGACAGGTGTTATGGGGGCAGTTAAGTCAGTTATTGGGAGGGGGAAGAGGCGCTCTTCTAACCTTCAGTCTCATTTAGATGTGTATTGTTGGCGGAAGAGTGTCCCTGGGTTGCATTTTTCGCGTATCTTTAAGTGCTATGTATAGGCCGAAGGTGGTCGGTTAAAGATGTGTTGTGAGGGTGGGGGACTACAGCTCGGGAAGTGGGGGGGGGGGGGGGGGGGGGGACTTGTTGGTAATGTTTGTGGATGGGGCGGTGGTTGTTGTTGTTTTATGATTATGTTGTGGAGTATCTGTTTTGTTGCAGTTGTGTGATTGAGATTTGTTTATTTTTTTGGTATTTATTTGTTAATGGATCTTTGATTTTGGGGGGAGTTTGTTTTGGGAGTTTCTTTTGGTCGTGTCTTTTTTTGTTTGTTTGTTTTGTCTGTGTGTGTGTGTGTGTGTGTGTGTGTGTGTGTGTGTGTGTGTGTGTGTGTGTGAGAGAGAGAGAGAGAGAGAGAGAGAGAGAGAGAGAGAGAGAGAGAGAGTGAGAGTGGGGGGGGGCTGTGGCTCTGTGGGGTTGTTGTGCTTGGCCTAGTGTGTAGCACTGGAACTTTTTTGTGGTAAGTAGTCCTTTTTTTTGTGTATGTTTTGTGTGTTATGATGTTTGGTGGGGTATTTCTGTGTTATGTGGTCGGTGGTATTTACTGCATGTGTTTTTGGATGATGTTTCGGTACTGTCACTTGGGGTTGATTCATGTATCTTTGGGGAATTAATCGATTTAAATTTTTTAGTATTGTTAGTTTTTTTTTTTTTTTTTTGAGCTATTAGGTCAATGGGAGTGTCTGATTTCAATGGACCGTCGTAGCTACGTGTGTTTTGGTATCTTGAGCTGCTGGTCAAGGGAAGTGTCAGATTCCAATGGGCCATCGTAGCTATGTGTGTTTTGGTATCGTGAGCTGCTGTTGACTAATGTTGGTCAATGGAAGTATCCGATTCCAATGGGCCGTGGTGGCTATGTGGAATTTAATCGATAAGCGATAATATTTGGTCATGTTGACGCAGCAAGTAAATGTTCAAAATGGTTAAAAGCGATTTTCTGATCTACAAAACGTACCGCATCTTATGCCAAATGTGGCGTTCTCAAAATACTAACATGACAATTTCATAATAAATCACGTAAACAACACATCGTGGATTGACATAATACGTACTGCAGCAGAACTGTGTGGTAGATTAACATTTCATCAGGCAAATTTTACACTGTAAGTTCATAATTTAAGACATTGTTATTGTAAGCAAACAATATTATTTTATGTAATTTACACCATAAGAGGTCCAATTTAAAACTGCAGCAATACTGATTAATAAAGTCTTAAAACCAAAAGGATGGGAGTTGCATGTAGCCGATATAGTTTTGTTGACAGTTGTTGGAAACAGGAAGTAAATATTTCATGGAACTAGGGATTAGTAATTTCCTTTTATTTTATGGTTGTTCAGCGTTATACCACAGTCTAGTTATACTGTGGGTACACCTGCAAACTGTTGTTCCATAAGATTTAGTTATATTTTGTGGGTCGAAATAATTTATTTATTTATTTTCTGATGTATATTTGTCATACTGCATATTCACGAAGGAACTCCAATGTTTAGCGAATTTTTTCTTCCGCATTAAATGATAAATTGGGTTTTTATGTAAAAATACAAACTGACATCTGTAGTGCATGTGTGGTTGACAGAAACTGAAGTTCTGTACTTGTTCCACAGCTTCCACGCAGTATTAGTGTCAATACATTTGAAATATTTTCAAGTTATTCCATGCATATATGCAAAACATTTTTGTTGGTATGTTTGCATAAGCTATGACTATGGTATATAGAGTCTAGTGCTAGATTTCTCTTGTAAGAGTTATAGTTAGCTTGATACAGACTCGCTTTCGATAGCTCAGACACGCTGGAAAATTTTAGAAAAAGCAGTCGATAGAAATTTTTATTTTTCATATAATTATTTTTACAAATAATGTTATTAAAGAACACTAAGAAACAATGCATGATATCAAATATATCATTTGTCGTCCTAATATCGAAAATTAACTGTGCAGTATTTTTGGACGATGTTGACAACGAATTTCTTAAAAGTAAAAAGAACAGACTGGCTAAGATTTGAGAACGGACATCACATAGTACCATTACTGTTGTGTGTCATTTTTCTTCCTAAGTCCTGGCGAAATAAATTAAACAGTAAACTAGAGTGGATTACACCTGTAATAAAAATTTCTAGTGCCAGAAAAAGGAAATTCCGTAGTGAGTCAAAATCAAACAGAAATCCTGATTTTGTTAAATGTCAGATGCTGTAAAGCTACATTCAGGAAAGTTGTACTTACAGCTAACAAATGGCCAGTAGTTATTTAATCATTCAACATAGTAATAAGCGAAAGGCAGTGTGCTTAGTTGTTGAATCAGAATTAGGTGCTACAGTTGAAAGTCTTGAGATTTCGAAAATTAATTTGAAAATAATACTGTAATAAACCTTGTTCAGGTGTCAAATTGTTTTGGTGAATTATTCTTAAGTGTAGTGAGGTCAGTTGTAGAAATAGCAGTGCACCAAGACAATATAAGTTTGGAAAAACCACCTGAACACACATTTCAAACACTTTGAAAAAGTCACCCAAAGGGATGTGGAAAATGAAATTTTGTCTTTAAAAAACAAAACCTCATCTAGGTGCGATGAAATATAGAGTTCACAACCAGTGATAGTTATTATAAACCAATATTTTGAGCAGGGATGTTTTCCATACATACTGAAATGTTGTTGTTGTTGTTGTTGTGGTCTTCAGTCCTGAGACTGGTTTGATGCAGCTCTCTATGCTACTCTATCCTGTGAAAGCTTCATCTCCCAGTACGTACTGCAGCCTACATCCTTCTGAATCTGCTTAGTGTATTCATCTCTTGGTCTCCCTCTACGATTTTTACCCTCCATGCTGCCCTCCAGTACTAAATGGGTGATTCCTCGATGTCTCAGAATGTGCCCTACCAACCGATCCCTTCTTCTAGTCAAGTTGTGCCACAAATTTCTCTTCTCCCCATTTCTATTCAATACCTCCTCATTAGTTATGTGGTCTACCCATCTAATCTTCAGCATTCTTCTGTAGCACCACATTCCAAAAGCTTCTATTCTCTTCAATCGAACACATCTGGAATGTGACTGAACACGGTGTCGGAACTCACCATCCCCCAAGCCGGAATTTACGGGAATTAGGTGATGTGTGTGCAGATGTGGTGTCCGCTCCCTCCAGTGACCTACCAGGTCCTCATTGCTTCCATGCCACGATGTGTCGCCTCTGTTATCTGTGCTGTCATGATGTTCTGGTTGATCAGGGTACATTTTGACAGGTGCGACAAGCATAGGCATCAGGAAGATATCCTGTCTCTTGTGCTTTGAGTTATTTATTCAGGATGCCATAATCTTGAGGGGAAATTCAGCAGATGTCACAAGACTCCTAGTATAACGGAAAGATAGGGCCATGTGTGTTGCCAAACGGGCATCATTTCAATCACTTATTAAAAAATCTAAAAGTACTATCTATTTCTACCCTTTACATATATGAGCTATCATTCTCATATAAAAATCAATATATACTCAACTCTCTTCATTGCGACAAAGACTGCAGCACTGGTCACAGAGAATTTTAAACTCCCCAACACACCATTCAAAACTCTGTGCTCACGCACCAGAGCATATGAGATTAAAAATTTACATTAAAATAAAAGAATGTAATATATTTGACATGGAGTTTCACTGAAAAGATTGTTCTATACCCAGCTGGTAGAAATGTGTTACTACTGTAGTGGAGAATTCTTTGAGGACAGTTTTACAGTTTGAACAAAAAAAAATTATGCATTTACTTTTGTATACTGGAAACTGCAGTGTATAATTGTGTAGCAGTATCTCAGAAATTTGTATAAAGTAATGTAAAAATCCTGATATGTCTCCAATACATCGAATCAACAGTGATTTGAAGTTGTATGCTATGAGAGGAATAAATCTATACACTTATCTGCTTTTTTCCTCCCTCATTGAAGTAGTATGCTGAAGGGCAATAACAATAAAAAAATGTTAAGTTAAATCAACTTATGAACTTATAAATCTCCAAACTGGTTTACTATCTTAGTGCTGAGGGTGTTTAATTTCCAGTAAATTGCTTTTCATGTGCACATTTAATCTTTGTGTAAACTCCATTTTATTTATTGATTTCCCCATAAGTTGAATTGGTAAAAAGGCTATTGTACCTTCTGAATATATGAACGCTGCTTACTTGCAGAGAATCTGTTAATAATTTACAAGAATATTGTGCAGTATCACAAACACTTTTTTTAACTTCTAGTTCCAGATCAGTAGACTTCTAAGGCATGGGTCCCTAGAGTTTTACTAGGTGTAGAAGTACAAAACTGGAATTTCGCTATAGATGGTGCTAGCCGTCAGTGTAGGGGGCTGTGAGACTGCCTCTGCACTGACATCTGCTTCCTGTAAAGACTGACGAATGTCAACACAGAGTAACCCAAGTTCCATACATCGGTATCTGTTTTAAACCTGTAAACATGTTGAGTTTGTGGCTACGAACTAAAATTTGCGGACAGCATTGGTTTTCTGTTATCATTTGAAGAAAACTGCTGCAGAATCGCATCGAATGCTTGTCAGAGCTTTCGGTGAACATGGCCTTGGGAAAACGGTGTTTTGAGTGTTTCAAAAAATTCAAAAGTTGTGGTTTTGACGTGGAAACAATGAGTGCGGGAAACAACCGAGAAAGTTAGCAGACAATGAATTGCAGGCCTTATTGGATGAAGATGATACTCAAACTCAACAGGAATTCGCGAAACAACTGAATATGATGCAGAAAGCTGTTTCTCTTTGGTTGAAAGCTGTGGGAAAAGTTCAGAAAGTGGGAAAATAGGTTCTGCATTAACTGAATGAAAGACAGCGAGCAAATCGAAAGACCACTTGGGAAATGCTGCTCGACAGATACAAAAGAAAGTCATTTCTCCATCAAACAGTGACAGCTGATGAAAAATAGATATATTTTGAAAATCCTAAGTGTCACGAATCGTGGGTGAATCCAGGCCAACCATAGACATCCACTGCAAAACCAAATCACTTCAGAAAGAAGACAATTCTCTGTGTTTGGTGGGATGAGAAGGGTGTCCTCTATTATGAGTTGTTAAAACCTGGTGAAACCATTAACACTGATTGCTACCAACAACAAATGATCGATTTAAATCGAGCATTACGCGAAAAATGACCGGAATATGGAAAAAGACAACAGTCATATCGCTCCACGATAACGCCCCGTCACACACAGCAAAACGGGTCAGGGAAACGATCGAGGCATTCGGTTGGGAAATACTAGGATGTGCAGCTTATTGTTCAGACTTGGCTCCATACAATTATCATCTATTTGCATCACTCTGAACAGCGCTTCAATTTGTATGGAAATGTAGGCAAATGGGTCACTGACTGGTTGGCTTCAAAAGAACTACTGGTTTTTTGGCATGAGATTCATAGCCTACAGGAGAAGTGGGAGAAATGTATAAATAGCAATGGAGATTATTTTGAATAAAATATTGTTTCAGTTTTATGCTTCTACACCTGGTACTTTTCTTGGTACCTGCCAGGTGGATTCAAGTGAGGTTGCTACAGCATGTTGCTAACAAAATGAAAAACCTCAGTGCCATATCTCTTCCACTCGGAAATCTCTCTGTGTTGACTTGCAGATTGGCGTAGTGTCACTCAGTTCTGCCCTGTTGCATAAGCTTCTGGTGCATTGCAGATAAGGCGAAAACTATTCATTCTACAGAAGTGTGCATTAGAATGTTGAGTACATTGATAGCTGATTGTCCAGCAGAAGCCTCTTCAGGGATCTAAGAAATCTTACATTTATGTGGCAATATATACAGGGTTATTACAAATGATTGAAGCGATTTCACAGCTCTACAATAACTTTATTATTTGAGATATTTTCACAATGCTTTGCACACACATACAAAAACTCAAAAAGTTTTTTGAGGCATTCACAAATGTTCGATATGTGCCCCTTTAGTGGTTCGGCAGACATCAAGCCGATAATCGAGTTTCTCCCACACTCGGCGCAGCATGTCTCCATCAATGAGTTCGAAAGCATCGTTGATGCGAGCTCGCAGTTCTGGCACGTTTCTCGGTAGAGGAGGATTAAACACTGAATCTTTCACATAACCTCACAGAAAGAAATCGCATGGGGTTAAGTCGGGAGAGTGTGGAGGCCATGACACGAATTGCTGATCGTGATTTCCACCACGACCGATCCATCGCTTTTCCAATCTCCTGTTTCAGAAATGCCGAACATCCTGATGGAAGTGTGGTGGAGCACCATCCTGTTGAAAGATGAAGTCGGCGCTGTCGGTCTCCAGTTGTGGCACGAGCCAATTTTCCAGCATGTCCAGATACACGTGTCCTGTAACGTTTTTTTCGCAGAAGAAAAAGGGGCCGTAAACTTTAAACCGTGAGATTGCACAAAACACGTTAACTTTTGGTGAATTGCGAATTTGCTGCACGAATGCATGAGGATTCTCTACCGCCCAGATTCGCACATTGTGTCTGTTCACTTCACCATTAAGAAAAAATGTTGCTTCATCACTGAAAATGAGTTTCACACTGAACGCATCCTCTTCCACGAGCTGTTGCAACCGCGCCGAAAATTCAAAGTGTTTGACTTTGTCATCGGGTGTCAGGGCTTGTAGCAATTGTAAACGGTAAGGCTTCTGCTTTAGCCTTTTCCGTAAGATTTTCCAAACCGTCGGCTGTGGTACGTTTAGCTCCCTGCTTGCTTTATTCGTCGACTTCCGCGGGCTACGCGTGAAACTTGGCCACACGCGTTCAACCGTTTCTTCACTCACTGCAGGCTGACCCGTCGATTTCCCCTTACAGAGGCATCCAGAAGCTTTAAACTGCGCATACCATCGCCGAATGGAGTTAGCAGTTGGTGGATCTTTGTTGAACTTCGTCCTGAAGTGTCGTTGCACTGTTATGACTGACTGACGTGAGTGCATTTCAAGCACGACAGACGCTTTCTCGGCTCCTGTCGCGATTTTGTCTCACTGCGCTCTCGAGCGCTCTGGCGGCAGAAACCAGAAGTGCGGCTTCAGCCGAACAAAACTTTATGAGTTTTTCTACGTATCTGTAGTGTGTCGTGACCACATGTCAATGAATGGAGCTACAGTGAATTTATGAAATCGCTTCAATCATTTGTAATAGCCCTGTATAATGCCTAATGGTATTTAAAACAATGGATAATCTGGGGTGTTATGTAACAGTATTATGAAAAGAATAGTCACACACATATGAGCGCAGTCTCTAGCGGGCAGTCTGCCTTCAGCTGCCAGAGACGGTGGTGTCGTGTGTGTGTGTGTGTGTGTGTGTGTGTGTGTGTGTGTGTGTGTGTGTGTGTGTGTGTGTTTTTTTTGTCTATTTTCAACGTAGGCATTGTTAGCCGAAAGCACACTTTCTGACAGTCTGTCTGTTGTGCCTATCTGCGACTCAGCATCTCTGCTATATGGTGAGTAGCAACTCTCATAATATTGCCTAACGGTATTAATAATAAGAGTGAATTAGGATGAACTCACCAAAACACAAACACAGTACTGGAGGACTCAAGAATGTAAATTCTGTGTGACTCTTATATTTCTATTAGAAAGATCTGTACTTTTTCAGTATACAGACTCCTGATAGTGGTATTAGCAAAGTTACATAAATGCTTTGTTTGAAGTATTAGAATAAAACACCAGCTGACAGTATAGAAGGATGAGCAGGGGCTATTATCAAAGAAACTGTTTTTCCTCTACCAACTAAAACAGATAGATAATTTTGATAATCTCATGTTTATCATTATTGGCAGAGTAGATCTAGTCATCATTTGCTTTGAGTACACTCTAAACTGACTGCTTCTGCCTATTATTCCATATTTCCGAAGGACATTCAAACGATAGTACGTACCGAATGGGATGTGTGAATGAATGAACGAGTGAGTGCCTCTCAGATATTTTAAATCCTCGAAATTAGATAATTTATTTTTCTTTCAAATTTACAACTTCTTGCCTTAAATTGGATGGGAGAATGTAACTCCACTTGGAATCCTGAGCGAGGAGGCAAATTCTGCTTGAGAATAATTTTTGCCTTGTATTGTGATTGTGTACAATACAGTTCAATTGAATTTCTTGCCATAAAAAACTATTAAAGACCAAATGTACTGGGAAATAAGTGTAAGAATTCCAACATCCTTAAAGAGGCTTCTGCAAGGTGTACGATTACGTACCTTTCACAGTATTTTTGCTGCGCACTAGTGTCGTAAGGCGGCAGGGCCTGAAAATAATTTAACGTAAGTAGTTCTACATAAAGAAATTACACTAACAGAAAAACACACTCAGCTGAGCTGCTTCATTAGTTTGTAGTGTTTCCTTTCCTAGGGGTTCTTCCGTGAAAATATAAAATATAAAATCTGATTGGGTTTTGAATTTCGATGGAATAAGTTACGGATAAGGTGGACTTCGTACCATTGATTGAGATAGTGCTGTAATTTGACCATGCATGGCAGACTGGGTCAGCAACACTACAGAAAGCGTCTGTATGGAAATAGCATCATAAATTAGTTGACATTTACCTTATAAGTCTGTTAGAAACGTAGTATTAATTGTAATATTGTCTTCGTGGCTGTCTTCTTAATTTTCTTGTAGGATGACCTGTTTTCATTGTTCTCCGTCTGTTGAAAATTTCTTTAAGTTGTCACTGTCAGGATTAATTTATAAATTTGGCGATATTTCGAATCACTATTGAAATAACTTCGTTTCGTAATATAGTTTTAATTTTCACTTAAAAGCATATTTAACACAGCGCCGAAAAATACACGTCTTTCTTCTGAAGACTAGAGAGAGAGAGAGAGAGAGAGAGAGAGAGAGAGAGAGAGAGAGAGAGAGTAAACAATTAGTTGTTAAAAACAAACACCTACGCAAAAGTAAAAAAAAAAAATCAAAATTATTTATAAAAATCGGTCGCTGCCACAGCGCTCTTCCGCATGTGCGATCGTAAATCATATCTTTGTATTGCCAGAGGCGCAGTAGTCAAAGTACCGTTACAAGTTCATCTGCTAGTTGCCTCTCAAGTATTTCATGCAACCTGTTTCATTCTGAGTCAAACCATTAATGTTCACTTCTGGTGCTGACTGGTAATTTTTGCTTGTTTTAATTTGCATTTTACGCTGATGAACCGAAACAGTACGACCACCTGCTTAATAGCTTATTTGTCTGTCCGTGGAACAAAATACATCACTGATTTTGTGTATCTGGGATTCAACAGAATGTTTATAGGTTTGCGGAAGTATGGGAAGTATGTGGCATTAGATGTCTATGCACAACTCGTGTAATTTGTGTAAACAACAGGCCCCCGATTTGAGTACACGCCAATGCGGTGAATGCTCCTCAAACCACCGTAGCATGTTCTGGCTCCGAGGCACGGACAATTATACGGCTGAAAGATATCACCAATGTGGAAGACATCAAGCACGAAGGGATGTAGGTGGTTCGCAGCTATCAGCGTATCTTCGATTACTGACATGTGTCCCATGCAAGTGTGGGAGAATATCTCCCATATCATAAGATCAGTTTGGATTCCGTAGAAATATTGGAACACGTGAGGCAATACTGACCCTACGACTTATCTTAGAAGCTAGATTAAGGAAAGGCAAACCTACATTTCTAGCATTTGTAGAAAGCTTTTGACAATGTTGACTGGAATACTCTCTTTCAAATTCTGAAGGTGGCAGGGGTAAAATACAGGGAGCAAAAGGCTATTTACAATTTGTATAGAAACCAAATGGCAGTTATAAGAGTCGAGGGGCATGAAAGGGAAGCAGTGGTTGGAGGGGCATGAAAGGGAAGCAGTGGTTGGGAAGGGAGTGAGACAGGGCTGTAGCCTATCCCCGATGTTATTCAATCTGTATATTGACCAAGCAGTAAAGGAAACAAAAGAAAAATTTGGAGTAGGTATTAAAATCCATGGAGAAGAAATAAAAACTTTGAGGTTCGCCGATGACATTGTAATTCTGTCAGAGACAGCAAAGGACTTGGAAGAGCAGTTGAACGGAATGGACGGTGTCTTGAAAGGAGGATATAAGATGAACATCAACAAAAGCAAAACGAGGATAATGGAATGTAGTCGAATTAAGTCGGGTGATGCTGAGGGAATTAGATTAGGAAATGAGACGCTTAAAGTAGTAAAGGAGTTTTGCTATTTGGGGAGCAAAATAACTGACGATGGTCGAAGTAGAGAGGATATAAAATGTAGACTGGCAATGGCAAGGAAAGTGTTTCTGAAGAAGAGAAATTTGTTAACATCGAGTATAGATTTAAGTGTCAGGAAGTAGTTCTGAAAGTACTTGTATGGAGTGTAGCCATGTATGGAAGTGAAAGATGGACGATAAATAGTTTGGACAAGAAGAGAATAGAAGCTTTCGAAATGTGGTGCTACAGAAGAATGCTGAAGATTAGATGGGTAGATCACATAACTAATGAGGAGATGTTGAATAGGATTGGGGAGGAGAGAAGTTTGTGGCACAACTTGACTAGAGGAAGGGATCTGTTTGGTAGGACATGTTCTGAGGCATCAAGGGATCACCAATTTAGTATTGGAGTGCAGCGTGGAGGGTAAAAATCGTAGAGGGAGACTAAGAGATGAATACACTAAGCAGATTCAGAAGGATGTAGGTTGCAGTAGGTACTGGGAGATGAAGAGGCTTGCACAGGATAGAGTAGCATGGAGAGCTGCATCAAACCAGTCTCAGGACTGAAGACCACAACAACAACAACCATAATACTGCTCTCACCATGCTGCGTCCGTGGTGTGCTGTACGTTTTGAGCGACTGTTTAGCTCGGTGATGGTGTTTGAGGAGACGACCGTCGACCTAGTGTAGCCAAAATGTGATTTACCCAAAGAACCGACACATTTCCATTGATTGTCGGTTAAATCCCGATGGTCGCGTGCCCACAGCAATAAGTAATTGATGATGATGTTGGACCGACATGTGAACACACAGGGGTGGTGTACTACAGAGCTGCTTGTTTGACAACATATGATGAACAACGTGCCCCAAAACACTTGTGCATGCACCACCATTGTGCTCTTTTGGCAGAGATGCCACAGATCACCATCTATCCTACTTCACAGAGCAGACAAGCCTCTGAACCCCTCGTTCTGTGACGAGTCTTGGACGTCCAACCATTTAGCGCCTAGTGGTTTCACTGTCCTCCTACCTCTTTCTGTAGAGGCTCACAACCAGCTTCGCCATTGGTACTCGTCCGCGTGCTCTTCGTAATAATAACCTGCCTTTTCTCAAAGTTGCTTATCTCAATGGATTTCCCCATTTGCAGTCGGTATCTTCGCTAGGACGATCCCCTGTCCATGTCCGTTCTGTTTGCATACTTCGTTACCCCGTCTTGTGCCCGCACTGCCACCGTGTGACATCAGTCGTCACGGTGGGCGGTAGTCGTAATGTTTTCATTTATCGGTGTGTGATTATTTGTTACAGTACTGTATTCAGATAGGTTATAGATCTGTTCAGGTACCATCTGAGTTGTCTGATAAGGATTAATTTCAAACCTCAATTGATACCCTTCTGCGGCTAAATTCCCGATCGGGGCAGTTGTGGTGGAGCTATCTACATCTTGTAGGTTGACAACACAGCAGTTTCGCATAGCCAGTGGGATGATACTGTCAAATAACCAGTGAGAGGTGATAACGTAGGCAATGTATTTCTAGCGCCAAAACTGAAATGTTTTTCTCGCTTGTTGTTTTTCAGTGCATTAGTCAGTTTGGAGAGATATTCTGTGATTGTCAGCAAATAGTATGAAGTGCAGTGGTTTAACAGATTTAGTATCCACCTACCTCCTTCCATGAGTTAATAAAAAACATTGATCCATTTACCCCTCTCATAATTTAACTAAAAACATTGATCCACTTACTCAGGTGCTCAGGCTGATCAGTTTCATAGCAACACGTAGCAGAGAAATATCTCACTGCTTTTCAGTTACATCGCGGGTTGCGATACTGTTGTTGCATTACATTTATAATCTCATTTACAGCAATATTTAAACTTCTTTTCTGAATGTATTCAAAACGCGTCATCTGTTTGTCAGTCTGTCATTGGCTGCATAACACAAACAGCTGACACATCTTCAATTGCTCCCATCGTACCTCACGGAATGCACTGACGACATTACTGTGTGAGACACGTAAGTACACCACTGGCACTGTTCTAGACTCGTACCCACTTGTACGGTACAAAATACATTTATAAAGTACCACGGCATTTCTGTCATATGCTACTGTCGATAACTGTTAGTGTGACGAATGGTGGAGAGTGAATGTGATGGATCTCGTGCGTCAGTTGTCAGTAGTCAGTCCGAAAATTCATTCGTAATCTTCTATAACTCGTGAACAATGTTAACTGTAATTTTGTTTACCTGGATAGAAATTAACCATTCATCAAAATTTTCAATGCAATAGGAAATGTGACAAACAAGTAGTTCATAGCAATGATGAAAGTACATTTCTGGCTGCGCTGCATATCAGTCTAATATAGCAATCATATTTTTGAGTTTGGAATCGTTGGATTTGCAAATGCAACCAAATAGGCACATTCCGACCTATCCTAGGTCCCGGGCTTCTCTATAGGTTATCATGTAAGCACAAAGTTTTCTTCCATTCGTATTCAGTAGCTTCACCAACTCGAAATGAGTGTCACATTCCACCATAACCGAGGTCTCGGAGTACAGGTCAGTCTGTCAGCACTTCTAGTTTGTTTTCTTCCTGGTTGCTGTATTGAAAACAAATCGAGTCGCATACTTTGCCAGAAGAAGCCATTCATTTAGTTACTTTCAGTGACTACCATATACTATCACCTGACTGGCTACGATTGCCAGAAACAAATTGTCAGCAACAGGACATAATGGAAAAGTGTGGTACACCATAAGTGCACTTTAGCCCTCTTGTGTCGTTAGCAATCATTATAGTCCAGCGCAGATCATGCCACCACCATCATACATTTCACATAGGCGCAGTTAGACTAAGATAAAAAAAACCTTCCTTGTGTGCCTTTGGAAGGCAGTGTTACAGGACACTATCAAGAGGCTTAACACATATAGTGCTGTTCCCTTTAGGTTATATGGCTTTCCGAATGTACACAAGGAAGGGGCTCCTTTACGTCCTATAGTTGGGAATATTGGTGTTCCGACATATTGTGTAGCCGAGCATCTTGCTTCTCTGTTGAGTCCACAGGTAGGTCAGTGTGAACATCACATCATGAACTCGGCTGATTTTTTACGTCGTTTGGAGGGACTGCAGTTGAATGACTCCGATTTTTTAGTGAGTTTCGATGTGGTCTCTCTTTTCACTCGTGTTCCTCTGTCTGATTTGTAGCGGTTAATTGAGGTTAGGTTTGGTGCTGAATTAGCTAATCTCTTTCGGCATATGTTGACATCCACTTACTTTTTATTCAGGGACCAGTATTACGAGCAGACGGATGGAGTTGTGAGGGGTAGTCCGTTGTCACCTGTGATTGCAAATTTGTTTATGGAAGATTTTGAGGAACGTGCATTGGGGTCGGCACCTTTGAAACCCACCTGTTTCTTTAAATATGTTGACAATACTTTTGTTGTTTGGCCTCACAGTAGGGAGAATTTGAATGCCTTTCTAGAACACCTGAACTCGATCCACCCTAACATTTGTTTTACAGTGGAGGTGGAAGAGGATGGTTGCCTTCCCTTTCTTGATGTCTTGGTTAGGAGGAAAGATGATGGATCATTGGGACATGCAGTTTACAGGAAATGTACTCACACCAACTTGTACTTACAGGCTAATAGTTGTCACCATCTGGCTCAGCGTGAAGGGGTACTTCGTACCTTGGTACACAGAGCACATGTCGTTTCCGATGCTGAGACTTTTCCAGCTGAGGTGTTCCATCCTGAAGCTATGTTTCGCCAAAATGGTTATAGTGATAGACAGATTGAATGTGCAATGCGCTATCGACCAACTGTGCATCGGGTGATTGATGATAATTTTGAGTTGACACCTAAGTCTACTGCCTTTTTGCCTTAAGTAGGAAACACTTCCAACAAGATCGGTCATATTTTACGGAAATACAATGTGAAATGTGTTTTCCAACCTCCATCTAAAATTAGAGCGTTTTTGAGTTCTGTTAAGGATGATCTCGGTCTGCGTAAGGTGGGTGTATATTGCACTCCTTGTAGCTGCGGCACGGCATAGATTGGTCAAACTATCAGGACCGTGGAGGACCGATGTACTGAGCATAAACGACACAGATGATAACAGCAGCCAAATAGATCTGCTATTGTCGAACATTGCTTGGATACTGGTCACCCCATGTTATATAATAACACTGAGATCTTGGCATGCACGTCCAGCTATTGGGACAGTGTGATTAGGGAGGGAGTTGAGATTAAATTAGTGAGCAACCTTGTAAACAGGGATGGAGGTTTTAGTTTAAACTCTGTTTGGAATCCTGCTCTATCCCTTGTCAAAAAACAGAGGGACAGAGTCAATGTTACGTCATCTGCTAGTTCGTAGTCTCACTATTGATATCTCTGACTTTAGTAATCTTTGGTGGCACTAGCGTGTGTGTGTGTGTGTGTGTGTGTGTGTGTGTGTGTGTGTGTGTGAGATCTTTCCTGCATTAGTCTGAGAACTGAGGTTTTAAATTTGCATGTACATCACCTGTCTGTTGCAGTTTGTCTCGAAAATGGCGGGGTGTTCTCCCGCCGAAATATCGGAGGTCGCTGAAAATATTACCGGGCTGAATTCCCGTAAGTTGTTTGAAAACCTTTCATATTCTATCACATTATTAACCCTTTCGCTCATTCTTTTACACTTCTGAGATGGTAATTTTGTATCCAAGCAGAACTTATTTTTTGAAACTTTTTCATGTAACAGAACCAAATTGGACCACCCAAATCCAAGTTATGGGACATGTACATTTAATCTCTAAAATTTTTGTGACACCTTTTTGTAAAGGAATGGAACATTTAAATAATAAGCTTGTAAAATAAATATGAAAATGTACTATAAAAATCTTTACAAAAGTGAAAGGTTTCTGGTGACACAGTATTTTCATGCAAAGTTTATTTTGTATAGAATTGTAGAAAGTAATTATGCTCTCTTGGTATACAAAGATGGAGCTCGCATCTGGAACACTCGTGTGCATCTTAGTTTTGCACACAGGGTTTTTGCAAGTAGAGGCTGATTTCTGCTGATCAAAGCACGGTAAATGGTTCACAGAAACGTATCTGATATCCTCCACGTGTTTCAGTGAATTTCTACACTTTGCATGCACGTACATTGATAAGCCAAAACCGTATGATAACTGCCCATTGCACACATGTCATGTGGTAACAAAAGTATGTTGGCATAACAGACACGGAGGGGGGATAACCCTAGCGAAGATATGGGCTGCAAATGGGGAAATTACTTTGTCAAAGGGAAGATTATCATTACGCAGAGTCTGGGAAAAGGTATTTTGAAAACGACAGATCTGGTCGAATGTTCACACGCTACTTTTGTGAACATCTACGGAGAGAGGTAGGAGGACACTGAAACTACACTAGGCGCTAAATCGTTGGGTATCCACAATTCGTTACAGAATGCGTGTGCAAGTATTTCGGAGCTCACTGTTCATTGTACATTATCGTCTGTGGAGCTCCGCAGCAGACCATCCTTACATGTGCATGTGTTGACCCAGTGACATCATCAATTACGACTGCAGTGGGAAAGGGACCGTCGGGACTCGACTGTTGGTCAATTGAAATATGTCGGTTCTTTGGACGAATTGCGTTTTTGCTGCACTAGTTTAACGGTCGTCTCCAAAAATGCCGTCATCGAGAGGGTGACTAGCTGCTGGAAACGTGCAGCACGCCATAGACACAGGCAGCTAGGAGCAGTATTATACTATGGGAGACATTCTCCTGCACTGGCACGGGACCTGCGGTAATAATCAAAGATTTCACAAGCTGCGACATCATCGCAAAAAAACAGTGACCTGTGTGTGTGTAATAAGTTTCCTTTAATTTACATCTATGGTCACAAACTTTTTGTTAACAGATTACCAATTTCGGTCTGTAATGACCGTCATCAGAGTACAGCAAAAATGGGAAAAACATAAATACACTCACAAACTGTACAGGGTGTTAGAAAAAGGTACGGCCAAACTTTCAGGAAACATTCCTCACACACAAATAAAGAAAAGATGTTATGTGGACATGTGCCAGAAAACGCTTAATTTCCATGTTAGAGCTCATTTTAGTTTTGTCAGTATGTTCTTCCACCTACGCTCAATGCAGCATGTTATCACAATTTCATACGGGATACTCTACCTGTGCTGCTAGAACGTGTGCCTTTACAAGTACCACACAACATGTGGTTCTTGCACGATGGAGCTCCTGCACATTTCAGTCGAAGTGTTTGTACACTTCTCGACAACAGATTCGGTGACCGACGGATTGGTAGAGGCGGACCAATTCCGTGGCCTCCACGCTCTCCTGACCTCAACCCTCTTGACTTTCATTTATGGGGGCATTAGAAAGCTCTCGTCTACGCAACCCCGGTACCAAATGTAGAGACTCTTTGTGCTCGTATTGTGGACGGCTGTGATACAATACGCCATTCTCCAGGGCTGCATCAGCGCATCAGGGATTCCGTGCGACGGAGGGTGGATGCACGTATCCTCGCTAACGGAGGACATTTCGAACATTTCCTGTAACAAAGTGTTTGAAGTCACGCTGGTACGTTCTGTTGTTGTTTGTTTCCATTCCATGATTAATGTGATTTGAAGAGAAGTAATAAAATGAGCTCTGACATGGAAAGTAAGCGTTTCCGGACACACGTCCACATAACATATTTTCTTTCTTTGTGTGTGAGGAATGTTTCCTGAAAGTTTGGCCGTACCTTTTTGTAACACCCTGTATACAGCTTAAGAACAATACATAGACCATACTGAAAAGTTGTACTGACAAAATTTACATCTGTGCACTTTAAATATGAAGAGGCATACCTGTCTCATAAAAACAAATAAAACAAAGTCCTAATGTACTGCAGCCATAGTGACATCATCAAATGTTAAATGCGGAATCGGCACCAGCATCGTCAAATAGATATAAATAACATCACACGCACGAGTCATTTTGTCAGTGGTACTACTGTATAAACAAGTTGCCATACAGTAGCCACAAGATGTTTGTGTTGTAGGTTCACCAGATGTCGCTAATGTCGGCATACACTAGTTTTCAATACTTAATTGAAACAGCGAAAATAAAGGGGGATACAAAAGTTGAAGTCTGTAACAAGCTTATAACGTATAAAAGGCGTTACAGCAATAAAAAGCAATAAAAAGAACAACACGACAAAAGTAATATTGTTAAAAAGAGGAAGAGTTAAAAAACAGTGGTTGACATGTGCTCTAGTGCCAATATTCTAGATAATGACATAAATATTAAACACTGTTGACACTGTACCAGGTAATATTAAACAACCGTAAAACAAATCGCTGAAGAAGCCGCAAATGAAAGAAAACATAGTGCAGCACATAATCAGCGCACTCTGTTAGCGCTAACCACAGAATTCCGCACAGGCGGGAGGTGGCTGGAGGAACGTGACCGGCAGAGGACACCTCGTACCCAGCGGTGCTCCGTTGCAAGAAAAGAATGATGAAATTCCGTAACAGTGGATGATCTACATCATCTGATTAATGTAGTCTATGAAATGAATAGAGAAGGAGCAAGAACATACTAGAGTCATGTGTAAAACGTATGAAAATGAAGTAATTATGTGATGCACTCAATACTAGGTGAACTTATCAACACACTATATGTAACAGAGGCGTGCAGTGATTAGAGTAAAACTGTCAAATAAAGCAAAGTAGGCATTGGGCACAAAGTCATTTTGCCAGTTAAGCAGTTTAGTTGGTTCTCTATTTTTTGCTTTATAAATTTCAAGCTTCTCTACCAAATTAAGAGCACGGCCTTTCTCCACTCTGTGAAGAATACGCATACAATTCTCCGTGCTCCCTATGGAATGACCAGTATCAGACTAATGCTGTCCCAAAGCCGTTTTGTTTCGTGGCTGTGAGTGTTCTTTAAACCTTACTTTAAAAGAGCGGCCTGTTTGACCGATATAATATTTGTCACAGTTACTGCAGTCAATCCTGTATACTCGAGAACCATCAAATTTATCATAGTTTCCTTTCAGTTTATGTTTTATTTATGGTTTTAGGGTGTTATTAACCTGAAAGCCACATCTGACATCAGACTTTTTTGTTTTTCTATTTGCAGGGACATTCTGCCGTTAACTTTCATAGGAATGGTTTTCATTCTATCTTTGCCAGTTCTCTTTTGTGTGTGTGTGTGTGTGTGTGTGTGTGTGTGTGTGTGTGTGTTGCGCGTGCGCGTGTGCCTGCTGTTTGTTAAATGTTACTTTAGCCTACTGTAGGGGCGTGTGACGTCATTTATAGAAAAGCCATTGGCTACCGCGATCTGCTTTAAAATGCTAAGTTCTTTACGAATTTCATTTTTGTCCAAAGGTAGACGGAGGAGCCGGTGAACCGTGGAAGTGAAGAAAGCTATTTTGTATCGGGGAGGATGGCATGAACTGGCATTGATGATAACTGTCTGTACAAGTTGGTTTCCTAAAAATCGAAAACTTACGTTTCTTATTAACTTTCTTAATAGTGAGATCAAGGTAGTTAATGGTGCCATCTTCTTCTATTACAGTGGTAAAAGTTATTTTGGGGTGCATGCTACCTATTGCTTGAGCGAATGTGTTGACCTCACTGGTGTCACCTTCTATCAGTAACAAAATGTCACTGACAAACCGTTTGTAATAAATCGTTTTATCTCTTAGTTGTGGATACTTGGCAAAAAATTTACATTTTTGCTGCAGACCTGGTGATGGTCATTATAGAAACTGGTAATCTGTTAGCAAAAAGTTTGTGACCATAGACATAAATTAAAGGAAACTTAATAATCAAAGACATACTTACAGGTGCGAATCACCTGCATACCTACAGGTTTGATGTCTTCCCCAATGGCGATGTCATCTTTCAGCAGTATAATTGCCCATGTCTCGGAGTCAGACTGTGTGACAGATACAGACAGGGAGACTCAAATGTCTATAACGGGTGGCAGGGACAAAGAATGCAGTGAAATTTTTTTAAGTGCTTTATCTGAAAACTACCTTGAGCAGTTAAACAGAGAACCGACTCGTGGCGATAACATATTAGACCTCCTGGTGACAAACAAACTCGAACTATTTGAAACAGTTAACGTAGAACAGGCATCAGCAATCGTAAAGCAGTTACTGCCGTAAATAGAAATATTAAAAAAGGTAGGCAGATTTTTGTTTAGAAAAAGTGACAAAAAGCAGATTTCAGAGTACTTGACGGCTCAACACAAAAGTTTTGTCTCGAGTACAGATAGTGTTGAGGATCAGTGGACAAAGTTCAAAACCATCGTATAATATGCATTAGATGAGTACGTGCCAAGCAAGATCGTAAGAGATTGAAAAGAGCCACCATGGTGCAACAACCGAGTTAGAAAACTGCTGCGGAAGCAAAGGGAACTTCACGGCAGACATAAAAATAGCCAAAGCCTTGCAGACAAGCAAAAATTACACGAAGCGCAATGTAGTGTGAGTAGGGCTATGCGAGAAGCGTTCAATGAATTCGAAAGTAAAGTTCTATGTACTGACTTGGCAGAAAATCCTAAGAAATTCTGGTCTTATGTCAAAGCGGTAGGTGGATCAAAACAAAATGTCCAGACACTCTGTGACCAAAATGGTACTGAAACAGAGGATGACAGACTAAAGGCCGAAATACTAAATGTCTTTTTCCAAAGCTGTTTCACAGAGGAAGACTGCACTGTAGTTCCTTCTCTAGATTGTCGCACAGATGACAAAATGGTAGATATCGAAATAGACGACAGAGGGATAGAGAAACAATTAAAATCGCTCAAAAGAGGAAAGGCCGCTGGACCTGATGGGATACCAGTTCGATTTTACACAGAGTACGCGAAGGAACTTGGTCCCCTTGTTGCAGCGGTGTACCGTAGGTCTCTAGAAGAGCGTAGCATTCCAAAGGATTGGAAAAGGGCACAGATCATCCCCATTTTCAAGAAGGGATGTCGAACAGATGTGCAGGACTATAGACCTATATCTCTAACGTCGATCAGTTGTAGAGTTTTGGAACACGTATTATGTTCGAGTATAATGACTTTTCTGGAGACTAGAAATCTACTCTGTAGGAATCAGCACGGGTTTCAAAAAAGACGATCGTGTGAAACCCAGCTCACGCTATTCGTCCACGAGACTCAGAGGGCCATAGACACGGGTTCCCAGGTAGATGCCGTGTTTCTTGACTTCCGCAATGCGTTCGATACAGCTCCCCACAGTCGTTTAATGAACAAAGTAAGAGCATATGGACTATCAGACCAATTGTGTGATTGGATTGAAGTGTTTCTAGATAACAACGCAGCATGTCATTCTCAATGGAGAGAAGTCTTCCGAAGTAAGAGTGATTTCAGGTGTGAGGATACGAGGTGGTGCTCCGTCTTGCCGGTAATACACCGTCCCGTCTCGATCATCTTCGTCAATCTCTGGAGCTGAAAGGTTTTCGAGCATGTTCGGGAACACAATGAGCGTGCTCCCCAAAGGTGAAAGTAGCCATGTTAACTGTGCACTACATTGGCGCTCCTGGTGGCAGAATGGGGTACTGATGCACGATGTCAATCAAACTTCAGGTTGAAACTTCCTGGCAGATTAAAACTATGTGCCTGACCGAGACTCGAACTCGGGATCTTTGCCTTTCGCGAGCAAGTGCTCTACCATCTGAGCTACCGAAGCACGACTCACACCCTGTACTCACAGCTTTACTTCTGCCAGTATCTCGTCTCCTACCTTCCAAACTTTACAGAAGCTCTCCTGCGAAGGTTCACAGGAGAGCTTCTGTAAAGTTTGGAAGGTAGGAGACGAGATACTGGCAGAAGTAAAGCTGTGAGTACAGGGCGTGAGTCGTGCTTCGGTAGCTCAGATGGTAGAGGACTTGCCCGCGAAAGGCAAAGGTCCCGAGTTCGAGTCTCGGTCGGGCACACAGTTTTAATCTGCCAGGAAGTTTCATACCAGCGCACACTCCGCTGCAGAGTGAAAATCTCATTCTGGAAACTTCAGGTTATTTGCTACAAAGTGACACATTAATCTATCTGTTTATTATCTCAACAAATTTCTATACTATTACAAAGTTGTAAAGTCCATTTTGACTCACCCCCACGAACCGTGGACCTTGCCATCGGTGGGGAGGCTTGCGTGCCTCAGCGATACAGATAGCCGTACTGTAGGTGCAACCACAACGGAGGGGTATCTGTTGGAGAGGCCAGACAAACGTGTGGTTCCTGAAGAGGGGCAGCAGCCCTTTCAGTAGTTGCAGGGGCAACAGTCTGGACGATTGACTGACCTGGCCTCGTAACACTAACCAAAACGGCCTTGCTGTGCTGGTACTGCGAACGGCTGAAAGCGAGGGGAAACTACAGCCGTAATTTTTCCCGAGGGCATGCAGCTTTATTGTATGGTATCGTATATATGGACGTGGCCATTTGCAGGAAGTGGTTTACGTTTTCAGATATTTTAGTTATGGGAGACCTTGAGCTGATTTTTATCCACATGACATCTTTGCATGAGGTTCAGCATAGAATGAACATGTATCATAACAAAAAGATTTTAATCAAACTGTGGAAAATCCAGGATGGAATGTAACAATATTACGAAAAGGAAAGTTGCTACTCACCGTATGGCGGAGATACTGAATCACAGATAGGGACTGCGAAAAGATTGTCTCGATATAAGCTTTCAACCGACGAAGCCTTTGTCACAAATAGATAGACAGACACCCACAGCCACACAAATGCAAACACAACTGGCGCACACACGACTGCAGCCTCTGGCAGCTGAAGCCAAGATTTTTTTTAAGAGCTGAGAGTGGCAGCAAAGTCTGTCAAAACCGGTTAATTTAAATAAAGAAATATTTATGCAATTGTGGGTGTTGGAATGATTTTAGCAAGTTCTCAAGATTTGTTTATACTTGCACAGTTTTTTCAGATCATACATTATTATAGACAAATGCATCATCTGCAAAGTCTGTGGTTGTCTGCCATGAACAGCAAGGGTCACATCACAGTTCCTGGGGCACACCTGACATTACCTCGACATCCGTTGACATAGCTGTCATCCCTACCGAGCAGTTCTCAGTCCGGTCGCAAATTTTAGTGGGGGCTCCGTATAATCGTACTTCCGAAGACGAGCATCGAGAGACCGGACCTCGCAAGTGGCTTCTAATCGGATTGTGTGCTTGTGGAGTATTGTCTCTGTTATGCGACTGGTTCAATGATTTCCTTCCAGAGAGGTCACAGTTTGTAGTAGTTGACAGAAAGTCATCGAGTAAAACAGAAGTGATTTCCGGCATTTCCGAATATAGTGTTATAGAGCCTCTACTGTTCCTGATCTGCATAAATTATTTGGGAGACAATATAAGCAGCCATCTTAGGTTTTCAGATGATGCTGTTGTTTATCATCTGATAAAGTTGTCAGAAGATGAAAACGAATTGCAAAAATTGGCAGTTGACCTTAAATACTGAAAACCATGATGTCATCCATGAGTGCTAAAAGGAATCCTTTAAACTTTGATTACACAATAATTCAATCAAATCTAAAAGCCTTAAATTCAACTAAATACCTAGAAACTACAACTATGAAAAACTTAAATTGTAAAGAACACACAGAAAATGTTGTGGGGATGGCAAACCAAAAACTGTGTTTTATTGGCAGAACACTTAGAAGCTGCAACAGATTTACTAGAGAGACTGCCTACACTACACTTGTCTGTCCTCTTTTGGAGTGCTGCTGCGTGGTGTAGGATCCTCAATAGACAAGATTAATGGAGTACATTGAGAAGCTTCAAGGAAGGGCAGCACGTTTTTTATTATCGAGAGATAGGGGAGAGAGTGTCATGAACATAATACGAAGTTGGGGTGGCAGTCATTAAAACAAAGGTGTTTCTTGTTGTGGCTGGATATTCTCACGAAATTTCGATCTCCAACTTTCTCCTCCAAATGGGAAAATATTTTGTTGATGCCAACGTACGTAAGAAGAAACAATCATCATAATAAAATAGGGGAAATCAGAGCTCTTGCAGAAAGATACAGATGTTCATATTTTCCGCACACTGTTCGAGAGTGGAATAATAGAGAATTATTTTGAAGGTAGTTCGAAGAAGCCTGTGCCGTGCACTGAAGTATGATTTGCGGAGTAGCCGTGTAGAGGGAAAAATACAGCATCTACCTGATTGCCTTACCCACGCCTTTCTGTGGGCCACAGGTTGGATGGTGGTGACACACACACACACACACACACACACACACACACACACACACACACATTTATGTTTGTCGCAAAAGCATGTGGCGTGCTGTGTACGGGTTGCATTGTCCTATGTCACTGACATCTGTCAATCACAAAGTTATGTTATACAAGCTGTAGTCTCAGTGGACTGGATGGTGTCTTGGAAAAAGGCTATAAGATGGATATCAACAAATGTAAAACAAAGGTAACAGAGTGTAACTGAATTAAGTTGTGCAACAGTGTGGGAATTACATTAGTAAATGACTCGTTAAAAGTCATAAATTAATTTTTGCTAATTGGGCAGCAAATTAACTAACAGTGACCAAAGTAAAAGGATATTATGTGGAAACTGCACTATGTGATCAAAAGTATCCGGACACCTGGCTGAAAATGACTTCAAAGTTTGACGCCCTCCATTGGTAATACTGGAATTCAGTATGGTGTTGGGCCACCCTTATCCTTGATGACAGCTTCCACTCTCGCAGACATACGTTCAATCAAGTGCTGGAATGTTTCTTGGGGAATGGCAGCCCATTCTTCATAGAGTGCTGCTCTGAGGAGAGGTATCGACGTCAGTCGGTGAGGCCTGGCACGAAGTCGGCATACCAAAACATCCCAAAGCTGTTCTATAGGATTCAGGTCAGGACTCTGTGCAGGCCAGTCCATTGCGGGGATGTTATTGTTGTGTAACCACTCGCCACAGTCCGTACATTATGCTCGATCGTGTTGAAAGATGCATTCGCTATCCCCAAATTGCTCTTCAACAGTGGGAAGCAAGAAGGTGCTTAAAACATCAATGTAGGCCTGTGCTGTGATAGTGTCACACAAAACAACAAAGGGTAAAAGCTCCCCCTCCCCCCCCCTTTCCATGAAAAACACAATTACACCATAACACATCTGCCTCCGAATTTTACTGTGGCACTGATATGGCGATCACCAGAAATTCGCCATATCCACATCCTGTCATCGGATCGCCACATTGTGTACCATGATTCACGTAACGTTTCTCCAGTGTTCAATTGTCCAGTGTTTACACTCCTTACACCAAGCGAGGCATCGTTTTGCATTTACCGGTGCGATGTGTGGCTTATGAGCAGCCACTTACCCATGAAATCAAAGTTTTCTCACCTCCCACCTAACTGTCATAGTACTTAAAGTGGATCCTGATGCAGTTTGGAATTCCTTTGTAATGGTCTGGATAGATGTCTGCCTATTACACATTAAGACACTCTTCAACTATCGGCAGTCTCTGTCAGTTACCAGTCGAGGTCGGCCTGTACGCTTTTGTGCTGTACGTGTCCCTTCACGTTTCCACTTCACTATCACATTGGAAACAGTGAATCTAGGGACGTTTAGGAGTGTGGAAATCTCGCATACAGATGTATGACACAAGTGACACCAATCAATTGACCACATTCGAAGTCTGTAAGTTCGGCACAGTGCCCCATTCTGCTCTCTCACGATGTGTAATGACTACTGAGGTCTCCGACATGGAGTACCTGGCAGTAGGTGGCAGCAAAATGCACCTAATATGAAAGATGTATGCTTTTGGGCGTGCTTGGATGCTTTTGATCACACGGTATACAATAGTGAGAATAGCTTTTCTGGAAAAGAGAAAGATGTTAACACTGGATATGGAAAGTGTGTCATGAAAATATTTGTTTGGAGTGGAGTCTCATGAAGAAGTGAAATGTCAGTGGTAACCAGTCTGTAGAAGAGGAGAAAGCAGGCTATTGAAGTATAGTGTTACAAAAGTATGCTGAAGATCAGGTTGGTAGATCTTATAAATAATGAACACATACTGATCATCATCATCATTTAAGACTGATAATGCCTTTCAGCATTCAGTCTGGAGCATAGCCCCTTTATAAAATTCCTCCATGATCCCCTATTCAGTGCTAACATTGGTGCCTGATACACATACTGATGGGAATAGAAATTTATGGTGTGCCTTACTCAGATAGGTGGATAAAATACATTGTGAGGCATTAACAAATAGTTACAATGGTAATGGAGAGAAATGCAGGAGGTAAAAATTATGGAGGCTTGGCCACAGAAAATGGGTTTTAGCAGATGTGAATTGCAACAGTTACGTACAGTATGTGTGTCCCAGAAGTTCCTGTACTTCTCTTTCAAAGAAGTGTAGGCCTACTGTATATTCGAGTACTTACACCCACAGATGAGCCAGAACATTAAGCCAGCCCCACCAATACTGTGTTGGTCTACCGCTGTAACAGTGTAATACAGCGGCGATTCATGCCTGCCGTGAACCCGATAGGTTCTCGATTGGTTTCCAGAGGTATATGGCACCAGATGTTTATGTACAGGTCACACGATTGTCATAAATAATGGGCCGATGGTTTGTGGGCAGGGAGCTGGTACTTGACAGCATTCCAGATGTGTTCTGTCGTGTTCATATTGGGCGTATTTGGTGGTCAAGACACCAATGTCAGCTCAGTGTCATATCCCTCAAACCACTGGAGCATGTTCCAGCCGTGTGACACAGGCAATTATCCTGCTGGAAGCTGCCATCGCAGTTGGGGAAGACATCGAGATGAAGGGATGCAGGTGATCCACAATATTATTCATCTATCTTGGTGCCTTTGATTACTGGCACAGGTCCCTTGGAGTGAATGTCCCCCCATAGCATAATACTCCCCTACCAGCCTGCATCCATGGTGTCGTGCACGTTCCTACCAGCCATTCGCCTGGATGATGGTATATCTCTACAACCAAATTGACCTGATGTAAGATGAAACGTGTATCATCCAGCCAAGGGACATGTTTCCATTGATCCAGAGTAGGGTCTTGTTTTTCCCTTGCACATTGCCATTATGATTAACGATGTACACTGGAGAGCCAAAGAAACTGGTACACCTGCCCAATACTGTATAGGGCCCCCACAACGTGGCATGTACTGGACTAATACCTGAATTAGTGCTGGAGGGAACTGACACCATGAATCCTGCAGAGCTGTCCATAAATCCATAAGAGTATGTTGGGGTGAAGATCTCATCTGAACAGCACGTTGCAAGGCATCCCAGATATGCCCAATATTGTTTATGTCTGAGGAGTTTGGTGGCCAGCAGAAGTGTTTAAACTGAGAAGAGTGTTCCTGGAAGCACTCTGCGGCAATTGAGGATGTATGGGGTGTCGCATTGTCCTGCTGGAATTGCCCAAGTCCATTGGAATGCACAATGGACATGAATGAATGCAGGTGACCAGACAGGATGCTTACGTACGTGTCACCTGACACACAAAAATCAAACGATGACAAATCCAGGATGGAATGTAACAATGTTATGAAAAGGGAAGTTGCTACTCGCCATGAAATGGAGATGCTGAGTCACAGATAAGTGCAACAAAAAGATTGTTACGAATAAGCTGAAAGACCTTCACCAAAAAGACAGATTCTCACGCTTGCATGTTCAACACCATGTATTGAATGATGATGTGATCCATAACACTTGTGTCTGCGCCAGCATTGTACTCTGCTTTTCTGCTGCAGGTTGCCACTGACTCTGTTTTGCAGAGCAGAAAAGTCTCTGTCTCCAGGTTCCGTAATGGTCCTGGATGTCAAATGCCTTGTTGCCTCGTCATAATTTTGCAGTTTTTCAACCACATTCCGTCGATTCTCACAACAGTAACACATCATCAGTCGACCAGCCTCGCCATTTCCAAAATGCTCTCTCCCAGAATGAAGGTAGGAGACGAGGTACTGGCAGAAGTGAAGCTGTGAGGACTGGTTGTGAGTCATGTTTGGGTAGCTCAGTTGGTAGAGCACTTGCCTGTGAAAGGCAAACGTCCTGAGTTTGAGTCTCGGTCTGGCACACAGTTTTAATCTGCCAGGAAATTTCATCTGTTCTTTGTCAATGTCATTTATGCAATTGAATTTCCACATTTTTGGCTCATATCATCACTAGAAATAGTTTGCTATTCATTTCTGCTCCAGTTGTATAATTTTTCCCCATATGGAGTTTGTGCCTATTGTAAAGTCAGGGGTCCTTTGTGTCCATTTCATTCACTGCAATGTATGATCTATAAGGGGCGTTCAAAAAGAAACGAGTTGGAGGAATAATTACAAAAACCAGTACCTGTATGTTAGAAGTATTGATTCTGGCTGTTGAGACACTTGTCCCACTGTGACACAAGGCAGTGAATGAATGGCTGTTTTATAAAATTCCCGGGGCTGCGATGTTAACCAGTTCTGCATGTACAGCTGGACATCATTGTGTGAGGTGAATCGTTTGCCCCTATGCTGACGTTCTTCTTTGACCAAGGTGGTCCCCTTCTGATTCACTTCCTGCAGCACGGGACAACAGTAAATGCCCAGCGTTACTCACAAACCTTGACCACACTTCGCCAAGTGATCAAATCAAAACGACCAGGCAGTCTCACTCGCGGGGTCATTCTGCTCCACGACAATGCAAGCCTCGTACAGCCGACGCAGTAGCGGGACTCCTGTAGAAATTCAAATGGGAAGTTCTCGGCCACCCTCCGTACAGTCCAGACCTCTCTCCCTGTGAATACGCCATTTTTGGTCCCTTAAAAAGGCTCTGAGTGGCAAACGATTCACCTCGGACGACGACGTCCTGCCGTACGCGCCGAACTAGTTGACATCGCAGCCCTGAGAATTTTATGAGACAGCCACTCACCGCCTTGTGTCACAGTGGGACAAGTGTCTCAACAGCCAGGGTCAATACTTCTAACATACAGGTACTGGTTTCTGTAATTATGCCTCCGGCTCGTTTCTTTTTGAGCGCCCCTCATAAAATCGAGCAAATTTTACACAATGTGTTTTTACCTCAGCAAACCCTTCAAAATTTTGTGCAGTTACTTAATATGAAGCAGCACAAAAACTATGGCATATAACAGAAAGAAATTCAATCATTTATTGAACAAAGATATTAGACACTAAGATGTGCAAAAAATAAAAATTTTTCACCTAATAGTCTTCTGGAGATTTTGCCAAACCATGCAGAAGCTCCATCTTGCAGTATTCACATGTGATACACGATTCCCTTGTATTTGAGCTGAGGCATTAACCGTATTTGCACTATCTTCAAGTAATAATTTCTGTTCACATACCCTTACAAAATATAGACCTGACAGCTATTGTGATGATGACTTTCTAGCCAAAATTGTGACATGACCTGTATTCTTCCCAGCTGTTGAACATAATGCAGATTCCCATAGACTAGAAAAAGGCATTCTGAATCCGTTTGCTGCTACAGACGTGCTGTCTACATTACGTGCTGAGGGCAGCTTTTGTTACAACTGTCTGCTTGCCAAATGCTGCTGCCTGTGCTGAGAAATGGTGTTCTGGCTGATACGAAATATTTATCATCCGATTTTTCGGAAACTATTAGGTGAAACAGTTTTATTTTTGCATATCTTTGTGTCTGATATCTGTTCTTTGTAAAGGATTGAATTTCTTTTTGTTATATGCCATAGTTCTTGTGCTGCTTCATATTAACTAAAACATTGCACAAAATTTTAATTTTAGATCGTACATGGCAGTGGGTGAAATGCCGTTAAGATATCGAAAGTTTATTTAAAATTCAGATCAGAACAATGTCTCTTTTCATTCTCAAGTTATTGGGTTTTATTGTCAGTGGATTGTTGCACACGACATGCCCATTCGTGTCACGGCGCATAGCGAATTGTGTGGTGGTAAAAATTTTCATATTTGATAAATGATTCAAGATGTCAAAATGAGGTATTTGCAGGTGATAAGTACACAATGCGACGCAGATATTGTATGATAAATATTCAAAATTTTTTTTAATCGATGAGATAGGGAAGTAATTTGTCTGCAGGAGTGACAGGTTGGCAGCTCCAGATGTATACAGGTTTCCATAGCACTGTAGATAAACTCAAGCTCTTTGCTTATCCCTGTGCACAGCATCTGTGTAACATCTACAACAAGATCTACGTACATACTCCACAATCCACCATACGGTGCGTGGCGAAGGTTACCTCATACCACAACTAGCATCTTCTCTCCCTGTTCCACTCCCAAACAGAACGAGAGAAAAATGACTGCTTATATGCCTCTGTACGAGCCCTAATCTCTCTTATCTTATCTTTGTGGTCTTTCTGTGAAATGTAAGTTGGTGGCAGTAAAATTGTACTGCAGTCAGCCTCAAATGCTGGTTCTCTAAATTTCCTCAGTAGCGATTCACGAAGAGAACGCCTCCTTTCCTGTAGAGACTCTCACCTGATTTCCTGAAGCATTTCCGTAACACTCGCATGATGATCAAACCTACCAGTAACAAATCTAACAGCCCGCCTCTGAATTGCTTCTATGTTCTCCCTCAATCCGACCTGATAGGGATCCCAAACACTTGAGCAGTACTCGAGAATAGGTCATATTAGTGTTTTATAAACGGTCTCCTTCACAGATGAACTACATCATCCCAAAATTCTACCAATGAACCAAAGACGACTATCCGCCTTTCCCACAACTGCCATTACATGCTTGTCCCGCTTCATATCGCTCGGCAATGTTACGCTCAACTATTTAATCGACGTGACTGTGTCAAGCGCTACACTACTAATGGAGTATTCAAACATTACAGGATTCTTTTTCCTATTCATCTGCATTAATTTACATTTACCTATATTTAGAGTTAGCTGCCATCCTTTACACCAATCACAAATCCTGTCCAAGTCATTTTGTATCCTCCTATAGTCACTCAACGACGACACCTTCATGTACACCACAGCATCATCAGCAAACATCCGCACTTTGCTATCCTCCCTATCCAAAAGGTCATTTATGTTGATAGAAAACAACAGTGAACCTACCACACTTCCCTGGGGCACTCCAGATGATACCCTCACCTCCGATGACCTGTATAGATAAGGCTAATGTGTGTACTGCAGTACATCAAAAGTGTTCAGAAAGTAACACTCTTGAGTGATAAACGGCATACGGAATAGTGTCAATAAGGAAGACAGAAGGAAGGACAGGGTCGAACGTCCTGTCAGTATTGAGGTCGTTAGAGACAGACGGTGTCAACAAAGCACGGCAAGCCGCAACTCGCTGCAGTATGTTGTTGGCATATTATACAGTATATTGTCAGATGCATCATTCACATAAATCAGTCTAAATTATCTATTTCCTTTCATTTTCAAATCATTTTTAATGTAGTCGTGTGATGACTGTGGTGCCCCAGGTTCAGATTGTAAGGGTACAGTATCCTTATATAGCTGTACCTAGACATAGTATCGATCATATGATCTATGCAGTGATCATAAAGTAAAGCAAAGACTGCAGTGCAGTCGACAATGTGCAAGTGGGTGAGTGAGGAGTCGAGTGTTAGAGTCCGTGAGTGAAAGTCGGGTGTGCGGGAGGCTAGAGACGGTTGCTCGGTAACGAGGCCGGAGATTAGTGGCGGTATATAGGCGTAATGGCACACGGTATTCAATTTCTGTTGATTGTTTATAAATGTTGATTTGTTTATAAATGTTGGTTTACAAAAGGAAGTTTTAATTAATAAAATTCAGTACTTGAGAAAGGACATGTTATCATTTAGCAGTTTTCCTTAGATTTCACAATAACAGAAGGGAATGACAACGAGTTTCACGAAAAGGAGCTATTACTTATTATGCTAAATTAATTAAATATAAATTCATCTTTAGCATATGCGAATAATAAAGTTCGGTGTGAAACTGGGACGAGGTTATAAGCTGCTGTTTTGCTGGTAGATATTGCTGGAGACTGCTCGATTGATTGAGTAACAGTGGCATATACTTCCTCTCAATTTTTCTCACGTTCACTGTGAAGTGTGTGTGCATCACTGTCCGGAACAAAAGTAAGGCTGCTTGGCGAGGTGGGGCGTGGCCGGAGCGATCACTGAATGTGCTCGTTATCTCTGTCATTGTCTGCCCTGCATGTGGGTGTTTGTGCACCCCCAATTGTACAAAGGGAGGAGGGGTGCACGGTCTCCTCGGACACCCTGTAGAGATGTACGATTTGCAGACGACGGACTAACACGGAGAGCTGCAGCAAAATAGTCTTGCGACTGAGGACCACAGTAACAACATAGCCGTGCTATATTATTGCCTACCGAGCGAAGTGGTGCAGTGGTTAGCACACACTGGAGTCCCGTGTGGAAGGACGACGTTTTGAACTCACGTCCGGCCGTCTAGATCTAGATTTTCTGTGATTTTCCTAAATTTCTCCAGGCAAATCCCACAATGCTTCCTTTGAAAGGGCACGGCTGATTTCCTTCCCCATCCTTGACATAATGCCAGCTTGTGCTCCGCATCTAATTACAGTAAAAACTCGATTAACCGTCACTCTTTAAACCGTCAGTTTTGTTAACCCTCACTGCTGTAACAGCATAATAATACTGTAATAACAGAATGCTCTAAAGCGCAGTGACGCGTTCGCTTTGTTTATTTACTCTATTTTAGTGGGAAGTGAATGTACCCGCCTGCCGTAGAATGGTACATAAAATATGACCTTCAGTTGACGTGCTAACACATCTCCTCCTTTTCTTGTCTTTGTCTCACTTGTGAGTCAACAATCACCACTGGATCGGTTTCCAGTTGTGGTGAGAAGACTGTAATTGTCGCAGTGCATCTAGCGGGCTGTGCCGTGTTACGTGTTTCCCACTTGAATAAGCTTCATTGACTAATATTATACACTACCGTATTTAGTGCAGGTGTGTGTGATACAGTGACTTGATAAAATGTCTGAAAAATGTAAACGTGTTGTTTTAGGACTTAATCAAAAACTTGAAATTATAAAACGCTTAAGAGAGGGCGAAACTACGACAAGTGTAGTGCTGATTTATGGTATTGGAAGAACAACAGTTAACGATATAAACCATGATGCTGATAAAATAGAACAACGTGTGTCAACAATGCAGAGCATGGCTGGAGATGTGCGAACAAGAAAGACAATGAAACCTGCAAAATATGATGAATTGGACACTGCAATGTACCGATGGTTTATACGAGCAAGAAGTCAGGGGATTCCACTTTCAGAGCCTATAATAATGGCCAAGGCTGTTGAAATGTGTTTCTGTTATCCGTCTATTCGCTTAACCGTCACGACCACGGTCCCAAAGATGACGGTTAATCGAGTTTCCACTGTACCTCAATGTCAATGGAATGTTAAGTCCGATCTTTCTTCCTTTTTGTATTATCGCTCGATGTTCACAAACAGATGAAACATACATACTTAAAATTTGTAGTGCAGCTTATTCTGACGAGTAACTAGGAAATTTATTTTTGTTCACAGAAATGGCATCGACTCCACCGGCTGTGATTTGTGACGACTTACTGCTTTCCATATTTTCCTTCCTGCCGATCCCAGACTTGGCTCGGTGTGCTGCCGTGTGCCAGCAGTGGCACAAAATTGTGACAGGATTTACACACCTGTGGAAGGGGAAGAGGTACGTCAGTGACAGAAGTCCGAGGGAATCTGACGAGACACGTGCAATCTTGAGCACTCTGCCGCCGTTGCAGGAAGTCATCGTCAAGCAGCACGTCAATTTCGAGGTGGACATTTCCTACCCCCGTATGGTTGTGTCGGTGACCAGCATTTCCGACTTGGGAGCCACGCGGGGCTACCAGAGACTGACGTGCGCGTACCTGTCGACTAAACTCGACATCGCGGACAGCACCCTCTCCCCCCGCTCGCCTGTCGACCTGGCGGCGCTCCGCAAGCTGCGGATCGTCAGGGCGATCCCGACGCTCGAGCCCGACGCCAGGGCGGAGTACGCGGTCAGTTCCGCTCTGCACCTGTGCCCGAATCTCAGAGAGCTGAGCGTGTACGTAGACTCCATGTCGGCGGACTGCCTGGAAGGTTCGGAAGGGATCGGCCGGTTGCGGACGCTCGAAATACGGTGCCCCCACCTGAAAGAACTTTCGTTCCTACGACACTGCTCGGCCACGCTGGAGGAACTGGAACTGAAAGGTTGCTCCGACCTGCCGTCCGCCGCGTACGCGGAGCTCCGGCACCTCGGGAACCTGCAGAGGCTGCGGCTGCGGGACTGCTGCGTGCTGGGAGACGACCTGGAGGCAGCCGTGACGGGTCTGAGGTCCCTCGCGTCCCTGCAGCTGGTCGACTGCGTATTCGTCTCCGACCTGTCCTTCCTGCGCCGTTGCGACCGGCTGCGGGAACTCCGCGTCGAAGCCGAGGACGCGCCGGTCGCGGGCCTGCGACACCTCCCCGCCAGCGTCCGCTCGCTCTGTCTGGTCGGCGACACCGTGACCGCGGAGGACCTGTCCGAGCTGCTGCCGCGCCTGCCGCTGCTCGAGGAGCTGGACCTCTGCCGCGCGGAGCTGGCCCACCTGGGCTTCCTGCGGCACTGCCCTCGGCTGCGCCGCCTCTGCCTCGAGTTCTCGACGTGGTCCGACGAGTGGGAGCTGTCGAACCTGCACCACTTGACGCAGCTCGAAGTCCTGGACCTGAGGAGGTGCGCGGTGGACGCGGACGTCCTCTCCGGAGTTATGCCGTCACTGCCGCGACTGCACGCTCTGTCGCTGGCTCACGTGGAGGACGTGATCCACTTGGAGTTCCTCGGGTGCTGCCCGCAGATTCGTAAATTGTCACTTTTTAATGCCTTCGGATGGGAGTTGGAGGCCTACCGGGAACTCTGCCACCTGAAAAATCTGCAGCACTTGTGTGTCAGCAAATTAGTGTACAACTTTGTCCACGAGCTCGTCCGACCGTGCTTGCCGCGAGTAAAAATTTATTGTTCGGATCGGTCTATTTAAACTTCTGCTCGAGGAACTTTTCTAACTGTGGATGTCGACAATTGTATAGTTTAATGTACATCGTTTACAGACTGAATTTTTCACTATGCAACAGTGTGTGTGCGCCATTTCCATTCTTACTGGCAAGTTAAAACTGTCTGCCATACAGGGACTCAAACCCACCTATTGCAGACAGTACCGACTCGGTTTTACAGTCGTCGTCCACAGTCCCCTCCCCACTTTACTTTAGCCAGTACCTTACTCTACATTCCAGACTTCACAGACAATCTCTTGCATAACTAACTGAGATAGCAATTGTGAGAATAAGGATATGGGGGAGAAACTATTTTCAAAGTGAATGTGTACTGCAAAGTGAAAATTTAACTAACTCTGGGAACTACCCCTAGGCTGTGACTAAACCATTTCTTAGCAATGTCCCATCTTTCACGATTGCTACTTCTGTAAGGCATGCAAGAGAACTTCTTTAATATTTGGAAGGTGGAAAATGAGGTACTGGCATAAGTATGGCTGTGAGGGTACCTCGTGAGTCGTGCCTCAGTAGCTCAGGTGGTAAGAACGTTGCCCACGATAGGTAGGGTTCTGGGTTCCGATCCCAGTATGGCACACAGTTTTAATTTGGCTAGAAGTTTCTCTACAAGTGATGTCTGAAAGAATTCTCATTAAATAACATTTTCTGCAGTTCACTTTTAGTACCAGGTCAGTGTTATAAACACGAGCGAGCAGTTCAGTTGTAGTAAAACCTGTTTTACATTTCCAGATTCTATGTTTACCTGCTCTTTTATGTTATTTTCTGTCAGTCCCTTCATAAGCTGTATCATCTCTATTAGTTATCGTCCTGCCATTAAAAATTTTCTGTAGATAACATTTCCCACGGTTGCCACATCTGAACCACTACCACAAGTTGCAGCATAGATTTTCAGATTGGTTTGTGTTCCCACTCATGCAAAACTTGTAAGATAATGCATAATGTAAACTGCATGTTTTGAAGATTTTTCTTCTCATTTTACATGTTTATGTTTAGTGTCCACTTATGACCCAAATGATTCCTTTAATGCCCACAAGAACCAACTGTGCAAATGCCTTTAGGAGAAATGCAACAATGTTGCTCAAGATTGTATTTTTAAACATTGAAAATAATTTAATGGTTCATCTGCTTATTGTTGTTGCCGTGTAATTTATTGTTAACCTGTAGCAGGATGCGTATAAAAACAAATGTTCAACCCATGAATTGTGCATTTCTTCCCAACCTTTCAAGCCTCCACCACAATGGAAATACACTGTTTTATTTCATTCTTGTTTCTCTGGTGCCTTCGTCCAGCGTTGTCGCAGGGTCGGCACGGTTACAGTACGGTGTGCCACGGTTAATTGTAAGAGGTGGCCGGATGCCACCTCTTTGAGGACAGCACACAATCACCCAATCCCTAAGTGGAGAAAATCTCCAACCCAGCCGGGAATCGAACCCGGGCCCCTTGGCAAGACAGCCCGTTGTGCTGACCACTCAGCTATTCTTCTTTTTTTTGGTAACATAATAGACTTTTATTTACAAATTAACAATACGTTTTTACAGATGGAGATACCTTCAAGTCTCTTGCATATGTTTTCTGTATAGTTGTTGAGAGTCTTTTTCTTTTCATTTTGCTGTGATTGTTTTCTGAAACACATATTTTGTTTGTCAGATATCTATTTTGTTCACTTGCAAATTGATTTATAGTGTTACAGTTATTTTATTTTAGTTCTAGTCCTTTTGCTGTCTATGGCGAAGGGACATAAAGTTTTCTTTTTTCAGTTTTTGTTTCTGTTATGATATTTTATGAGCTTGTTAACGCTGTCGTTTCAAAATTGCTGACATTAGAGAGAGATTGATCTGGTGCCACAAGGTGGTGCCTTGTAAAAGTTGTTTATAGTTTTATCTTACTAACTATGATATACATCTAAACAAAGCAAAACCAGTAGGGTATCATATTTGATATAGCAAGAGCTAGTCGTGAAATTGTGGTGCAGAGAGAGAGAGAGAGAGAGAGAGAGAGAGAGAGAGAGAGAGAGAGAGAGAGAGAGAGAGAGAGAGAAAGGGGGGGGGGGGGGGGAACACATGAGACATACGATAAAAAAAAGAAGTGTTGCAGCCCGTCGATGGTCAAACTCAGGACTCCAATTGGCAGAGCCAAAGCTGGGGCCCACCGCACTGTTTCTCGTCAGGAGGCTGAGCAAGTGCAGTAGCGTCAAGGGGCAGTGCAGAGTGATACAGCAGTATTCGGAAGTATTCCTTTATTCGGCCAGTTTACAGAAGTGTAATGTCGGCGCGCCACCCGCGCCGTTCTGCGAGTCCGGCCGTCTCGGCACTCCGGGGCTGGCGACACCGCTGCTGCAGTCGTCAGGGCTGCCCGATGGTGGAAGTCGGCCGCTCTCGCCCGGTCGCCACGCGCCGAGGCGTAGCGACTGGCACCGTTCTACTGCCCGCGATTCCGGAGACCGTTACAGCCCCGGTTTCCGCCACTCTCCGCCCCGTCTGGCCCGCTCTGTCCGACTGTCGGACGGAGGTGGTCGTATCGGTCACCCGTGGCCCTCGGGCCACTGCTGCTCCCGGCACGGGACCGGACTCGAACCCGCGCCCTCCCGGACGCCGTGCCGCAGCTCGCTGCTAGTGGCGTTCGCCGGACGGCGACATCCGCCGCCGTGTCTGGCGCCGACGCGGTGCTGCTGCGCCTCCCGCAGTGTACGCCTCACCTGCCGGTACGCCGGGTGGGAAGCGGACGCGGTCCGTCCTGGACCCGCTGCAGACTGCAGTCACTGCCCGCCTTCGGGCAGGCCGTGCAGTCTCAGAGTACCCGGCTGCCGTTCCGTCCCGCCTCGGTGTCGCGTCCCCGGAGGCGGAATACGGCCCGAACGAGTACATAGAAACAGAGTAAAGGTTTACACAGAATATTCGCAACATCGCTGTCAGACTGTACCCCATAAGCGTAGACCGGCACAGGTGCGACACGACTCTCGACTGACCTGGCACCCCTACGAGCTAAAAGTGCCCGACTATTTATACTGCTTTTCACCTCACTTCTGACGTACTGTCAGAGAGAGACAGAAACTGTGGCAGGGGTGAATTCCCATACGCCAGTCACTTACACGTCGCAACTACCGGCTCGGGCCTACTGCCTCGATCGTACGGCACAATAACTTAAAGCAGAGCTGCAGTTCCCTGCCTCGCTGTTGCTCCACTCCGAACAAATTGCACGTGCAATAAGCCGCTGCAGCTCCGCGCCACGTTTACCCTGCCCGGCCTACCGGCTGCCGACTATTACCGTACACTACCGGTGGCCCCAGATTTAATCGCCCAACTGCGTTCAATATTTTTTGTGGGATCTAAAATTTAAAAACCTCTCTCACACCGGCCTGATTTAGCTTCACTGATCAGGATAGTAAAAAACATGCATATATTAAGGGAATTTTCATTCACGAAGCAGGCTTATCACATTCACACACTTCAGTACTGTTCTATCCTGATTAAATTGAGCTCAACTTAAATTCCATAAGGCAGTGAAGCAATTTCGAAGCCTCGGTGCGACGAAAATTGTCAGTCGATATCCTGAAAACATTTGTAATAATTATTAACTTTCGGTGATCACACGGGGAAGACCGGAGATCTGCTGGTAAGACGGTGTTAGCCCATTTATTGAAAGTAATAAACTGGATATCTAGAGCGTACAAAACGGCAGGTTCGTCCAGTGTAAATCAGACGTTCCCCACCACTCCCGTGCGACACAGCGTAGTAAGCAGACACTGTCAATAATAATCAGTTAAATAATACGTGAACACACTTACTTTAGTTTAGTTCATGTATTAAATGCCTTCTCATACAGAATCTCATCAAGATGGCGACTAGCTCAACAGTACATACATATACATCTTCGTTCTTTCCTGGCTAATCCTCAAGATCTTAATCCTTCTTTTCATAAGAGAAAACATAGATAGCAGACAAGATATTCCATGGAGTAAATGCACCCTCCAAGGAATAATAGGGCTTGAAACTACTTTGCATTGATAATCATCGTATATTAAAGTTTAGGAATCGGTAAGATACGAACAAATATTTCGAGATATGTACTGAGTTATATAATTTATAAAAAAAATTTCTAGAAATATCGTGGAGAGACCGCTGCAAGAGACATTACACGCGCCTTTACTGAATTTTTAACAAAATTCCCCTTTCCTACGACTAAGGCTAATACTAGCGCAGCACGAGTCTTTGTAAATCTTAGTATTTGTATAGGGTCACAAACACAGTTCTAAATAATGTACTTTGATAATTGATTTGGGTTGCAGTGAGATGTTTGTTTGTTATATTACTCTGATGTTTCTCAGATTTACTGTCACACTATCTCGGTTTGCAATATAAGTGGAGCACAAACAGAAGATCTCTATTATTAACACTTTTTCCTAGTGGGGTGGCAGTATTATTTGTTACGTCACTCTATTTGACGTAGGAGAACACTGTAGATGCACTGCACACGCTTTGCACAAATACACACTTTTAACACGCACTTGTGGGAATGTGGGAGAGTGTGTGCTGCAGCGACGACGAGGGCGCGAGGGGTTGGGGGGGGGGGGGGGGGTACAGTGGCGGGGGTGGTACGGTGGCAG
Source organism: Schistocerca cancellata (assembly GCF_023864275.1). Taxonomy (NCBI): domain Eukaryota; kingdom Metazoa; phylum Arthropoda; class Insecta; order Orthoptera; family Acrididae; genus Schistocerca; species Schistocerca cancellata. The sequence goes on from NC_064636.1 coordinate 33,963,114, forward strand.
TGGCGGCGGGGGTGGCACGGTGGCAGTGGCGGCGGGGGTGGCAGATGCGCCACGTAGGAACGGAGGGCATCCTCGAAGGCAGCATTGAACGTGATCTGCAGGTAGCTCTGGAACACCTGGCGGTCGCTGTTTTTCCGTTCGGCTCTCGTGTGCTCCTCCCAGACACCCGTGAGGAACTGCACTGTGTCTGTCTGCTTTTTTGCGGTTACGGCATGTGCTGTCATTGCTAATGTCCACATGGTTGCAACACACTTGGCTCGTGGGAAGCTTTTTGCAGCAGGGACGGTGAGAGCTGTAGTCTCTCTAGTTTGGTGATGTGACCTGTTCACGTGTGCCACCATTTCCAGCAGGTCTCCCATATGTCCTGGCTTGACCTACACGTGAAGGAGTATTCTGGTGTGTGTATCTGGTTGCACACTTCACAATTTGGAGACTCACGCGTGTCGATTCCCACTAGTCGCTCGTCGTTTGGTGTGGTCTTATGTATGATTTTCTACCACTTGTCTCTTGCCTCTGGATGTATGGCCCTTTCTGAGACATTCTTCCAGACTTGTCGCCAATTGTGGCCTGGAAGGTTCATTTCTATCTCGCTTCTGCGTTGTTTTCCCCATAGTGCGCCATAAATTTTTCTTGCTGTCCTCATCTCTGTAACTGCTATGGTGGGCAAGGCGTAGCTTCTATCTTACAACTTTAAACATAGCTGTGTGCGGCAACTGTGAATTTTTTTTTTTTTTATAGTAAAGACAGCCCACTGGTTGCAATGGAATTTATAGTCGAATTGGCTGTGGTTTCGACTTCTAAACTAAGGGAGTCTTCATCAGAATTTATATTACCTATCTATTATTATCTGTTTCAGGTAGCGCATCTTGAAGGGTATCCGGCTGGCGTCAACCGCTGCTTCCTCAGTCTGCTTTGTATAGCTTTAATAGAGACGACGTGGTACAGGCTACATTTCTCTCCTCCAATGTTATTGCCCTTTCCCCCTCTCTGTGCAGATGGTGCAACGTAGCAGGTGCATCTTCAATCGTGCCGTGTGTCTGGCTGCAAACGACGGTGCCTTTCATCTGTTGTCACTCGATGTTGAGTAGGCACACCTTTATTGCTCTGACTCGTGTAAGAAGCAGGTAGTCATCTGGAGGACTGTCGAGCACATCCTTCGGACATTGTGTGTAAAAATCTACCGTACTCTTCCTCCGGAATGCCTTCTCCGCACTGTGCCTAGTCGGTGCCTTCCGTATTTGTGGTTTCCCGTATTCGACCCACCATTGTGTGGTGGACGTATATTGTCGCCAAGTCAGTAAGCTTTCTTGTATGGTGTGCGCAATCTCCTGTTGTAATTTGACGTCACTGAGATGTTGCATGTTGAGCTTCCACACTGCTCTTCCTCCTGTGGTTTTTCCGGTTGCCAGCTGCAGCTTGCATTTATAGGCACATTGGTCGGAGATCGTTACACGGCAGACATCCACGTGCGATACAGAGGTGGCCAACTCCCTGTTCGCATAAATTCTGTCGAGCTTGCGTGTTCCGCGGTTGTAGAAATACCTGAATTTGGTTGTTTTGGGGTACAGTAGATGCCAGGAGTGATCTAGTTTTAGTTTCTTAAGAATTCCTGCAGCTCCGTGCACAGATTTCATACCGGGATTTGATCTTCCGGAGCAGCTATGCAGTTGAAGTCCCCTCCCAGCACAACGTTGCTATTGTCGTGTGGAAGGAGCCCAGAGAGTTCTTCATCGAAGAACTGGCTTCTGGCATGCTTATTTTCTGTGCCTGACAGTGCGTAGACATTTGCAAAATAGATCCCTGCTATTTTAATAGCTATTCCGCGGCCGTCAGTCAGGGCCTCGATGTCCTCCGTATCGTTCAATTTCTCAAAATTATAGCAGTTCCAGTTCTCGTTTCTACGTCTATGTTCACAAAGACGTCAAATCCCGGTACTCGTTCTATGTCGGTGGTGACAACTTCTCATAGCATTGCCACGTCGGCAGCTCGGTGCTGCAGGAACTCTGCGAGGGCTTCTATCTCGAAAACTGAATTCATCCTATTTACATTGCACGTGATGACGTTATAGGCAGACCATTCCTGCATTTAATCAGTATGTGGAGGCAGAGATTGTGGTTGCTGTTTGCAAGGTCCTCCAGTTCGGTGTTTTGTTTACCCGCGTTCGCGGGAGGTGTGTCTGACACTTCCCCGTCAGAGGTCTCTGTCCTCAAATCGTACAAGTCGTCGCTTCAGCTCTGCCGTCTGTCACGTCACCTTTTCGCTTCGGACGACGATTGCCGGTGGTCACCTGCCTCTTTCGGTTCGTCGTCCGTTTCTTTTAGGACGCGTGCGAGTTCGGTCGCTCGTTTCTCGATCGCGATCTCGCGCGCCTCGGTATACGAGGTGGGCACGGGCTCGGTGCCGGGCCCGGCTGGCTGGCTGCTGCGAATGACGGGCACAGCCGACGGCTGGGCAGGCGCGGTTGTGCACGTGACCTCCAGCTGCCAGCTGGCGGGGGAGAGGGTGGCCACCGGTTCGGCATCCATCGAGTTTTCGTTGTCCGAGTCGGAGCTCGGGTGCCGCTTCTCCCTCGCGTTTCCTGCGGCAGCCACTGCTGGGGCCGGTGTTGCTACCTGGGCGGCCTCGGCTACCACTGCTGCTTCTGCTATGGCAGGATCTTCGTTCACGTGCGGGCTCTGGCCCGTCAGAATTCCGGCACAGCTTGCTGCCTGCTCAGTTCCGTTGTGTGCGTTTTCACTCGGCAGCTGGGCCACTCTTTAGCTTCACTCCGCACGTGTTCTGTCGAGCTTTAAATGGAGTGCGTCAGTGGTTGCTCGCTATACTGAACGACACTGTGTCCCCCCTGTGACAATAGAGGACGGCACGTGTTTCCTTAGAATGATCCTGATGCACCTAACATCTGTTTCCACCTTGTATCTGTGGCCGGCACCCCAGAAATCTTTCATTACAGGGAAAACTGTTCCGTACAACTTGAGGTGGCGTGCTGCTTCCTCATTCGGCACGTCGAAGGGTAGGTTTTACACCTTCATATTTCTCACGCCCTTTCTGGCGTACGTGATTTTCACTTCACTCGACCGTCCCTGTGCTTGAAATTTCGGATTCCCCCCGCTCGCGTTTACGAGCGTCTCACATCTCACCTCCGTTTTCAGTTTCGAGAAGAGGCCGAGCGGCATAAAGTCCGACGGCAGCCCCTCTATTTCGTCCTCTCATATTTTCAGTTCCTCGTACATCCGTTCCTGTATATTGAAGGAAGAGGGTTTCTCGTATTCACGATCCGTAGCGCACTGTACCGTAGTGCCGGAGCAGTCGAACGTTGTCACGACGATCGTTAAGACTCACCGAAGTGTAGTTTGCGGAAACGAAATTGTCGATGGCGAAACGGCTACGGCTGGCGTGGCGCGGGAGTCAGCAGGCGGCAGGCGCGGTGTGGTGGAATGTGAGGTGACGGCTCTGCGGTCAGTAATCCGATGCACGATGGGCAGCTAGAGCCTCTGAGCGGAGCGTGCGCTCGGCACAGTGTCCCGGAAGCAACCGGGGGCGGACTCGCTGTTTGATTTCCATTACCGGTATAAAACAGTGCAGGTTCACAGAGGCTATATGTGGGAGATGTACGGTTTCATCTGTACGTACATAAATTCCAGTCTGTCGAGTGCATATACTTCCAGTTACACGTGACTCTGATTAGTCTTGTCACACAGTAAAGAGCACACAAGATGCGTGTATGTAGGATCCGTCGTCAGCTGCAGGAGATTTTGGAGTACAAGGGCTGGATACAGAGGGGTAACGTCAAACCGGTTAGCTGCTATCTGTGTCGACACAGTGAAGGTCTGTTTGATGACGATGTACAGTGAGTGTGGACAGTACTCTGTCAATCTACTCCAGTGTGTAGACCACTGAAAGTCATAGCAATAGTGTAACCACCCTAACCTTATGTTTACAAAGGTAGAGTAACATTTTTGGCTCAAAATTGGAGTGAGAAGAGGTCAGAGCACACAGGACTGTTTCCAGAGACTGTGTGAAGCACGTGGCGATGTGGCATTGCCGTACAGCACAGTTGCACGATGGGTTAAAGCATTGATGTTAGGCAGAGATGCTGTGAAGGTTCACCCCCGTACAGAACGACCTCACGTGGAGGAGAATACAGTTCAAAGTGTCGCTTGCTGTGTGGACATCGATCCCCACTGGACCGCAAGTGAGTCCGCAACAGAAGTCAGAGTGTGCCACAGAACTGTGCTCCACATTCTGCACGACATTCTCGGGTACCGAAAATTACAGCACGTTGCGTACGTCACGAAATCTCTGAGGTGCAACAATGGACCCACTGTTCCGTCACACGGCATTTGTTGGCCGGTGTAACATTACGACTCAAGATAGCTGTAACGGAACTTGAGTAGCGTAAAGTTATCGTTAAAAACGCACGCCGCGCGATTTGTTACGATTTGGTCAGTCATAATAGTAGTAACATGCTTTTGAATACAATTAAAATATAACGGCGATACCTGTTTAGTGTTATTGGAAATAATATGTGGTAAATGAATGAGTAAGGTAGCCGATCCTATAAGAAGAGGTAAAATTATCATATTAAGGTGTTTTGCTTTATGTCGACTAAGCCCATGATACGGCGTCTTTTTTTCCGTTTACTCTTAGAAAAAAAAAACAAATAAGTAACGAAGTGCTAATTGTGCGTTGTGAAAAATATAGGGGCGAACTTTAAATAGCTACAGTGTATAATCAGACTAACAAATGGACATTCAGTTACGCAAAATAGCGGATAGCGAAGTGTGGTCATTAAACTGAGTGCACCTACAGGGCGGTCAATTCCGGGATAAGTCTATTCGCATCTCACGAGGGACGCGGTATTGAGACCGTTTTTTTTTTTTTTAATTATATCGCAGAGAGCGGGCTTCAATTTATAAAAAGGAGAAAAGCTGTATCATTATCATTGACTGTTGGCATCAAGCAACCAAAACTGTTCATCAAAGGGTTTCGGTGAATGAGTGGTGAATGCGAAATGAAACTGTGAACAAAGTCACGTTAAATAAAACAGAAGAAACAAGACAGTTTGGTCGTATCTGTTATTATTCCATAAACTGTAACATTTCTTCTCGTTGTACGAAGCCTTTATAGACGATCGTTATGACAATTTGCTTCGAAGGGATCTCGTTACGAGTTAAGTTTTGGGGACCTGGTCAAGAGGGGATAGTTCGTAGATCCTAACTACTACAGCTATTCTGGAATCAGGTGCTACCGTGACCGTTGTGTGTTGTCCATGGCTTAAGGTCATCATATCTCATGCTCTTAAGATCGACGCACCTTTCCTCTCGGTATAAAGGCATTTGTTGGCCATTACTAAAGGGAAGATGATAACTTCCTGTAACACACTGTCAGTATCGACGAAACCTGGGTGCGCTTGTACGAACTGAACGTGAAATGCCAATCCGGTGAATGGAAGCTCCCGGTTCTCCTCGTCCACAGAAAGTGTGTGCTACACTGAGTGCTGTGAACTTGATGTTCATTGTTGTGCACGACATTGAGAGGGTAAGACTGTGTCACGTTGTACCACCGAGGGTGACGGTAGTCGTTGCCTACTACTGCACGTTCCTGCAACGCCACCTTTGTCCGGCACTCGGGTGAAAGTGATGACATTTCGTTGAACAGTACCCCGTCATTCTCAGTGACAATGCACGATGCCACACCACTGCTGCTGTCCGGGACATTTTGCGCCACTGGCAAAGGGAGAGTCTGGAACATTCACCGAACTCGTCCGGCGCGAGTCCTTGTGATTACGATCGCTTTACCAAAGTGAAAGTATTACTGCACAGGATCTGGTACGACACCAGAGGTGACGTTATTTGTGCCGTAGGTTGGTCAGTTGGGACGTCAACAGAAATAGATGCACAGATGGTATATGACACCTTCTGGACAAATGAGCCAAAGGTCATAAATAATGGCGGCGATTATATTGAAAGTATGTACCTCTGTCAATAAAAGTGTTTCAGACAAATATAATAGTGCTTATTACTGTCCATCCAGCCCTTGTATTTATAAGAAAATTTAAACTGTACCTACATATTTTTCGTCATCTAAGAAGAAAGTATAAATTGCAGAAAAAATATGAGTCAGTTCACAAAATAATTGCATAGGATTTTGCCTATTATGCTGCATGTTTCAGCCCATGGTAACAAGTGCCCCATGATTATTGCTGCTTCCATACACATTTCAAATTCCTGTGCAAAATTTAGTCACTGTATGCGATAGAAGTTGTGTGAGCAAATTTCTTGAAGAAGAAGAAGAAGAAGAAGAAGAAGAAGAGAAAAAAAATTAAGTAGATCTGGGGAAGAGTACTGAGTGACTGTGTTAAGTTAAATTTTATGCCTCAGAGTGCTTTTGTACAACAGCTTGTGCAGAATGGAAATACATCCGTATTCATCTCCTGAACTAATGCAGTTACTCAGTTCAGTGCATCATATGAGACATCACCACCTGTTAGCTGATCCTAAATATAGTACATATGGGGATAGGCTAGCTATTGAATAGCATCCAGACAAACTTCAGAAGTGTTTTTTTAGATATATAGAGGTAACAGAGGTCAAACTGTGCATTTCTGTTATGGTCGAGGCTTGAAAGACTGAGAAGAAAGGCACAATCCCTGGGTTGAAAATTCTCTAAGATTGTCAGTGTGTTTTCCTTGTAAAGATTAAAGGCCTGTAGTTACTGTATGTCAGAACAACATATTATTAATTCCAATAGTGTATGCAGCTAATATTAAGCTTGCTCCAAATCTTAGAGGTGCTATAATGGTTGCTAGTCACAAAGCATGTACTGTCATCTGAGCAGTATGTGATTATGGGAGTTATCAAAATGTTCTCATGTGTAAAATAGGTTTCTTTGAAAATATGGGAATACTATTTTTTCCATGCAGACAAAGCACATTGCTGCTATGTCACACTCTTCTGACATTGCAGCGTCTGAACTGTTAAGTTTCATCTCGTGTAAAAAGGTATATATGGTAGAATAAAATATATTGCAACTTGTGAAAATATAATTTATTACTGTATTCAGATTTTATACATTGTTAATGTACATTTAATGCTTTAATTGTGGAAAATAAATTACTGTCGTTAAACATTGTTGTTTTTTCTATTCCAACCCTATTAATGAATCTGCAATATTTTCCAAATAACTATTTTTATATGCTTTAAATTTGGCTTGTATCCTATACAAACCAAATGGAGCAAGAATAGCTTTAGGTATGCCACGTGTAAACTCTGCTCGTTTTTTAATTTCTGTTTATAGGAGTAATACTAGCAGGCTTAGGCATAGCACACATACACACAGCTGTACTCTTGCGTAAATCCTCCCACTCACTGTGACGTTTGTTCCAACACATACCTCACTACATCATCAAAGAATAGTTTCATATGTGGTCATCTAAGACTGAATCTGTCCATGGTGATCCATATTGCAGCATACAAGCTGCACTGATCCGTGACACTTGAATGCTTTAAATATGTGCACTGTGTTGAGTTTTGAGATGTTAACTAGATCATTTCACCCTGAAAGATGTTGACGGATGCACAGTCGTTTGTACCTTTGTCATATTTACCTGTGCTAATATGCCTCCAGTAGGTTCATTTCCGCTGAATCTGATGTTTATAGCCAGATTGAATCTCTTTCACTGTAAGTTATGAATGAATATGAGGTAAGCCACGTATTACACTTGATTGATGTTCTATAACAATGGTGATTGATTGAGTGCAGTAACCTAACACTGAAATGATAAAAGTTTATGTGGGGGCAAGTAAACCATTAACACAGTTACTAATTACACGTCCTTCTGAACAGGTAGTTATATCAAAATGTAAGCAATGTGCAGAGTAAGCATAATTTGGAAACAACACAATCCCCAGTGTGCAGAATGCATTTTTGAAGTTTGCTTTCCCCTACACAGTTCTTGAGATTAATTCCAAGCTCACATTAAAAACAGTCACTGAATTACAGAATGATTTAATGAATGCAAAATTCAGACTAAGCTCAGTACATTACATGAGCTGTAATTTGTGCTGCTTCAGCTGTGTACATTCTGCAGTAACTTCAGTCATAGATTTTGCTCATATCGTAACCTCCTGCAGACTGACTAAAATGGCTCCCAAAATGCTCCTTTTATAAGTTTACAATAATTAAAACCATATTAATTAGTGACTCACTGTATAGTGGCAAAGAACAAATCACAGAAATACAGAAACAAGCAGACAGAATAGGACTAGAAATATCAATTGAACACACGAAAACACACACACACACACACACACACACACACACACTTCATGACAAATATAATTTATGCCCCTCAAAATCTTAAAATTCATAACAACCCAATATCTAAAACTGTTTCAGATACCAAGTATAATGGATAATAAGCAACACAAGACTAGATAGCTATAGTAAACAGAGAACATAAAATGGAAAGCCCACCTTGGGCCATGCGGATGGTCGGGTGGCTTGCATGCCTCCGCAATACAAATAGCCGTACTGTAGGTACAACCACAACATAGGGGTATCTGTTGAGAGGTGGTTTCTGAAGAGGGGCAGCAGCCTTTTCAGTAGTTGCACAGGTAACAGCCTGGATAATTGATCTGGCCATGTAACATCAACCGAAACAGTCTTGCTGTGCTGATACTGTGGATGGCTGAAAGCAAGGGGAAACTGCAGCCATAATTTTTCCTGAGGACATGCAGCACTACTGTACGGTTAAATGATAAGAGTTCTCTTGGGTAAAATGTTGTTGTTGTTGTGGTCTTCAGTCCTGAGACTGATTTGATGCAGCTCTCCATGCTACTCTATCCTGTGCAAGCTTCTTCATCTCCCAGTACCTACTGCAGCCTACATCCTTCTGAATTCATCTCTTGGTCTCCCTCTACGATTTTTACCCTCCACACTGCCCTCCAATGCTAAATTTGTGATCCCTTGATGCCTCAGAACATGTCCTACCAACCAGTCCCTTCTTCTTGTCAAGTTGTGCCACAAACTCCTCTTCTCCCCAATTCTATTCAATACCTCCTCATTAGTTATGTGATCTACCCATCTAATCTTCAGCATTCTCCCGTAGCACCACATTTCGAAAGCTTCTATTCTCTTCTTGTCCAAACTATTTATCGTCCATGTTTCACTTCCATACATGGCTACACTCCATACAAATACTTTCAGAAACGACTTCCTGACACTTAAATCTATACTCGATGTTAACAAATTCCTCTTCTTCAGAAACGCTTTCCTTGCCATTGCCAGTCTACATTTTATATCCTCTCTACTTCGACCATCATCAGTTTTTTGCTCCGCAAATAGCAAAACTCCTTTACTACTTTAAGTGTCTCATTTCCTAATCTAATTCCCTCAGCATCGCCCAGTTTAATTCGACTACATTCCATTATCCTCATTTTGCTTTTGTTGATGTTCATCTTATATCCTCCTTTCAAGACACTGTCCATTCCATTCAACTGCTCTTCCAAGTCCTTTGCTGTCTCTGGCAGAATTACAATGTCATTGGCGAACCTCAAAGTTTTTGTTTCTTCTCCATGGATTTTAATACCTACTCTGAATTTTTCTTTCATTTCCTTTACTGCTTGCCCAATATACAGATTGAATAACATCGGGGAGAGGCTACAACCCTGTCTCACTCCCTTCCCAACCACTGCTTCCCTTTCATGTCCCTCGACTTTTAGGACTGCCATCTGGTTTCTGTACAAATTGTAAATAGCCTATCACTCCCCATATTTTACCCCTGCCACCTTTAGAATTTGAAAGAGGGTATTCCAGTCAACATTGACAAAAGCTTTCTCTAAGTATACAAATGCTAGAAACGTAGGTTTGCCTTTCCTTAACCTAGCTCCTAAGATAAGTCGTAGGGTCAGTATTGCCTCACGTGTTCCAACATTTCTACAGAATCCAAACTGATCTTCCCCAAAGTCGGCTTCTAACAGTTTTTCCATTTGTCTGTAAAGAATTCGTGTTAGTATTTTGCAGCTGTGACTTATTAAACTGATACTTCAGTAATTTTCACACCTGTCAACACCTGCTTTCTTTGGGATTGGAATTATTAGATTCTTCTTGAAGTCTGAGGGTATTTTGCCTGTCTCATACATTTTGCTCACCAGATGGTAGAGTTTTGTCAGGACTGGCTCTCCCAAGGCCGTCAGTAGTTCTAATGGAATGTTGTCTACTCCCGGGGCCTTGTTTCGACTTAGGTCTTTCAATGCCCTGTCAAACTCTTCACGCAGCATCGTATCTCCCATTTCATCTGCATCTACATTCTCTTCCATTTCTATAATATTGTCCTCAAGAACATTGCACCTGTATAGACCCTCTATATACTCCTTCCACCTTTCTGCTTTCCCTTCTTTGGTTAGAACTGGGTTTCCATCTGAGCTCTTGATATTCATACAAGTGGTTCTCTTTTCTCCAAAGGTCTCTTTAATTTTCCTGTAGGCAGTATCTGTCTTACCCCTAGTGAGATAAGGCTCTACATCCTTACACTTGTTCTCTAGCCATCTCTGCTTAGCCATTTTGCACTTTGTGTCGATCTCATTCTTGAGATGTTTGCATTCCTTTTTGCCTCCTTCACTTGCTGCATTTTTGTATTTTCTCCTTTCATCAATTAAATTCAGTATCTCTTCTGTTACCCAAGGATTTCTACTAGCCCTTGTCTTTTTACCTACTTGATCCACTGATGCCTTCACTGTTTCATTCCTCAAAGCTACCCATTCTTCTTCTACTGTATTTCTTTCCCCCATTCCTGTCAATTGTTCCCTTATGCTCTCCCTGAAACTCTCTACAACCTCTGGTTCTTTCAGTTTATCCAGGTCCCATCTCCTTAAATTCCCACCTTTTTGCAGTTTCTTCAGTTTTAATCTACAGTTCATAACCAACAGATTGTGGTCAGAGTCCACATCTGCCCCTGGAAATGTCTTACAATTTAAAACCTGGTTTCTAAATCTCTGTCTTACCATTATATAATCTATCTGATACCTTCTAGTATCTCCAGGATTCTTCCATGTATACAACCTTCTTTTATGATTCTTGAACCAAGTGTTAGCTATGATTAAGTTATGCTCTGTGCAAAACTCTACCAGGCGGCTTCCTCTTTCATTTCTTAGCCCCAAGCCATATTCACCTACTATGTTTCCTTCTCTCCCTTTTCCTACTCTTGAATTCCAGTCACCCATGACTATTAAATTTTCGTCTGCTTTTACTACCTGAATAATTTCTTTTATCTCATCATACATTTCATCAATTTCATCGTCTGCAGAGCTAGTTGGCATATAAACTTGTACTATTGTAGCAGGTGTGGGCTTCGTGTCTATCTTGGCCATAATAATGCGTTCACTATGCTGTTTGTAGTAGCTTACCCGTACTCCAATTTTTTTATTCATTATTAAACCTACTCCTGCATTACCCCTGTATTCTGGATGTAAAATAGTCCCCCCATTTGGATCGCCAGCTGGGGACTGCTCAGGAGGATGATGTCATCAGGAGAAACAAAACTGCCATTCTACAGAATCGGAGTGTAGTATGTTAGATCCCTTAATCAGGCAGGTAGGTCAGAAAATTTAAAAAGGGAAATGGATTAGTTGAACTTAGATAGAGGGGGAATTGGTGATCTTTGGTGGGAAAAGGAACAGGACTTCTTGTCAGATGAATACGGGATTATAAATAAAAAATCAAATTGGGATAATTCAGGAACACGTTCAGCAATAAATAAGGAAATACAAATGCGGGTAAGCTACTATGAACAGCTCAGTGAACACACTATCGTAGCCACAAAGACCTCCCCTGCCACAGTAGTACAAACTTACATGCCAATTAGCTCTGCAGATTATGAGGAGATTGAAGAAATGTACAAGGTGTACAACTTTGCTTCCGCCGTTTGCCGATAGGTGGTGACAACGGTAAGTAGCGGTTCTAAGTATTATTACAATCTGTTTATTGGCTAACAATACGAGCCCCTGGCTGCTGATCCATTCTGTGAGAACTGCACATCAGTAGCACTTCCCATTTCCATAATATTTGCGGTTCATGTTTTAAGTGAATCACCTTCTATCCCCCCTCCACACACACACACACACACACACACACACACACACAGTGGATCAGGAAGAATGTTACATAATTTGTTAGGTGATTCTACACGTAAAAATAACCTGAAAAAGTCCTATGAACATGTGTTTCATTTTCAGTCATTATGGAGCGGCAGCAGGTTGAAGACTACACACATCCATGAATGAATATGAAGATAAGTGTGAATATTCTTACCAAACTGCTGTGTAGTTGACGTGATGAACAGAATTATGGTGGGACAGATGACTGATCCATCCTAGAAGAGGTGTGGGGTAGAGATGGCGAGCTCATTCATTCTTTGGAACTACAAGGTGTACAACTTTGCTTCCGCCGTTTGTCGACAGGTGACGACAACAGTAAGTAGCTGTCGAAAGAAACAGATTTCAGACGTCCAGCAGTTAGCTTTGACCTCGGTCAACATAACCTCATTCAAACATTAGTCAATTTGTGTCTGCATCATAAAGTTTTGCTTAATTGAAAATGTCGGTTTACGATCCTAATCCTCATCATTTGTGGGAGGTGTTACGGTTTTGTTTCAGTATGAAGAAAACAGTGGCTGAGTCTCATCAAATGCTCTCAAATACATATTTCAAGGACGCTATTAGTGAAAGAATGTGTCGTTAGTGGTTTAAACACTTCAAGAACGGTGATTTTAACGTCGTAGACCAGTTCAGTGGTGGAAGAGAAAATGTTTTCGAAGATGCAGAAGTGGAGACATTGCTGAGTGAAGACTTGATTCAAACTCGAGAAGAATTGGCACGATTAGTGGGAGTGACACAGCGAGCCATTTCAAAACGTCTCAAGACTATGGGCACGATTCAGAAAGAAAAAACTTGGGTCCCGTGTGAGCTGAAACCGAGAGACGTTGAACGGCGTTTGTGTGTTTGTGAATAGTTGCCTCAGAGGCAAAAACCAAAGGGATTTCTGCATTGCATTGTGACCGGGGAAGAAAAATGGGTTCATTGCGGTAACCCTAAATGCAAAAAATCATGGGGATATCCCGGCCATGCTTCCACGTTGACAGCCAAACCGAATATTCACGGCTCCCAGCTCGGCGTCGTGTAGTGTAAGGTGTTAAAACCGAGTGAAGCAATCACAGGTGCTTATTATTGAATGCAATTAATGCATTTGAGCAGAGAATTAAAAGAAAAGTGGCCACAATACAGCGAGAGGCACGGTAAAGTGATTTTGCAGTACGACAATGCTAGACCCCACATTGCAAAAGAGGTCAAAACGTAGTTGTAAACGTTAGAATGGGAAGTCCTGCCCCACCCACCGTGTTCTCCAGACATTGCTCCCTCGGAGTGTCACCTATTTGGATCAATGGCGCTTGGCCTGGCTGACCAATACTTCCAATCTCACGTAGGAGTCACAAATTGGATCAATTTGTGGATCACTTCAAAAGATGAACAATTTTTTCGACATAGGAGCGTTTGTACACTGCCTGAAAGATGGGAGAAAGTAGTTGCCAGCGATAGAAAATACTTTGAATGATACATGTGTAACCAGTTTGTTTCATTAAAGCCTCAAATGTTGGGGATAAATGGCGGAAGCAATGTTGTACACCTTGTATGATGAGGAAACAAGTTATTCAGATAGTTAATGGAGACAAAAATTTAATCGTCATGGGGGACTGGAATTCGATAATAGGAAAAGGAAGAGAACGAAAAATAGTAGCTGAATATGACTGGGGAAAGGAATGAAAGAGGAAGCCAGCTGGTAGAATTTTGCACAGAGCATAATTTAATCATCGCTAACACTTGGTTTAATAATCATAAAAGAAGGTTGTATACATGGAAGAGACCTGGATGCACTGACAGGTTTCAGACTGATTATGCCATGGTTAGACAGATATTTAGGAACCAGTTGTAGACTCTGACCACAATTTAGTGGTTGTGAATTGTAGATTAAGACTGAAGAAACTGAAAGAAAAAAAACGTAGGAAGTTAAGGAGATAGGACCTTGATAAGTTGAAAGTACCGAAGGTTGGTGAGAGCTTCAGAGGGAGTGTTATACAACAGTTGATTAGAACAGGTGAAAGGAATACAGTAGAAGATGAATGGGTAGCGCTAAGAGATGAAATAGTGAAGGTAGCAGAGGATCAAATAGGTAAAAAGACAAGGCCTAGTAGGAATCCTTGAAAAACAAGAGATTTAAATGAAAAAACGAGAAAATTTAAAACTGAAGCAGACAGAAAGGAATACAAATGTTTAAAAAACGAGATTGACAGGAAGTGCAAAACTGCTTAGCAGGAATGGTTAGAGGACAAATTTAAGGATTTAGAAGTGCATTTTAGTAGGAGAGAGATCTATACTGCCTACAGGAAAATTGAAGAGGTCTTTGGAGAAAAGAGAAGCAGCTATATAAATGTCAAGAGTTCGGTTGGCAAACCTGTCCTAAGCAAAGAAGGGAAAGCTGAAAAGTGGAAGGAGAGTATAGAGGGTCCATACAAGGAAGATAGACTTTAAAGCATTATTATAAAGAGGGAAGTTGATGAAGATGAGAGGGGGGATAAGATACTGCGAGAAGAATTTGACAAAGCTCTGAAAGATCTAAGCTGAAACGAGGCCCCAGGATTAGATGATATTCTGTCAGAACTACTGATGGTCTAGGGAGAGCCAGCCATGACAAAACTCTTCCAGCTAGTGTTCAAGATGTATGAGACAGGCGAAATGCCCTCTGACTTCAAGAAGAATGTAATAATTCCAATTCCAATGAAAGAAGTTGCTGACAGACGTGAAAATTACCGAACAATCAGTTTATGTCATGGCTGCAAAATACTAATACGAATTCTCTACAGAAGAATGGAATAACTGGTAGAAACAGACAAGATCAGTTTGGATTCTGGAGAAATGGAGGAACACATGAGGCAATACTGACCCTACAACTTCTCTTAGATGATAGGTTAAGGAAAGGCAAACCGATATTTATCGCATATGTTAACTTAGAGAAAGCATTTGACAATGTTGACTGGAATACTCTCTTTGAAATTCTGAAGGTAAGCAGGGGCAAAATACACGGAACAAAAGGCTATTTGCAACTTGCATCAAATGGCAGTAATAGGAGTCGAGGGGCATGAAAGGCAAGTGCAATGGTTGAGAAGGGAGTGAGATAGGGTTGTAACTTATCACCAATGTCATTCAATATGTATATTGAACAAGCAGTAAAGGAAACCAAAGAAAATTTGGAGTATGAATTAAAGTTCAAAGAAATGAAATAAAGACTTGGAGCTTTGCCAATGATATTGTAATTCTGCCAGAGACAGCAAAGGACTTGGAAGGGCAGTTGAGTGGAATGTAGTGTCTTGAAGGGAAAATATCTACATCTATATTCTAAAACCACCGTGAGGTGCATGGCAGAGGGTGCATCCCACTGTACCAGTTATTAGGGTTTCTTCCTGTTCCATTCACGTGTATGCCCATGTCATACCAGCTCACCGCCATGCTGTTCAGAAAGTTATGGACCTCTTCTTTCACCTCATCGTCGGAGCTGAATCGCTTTCCGGCCAAATGTTCTTTTAACCTCGGGAACAGGTAATAGTCTCTGGGCGCCAAGTCAGGACTATAGGGTGGGTGGATGATTATGTTCCACTGAAACTGTTGCAGTTTGCCGAGCGATGTGTGGGCGAGCAATGTCATGGAGAATGTGTATGCTGTTGCTCAACATTCCTTTTCTCCGGTTCTGAATTGTCTGAGTTTTTTCAGAGTCTCACAGAACCTGGTAGCGTTAATTGTGGTCTCAGCGATTCAGCTCCGACAGCGAGGTGAAAGAAGAGGTTCATAACTTTCTAAACAGCATGGCAGTGAGCTGGTATGACACGGGCATACAAAAACTGCAACAGCGTCTACAAAAATGCATCAACAGAAATGGTGATTATGTTGAAAAATAGCTAAATGTTCAAGCTGTAAACTGATGTAAACCATTGTAGAAATAAACAGGTCTATGTACTTATAAAAAAATAGGAGACCTTACTTATGGGATTACCCTCGTATCATTGCAATCAGGTAGATGTAGTATTTCTTTATTACCAAAAAGCATTTGACTCAATATCACACCTACGCTTATTGTCAAATGTATGAGCATATGGATTATTGAGTGAAATTTGTGACTGGCTTGAGAACTTTTGGTAGGGAGAACACAGCTTGTTATCTCAGATGGAGAGTCACCGTCAGATGTAGAAGTAACTTCGGTTGTGCCCCAGGGACGTGTGTGCAGAGACTCTTGTTGTTCATGTTGTTTATTAATGACCTTGCACTCAGTATTAATAGTAACCTCAGACTTTGCAGATGATACAGTTATCTATAATGAAGTATTATCCGAAAGAAGCTGCATAAATATTCTGTCAGATCTTGATAAGAATTCAAAGTGGTGCAAAGATTGCCACCTTGCTTCAAATGTTCAGAAATGTAAAACTGTGCCCTTCACAAAAGGAAAAAAACGTAGTACCCTGTCACAACTGGAATCGCCAACTCGTGCAAATACCTGCGTGTAGCACTTGGTACAGGTATGATATGGAATGATCACAAAGACTCAGTTGTGGATAAAGCAGGTGATAGACTTCAGTTTATAGGTTACTGGGGAAGTGCAATCAGTCTACAAAGGAGATTGCTTACAAGTCACTTGTGCAATCGGTTGTAGAATATTGCTCAAGTGTGGTAGGACCTGTACAAAATAGGGCCAACAGGGGAAACTGAATGTATACAAAGAAGGGCAGAATGACTGGTCACAGTTTGTTTGATCCAAGACAGAATGTCACAGAGATACTGAAGGTATTGAACTGGAAGATTCATGAAGGTAGGTGTAAACTATCCAAAGAAAATCTGTCAACAAAGTTTCAAGAGCCAGCTTTGAATGACAAATCGAGAAATATCCTACTATCCCCTGCATATCGCTCCCATAGGAATCTTGAGAATAAGATTAGAGTAATACTGCATGCACAGAGGTTCTCAGACAACCATTCTTCCCATGCTCCATATGGAACAGGAATGAGAAGAAACCCCAATAACTGGTACAATGGGATATACCATCTATTATGCACCTCACAGTGTTTTGCAGAATATAGCTGTAGATGCAGACTAGAATACGTAATACATTTTTCTTTCTTCATAAAGTGAGCATACAATCTAAATAACATTTATGGGCCAGGCCTAAACCAAATACACAGTAACATTCTCTACAAGACAAAAATGTCGTCAATAACAATACACTGTGGGTGAAAGGAAACACGTAAAACTGAATGTTTAGAATGCCTAAGTGTAGATATTGATCAAAACATGACTAACAAATCACATTCTGTAAAGATCCAAAAACGCTTGTGTTCAGCAACAAAGGCCTGCATGTAATTCCTGATTTTAAGATGAAAGCATTTGAAAATTAACTTAGCCCTTCTTTCCATACTTCAATTCATTGATACTGTATGAAACAATTTTCTGGGATGATTACATGTGTAATCACACAGCATTCATTGCACAGAAACTAGCTGTAAGGATATAATCTGGCATTCATATTTGAACATCATATAGACAATATTTTTAAAGAAATAGGCAGGTTAAGAAGAGCCTCAGGATAAATTTATTCTCTTATAAAGTGTTTTGTACAGAACTGGGCACAATTTCAGAATAATAGTAGCGCTGACAAATATAAAAATAACAATAAAAATAACATCCACTAACCACAACATAACTTCAGTTCTGAATGGAAAGAAGCAAACCTAAAAATATTTCACCAACTCCCTTGTGGTTTTAATGTGCTGGCAGATAATGAAAGTTTTAAAAATGTTTGGCAGTGTTCGTTACTGTGGAAAATGCCGAGTTGCACTGTGCTTCCCAGAAGTAAATTTTAAAATGTACGAGGTGTGACTGATTTTCTTTGCAAGTTCTGGTAACCCTGCAGCCTTGTGTAGGCACAATATCTTTGACCTCGGTCTATAAGCTGCTTCTAGTCCAAGCAGCACATCGATGCACCTGCTCAGTCGTGAGTTGTGCTGCAATAAGTTAACACGTGTTTGTGTCTCTCGTCACGGAAATGGAACCGCATAATATTGCGCAATGGTATGCCATTTCTTTTTGCATTAAATTGGGTGAAAATGTGACGACAGCTTACGGTAAACTTCACAAGGCTTTTGGAGATGAGGTTATGTCAAGAGCTCAAGTTTTTCATTGGCATAAAATGTTTAGTTGAAGATGAAGACTGCAGTGGACGACCATCAACCTAGACCTAAAAAGCTCGCATGTTGAAGTCAAAAATGAAATGCATGCTTGTATGCTTCTTTGATTTCAAGGGAATTGTTCATAAAGAGTGGGTGCCTCCTGGGCAAACAGTTAACCAATATTCCTACAAAGAGATTTTAGAAAGACTTCATAAAAGAGTTCTTTGTGTCCGTGCCAACATTACTGATAATTGGATTCTGCATCACGATAATGCGCCATCCCATACTGCTCTGTCAGTACAGCAGTTTTTAATCTCAAAACAAATTTCAGTACTACCACAGCCACCTTATTCACCAGATATTGCTCTGCACGACTTTTTTCTATTTCCGAGAGTCAAAACGGTGGTCAAGGGACACCATTTTCAAACAACACAAGATGTCCAAAAAGCTGTGATGAGGGCCTTGGAGTATATTACAGAAGATGAGTTCCAGAAATGTTACCATCAATGGCAGAAGTGTTGGAAAAAGTGTGTGCAATCAGAAGGAAACTACTCTGAAGGAGACAGCACTAAACTTAACTAAAACAATAAGCAACTTTTTTTTTTTCACATCAGTCTCATTACCTTACTGTTGCACCCTATAACTGGCTGGGTTTTGTTGTTGTGATATTCAGTCAGGAGACTTGCTTGATGCAGCTCTGCACACTACTTGGTCCTGCACAAGCCTTTTCGCTTCTTAATAACTACTGCAACCTGCAGATGAGGAGATACCCAAAGGAAACATAACTTCTTTTTAAAATTTATTTATTCACATTTTAAGTACAAACCTTCACTCCCTTCAATGTGCTCTCCATTAGCAGTAATACACTTCTCTAATATTTTATTCCATTTTTGAAAACATTATTTAAATATACACTTATCAGCCAGAACATTATGACCATCAACTATTATTGATATACCATGTGTACCGGTATGAAATGAGCGTCTTTTTGTGAAAATGAAACACTAATTTTGAATTGAAAAGTAAAAACATTTTATTCAAAGTACTAACCATTGCTTTCTATACATTTTGACCACCTTTCTAGCAATTTGTAGACACCACGCTAATAGAAATGTTCGACTTTTGAAGCATACCGATCAGATACCCAATTTTCGACTTCTTTGTAGGAATCGAAGTGTTCCTCAGCCAATGCGTGTCCCATTGATGAAAACAAATGGTAGTCAGAAGGGGCCAAGTCTGGTGAATATGGCAGGTGGGGTAGCAGCTCCCAGCCAAGTGTTTTGATTGTATCCTGAACCAGTTTTTCTTTGTGTGCAGGTGCATTGTCGTGTAGAAAACTTACTTTGCCATGTCTTCTGCCCCATTCTGGTCTTTTTTCGATCAATGCATAGTTCAAATTGATCATTTGTTGTCTATAGCAATTAGTATTCACAGTTTCACCGGGTTTTAGAAGCTCACGATACACCACACCTTTCTGATCCCACCAAACACAGAGCATTGTCTTCTTGCCGAATCGATCTGGTTTTGCAGTCGATGTTGACAGGTTGTCCCGGATTAACCCACGGTTTTTCCCGTTTAGGATTCTTAAAATAAATCCATTTTTCATCACCAGTAACAATTCGAAGCAAAATTGATTTTCTTTCATGTCTTTGAAGCAAAATTTGACAAATGGTTTTTCAGTTTCCCATCTGTCTTTCATTCAATTCATGTGGCACCCATTTGCCACACTTTTGGATCTTTCCCATAGCTTTCAAACGGTCAGAAATAGTTTGTCGTGCAACATTTAGCATTTCTGCCATTTGCTTCTGACTCAAAGTATCATCTCCATCCAATATTGCTTGCAATTCGGCGTCTTCGAACTTTTTTGGTGGTCTTCCACGTTCTTCATTTCTTACATAAAAATCATTATTTCTGAACCGTTGAAACCATCTTTTGCACGTTGCTTCTGATAGAGCACGATCACCATATGCCTCGACAAGCATTCGATGTGACTCTGCAGCACTTTTTTTCAAATGAAAACAAAAAATTAATGCTTTCCGCATATCATCACTTTCTGATACAAAATACGACATTGTTAACATGATGAAAACATATGATGTTGTTTGTTCCATGACTTGATGTATACTAAATATCTTTGACAGATATCATACCAACCAAACAAAAAAAAAAATTAAGGCTCATTCACAACAAATGTTCCCTATCGACACATTTGTATCTTAGCGCTCATTTCATATTGGTACACCTGGTAAACCTATCCAGGCAATAGCAGCATCACCTGATGAGGAATGACTGCCAGTCACACACACATGGTGAATGTAGTATCAGTGAGCGTGCTGTCCGTGTGTAGAATGGGGAAGGCACTGCGATCTATCTGAGTTTATCAAAACTAGACACGATTGTCTTATTAGGATAGCCGCGATCGTTCTTTGAATAAAAATAAGGCATTTCAATCTTTGATCGCTATTTTTTTTATTTTCATTAACCAGATTCAGGCTAGTTGCCCATCTTCAGATCTGTTAGATAAAGTTAAAAATGTAATTAACAAGAGAGATTATATAGTTACTGATAGAACTATGTTAGTGCACAAAGATTTTTTGGAATGAATTAAAATGCAAACATACCATGTATTGCAGTTACAGAGTAACCTGTCAGTACAGAACAATTGGTTTGCTGTCATAACTACAGTAATTTTAAATCTGTTAAAACCATATGTGCAACAGAGCCCTGAGATTGCCACTAAAGGAAGATGAGTTGCAGAAAGAACTAGGCATTACTAAGCAAGTAGCAACAGCTAATGGGTACAGGACACAAGATGTTACATGTATGTTTAACAAGTTCAAAAATAAATCCATAGGTATCAGTAATGATTCTAGGAAAATTAAAGTAAATAAGTTGGTCGTGTTGACATACAAAGGACGTGTGTCGGAAAGAATTGCTAAATGCTTTCCAAAAAACATCGCTGTGGCATTCCAGAATGAAGGGAAAATGGCACATAGACTAAGACAGAAACTAGCAACTACAAAATAAATGAAATACAACTATTCTGGAGTATACAAGATCAAATGTGCTGAAAGTGACAGTTATTATAAAGGGCAGACAGGGCAGAATTTTGAAATTTGATACAGGCAACATTGCAGTCATAGCAATCGGATGGCATTTGGAGCACACGTAAAGGATAGTAAACATGAAGTGAGCAATATAAATAAACAAATTTAAAAATTGTCTTATTATGATAAAGTATATTCGCCATTAATATGTGTGGTGATAAAATAACATCTTAGTACATATGCACAATTTTTACAGATAGAGGGCACTTTTTACTTTTACCAATCAGGTTTCTCCAAACTGTGATATAAGATTTTAACAGATTAAAAATTACTTTAGTTATGACAGGGAACCAATAGTTCTGTACTGACAGGTTACTCTGTATCTGATATACAGTATTTTTGCATTTTAATTCATTTCTTAAAATTTTTGTACACTAAGATAGTTCTATCAGTAACTATACAATCTCTCTTGTTAATTATATTTTTAACTTTATCTAACAGATCTGAAGATGGGCAGATAGCCTGAAACCAGTTACTGAAAATAAAAAGATAGCAATCAAAGACTGAAATGCCATATTTCTATCTGAGTTTGATCGAGGGCAGATTGCGACAGCCCAGAGACTCAGCACGTGTATTTTGGAAAAAGTGCACAACTTCTCAGGTGTTTGAAGAATGCTGTGGTTAGTGTCTTCAACACACGGTGAAACAAAGTGAAACCACGTCCAGATGTCGCAGGGTTGGCTGGCCACCCCTCATTAAAGATGTCGAATGTCGTATGCTGGGCGTACCGGTAAAACATAGCAGGTGGCAAACTGGTGGAACTAACACCAGACTTTAATGCTGGGTGAGGTTCAAGTGTGTCTGAACACACAGTGCACCGAACACTCCTAGCGATAGGCCTCTGGAGCCGACGAACCGTGCGTGTGCCAATGTTAACTCCACAATGTCGCCAACTGTGAGTGAAATGGGAATGTGACCGTCAGCACTGGATGTTGGTGCTGTGGCAGAGTGTTGCACAGTCTAACGAATCCCAATACCTTCCTCATCGTGCCTATGGGAAGGCAGGAACCTGTCATCTTTCAGGTGAACAGCTCCTTGGCACCTGTACTGCACGACAGACACATGTTGGCGGCAACTCCATTACGAGGGGGGACCCAAAAATAACGGGAATTTCTTTCTAGAAAGCATATATGTTATTGTTTTCAAATACAACCTTAAACTCCTTCGAAGTACTCTCCATTAGCATTAATACACTTGTCCAAACGTTCATTCCAGTGTTCGAAGCACCTTTTAAATTCGTCCTCTTTGATACCTGCTAGCACTTTCGTGACACTGCGTTTTACGTCTTCCACATCCGCAAAACGCTTCCCTCTTGAGTCTCTTTTCATCCTCGGGAATAGGAAGAAGTCCGAGGGTGCTAAATCCGTCAAATAAGGTGTGTGGGTCAAGGTAGACGTCTTCCTCGAGGCCAAAAACTAGCGAACGCTGAGAACCGTGTGCACGGGAGTGTTGTCATGATGCAGGAACCACACGCCAGAATCCCACAGAGCCGGACGTTTTCGCGACAAACTTCTCCGAAGCCATTTCATAACCTCCAAATAGAATTGTTGGTTTACTATCTGGTTTTCAGGGACAAATTCGGAGTGTACAATCCCTTTGATGTCAAAAAAAAACAGATCGACGTCATTTTCACACTCGATTTCACTTGTGAGTTTTTTTTGGTCGAGTTGAGCCAGGTGACTTCCATTGTGATGACTGTTGTTTACTTTCTGCATCGTACCCGTCGCACTGTCACTCATCACCTGTAATGATTTTGCTGAAAAAATGTGGATCATATTTGAACGCGTCCTTCATTTTGAGACAGGGTCAAACGCAACAATCACTTTTATCTCCGGTAAGAAGCTTCGGCACGAATTTTGCTGCCACTCTTCACATCCCCAAATCGACGGTCAAGATAAGCAGAATTGAGCTCCAGGACAACCCGGACAAGTTCTTGAGTCGGTTGATTGTCCTGTGTCGATCTACACTGATGAGATCACGGATTATGTCAACGTTGTCTTCGCTTCGAGCATTTGAATCTCGACTGGAATGGGGCTTATCTTCGACCACCATTTCTCCCTTTTTAAACTGAGAAAACCATTCGTACACTTGAGTTTTACTGAGATCACGGTCTTTGTAGACCGTCTGAATCATCGCAACAGCTTCTGCTGCATTCTTGCCAAGCAAGAAACAAAACTTCACTGCCACACGTTGTTCGTAAGAACTAGCCATTTCCTCGTGTCACGTCTGCACTGTACGCACACTCAAAGAACTGCCAAAGAAACCACACTTCTCACTGTTGGGTAACGCCGCATGGCAGAATGACTCAGCAGAGCTCCTACTACAACCCTCTAGCGGTGCAACCTGCAACTACAAGAACACGATGTGCAGCATTACGATTCCAGTTACTTTTGGGTCCCCCCTCGTATGTTCTGGGGGAACATTCACGTGGGCATCAAGGGTCCAGTGGAGTTTTTGCAAGGCACCATGATGGCCAAGGAGAATCATACACTTGTTGCAGACCAGGTAAAACCCTTCATGACGATCACATTTTTCAGCAAGATAATGCACCAAGTCACAAGACCAGGAGATCGATGGAGTGGTTCGAGGACCACAATTGATGTGTTGGCCCCCCAACTCGCCAGTTCTGAACCCAGTCAAACAAATCTGGGATGTGTTTGAACGTGGCATCAGAGTTCATTGCCCTCCTGTGCAGTATTTATGGAAATTATGTGACTTGTGTGTGCAGTGTGGTACCAACTCCCTGCAGCACTTAATAAGGCTGGAAGGTAGGAGACGAGATACTGGCAGAAGTGGAGCTGTGAGGACCGGGCGTGAGTCGTGCTTCGGTAGCTCAGATGGTAGAGCACTTGCCCGGAAGGCAAAGGTCCCGAGTTCGAGTCTCGGTCGGGCACACAGTTTTAATCTGCCAGGAAGTTTCAAGGCGTCATTGCTTCAATGTCATGATGTGTTGCCCCTGTGATCTGTGCCAAAGGTGGATATACCAGCTATTAAATAGGATGTCATAATGTGATGGATGATTAGTGTATACAGGGTGTTACAAAAAGGGGCGGCCAAACTTTCAGGAAACATTCCTCACACACAAATAAAGAAAAGATGTTACGTGGACATGTGTCTGGAAACGCTTAATTTCCATGTTAGAGTTCATTTTAGTTTCGTCAGTATGTACTGTACTTCCTCGAATCACCGTCAGTTGGCCCAATTGAAGGAAGGTAATGTCGACTTCGGTGCTCGTGTCGACATGCGACTCATTGCTCTACAGTACTAGCATCGAGCACATCAGTACGTAGCATCAACAGGTTAGTGTTCGTCATGAACATGGTTTTGCAGTCAGTGCAATGTTTACAAGTGCAGAGTTGGCAGATGCCCATTTGATGTACGGATTAGCAAGGGGCAATAGCCGTGGCGCGGTACGTTTGTATCGAGACAGATTTCCAGAACGGAGGTGTCCCGACAGGAAGACGTTCGAAGCAATCGATCGGTGTCTTAGGGAGCACAGAACATTCCAGCCTATGACTCGCAACTGGGAAAGACCTAGAACGACGAGGACACCTGCAAGGGACGAGGCAATTCTTCGTGCAGTTGGCGATAACCCTAATGTCAGCGTCAGAGAAGTTGCTGCTGTACAAGGTAACGTTGACCACGTCACTGTATGGAGAGTGCTACGGGAGAACCAGTTGTTTCTATACCGTGTACAGCATGTGCAGGCACTATCGGCAGCTGATTGGCCTCCACGGGTACACTTCTGCGAATGGTTCATCCAAAAATGTGTCAATACTCATTTCAGTGCAAATGTTCTCTTTACGGATGAGGCTTCATTCCGACGTGATCAAATTGTAAATTTTCACAATCGACACGTGTGGACTGACGAGAATCCGCATGCAATTGTGCAATCACGTCATCGACACAGATTTTCTGTGAACGTTTGGACAGGAATTGTTGGTGATGTCTCGATTGGGCCCCACGTTCTTCCACCTACGCTCAATGGAGCACGTTATCGTGGTTTCATACGGGATACTCTACCTGTGCTGCTAGAACATGTGCCTTTACAAGTACGACACAACATGTGGTTTGTGCACGATGGAGCTCCTGCACATTTCAGTCGAAGTGTTCGTACGCTTCTCGAGAACAGATTCGGTGACCGATGTATCGGTAGAGGCGGACCAATTCCGTAGCCTCCACGCTCTCCTGACCTCAACCCTCTTGACTTTCATTTATGAGGGCATTTGAAAGCTCTCGTCTACGCAACCCCGGTACCAAATGTAGAGACGCTTGGTGCTCGTATTGTGGACGGCTGTGATACAATACGCCATTTTCCAGGGCTGCATCAGCGCATCAGGGATTCCGTGCGACGGAGGGTGGATGCATGTATCCTCGCTAACGGAGGACAGTTTGAACATTTCCTGTAACAAACTGTTTGAAGTCATGCTGGTACATTCTGTTGTTGTGTGTTTCCATTCCATGATTAATGTGATTTGAAGAGAAGTAATAAAATGAGCTCTAGCATGGAAAGTAAGAGTTTCCAGACACAAGTCCACATAACACATTTTCTTTCTTTGTGTGTGAGGAATGTTTCTGGAAAGTTTGGCTGTACCTTTTTGTAACACCCTGGATGTGGTGTCTGTTCTTTTGGGTGTGCCTGAAAGAACAAAAACCATTTTGATCCTGCAGCCATTATGAATCAAGGCAAAAAAGAATTAATGATGTTTAGATGCTAGTGGGCACACATTTAATCAATGGAGAACATTGAAAATTTGTGGCATACCAGGATTCAAACCCAGAAAGGGCATTAATAAAAAACTGAAAAACTGCACGGACAGATGCTTGACAAAATGGATGAAGAAAGGTCCTACGAATGTGTGTCCAGAAATGCTCCATCGTCAGGGTAGCTGGCTGACGAATGGAAGTTCCTCGGAACGCGTGTCCTGTCTGTAGCCCACTGATGACTATTATGCAAACCCATAATGCCAGTTCTGGTAAAGGTTAAAATTAAAATTTAAAACAGTCTTGATTGCATTGTTGTTAAAATATTTTTTTATTGGAGTGAGTGACCAGTTTCGACTCTATGAAAGAGTCATCTTCAGACTCCGAAGCGGTGGATGAACACTGCTAGATAAGTTCCATCGACACTCGTGTAACTGCTGGTAAAGGTAAAGATCTGGTAAAGGTTGCTTCGTCAGTAAAGAAGACCAATGATAGAAATCCCATAATTGTGATGGTGTGGTGCAAAAACTGTCTACAAAATCCTCCGTGTAGAGGGAAATCAGTTGTGATAATCCTTGAAGTCATTGCAGGTGATAAGGATAGTAGCGGTTGTCATGTGGGATACACATAATTGTACTTTGGCTTACATCAAGTTGGTGGGCCACTTTCCTGGAGCTTGTACTAGGGTTCATATCAATATCCTATAAAACCTGGTCCTCCAAATTTGTTGTACACACAATCCACTGCCCCTCTACACCTTCATCTGTCTGAAAGGATCCACGATCACACAAGTGCCCAAAGAGGGCTCGAAATATTATGTGATACGGTTGATGTTTGTGATGGTAATTTTTTGGTACACCTGTGTTACCACCTGAACTGTTTCCGTCTGCTCGGTCATACACAATCACCATTTCGGCTTATTGCCGATGCGAATACCGGACCGTTCACTGCTTACAGTACGCTGCACCAGTCACACTGACTGTGACATGTGAGGAACACGTGGCACATGGTCAGAGGAACTTTCATTCGTCAGCACCATCTACCAGGGAAACAATGCATTTCCTTTTTCCTTCCATTTCCAGTCAAGGACCCATCCCTACAGTTCGTCAGTTTTATTAATGTTCACCCTCCATAATAAAGATAAGGCTTTCCAAAGATCCATCCAGTGCAGACGCACACCAACTTGAACTCTTACGGGAATCAGCGAAATGCTGCAAGTAGTGAGAATAATGGGCAGGGGCACTACCTTAGTAATGTGTGGATAATTTGAGAATTCAGATCCGGTGGGAAGTGTACTAGGGAAGTGTAGTAACCAAAACCAACTGCGTGAATGCCTCGGGCTGTGGATCGGAGCTGCCAGGCGGGGAAGCCGCCGGCGGTGGAGCACGTACCACCGGGTAAACACAGGACGAGTCAGGCGACAGACTAACGACAACTGACAACAACCGACCACGACCGACTGTGACTGACACAACAAGGAAGAGATAAACAATGGAGGCTTGTGGAAACCACAACACCAAACACAGAACCAGAGCCAGGCAAATGTCAACAACGAGCAACGACCAGAACGCAGTACCGCCGAGATAGAAACGAAATCCAGAGCGAGTACCAGACTGACTGGACTAGGGCAGCGCAGGTCCCTATGTACGAAACCGGAAGGAGCGGCTATCGGCCGCTGTCTGCACGTGGCTCAGCGGTGGCGCCCTCGCTGCGCGAGAACCGCTGTGCGGAACAGCCGCCGCGGAGGCGGCGCCCTCTATGGGCTGACCAGGTCCATTTGTTCTGGCACGTGTTCGACTTGCACGGCGGAAGCTCCTAGAGGAAGTATGTGCAGCTGCACTGATCACTGTGTCCAGATGGCTTAGTGGTAGTTCCCGGGTTCGATTCCCGGCGGGGTCAGGGATTTTCTCTGCCTCGTGATGACTGGGTGTTGTGTGATGTCCTTAGGTTAGTTAGGTTTAAGTAGTTCTAAGTTCTAGGGGACTGATGACCATAGATGTTAAGTCCCATAGTGCTCAGAGCCATTTGAACCATTTACTCAGGAGCGCCATGGTCCCGTGGTTAGCGTGATGAGCTACGGAGCGAGATGTCCTTGGTTCAAGTCTTCCCTCGAGCGAGAAGTTTACTTACCTTATACTCCCTCGAGTGAAAAATTTACTTTTGCCGGCACGGTAGCTCAGCGTGTTCGGTCAGAGGGTTAGCTGCCCTCTGTAATAAAAAAACTGAGTTCACCGATCAACAACGAACCAAAACGGGTGTCTTACGACGTCCATCCCGAGTAGATACAACTAACGAAAGAGAACAAAATGAGATTTTAAAAAAAAAAAAAAAAAAGGAAAAAAAGTGTTCAGAGCATCTGCCTAGTGAGCGGGAGACCTGGTTTCAAACCCAGTCCAGCACAAATATTTAACTTTTCCCATTGATTAAATTGCTGCCCACTAGCAGCTAGATATCATTAATTCGTTTGTATCTTGACATTGTTTAAAGTCATCTTTTGTGATGTCTGACAGCGCCTCCACCATTTTTTTTTTTTCTTCATTTCAGCAAAATGCTTGTCTTTCACATCTCTCTTCATTTTGGGAGACAGAAAAAAGTCACACAGGGCAAGGTAGGGTGAGTACTGGGGATGAGGAACGAGGGTATAGTACTTCTGGTCAGGAATTGTTGTACAGACAGGGCTGTAGAGGAGGGGCACTGTCACGACGGAAAAACCGGTCGGCCGCAAATCGAGGCTGCTTCCACTACACGCTATTGCCCGATCTTTGCAAAACTTGCAAGTAGAAAGCCCGGTTAACTGTCTTATCCTGCGCAGAAAACACTGAACGGATGACTCCTTCCACATAAAAAAACCCAGTCAGCACGGTCTTAATGTCTAATTTTACCTGTCAGTTTTCTCGGATCGATGTGAACTTGAAATCTTCCACTGGCTCGACTGTTGCTTTGATTCGGGATCGTAAGCATAACACTGTACAGTGGGGCCCGTTACTGAATGGATTTAACGTTATAAAAATTTGATTTTTTATTTTTCACTCGATGTTCGCCAGTGCCTTCTACCTGGTGGCTAGTTTCAGCGTGTATGTCATGTTGCGCGAAACCGGACAGAACCGCTATGAAACTCACTTGTTGAACCATCAGCAGCTAAACTCACGTGTTGCTGACGAGGTAACGCTATCGAACTGTGGGTCTACAATTTGGCTGTCGAATAGGGAGGGTCGGAGGTGGTCACGTGAGGATGGAGCCACAGCCAGTTGCCGGGAGCGGACACGCCGTCCGTTCTCTTCTGCTGGCAGCTTCCGACCCAACTAGATGTTCTCCTTTCGTGCTCTTGGGCAGCAGCGCATTCAGTTTCGGCGGCTTCTTTACTGCATTTAATCACCACGCCCTTATCAAATGTTTAACTTCTTCACCTCAACGAGTGTCCACTGCTTTCCCCTCCTCACCAATCCTGACACTTTAACAGCACAGAGTTTCGTCCCCTGTGATAATTTTTGAAAAATGTTTGGATAATTTTGAGACTCTTCTTTCAAAGCAAAGCACGCTTCCACGTGACCTTATTTTTGTTCGGCAGTCGGAAAGTGTGACGCAAAATTGGCAGCCACCCATTTCGTTCCCAAATATTCTGTCACAATTCATTGCAGTGGACTTAAAGTCACTCCTGATAGCTCCAAAGTTTCTTCGAGGGTTTCTCATCGATCTCTTTTGACAATTGCATGAATATTTTCAACATTTTTGTTTGTTTGAATTGTGGAAGCATGACCAGAATGAGATTTGTCAGCAAGTACATTTCACTATTTTTTGAAATGGGAAAACCAGTCACAACTGAGTTATCCACATAGCATCATTCTTGTACACTGTTTTTTACAATTTAAGAATTTCTGTTTCACTTTTTCCGGGCAAAAAGTGAAATTTCACTGCCACACACTGTTCGTGAAAATCAGAAATTACAAAAATGACAGTCACATGAAACAGTTGTCACTATAAACTCTGTCAAAACCAGCCCTGACCTCCTTCAGCAACAGCACTTGGCTTCCAGACTCTGGAATGTCTGATCTCTGTGCTCCTAGCAGCAAAATGCAGTGCTATAAAAGCTCTGCCCACCAAAATATTAGTTTGGTTCTTCTGCGTACCCACTCATACATTTCAACCTGCTTACTGTAATTCATCTCTTGATCTGCCCCAACAATTTTTGGCCTGTGAACTTCTCTCTGTTAACAATTTGAGGGTTCCTTGATGTCTCAGAATGTGTCCCACCAACTGATCACTTCTTTTCGCCATGTCAAAATTTTTTTCCTCCCAAATTGTGTTCAGTACCTCCTTATTAGTTACTCTATCTACCCATCTATCTTCAAGATCCTTCTGTCAAAGATTCTATTCTCTCCTTGTCAGAACTGCTTACCATCCAAGTTTCACTTCCATACAAGGCTACATTCGAGACAAATACCTTCAGTAAAGATTTCCTGACACTTAAATTGATTTGCATTGATTGATTGTTCCATCAGCTCTTGTTACAATATTTTGTAGATTACCTTTGGAAGTAGAGATACACTGCACATGCACTAGTTTAAAATCTTTGCTCCAACAAAATTTCACTGCACCACATACTTATCTTCGAAACCGATGATGCTAACAGCTGAAAACTGGTTTGTGTGACAAATAATAAATTTTTCTAAAAACAAAGATGATGTAACTTACCAAACGAAAGTGTCGGTATGTTGATAGACACACAGACAAACACAAACACACACACAAAATTTCAAGCTTTCGCAACCCACGGTTGCTTCATCAGGAAAGAGGGAAGGAGAGGGAAAGACGAAAGGATGTGGGTTTTAAGGGAGAGGGTAAGGAGTCATTCCAATCCTGGGAGCGGAAAGACTTGCCATAGGGGGAAAAAGGACAGGTAGACAGTTGGGCACACACACAGACACACATATCCATCCGCACATATACAGACACAAGCAGACATATGTAAAGGCAAAGAGTTTGTAGAATATTACACCAGTGTTGTGTGTGTGTGATTCATAATTCATAATGTACTTAAATTTATATTAGAACATTTATGTAGAGTGGGGCTAATAAAAGTGGCCCAAATGAATGGATACAATTGGATGTGAATGTATGCATATAACCACACCCTGTGACATGCACACCATGTGTACACCTGCCAAGTGATCCACACTATTTCAGAGCATAGTGCTGGTCGGTTGGTCGATTCGAGGGAAGGGACCAAACAGGGAGGTCATTGGTCCCAACAGACCAGGGAAGGATGGGGAAGGAAGTCAGCCGTGCCCTTTCAAAGGAACGATCCCAGCATTTGCCTGAAGCAATTTAGGGAAATCGCGGAAAACCTAAATCGGGATGGCCCGATGCGGGTTTGAACTGTCGTCCTCCAAAATGCGAGTGCAGTATTGCACCACCTCGCTTAGTCATAGTGTTGGCTGTGTTAGTATGAATGGAAAGCTATGTGACGAAAAGTCATAGAAACAGTGTGATCATTTGTTTGCTGAGAAATTTAATGGTGTCAAAGTGCCACCAAAGAGTGCCATGCAATGCTTAGTCTGAAAATGGCATCAGTTAGGATGTGTTTTGAGCAAGTAAAAAAAAAAAATTCGAAAATGTGCTCACACACCAGAAAATATGGCTGCAGTTCACCAGAAAATGCTTCAGAGTCCTACTAAATTGACCCTACGAGTGTCGCAAGAGACCGGCATATCACGTCGATTGTGTGGACGAATACCCTTCCTGGACCTGCGAATGCTTCTCTACTGAGTGTCTGTTCTTCGTGCACTAAAACCAGCAGATGCTCCTCAGTGTCTCCAGCTTTGTGAGTGGCTGTTCACTGAGATAACAATTAATAGCATGGACACAGATCTGTTCTTTATGTCTGATGAAGGCTGGTTTCACCTGAGTAGTTATGTCAACTCACAGAATCACAGGTTGTGGGCAGCAGAGAATCTGCAGAACTTCCACAAAACACCATTTTATGATCAGAAGATTGGGGTTTGCTGTGCAGTGTCTGCATACCACATTATTGGTCCCACCTTTTTCATGAGATGCTGACTTTGGTGTGCTACATTACCACCATTTTGAGATCATCTGTGGCGGCTATAATGGAGGAGTAAAAGCTCTACAATTACACTACTGGCCATTAAAATCGCTACACCAACAAGTAATACAGATGATAAATGGGAATTCGTTGGACAAATATTTTATACTAAAACTGACATGTGATTACATTTTCATGCAATTTGGGTGGATAGATCCTGAGAAATCAGTACTCAGAACAACCACCTCTGGCCATAATAATGGCCTCCATACGTCTGGGCATTGAGTCAAACAGAGCTTGGATGGCGTGTACAGGTACAGCTGCCCATGCAGCTTCAACACGATACCACAATTCATCAAGAGTAGTGACGGCGTATTGTGACGAGCCAGTTGCTCGACCACCATTGACCAGACGTTTTCAATTGGTGAGAGATCTGGAGAATGTGCTGGCCAGGGCAGCAGTCGAACATTCTCTGTGTCCAGAAAGGCCCGTACAGGACGTGCAACGTGCGGTCTTGCGTTATCCTGCTGAAATGTAGGGTTTCGCACAGATCGAATGAAGGGTAGAGCCACGGTTCGTAACACATCTGAAATGTAACATCCACTGTTTGAAGTGCCGTCAATGCAAACAAGAGGTGACCGAGACGTGTAACTGATGGTACCCCATACCATAACGCTGGGTGATACGTCAGTATGGCGATGACGGATACACGCTTCCAATGTGCGTTCACCGCGATGTCGCCAAACACGGATGCGACCATCACGATGCTCTAAACAGAACCTGGATTCATCCAAAAAAATTGGCGTTTTGCCATTTGTGCACCCAGGTTCGTCGTCGAGTACACCATCGCAGGCGCTCCTGTATGTGATGCAGCATCAAGGGTAAATGCAGCCACGGTCTCCAAGCTGATGGTCGTGCAGATGGTTGTTGTCTTGCAAATGTCCCCATCTGTTGTCTCAGGGATCGAGACGTGGCTGCATGATCCATTACAGCTGTGTGGATAAGATGCCTGTCATCTCAACTGCTAGTTATACGAGGCTGTTGGGATCCAGCACAGCGTTCTGTATTACCCTCCTGAACCCACCAATTTCATATTCTGCTAACAGTCATCGGATCTCGACCGACGCGAGGAGCAATGTCTCGATATGATATACCACAATTGTGATAGGCTACAATCCGACCTTTATCAAAGTCGGAAACGTGATGGTACGCATTTCTCCTCCTTACACGAGGCATCACAACAACGTTTCACCAGGCGATGCCAGTCAACTGCTGTTTGTGTATGAGAAATCGGTTGGAAACTTTCCTCATGTCAGCACATTGTAGGTGTCGCCACCGGCGCCAACCTTGTGTCAATGCTCTGAAAAGCTAATCGTTTGCATATCACAGCATCTTCTTCCTGTCGGTTAAATTTTGCGTCGGTAGCACGTCATCTTTGTGGTGTAGCAATTTTAATGGCCAGTAGTGTACTTCCAACAGGATGGAGCAGCTGCCCGTACAGCTGGCTGGACCTGGGAGCACATTTAGACAATCTTCACACCTGACAGAGTTGTTAGCAGGATCAGTCTGATTTCGTGGTTCTAGGTGGCCAGCCAGGTCACCGGAGCTATCAGTATGTGACTATTTTGTGTGGGGAGCTTCCAAGTCTAAGGTGTATTGCAACAACCCTCATAGTCTTCACGAACTGCAGTAGAGCACTTTGGATGAGATTGGAGCGATTCCAACAGTCCAGCTTTGATCCACCTTCAGCAGCTTGCTGGACGGGGTCCAAAAATGTGAAGAGATGAACGGTGGTCACTTTCAACGTCTGCTATAGTCAGGTTAGTACCGTATGACCGTAGCCGAGCGGACGGAGTGCCGGCTCGTCACGCCGGACGGCTCGGGTTCGATTCCCGGCCGGGTTGGAGATTTTCTCCGCTCAGGGACTGGGTGTCTGTGACGTCTTCATCATCGCCATTTTGTC